>NW_027556402.1:208525894-209125894 GCF_003287225.1 Phascolarctos cinereus | reverse complement strand
ATGTAGTGAGGCACCTGGGTAGGGGCCACATGTGGCAAAGGGGTACCTTGTAAATGCTGACACTGGGAGTTCATTTCTCTCTTTGTGGAGTAATTATGAAATTCCCCTTTAGTATAGCTCTTTCCTGGACTCTGGAGATTGATGCTTTCCTAGAATCCCTTAGCTCGTTCTCTTCACCATGAGGGAATTTCACTCTGAACCTGACTCAGGTCCTTAGTCTTTCCACATCTGTATGCAAGGACTTCTTCTGCCATAGGCCACTATCATTCAAGCAGCTACTGCTACTCCAGTCACCAGTAAACCTTCTGACAGTACTTCTGAATTCTCACAGTCACCTGTGTAGGGAGTCAAAAAGAAAATTCTCTCTTCCTCCTGAGCAATTCCTTCTCAGGGACTTGACTAAAACTCTCCCATCACTAGACTGGCCTGCTCCTGGACACCAGCATGCTGTTTTACCCAATGGATTCCAAGATATGGCTGATTCTTTTAGCTAAGCAAAAGATATTTCCTGTGTGGCACCATTTGCCTTTATCCAATGATGAAAGCACTTTATTATTCTCAAACTTATTAAGGAATTGCTTATACATAGTTTGTTTTTCTGTCCTAATTCAAAGATTTGTGTAGTTCTAGCTAACCCCTATCTCTTTATTTTTGACATGGAATCAGAATATAGAAAATGTTTAGGCAAGAAATGAACAAAGTATATTACACTGTTATGGACAAGGGTAAGAAGGGAAAGTTGGGGAAAGAATAGACCTATTAGGGGAATTTCCTGCAGTCCTTGAAGAAGTGATTATAACCAAAAGCATCAGTGTTCTATAATTTTTGCAAGATTCAATGGCCTACCTCATTCTTTCTCTTCTCTGCTGAAGCTCAATCCTTCTTTCAATTTTTTTGTTTCTCCTTTAAGAATGGAGACTTCCTAGGAGGGCTATGAATGGCATTGCCCAGCAGCTACTGCTGTTGCTGCTCAATGCTTGCAATCCCTGCTCCTTCTTCTTGCAGACTCTCTCCCTCCCTCTCTGTCTCTCTCTCTCTCTCTCTCTGTCTCTCACTCTGTGTGTGTGTGTGTGTGTGTGTGTGTGTGTGTGTGTGTGTGTGTATGCCTGCCACCTTTTAAGAGCACCCAGGCATGACTCAAGTCTGCTCAAAGATCTCAATAGTCCCAACTTGCTCTTAGGGCTGAAAGGGAATGCTTGCCCATTTGAACTACAAATCCCAGAATGCTAGTCAGTTTCCAAAAACCTATTGCATTCTCCCCAAGGTTTAGAAGTTTGCAGTCCCTTGGAAAATCAGCTGCAGTACACTTGACATCTACATATTCAAAACTGAATTTGCAGTCTAGTTTTCATATATAAACACTTTAAAAAGTTATGCACACCATAGCTCATATTTTAGAGTTACATCATTATAAAGAACAAAACCACTAATTTCAGTCTTTATGAAATCACACTAGAAGTATACTTTTACTTATATCTTTTTGTAATATCCATAAAAAAATTAAAACTTGAAATAGAGCACACAAAATAACCTACACAGGACAAATTAGATCCCACATTCTTAACAGGATTAGTCAAAAAGTTATGGTACAATATTGATTCAGGAAGACTGATGGTGAGACATTTCTCCCTCTTCTCAGAAGAGAAGTGATAGATAATAGATAAAGACTGAGGCATACACTGTCAAAAAGAGCCAAGGCATTGATTTGCTTTGCTTAACTATATTCCATTATTACAAAAAAGGAAGTTTATATGGGATGGGGAAGAGGGATACTAGGAGGTGGCTATGATTTTTTTTAAGCATCAAAAAAATTTATTTTTTTAAAATCATGTTACCTAATCTCTGGGAGCTTATATAAAACATAGGTTATACCTAAGAAAATACAGCCATATAGATACAATTTCAATATGTAGTCATTCCAATTTACTACTGCTTTCTAATGGAGTCCTATGATGTTTCCATTCTGCAACATTCATCAGCCATAGTGAATTAGAATGCCTAGGTACAGATACCACCATAGACAGACACATATATATAATTAGATCAGCTTCACACAAAGTTTACAAAATCGTTCAATTACAAATTTTATTTAGCTGGACAAATATATTAACTTGTTAACATCTATTAAGTACACATCATTCCTTTTTGGTCATTCCCACTTCCCACCAACTGCGGCCTCTATCTATTCTTTAAAAAAAAAAACACAAGCACCAGATGACAGAAAATATTCCTCATAAAAACAGAGGCCCCCATGAGCTTCAAATGAAATGAGAAGCAGAGGACATTTCATTTCTTTTAAGCTCACATTCTGATTTTGATCTATGATCTTAGTTCTTCTGGCATAGGGCCTAATTTCTTTTAGCTATTAGGTAAAGGGTTATTTTCACATACATCCTTGGAAATCATTATATGATAAGACTGGAGAGGTCACTGCATCCTCCTCCGCCTATAGGTAAGAAAATATACAACATAATCACCTCAGCAAAAATAAAAAGCAGAATTCTTCTTAAGGTTAATTAAGGAGAGTCCATTCCTTTACTTAGCAAACTCCACTATCAGAAAATTTTTTGTTTTGTCTAATTTAAATAACCTTTTAGAAGGGAAGGAACCCTAGAGATCATCAAGTTTCTATTTCCTCTTAGAACATCTGGTCACTAACTCTGCAGAATAGCCCTTTTGAGACTTTCATATAGTAATTAAGCTTTCTCTCAACTTTCCCCTTTCTGGACCTAATGATTTCTGTTCTTTCAACCTTGGCCTGAGGTTTAATCACCCAGATCTTTAATTACCCACATAACTTTCTTCTGAACCCAATCCTCTTAAATCGTGGGGCTCAGAACTGGGCTCTTGTAAGGAACCAATAAATGCCTGCTATAATGAGAGGATTACAGCATAATTCCCTTCTCATACACATTGTATAATTATAAACTTACTATCATGTAAGCCCACCCTCTTTAACAACTATGCTCATTAATGAATTATGTTCAGCTTGTACTGCACTGACCTCAGAACTTTTATACATGACCAATCATTTCTCCATCTTGTATCTGTACAATTTGTTTTTTCTCCTTACATGTGCCATTCTCCAAATCTCTATTAAACTTTGTTATGAACACTTGTGACAAGTTCTCAAGTTACTAATGTAATTTTTATTCTAATCCTATCCTTTAAAGTACTAGTCATCTTTCCCATTCTCTTGCTTCATGCCATCTGCAAACTTAATGAATGTGCAAATTGTGTTGCATCATCCAAATCACTTAGGAAAATATTAAACAACCTAGGCTAAGAACAAGTGCATTTGCTTAAAGACATGTAATGTCCCTACAAACTGGAAGCAATGCATAATCAATCTCTGAATATAGCTCTTCATCCCATTGTGCACCCATTTAATGGCACATAGCTACTTGCTATGGTTACTGTATGATTTGGGTTTTTATGCCTTTGTAAAAAATTTCTGATTGCAATCACCAAGTTCTGGAGATCATTGATGAAGAAAGTCTTGTGAAATCATACCCTATCACCAGGTTGGATTTATACCAGAAATGCAGGGTTGGTGCAATGTTAGGAAAATTATAAATATAAAATACCATATTAGTAACAAAACAATAAAATAATTATGTCAGCAGATGCATTGACTTACTCTCAATAGACTGACAAGACAAGAAAAATTTGAGAGAATAATCATAGGCAAAGAAGAAATAAAAACTTTTTTTTTAGCTAGGCAATGGGGTTAAGTGACTTGCCCAGGGTCACACAGGCAGTGTTATGTGTCTGAGGCCAAATTTGAACTCAGGTCCTCCTGAATCTGGGGCTAGTGCTCTAACCACTGCACCACCTACCTGCCCCAAAATTTTTGATTTTTGAAGATAATATGATAGTCTACATAGAAAATACCAGTGGGTCAACTATTAAACTAATTGAATAAGAACTTTAGCAAAGTAGCAGGATGTAAAATAAACCAACATAAACCACCAGGCCTTCTGACTACTACCAATAAGACCCACTAACAAAAGACACAGAAATTGCATTCAAAAATAACTACAGAATGTCTAAAATATTAGGGAGTTTGTTCATTAAGGCACAGGAACTAAATGAATATTACTATAAGACACTTTTTGTAGAAATAAAGAACTAGACAACTGGAGAAATATTAACCGCTCATGATTGGGCTGTGTTAATATAATAAACGTAAAAGACTTCCAGACAAGATAGCTACCTAAAGGCAAACAGATCAGCTCTCCCACACCTACTCCAGGAAAACTCTCAAAACCATACTAGGCTGAATAATGATCAAGAAATCCAATGAGAAATTTTGGTCAGTGACATCTTCCACCCCAGAATTGAAGAGAAAGCCATCCAGAAACCCAAGGAAAGCAGGAATGGGGGACAACAGCAAAACCAGCACCAGCACAAGCAAATAAAGCCATTCCCAAATGACTCAAGAGAAAGATAAGAATTGTGAAAGCAGAATTTCTGGTCTGCCCAGCAGAAATAGTTTGCAAAATAGAAAAAACTTGAATCCACAGTGGCAAGTTTCTCCAAAGAAATGAAAAGGAGAACAACTGTTTAGGAATGCAAATATACAGCTATAAAGGACAATCTGGAAGAAGAGAAGCAAAAAGCAATAATGTTAAAAGAATACATGATCTCTATACATGCAAAACATATTGATCTCAATGACAGCATACATAGAGACAGCTAAAGGATCATATGTCCCCCAGAAAAACATGACGTCAAAAACACAAAAATCATAATTCAAGAGATGATGCAAGAAAATTGCCCAGAATGTCTGAACACAGAAAATAAAATGCCAGTGGAACAAATCCACAGATCTCCTTCACGGAAAAAAAATTATTAACTACAAACTCTAAGACACATAGTGCTTAAATTTAACAATTCCAATGACAAAACAAATTCTGCAATTATGAAGTCAGGGAAAAGACTTTCAAATATAAAGGAAATTTGAATACCACAAAACTATTTTTCATCCACTAGAAACTGCAGCAAGGAATAAATAACATATTCTAAAGAGCAACAGAGCTCCAGATGCAACATAAGGTGACATACCCTTTAAACCTCAGCTTAATCATTAATATGAAAATATGGAAATTTAATGAAAGAGGCATTTGAAGCATTCCTACCCTCCCACCCCTCAAAAAAACCCTCTAGATCTAAGCAGATTATTTGCTTTGCAAACATCCCAGACAAAACCACGGGAAAGATAAAAAAAAATACAGCTACCAAGGAAGGTACAAATAACCAAATATAAAACAAAAAAATCTGAAGCACTAGAAAAACATATATTATATTAAAAATAGTAACAAAACAAGGATTAAAAGACTTCTTTCTAAATGTATACATGGAAATAAAAATAAAGGCAAAAGTTCCATAGAAGTGATAGTGAAGGAACACCTTTGACAAAACCTGAAAATACCAGTGAATCAAAAAGATTTTTTTTTTGTGGTACAAAACTGTACAATGGGAGGGTCCACTAAAAAAAAGGTACAAAATATAGGGGAATATGTTATGTACCCTAATCAACTCAGTGGTAAACAATTAAAGGAAATTAACTCCAGAGGTCTCTCAGTAAGAAGATGGTCTGAGAGAATGGATGAGATGGCAAAGGGAAGGATTTGAAACAGGCAAAAAGTGGGGAAGGTGGTATGCAATTCAGTGTTAGAAAGGAGTCCTACTGAAGAGCACTCTCATGGGTGGAGAAAGATATTCTGTAATGGGAGATGGAGACTTTACAAGAGATATAATCTACAAGCATTTGATGCTTAGAAAGACCATACCTGTGAGAGTATTTTGCCTCTATCGACAGCATCTTCCCTAAGAAGAACAGGAATCAGAACTTTTAGAGCAAGTGAAATGCAGAAAAGTGGGAAGGTATGAACTCAGAGAACAGATCTCATGGCAAATGGGAAAGAAAATGATCATAAGGAGGGAGAGGGAGTAGAAATGTACCCTATGATCAGGAAACACAGGAAAATTTCTACCATGTTGCAATACTTTTCTCTCTCTCTAACTCCTGTAGAAATAGATATTTCTAAAAATGAGGCACAAAAAGGGCGAGGGGAAGAAGCAACATCTGTATGAGACAATAACACAGAAACTGCATAAACAGGGAAACTAAAAATAGGTATTTTAGGAGCTATAATTCTATGAGGAACACAAAGACTAAAAAAGGAATAAAAAAGGACCATGAATCAAATAATAAGAGTTTAGAATAATCAAAAAGGGAAGCCCTTTTTAGAAAAAGGTGCCAAAAATAGAGGAAGAAGATTATTACTTAACTATTGAATTGATTGAGGAAAAGAGAAGATGAATTAGATGACTAGGTAAAAGAAATTAACAAGCTAAATAAAACTTCAAAACTAAGGACAAATGGAAGGGGAGGGAGATGTTGAAGGTGAGGCAAAGAAAACCAGTGAAAAGAGGGTTGCCTTAAAGTAGATTTAGCAAAAATACCTGAAAAGACAAAGCAATATCTTTGAAGAAGAAGAGAAACAACAACAAAAAATACTAATTCAGAAAAAAAAATTATTAGGGAGAAATAGAGGAAAATATAACTCCAATTCTCATAACTTTAAATGTGAATGAATTAAATAATCCAATAAAATAAATGAAAGTTTAGATAAGAAAAAAATCCCACAATCTGTTGCTTACAAAAAATTCATCTAAAATGCAAAGATATATACAGAAGAACAATGAGAGGCTGGAACAAAATTTACTATGTATAAAGTGAATTAAAAAAAACAGGAGGGTTAAAATCATGCTATCAGAGTAAAAACACAATTCATAGCATAAAGAAATATAAGCAGACTCTACATCATGCTTGAAGGAACTATAGACAACAAACCAACATCATTACTAAAGTAACATAATCCAAATGTCAACATTAAGATTCATAAAAGAAAAAGTAACTGAATCATAAGGAGACAAAGATTGTAATACAATAACAGTAAGGTACTTTAAGAGAGGAAACTCCTCTCAGTTTTGAACAAATATAAAATGGAAACAGAAAGAAAAAGGAAAATATATAATTGGATAAATTCTTGGAGAAACTAGAGCTAAAAGACATGTAATTTTCTCAACGGGACTGCTAAAGAATATACATATTTCTCAGCATCATGTGAAACTTTTACAAAAACCAACCATATTTTAGGGCATAGATATTGCAAACTAATGTAAAAAAGGCAGAAAGAGTAAACACATCCTTTAAATAACCTAATGCAATAGAGACAGTAATCAGTTCAGGGAGCACAAACAAAAGATATAGACCCAAATGGAGATGTTACAATTAAATCCTAAATAATGAGTAGGTCAAATAAAAAAATCATAGAAATAATAAATAATTATATGAAAAAAATGATAAAGATGAAACAATATACTAAAATTTCTGGGATGCAGCAAAAGCAATCTGCAGAGGGAAAAAAAAGCGCATCCTAGAAGATGTGCTGACAAAGAAGCAGAGGAAAAAAAACACATATTAACAAAATAGAAAAGAAGGGGATTAGTAAACTGCATTTTCATTTTTAAAAATGAGAAAGCCAACAGATAAGCAATCCTTAAATAAGCATAAAAGAAGAGATTCTGAAAATTAGAGGAGAAATAAACTGGAAGCCAAAAAGACTATGGAAATGATAAACAAAACTAAAAGCTGGTTCTTTGAAAAGACTAACAAAGTGGATAAACTTTTAGCCAACCTGATTAAAAAGAAGAGGGCAGAAAATCAAAACAAAATAGCAAATGAAAAAGATGAAAGTACAATAACAGAAATAGTTACCAGAACCACCTATATACAACTATAGGCTAATAAAACTGAAAATACAGAAGAAATAGAGAAATACCTTCAAAAATATAAAATGTCCAAACTAACAGAAGACAAAATATAGGTCTTAATTAATAAATTCTTAGGAAAAAAAAGTAGCTATTAAGGAACTACCAGAGGAAACAACTCCTGGTTCTGATGGATTTACAAAAGAATTTTATCAAACTTTTAAAGAGCAATTTGATTAATACTATATAAATTATTTTCAAAAATTGAGAAAGAACACACTCAATAAGGGTAATTGGAAGCTAAATAACATAATTCTAAAGAACTGGTGGGCCAAAAAACAAATTATAGAAATAAAAAAATTCCATCAGAAAAGGAAAATAATGAGACAACACACCAAAATTCATGAGATACAGTGAAAGCAGTTCTGAAGGGGAAGTTTATAACTTTAAATGTTTTTATCAACAAAAAGGAGAGAAAATAAATTAAGAGATTTGGAATGCCAATTCAAAAACTTGAACAATAAGAAATAAAAAATATCCAATTAATTAGCAAACTAGAAATTCTTAAAATTAAAGAAGAGATTAATAAAATTTAAAGCAAAAGGACCAGTGAGTTGGCAAATAAATATTGGATTTTTTAAACAAATAAAATAGACAGCTAATCTGATTTTTTAAAAGACAAAAGAAAATCAAATTGTTTACATTGAAAATGAAAAAGCAGAACTTAAAATAATTGAACAGGAAATAAGGGAAATTATTTGAAACTATTTTGTTAGCAAAACTCATACTGTAGAGGAAATAGGTAAATGCTCACAAAAATATAAATTACAAAGATTATCAAAATAAACCACTATTTAAATAGCCCAATATCAGAAAAAGAAATTGAATAAACCATAAAAGAACTCCCAAAGAAAAAATTCAAGGACCAGATGGATTCACAAGTGAATTCTATCAAACATTCAAAGATCAATTAATTTCAATACTATAGAATTGCTTGCAATAATAAAAAATCCTCCTTTCAAATTCTTTCTATGATACTAAACCTGGAAAATATAAAGTAGAAATAGTAAAGTACAGAACAATAACCCTAATGACCACTGATGTAAATATTTTAAATGAAATTTTAGCAAGTAGACCACAAAAATATATTAGAAAGATTATAGGCTATAACCAGGTTAGGTCTATAAAAAGATGCAGGGTTGTTTCAACGTAAATAAGACTACAATAATGTTAGTAATATAAATAATAAAAATTATATGATTATATCAACAGATGCTGAAAAAGCTTTTAACAAAATCCAACACTTACTCCCATTTAAAATTCTAGAAGTCATAGGAATAGGAGGAAAAGTCCAGATAGGAGAATAGCAGAAAGAAATACAGCTAATTCCTGCCCTCTACCCACTCACCCACAATAAATTCTCCAAACAGATCTAGAAAACTCATGAGGGCAAATACAAGGAAAAAGTCAAGTAATTTTTCTAGCCCAAACCAGCAAAGGGAGACAGAGAGGTCTTGACATGATCTGGCCAGTAGCATGGGGAATACAGAGGACTCTAGTGTAATGGAGAGGGTATTCACTAAGGCAAGAGGAGGTCCCAGACCCATATTAGGCACAATAGGATGAGCTGCCAGCTTTGTAACTCACTACCTAGGTCTGGGTCACAGATCCAGAGCAGAATGAGGAGGCTACCTGAACTTGTCTTCCTTCTGGGGTGAAGAACTGTTGCAGGTCCTAGAAGATGTGCTGACAAAGAAGCAAGTTCAGAAAGGAGGAGCAGCAGTTGAGATCCCAGGAGTAGAGCAGAGTCTCAATTCTAGCTTCTAGTCCAGTCTGACGCCTACAGAGGAATAACCAGGAATCCTGACCTGGATTCCCAAACAAAAGGGGAGTTTACAGTTCCATCACTCTGAACTAGCAGGGCTAATTAGCTGGCAGATACACTCTTACTCAGTCGATTCTTGCTCAGACCCAAACCAAGGAATTTGCAGAACTCGGACCAGGGATGGAGGACAGCAATCAGCCATTGCCCTGGACCAGACCATTTTGAGAGCACTTGAAATTTTGCAGGTCCCCAATCTTAACTGTCTCTAAGCCCCTGGAATAACACAACACTCAACACTCCAAGAAAGCAGGACCAATCCAGACCTTCCCCTCAGAAATGCACAGAGTTCGGCCCTAACATAAAGTCCAAAGTCTGGAAGTAGGCTGAAGGAATGAGCAAAGGAAAAAAAAAAAAGAATCCCACCATAAAGAGCTATTACAGTGACTGAGATACTCAAGACATAAACCCAGAAGAGGATGATTCTAAAACATCTGCAGGATCAAAGCGTACTATTTTCACTTTTTTTCATGTTTTTTTTCCTTTTGTTCTGTTTCTTCTTTCACCACATGAATAATATGGAAATACGTTTTACATGATTGCATACATATAATCTATACCAAATTGCTTACCATCTTAGGGAGGATAAAAAGGAGAAGAGGGAGAGAATATTTGGAACTCAAAGTTTTATTTAAAAATGAATGTTTAAAATTGTCTTTACATATAATTGGAAAAAATAAAATTATTTTAAAAAAAAAACATCTGCAAGAAAAACACAGCTAGGGCACAAATTCAACTAAAATTTCTGGAAAAGTGAATAAAGAATTTTAAAAGGAGCTTGAAATGTTTTATAAATAAAATGAAAGTTCTAGAGGAAAAATTAGAAAAGAAATGAGAGCCAAAAAAGAAAAAAAATTTGTAAAGGAAATCAACAGCATGGTATAGAAGATATCAAACCTTGCCCAAGCAACAAACTCCCTGAACATTAGAATAATCCAACTAGAAGCTAATGACTCCATGAGACAAAAGAAATATTCTGAAAAAATCCAAAGACTGAAAAAATGGAAGAAAATATAAACTATCTCATCACAAAAACAACTGACCTGGAAAACAGACTGGGGAGAGGTAATTTAAGAATCATTTGACTACCTGAAAGCTATGATCAAAATAAGAGCCTAGATACCATATTTCAAGAAATCTTAGAAGGTAGCTGGCCAGATCTCTTAGAACCAGAGAACCAAGTGGAAATAGAATACACCAGTCACCTCCTGAAAGAAAACCCAAAATGAAAACTCCCAGGAATAATATCACCAAATTCAAGAGCTTCTAGTTAAAGAAAAAATATTGCAAGAAGCCAGAAAGAATATGAGTATCTATCTAGAAGCCACAATCAGGATCACAGAAGATTTAGAAACCTTTACAGTGATCAAGGAATACAGAACTTAGAATTTGATGTTACAGAAGGAATAAGACATAAATTTACAGCAAAGAATAAGCTACTCGGCAAAACTGAGTAATCCTACAGGGGTAAAAATGGATTGCTGATGAAATATGGTACTTCCAAGCATTGCTGATAAAAAACTAGGACTACATAGAAACTCTGAGGTTCAAATACAGGAGTTAAGAGAATACATTTTAAAAAAGTAAATACGAATGAAAAATCATGAAGGACTAAACAAGGAAAAACTTCTTACATTCTAATATGGGGAAATGACACATTTGTCCTCTCTGAACATTATCATCATCAGGGGTCATATAGGGAGATTAATTGGACAGAAGGACTAGGGAAGGTTCTGTAATTTATCCGTGATCTTAAGAGAAGAATAGAAAAAGGAATACACTACAGGAACGAGAAAGAAAGGTTAGGGAAAATTATCTCACATAATTAGGGTGCATGAGTAGACATCTGTACAAACAAAGAGGAGAAAGTAGGGAAGAATGACACTTAAATCTTACTCTCATCTGAACTGGTCAAAGAAAGGAAGAATACATACACACATATATATACATACACAGAATTTGGTACAGAGATACATTTCACTCAGCAGGAAAATAGAAGGAAAGGGGAGAAGGGAGAAGAGGGAATTAGAGAGATGGTAGGTTAAGGACATAATAAGTCTGAAGCAAAAAACAAACAACAACAACAAAACACTAACTAATGTTGTACAAAAAATATTTATAACTCCTTTCAAGGTAACAAAGAATGGAAATCTAAGAGTGTGCCCACAAATTGGAGAATAGCTGAATAAGTCATGGTTTATGAATGTGATAGAGTATTATTGTGCTGTAAGAAATGATAAAGGGGATAGTTTTGGAGAAACCTAGGAAGACTTCTATGAATTGATGCAGAGAACAGAACCAGGAGAACAATTTATACAATGACAAAAACATGATAAAGGTAAATGCTTGGAGAGAATTAAGAATTCTGATCAGAGTAATGACCAACTTTAATTCCTGAGGACTAATGACGAAACATGATTTTCCTGATAAAGACATGGACTCAGAATACAGAATAAGATGTGTGTGTGTGTGTGTGTGTGTGTGTGTGTGTGTGGCCAATACGGAAACTTCTTTTCCTTGATTATACATGTTTGTAACAGGTTTTTTCTTTTGTTCTCAATTGGGTAAGGAGTTGAGGTAGCATGGTGAGAAAGCAGATTTTGCTGAGTGAAAGCCAGAGCAAAAAGTTAGAGGCCATTCCAGTAATGTCAGTGGTAAAACAAGGATGCTCATTATTGCCACAATGATTTAACACAGTGCTGGATCTGCTAGCTGTAGCAATAAGACAATAAAAAGAGAGGCAATAAACATATACAAAGGGAAAAATTATCACTTTTTGCAGATGATATGATAGCATATTTAGAAAATCTCAGAGAGTCAACTAAAAATTAATAGAAATAACTTCAGCAAAGTTGCAGGATATAAATAAACCCACATAAGTCATTATCATTCTTATATATAACCAACAAAACCTAACAAGAAGAGCTAAAATGAAATTCCATTCAAAATAACCAAAGAAGCTAAAAAATACTTAGGAGTGTATTTCTTAAGATTCACCTAGGGACTATATGAAACTGATTATAACACACTCTTTGCAGAAATAAAGACAGACCTAAATAATTGGAGAAACCTTAATTGCTCATGGGTAGGTTCAGCCAATATGATAAAAGACAATGTTATCTAAATGTATTTACATACTGAGTTCTGTGCCAATCAAACTCTTAAGAGAATAGTTTATAGAAGTAGAAAAATAACATCAAAATTCATATAGAGGAACAAAAAGTCAAGAATCTCAAGGCAAATAATGAAAAAATAGGAAAGGGGCTTAGCAGTACAAGATCTGCAACTGTATCACATGTTAGCAATTAAGTGATTTTGGTACTAGTTAAGAAATAGAGAGATTGATTAGTGGTTCATAGGTACACAAAATACAGAAGCCAACAAACATAATAGCCTAGTGTTTGATAAACTCAAAGACCCTGGTTACTGGGGGAAGGACTTAATAATTAATTTTTAAAAACTTATGGGAAAACTGGACAGCAGTCTGACAGTAATTAGGCTTAGACTAACACCTCATACCATATGCCAAGATAAGCACCAAATGAATACAAGACTTAGACATAAAAAGCCACATCATAAATAAATTCTAGAGACAAAGAAGAAGTTATTTTTTGGATCCATGAATAGGTAAAGAGTTTGTTACTAAATAAAGGACAGACAAGACCATAAGAAATAAAATTAACAATTTTGATTAATTAAATTTTTAAAGCTTTTTCAAAAAAATCTAATGTACTAAAAGTTATATGGAAAACAGGAAGTGTGGGGGTGGTGGAATCCTTGCAACAAGTTTCTCAGGGGAAAAAAGTCTCATTTCAAAGCTAAAGAAGTGATTAAAATTTATGAAATTGGGAGTCATACCCCAATAGATAAACTGTCAAATTATATGAATAATCATTTTTCAAAGGTAGAAATCTATGCTATAATATGCATATATGTAAGCTACTCTACATCACTAATAATTGGAGAAATGCAATTTAATGCAATTTTGAGGTTCTACCTCTCACCTATCAGACTGGCAAAGACGACAAAAGAGGAAAATGACAAATGTTGAAATGTCTGTGGGAAAACAGGTACATTAATGCACTGTAAGTGGACCTGTGAATTTGTCTGGCCACTCTGAAAAGCAATTTGAAAATATTTCCCCAAAGTTAATAAACTGTATAATCTTTTCTTTTTTGGTGAGGCAGCTGGGGTTAAGTGACTTGCCCAGACTCACACAGCTAGTGAGTGCTCTATTCACTGCACCACCTAGCTGCCCCAACTGTGTATAATCTTTGACCCAACTATACTGGTAATCTGGGTCTAGTAAACCTATATCCCAAAGAAATTTATTAACTAGTAAGCCCATATCCCAAAGAAAAAAATTTTTTAAAGAGTAAAGGGATCTATATGTACAAAAGCATTTATAATATCTCCTTTAGTGGCAGCCAAAAATTGGAAACTAAGGGAGTGTCTTCCTATTGGGGAATATCTAAACAAATTGTGGTATATTAACGTAACAGAATACTACTACTCCATAAGAAATGATGAAATGGACAATTTTGGAGAAAACTAAGAAGACTTTTATGAATTGATATGTAGTGCTATGAGCAGAGCTAGGAGAACAATGTCTACAATGACAACAACACTGTAGATAAAGACAAATTTAAAAGAATTTTTAAAATTCTATTTTATTTTATTTTCAGTTCCAAATTCTGTCCCTCCCCCTCCTCCACTCATTGAGAAAGCAAGACAAATAAAACTCATTACAAATATGTATAGACATTTTTTAAAAGTCTGCATTAGCCATGTTCCAAGAAAAGAAAAAGAAATAGAAATAGAAAACAATATGCATTCTGAGTCCATCAGCTCTCTTTTTGAAGATGAATACCATGTTTCATCATGAGTTCTTTGTATACTATAGTTGGTCATAGTATTGATCAGAGTTCCTAAGTTTTTCAGAGTTAATTATCTTTACAATATTTCTGTTACTGTACAAATTGTTCTCCTGGTTCTGCTCACTTTATTTTGCATCAGTTCATACAAGTCTTCTTAATTGTTTTTTTAAGACTTTATAACTGATCATTGCAGTGGTAAACTATGAGTACAGAAGAATAAAAATGAAACATGCCACTCACCTCCTGACAGAGAGGCAATGAGCTTAAAATTGATGACGGACACATTTTTAGACATGTTTAAAGTGGAAAATTTTTTGCTGGGCTATGTATAGAGGAATTTGGGGGGTTTTGTTTTATTTTTTAATTTTGGAGAGGTGAAATGGGAGGGACAGATTAATAAAAAGAAACCTGCTACTTGATTTTTTTTTAATTTAAAGGAAAAAAAACTCTACCAGACTCCTTTTATGAGACAAAAATATCCCTAATACCAAAACCGGGTAAAAATAGAGCAATAATAGAAAGGGAAATATAATTCAAAATATCTATAAAATGCATAAAATATTTGGAGATTAATCTACCAAAGCAGACAAAATACTTTAAAAGATTCAGTTACAAAGTGCACCTTAAAGAAATGAAGAACAACTTAAATAGAGTACTATTCAGTCCTCATGGCTTGGCTGGGCCAATATAATAAAAATGATAATACTACCAAAGTTAATTTACAGTTTTCATGCTATACCAATCAAACTATCAAAGAGATACTTTATGGAATTCAATAAAATAAAAACAAAATTCACTTGGAGAAACAAAAGATATAGTACATCACGGAAAATAATTTTTAAAGTAAGGATAATAGTACTTTCAGACCTCAAATGATATAAAGCAGCAATCATTAAAACTGTTTATTATTGATTTTAAAATAGAGACTTAGATCAATGAAACAAAATAAACAAGGCAGAATCCAAAACAAAGGGACTCACACCAATGTTCAATATAGTAGAAAACAAATTACTTAGGAAAGCATTTCCTATCTAATTAAAAACACTTCTGAAAAATTGGAAATCAGTGTCTCTTTTTTTTTAAGTACACACACACTCACAACCACAGCCACACACATATATGCATGTGTAGATGTGTAGATGTGTAGATAGATAGATAGATGGATAGATAGATAGATAGATAGATAGATAGATAGATAGATAGATAGACAGACAGACAGACAGACAGACAGTCAGACAGTCAGACAGACAGACAGACAGACAGACAGACAGACAGACAGACAGACAGACAGACAGACAGACAGATAGATAGATAGATAGATAGATAGATAGATAGATAGATAGATAGATAGATGATAGATAGATGATATGAGACCCAAGCCACATCCCTAAAGATAAGTGGTCATCAAAGGACATAAACAAAGATTTCTCAAAAGAAAAATTATAAACCATTAGCAACCATATGAAAGAATGCTCCAAAGCATTAATAATGAGAAATGCAAGTCAAAACAACACTCAAGTTTCACATCACATACTGAAAACTGGCAAAGATGACAAAGGATGGGAATAGTCAATGTTGGAGGAGTTGTGAGAAGACAGGCATACCAGTGCATTGTTAATGGATCTATAAATCAGTGCCATCATTTTGGAAAGTAATTTATACTTCTGCAAATAAAGCAATTAAAATGTCTACCGCATTTTACCCAGAGGTTCCACTACCAGGCTTTTACCCCAAAGATGTCATTAATAGGAAGAAAGTTCCCATACATAACAGAATATTAATAGCAGTACTTTTGTGATAGCCAAGAATTGGGGGGGGGGGGCAGATGGCTGTCCATTGATTAGGAAAATGGCTAAATAAATCTGTAATAGAATATTACTGTAAATATAGAAATGACATTGTAAATATAGAGAAGCATGGAAGGACTTACATGATTTGATGTGGAGTGAAGCAAGAAAAGCCAAGAAAACAACATTCACAATGACTACAACAATGTAAATGGAAAGAAAAATTACAAGACAGTCCACAGTGAATATTAAAGGTACAAAGAACAAGCCTGGCCTCAAAGAAGAAAGAGATATGAGAAGATATTTTCTCCTCACTCCTTTGCAGTGGTGAGTAGTTCATGGGTGTGAAATATTACATACATTTTCCCAATTTTTTGATGTATTGATTTGTTTTTATGATTTTTTTTCTCTTCTTCAGATGAAGGATACTAGGGAAAATCCCAGTGATGGGAAAAAGAAAAGCTATCAATAAAATTTATTTTAAAAAAACAAGTGATATGATAAAAAAATAAAATGGGCAATTTTGATGGCATGAAATACGAATGTTTTGGTACTAATCAAATCAATATAGTTAAAGTTAGAACACAAAAGTTAACTGGGAAAATCATTTTATCAAATGTATCTGATAAATAATAATAGCTAGCATTTATATAGCACTTTAAGGTTTGCAAATCAGTGTTTTCAAATTTCAAAATACTTCATGACTTTTTCTATCTTCTTATTGGCTTGGCAATAGCTTCCCATAGAGAATGTCTAAGACTTAGTATTGCCAAGTATCTTTGAGTACCACGTCTCACCTGTTTGGTTTTTTGTTCTTGTTGTTGCTGTTGTTGATTTTTGTTGTTGTTGTTGTTTTGGTTTGGTTTTTTTTGTAGCAGTCCAGGTTAAGTGACTTACATAATTAGGAAGTGTCTGAGATCAGATCTGAACTCCTGATTCCAGGACCAGTGCTTTATCCACTAGATTGCCTAGCTGTCCCTGTATCCTACCTTTTCTAAGAATACATAAGACACCTGAATTTCAGCTGGGGAATTTTACAATCCCTTATGTGATGTCCAGAAAGAGAGCAGAATGAGTGGCAACTACAGAATTACTTAGCATTTCTTTCTTCTCTTTTTAATGTTGAGGGGATTGATAAGTGAGGTCAATAATGAGCTACATTTTAAAATTATAAATAGTGCCATCTTTATAAGACTCTATTGACTGAAAGCCTCCATTTATGGGAAAAATGTAAAAGGTAACAATAATAAAGTCTTTCTTCTCATTGCCTTCTACCCTTATCAAGTGAGAATCCACTTTCTAAGTGTCTCTATGCAAACCTACAGGAAATGCATCATTTTTCAATTGTTGATTTATTTACTCAAAAATTATTTACCAAGTCCCTATTATATGCAAACACCATACTAGCTGATTTATAGGATATAGAATCCAAGATTCTCAGAGCTATTAAAGACCTCAGAGATCACTAAGTCCAATCTTCACCCAAGCAAGAATCTCCTCCCACAAAATCAATCAATCAATCATTGACCATTTATTAGAAGCCTACAACTTGGTCAGGGTAGAGTAAAAATGGCCGAGTAGCAAGAAATATAGTTCAGCTCCTCCAACACAACCTCTCCACAAAAATCTAAAAAATGCACCAGACCAAGGTAACACACTCTTGCCTGAACTAGTCAAAGAAGGCAAGAATACACATCCAACACACAGAGTTGGCACAGATACGTTTTATTCAGCAAGGAGAAAGAGTTGAAGGAAAGGGGAAAATAGGAGACTAGATTAAGGGAGGGATTAGTAGTAAGCAAAATAAACTCTTAAAGAGAGGATGGGAAACAAAAACAAGGAAAAGTATAAAAAGATGAAAGGAAATACCACAATTAACAATCTTAACTGTGAATTGTGAATGAGACGAAATCACTCAGAAAATGGAAGAAGATAGCAGAATGGATTAGAAACCAGAATCTAACAATATGTTGTTTACAATGGATTAAAAAACATAATTTGACAATATATTGTTTACAAGAAACACATCTGAAACAAAAATATGCACAAAGAGTTAAGATAATTAGTCAGAACAGAATCTATTATGCTACAGTTAAAGTTAAACACAAGAAAAGCAAGGGGGACAATCATGATCTCACACAAAGGAACCACAAAAACAGACTCAATTAAAAGGGTCTAGTTCTTACATTATTTGTCCAATTCCCCACTTCCCACCAACTCTAGCAAAAACTTGGCTTGACTTTCCCCTCAATCTAAGAGCCAACAGACACAGATTCTGCTCAGATACTTAAAGGAAAGGGAGAACAACTGGTGGGGAGGACTGCAGAAAATGTAAGCAATATAGACAATGGTGCAGAGCAGAGCAACAAGACAGAGGGCAAAAAGCTTCTAACCAAGGCAGAAGGGACTGGAAATGCAGGTGTGGCCTGTACTCCTCTAACTCCTTCCTCCAAGAAGATTGGGGCCCCACTATAGGCCTCAAATTCAAGGAAGTTGAGGATGTGAAATCTCAGGATCTGTGCAGTAGTAGAAGGGGATGCACCAAAAAATAAAGAGTAAACCAATGGCTAGAAATACAAGAAAAGAGCTGAAAGTCCAAGGGATAAAACCTGAATTAAAACCTAGCTAATATAGAAATAAACTAAAAATGAGGTTCATAAAAACAAAAGAAGAATGAGTAAAAATTCAGAGACAAAAACATCATAACTATCATAAAGAAGGAAGGAGAAAAGTAAACCAAAATTCCCCAATCAAGAAGAAAATTCTACAGTTTCTCCAGAATTCAAGGAACAATAACAAGAAACTCCAGAATGGTAAGAAGAAGAAATAAAGAGAGAGAGAGAGAGAGAGAGAGAGAGAGAGAGAGAGAGAGAGAGAGAGAGAGAGAGAGAGAGAGGAAGGAAGGAAGGAAGGAAGGAAGGAAGGAAGGAAGGAAGGAAGGAAGGAAGGAAGGAAGGAAGGAAGGAAGGAAGGAAGGAAGGAAGGAAGAGCAGGAAGGAAGGAAGAAAGAAAGCAGGAAGGAGGAAGGAAGGAAGGAAGGAAGGAAGGAAGGAAGGAAGGAAGGAAGGAAGGAAGGAAGGAAGGAAGGAAGAAATTAGCCATAGCTTTAGGTCAGAAACTTGCTCAAGGCCAGGATGTGTCAGAGACAAGACTTGAACTCAAATCTTCCTGACTCTGAGGCCAGCTCTTTATGAACACTACATATGCTGCTGATCTCAACAGATAACTGATAAGCAAAACTAAAAGCTGGTTCTTTGGGAAGGAAAACTAACAAAATAAAAAAACCTTTACCTAATCTGATTTTTAAAAAAAGGAAGAGATAAGAAATCCAAATTTCTGAAATAACAAATGGACAAGATGAAATCACAAGTAGAGAGAAGAGAACCTGCTATGAACAATTATATGGGGGCAGCTTGGATAGAGCTCTGGCCTTGGAGTCGGGAGGACCTGAGTTCAAATCTGGCCTCAGACACTTGACACTTACTAGCTGTGTGACCCTGGGCAAGTCACTTAACCCCAATTGCCTCACCAAAAACAAAAACAAACAAAACTATAAACAATTATATGCTAGCAATAAACTGGTAATTTAAAAGAAATGAGAACTATTCACAAAACCCATAAAATACCCAAATTGACAAAATATAAAATATAGATCATATGCAACCCAATCTTAGAAAATGAAATTGATCAAGTCATAAAGGAACTATGAAATGATTATCTTGGTCAAGATGAATTTAAGGTAAATTCTAAGCAAACATTTAAAGAGCAATTAACATTTTTATATAAATTATTTTCAAAGGCTGAGAAAGAATGCACTCTATGAAACTCTTTTTATGAGAAAACATAATCCCAATGCCTAAGTCAGGGGAAGATAAAGCAACAATAAAGAAAACACAGAATAATATCATTAATGTATGTTAATACAAAATTCAAAATGTACACAGCAAAAAATAATATAATAAATATAAATAAATATAATAAACATAATATAAAATAAATATAATAAATAATATACAAAATAATTCAATATAATTAAGTTAGATTTATACCAAGTAAGCAAGGAAAACAAATAGCATATTTATATTAAAAATAAAACAACAGCAAAACAAAAGATCACATCATGAAAGTTAGATAAAGTCTTTGCCAAAATATAACACTTATTCTCAAAATCCTAACAAGGATAGGTATAGAAAGAAGGACTTTTTAAAAATGTGATAAAAAGTACATATCTAAAACCAAATGTTAGCATTACCTACAACAGAGAAACACTAGAAACTTTCCCAGTAATACAGGATAAAACAAGGATGATCCCTTTCCCACAGTTATTATCCATAGTTCTAGAAATATTAGAAACAAAAATAATATAAGAAAAAGAAATAAAAGGTATAAACATTGGCAAAGTAGAAATAAAAAGAACTTTTCTATTTGTAATATACATGATTGTTTACTTAGAAAATTCCAACGAATCAGCAAAGAAGCTAATTGAAATAATTAATAGCTATCATAAAGTCAGATACAAAATAAATTAATAGCATTTTATATAGAAATAATTAAATTCAGCTAGAAGTAATAGAAAAGTAAATCCCATTAAAAATAACACAAAATTCATAAAGCTTCAGAGACTCAATTTTCCAGAGCTTTCTCAAGATACAGATAGATATAATATATACTATCCAAGAGGCAGAGAGAGGGAGAGGGAGAGGTAAAGGGAGAGGAAGACGGAGAGGAAGAGGGAGAGGGAGAGGGAGAGAGAGAGAGAGAGAGAGAGAGAGAGAGAGAGAGAGAGAGAGAGATCTTTATAGATCTACAATCACAAAACACTCTTCAAACATTAAAGAATGGTCTAATAGATATGAAAAATTGATTCAAAGTGCTTTCTGGACACTCTCTACCTTATCTATATCCTTCTTAAATGCCAACAGCTAAAACTGAACACAATAATTCCAGAGAGGTCTGAGAAGGGCAGAGTACAATAGGATTATCACCTCACTCTTTCTGGAAACTATGACTCTTAATTTGGTCCAAGATTGCATTAACTTTTCTGGCTACTACATCTCATTGCTGACTTATATTGAGTTTGTAGTCCACTAAATCCCTTACACCTTCCTTTTTCAGAACAAATGGTATCAAATCATGCTTCCCCCATCCTGTATATGTTAAAATAATTTTTTTTTATTTAAGCATAAGATTTAATATTTATTTCATCAATAGATTCAGTCCAATGCTCTAGCCTGTAAAGATCCTCCTGGATCCTGACTCTGTCATCCAGTGTGTTACCTATCCCTCCCATCTTAGTGTCATATCCAAATTTTATGAGCACGTCATCTATCTCTTTACCTAGGTCACTGATAAAAATCCTAAACAGCACAGGGCAAAGCATACATCCCTACAGTAATTCACTGACACCTTCTGCCACATTGATCTTGAATCATTAACAATTATTTCTGAGTCTGACCATATAACTACTTCTGAATCCATGTAATTATATTTTAATCTAATCCACATCTCACCACTTCTATCACAAGGATACCTGATATTTTATCAAAGGCTTTACCAAAATCTAGTTAAACTATATCTACAATGTTCCCCTCATCAACTAGCCTAGTAATCTTGTCAAAAAAGGAAATGAAGCTAATCTTCCATGTCCTAAGCCATGCTGGCACTACTTTCTAGATGCTCTCCTACTATCTCTTCAATGATCCTTTAGAATATTTTTAGGAATCAAAGTCAAGCTTACTGTCCTATTGTTTATAAACTGAGATAACATTTACCTGTCTTTAATCTTGTGAGACCTCTCCCATTTTCCATGAGCTTTCAAATGTAATTTTCTCATTATTATTCTGGGGTTTGTTTTGATTTTTTGTTTGTTTTAGTAATTCTGAACTTAGTTCTGGTGAGCCAGTGGTATGACTATACAAGCAGTTGACCCAAGGATAAGTCTCATATAAATAACAAGTCTTTTCCTGTCTGTTAAAATATAGTCTGTTTTTGCCCTTTGTTCTTTACATGGTGCTCACCATGTTCAGCTCTTACTGTTTGATCCTCACAGCAACCTTTTGAGGTAGGTACTATTATTATGACCATTTTACATAGGAAGAAACTTAAGCTGACAGAGAATGACTTATTCAGGTCACACGATTCATATCTGAAGCACAATTTGAACTCAGGTCTTCCTGATCCCCAGACCAGCACTTTACCCTCCAAGTCACACTCTGCCCAATAACTACTAGTGTATATGTCAACTCTCCTACTCTCCTATAGAGAGTCATCTATACTTCAACTGAAGGCACCTTCATGAAGGAACAATTTTGCAAGCAATATTCAAAAGTAGCCTGTATCTTTTCCATTTCACAATTAATTGAAGGTTATAAAAACCATTTACATTTACATAGCCTTTTCCGGTTTACAAATAACTCTATGTATATAATCTCATAACATCCCACTGTGCTTATTGATTCCAAAAAATAAAAATAAAAAAGCATTTGATTCTATAGAACAAAACTGCATCTGATAGGCTCTTTTACAAAAAGATGTTTCTCTTGTTGTAACAAGATGATTCAAGATTCATCAAGATCATTCAAGGTTCTCTGGAAGATATTACAGAAATAATCTTGTTCAATTATACTCTGATAATATCAAGTGAGGCATTAAACAGGAAGATATATACTCATCAAAGGTAGATGCCTCTGGGATGAAGGAGATCCAATACAGAATCCAGGTTGAAAAGGGATTTCCTATGAACACTAAGGTCCTCCAGATGTTCCTGTTTGCAAGTGACATTGTGCTGGTTGCATCAAGCCCTGTTGTATTGCAGAATTTCCTAGAAGAAATCTGTCATCACTCAAAGAAGTTTGGCCTATTCATGCACACAGGAAAGATCAATTGGATGAAGAATGTCTATTGCTCAAATTTCAAATGCATTTGGGTAGATATCCTATAGGGTTTTTTAACAGTGGAGCAGACATTACAGTTGGAAACTGATGTGGGCCCAGAGTTCAACAAGAAGAGAAAAGATTGGAAGGCTTTGGGGAAATTGAAAGCCATTTCTACTAACCCCAAGTTTCCCACAAAATCAGAGGCCCATCTTTTCAATATTAACATTTTACTGAGGTTGCTTTATTACAGCAAGATATGGAACACCACCATGTCCAAAGAACTAAACATTAGTGTCACACCGGGGGCAATGGAGAGACGCATGATAGATGTGAGCAGCCTCCAACATAAAACCACTGATGAACTCTGCAAAAGGATAGGAGTAAATGATGTCATCAAGGAATCAATAAGGAAATAAAGAAGGATGACAGGTAGATAGCCAGAGTGCTTCACTGGTACCATTATATTGTTGGGAGAAAGCAAGAAAGGCCTCCAGCACATTGAATGAACACCTCTGTATTGAACTTTGGAGAGGAAATGGACAAGAGTTGAGGGGGTTGAACAGGTATGAATGGATTGTGATCTTCTCCTTTGGAAAGAATTTTTAAATTAATGCTACTGCAGATCACTTGAAACAAGTCTCCTACCTCTTGACCAAGACATAATGGACTAGAAATATGAGACATGGCCAATGTGTTTGTTTGGTTTGGCTATAATCTTCTATTCTTTGTAAACTGAAATGTTTGTATTTATTGATGATTCTTAAATTCATAATGAAAAGAAAATTAATTTAAAAAAAGAAATAATTACTTCTAATTGGAAGGCCATTCCTACTTTTGGCTAGGTATTTCTAATATAAGAGAAATTAAGATCTCACCAAAACTAATTCATAGCTTTAGTGCTATACCAAACTACCAAGAAAATAATTTACAAAGCTAGACAAAATAATAATAAAATTCATTTTGAAGAATAAAAGACTAGAATCTCAAGTGAAATAATGAAAAAAGTAGGAATGAAGAGGAAATAGCACTATTTGGTAATGGTTAAAAAATAGAAAAAGTAGGTCAGCGGAACAAACTTAATATGTAGAGCCAGAATCAAATGAACTCAAAAACTCCTAGAAAATAAAGTGCTTGTGGAAATACTTGACAAGAAATTCTAGGAAAACTGGAAAGAAATTTGATATAAATTAAGTTTAGACTAGAAATTTATACTATGTACTACAATGGATAAACAATCTCAATATTAAAGATCATAACTTTTTTTTTAATAGAAAAGAAAGATTAGATATCTTTCACAGTTATAGCTAACAGGAGAATTCTTAAACAAACAAGAGAGAAATAATCACAAAAGATAAAACAAATAATTTCAATTAGATGCAACTGAAAAGCTTATGCGCAAACAAAATCACTGAAGCTAGGTAAGTCATCAAATGAGGGGAAAAATACTTTGTATCAAATATCTTTTAAGGCTCTGATGTCTAAGATTTTTAGGAAATATATACAATATAAATATATTATATACAATATAAATATATTATATACAATTATATTGCATAATGTATTATATACAATATAAATATAATATAAATTAATGTAACATATAATACCAAGAACCATTTCTACAACGGATAAATGGTCAAATGATATGAACAGCTCTCAAGAGAAATACAGAATATTAACAACCAGATCAAAAATTGTCCAAATCATTAATTAAAACCAATTATTCAAATAACAAAGCATACGTCATGTGCCAGACAGTGCTCCAAGTTGTAAAGATACAAGAAATAAAAATGAAACAAACCCTGTACTGCTGAATAGTACTAGAGGAAACCATGTAACCAGGGGTATACTGAAACCAGCGTATATTGGTTGGAGAGAGTCAATTGTTAAATTTTCAATGTGAACATGTATAACTTGGAAACTGATCAATGTTACAAATTAGGGCTTGATTTATTGTTTCGTTGATTTCTAGATTTAAGAAAGTAAAAGAGAAAATGTTAATAATTTAAATTAAATTTTAAAGTATGTCACACACAGAGAAAAGGTTGTTAAAAATTTACCAGCACACCCTTGCATATATCATGTTGACTTGAGTTCACCAGACATTTAGGTAATCTAATTTCAACCAGGCCTTCATTACAGTAGAGAAATCTTTTTGTTCTTCCTTAAATGATTCATTATTGCACTCACCACAGTGGTTGTTCCAAACCATGCCCACCAACCTGCAATGAGCTCCCTCAGAGTTTTTCTACATCCCACAAACCCTTGACATTCTTCTCAATTCTCTCTTATTTTACTCCAGTTTCTGATAAGAAGTATCCCTTTCCCTCAAAAAGGCTAAGACCTCCATATGTACCCTTGACCTCCTCCTCCCCCAACTCCACCAGCATATAGTTGTTATAACCATCCCATTTTTCTAATCTTCAATCTGGCTCATTCCCTGCTATTTATAAACATATCCAGTCTTCTTCAATCTTAAAAATCTGTTACTTGACCATCCCATCTTTTTAAACTATGGCACAGTATCTCTTCCTTTTCATAGTCAAACCCTCATGGCATCCATTTCTTCTCTCACTCATTTCATAACTTCCTACAACCTGGTTCCAACCTAATGACTTAACCAAGACTATTCTCTATACTCCTGAATACTCCTTCCTCCCTTTGATTTTGTGAGACTATTCTTTCTTGGCTCCCTTCCTACCTGTCTGACCACTCCTCAGCCTCTTTTTGCTGGATCACCAACCATGTACCCCTTTGTAACTATGAGTGTACCCCAAGATTCTGCCTTAGGCCCTTGCCTCTTCTTTCTCTATTCTTTTGTTGACCTCATCAGCTATGATAGGTTAAATCAGCATCTCTATAAAGAAGATTCATCTATATATTCTATATGTAGATCTATATGTTCAGCCTTGATTTCTCTCCCGAACTCTAATCTCACATGAAAACTTGAACATTTTGAACTCAAATGTTCCATCTCTGAGTCAACAAAACAGAATTCACTATCTTCTCACAAAAACCCACCTCTCCTCCTAACTTCCTCATTTCTATTGAGGGAACAACCATCTATGAAGTTATACAAGTTTAAAACCTTGGAGTCATCCTTGACTCTTCACATTCTCTAACCCCACATAGTCACTCCATGGGCAAGCTTTATCAATTCTCCTACCACAACAACCATCCTCTCCCTTTGATTATATGGCCACCACTCTAGTTCAGGATATCATTAACTTTAGCCTGGACTATTGCAATAGCCTCCTAATTTGTCTCTCTGTCTCAAATCTCTTCCTACTCCAGTTTCCAAATAGCTGTTGAAATGATAATCCTAAAATACAGTTGGTGGAGGTTGAATTACCTTATTGGATGGATCAATCACCCAGGGCTCCCTGGGGAAGTTTTGAGGACTCTAGAGACATGGCGACTTTTTTAAGGATGATGAATTTGCTGGATGCTCCTGGCCATATGGTAGCCCCAAAATGAAAGGACTTGTCACTTTGTTATGGCCTAGAAAACCCTGAGTAGTTTCTTGGTTTTTACCTGCCCCAAGGCAGTGGTTCATTAATATTACATGTCAGACTAATTTGTTTGAGAAAATTTCTTCATGGTAGATTGTATATATACTAATATCTATTGCATTACTATATCCATTATGGATACGGAAACTAATATGACCAGTATGGATTTTGCATCCTTGGGATATTGGTACCTAGCAATTTGTGTAAAGCATACTATGGGAGCTCATTCATGTTCCTTTTCTTTAATAATGTTGAACATACCTAGATTGCTTGACTCACTGTGACATGAATCCAGAGCTTGTCTAAGCTTGGACTTATGATATGGACTTCAAGTCTAAAGGATAAAGTTTGCCTACTAGTTTAAAAATGTCTAGTAATCAAACCCACTACATATTGGGTACCATAATTCTTTGGGGATTTTCTGAATTTTTTTTTTTGGCTATGCAATGGGGTAAAGTAATTTGCCCAGGGTCACACAGCTAGTAAGTGTCAAGTGTCTGAGGCTGGATTTGAACTCAGATTCTCCTGACTCCAAGGTCAGAGATCTATCCACTGCACCACCTAGCTGCCCCTGAGTTTTTCTTTTTTAAGTTAGCTTGCTTGTTCTAATGAGGGTTGAGATCAGACTTCTAATTGGATTTGTTATGTTATGTTACATATTTGGATATGTTATAGGTATTTGTAGAGAAACTTTGGGTTCCCTATGTGTTTCTTTTTTTGTTGTTGTTCTTTTTAAAAAATTATTTTATTTCTTCCAATTACATGTAGAAACAATTTTTAGCATTTTTTAAAATTTTGAGTTCCAAATTCTCTCCCTCCCTCCTTTCCCCATTCATTGAGAAGGCAAGCAATTTGATATAGATTATGCATGTGAAGGTGTGCAAAACATATTTCCATATTTAGTCATGCTGTGAAAGAAAAAGAAAGTTAAAGTTTGCTTAGATCTGCATTCAGACTCTATCACTTTTTTCTCTGGAGGTGGATAAAACTTTTCATCATAAGTCCTTTGGCATTGTCTTGGAACAGTGTATCGCTGAGAATAAGTCATTCACAATAGATCATCACACAAAATTGCTGTTACTGTGTACAATATTCTCCTGGTTCTGCTCACTCCACTTTGCATAGTTCATGTAAGTCTTTCCAGGTTTTTCTGAAAACATCCTGCTCATTATTTCTTATAGCACAATAATATTCCATCACAAGCATATCCCATGACTTGTTCAGCCATTTCTCAATTGTTGGGCATCCCTTCAATTTCTAATTCTCTGCCACCACAAAAAGAACTGCTATAAAAATATTTGTACATATAGATCCTTTCCCCCCTTTTTTTATCTCTTTAGGATACAGACATACTAGCAGTATTACTGGGTCAGAGGGTATGTAGTTTTATAGCTCTTTAGGGATAGCTCCAAATTATTCTCCAGAATGGTTGGATCAGTTCACAACTCCACAAACATTCATTAGTGTCTCAATTTTCTCACATCCCTTCTGACATATGTCATTTTTCTTTTCTGTCATATTAGCCAATCTAATCTGATAGGTGTGAGGTGGCACCTCAGAGTTGTTTTAATTTGCATTCATTTTTCACACAATTATAGTTAGCTTTGATTTCTTTGTCTAAAAGCAATCTGTTCATAACATTTGACCATTTATCAATTGGGGAGAAACTCTTATTCTTAAAATTTTGACTCAGTTCTCTATATATTTGAGAAATGTGACCTTTATCAGAGAAACTTGCTATGAAAAATTTCCCCCAGTTTTTGTAGGATTCTGTTTTTCAATCTACTCTGCTATCCATTTCCATTTTACGGGTGAGTTCATCCTATTCACATCTTATTCACTAACTGTGACTTTCTCTCTGTCCCATTTCCCCCATTTGTCCTTCTCTCTCTCTCTCTCTCTCTCCTTTTACACTGTCCATTCTCAAAAGTGTTTTGCTTCTGACTATCACCTCCTCCAACCCACCCTTTCTTCTATCAGCCCCATCTCCTTTTCTTATTCTCCTGCACTCCAAGTTCCATGGAGGGTAAGTTAGAGTTCTGTACCCAACTGAGTGTGCATGTTATTCCTCCTTTGAGCCAATTCCAATAAGAATAAGGTTCAAGTGTTTCTGGCCGCCTTCCAACTGTCATCTTCCCCTTCACTGTAAAAGCTCTTTCACTCCTCTTTTATGTGAGACAATTTACTCCATTCTGCCTCTACCTTTCCCCTTCTCCCATTGCATCCCTCTTTCTCACCCTTTGATTTTTTTTTTGTATATCATCTCATCATAGTCAACTCACACCTGTGCCCTCTGTTTCTGTATACTCCATCTAACTGTCCTAATAATGACAATAAAGTTCTTAGGAGTTACAAGTATCATCTTCCTATGTAGGAATGTAAACAATTTAACTTATTGAACCCCTTATGATTTCTCTTTCCTTTTTGCCTTTTTGCTTCTCTGGAGTCTTGTATTTGAAAGTTAAAATTTCTATTCAGCTTTGATCTTTTCATCAGGAAAGCCTGAATGTTCTCTATTTCATTAAATATCCAATTTTTCCCCTTCAGGATTATACTCAATTTTGCTGGGTAGGTGATTCTTGGTTGCAATCCTAGTTCCTTTGCTCTCCAGAACATCATATTTCAAACACTCTGGTTCTTTAATGTAGAAATTACTAGAACTTATGTTATCCTAACTGTGACTCCACAATAATTGAATTATTTCTTGCTGCTTGCTTACAATATTTTCTCCTTGGCCCAAGAGCTCTGAAATTTGGCTATACTATTCCTGGGAGTTTTCATTTTGGGATCTCTTTCAGGAGATGATTGGTGGATTTTTTTCTATTTCTATTCCATTTCCCTCTCTGGATGTAGAATCTCAGGGCAGTTTTACTTGATAATTTCTTGAATGATGATATCTATGATCATTTTTTTATCATGGCTTTCAGGTCCAACAATTCTTAAATTATCTCTTTTTGATCTATTTTCCAGGCCAATTGTTTTTCTGATGAGGTATTTCACATTTCTTCTTTTTTTTTATTCTTTTGATTTTATTTTCTTGTTTCTTGATGTTTCATGGAATCATTAGCTTCCACTTGCCCAATTCAAATTTTTAAGGAATTATTTTCTGCAATGAGCTTTTGTACCTCCTTTTCCATTTAACCAATTCTATTTTTAAGGAGTTTTTCCTCTTCAGTGAATTTTTGTCTGTCTTTTTCCATTTAGCCAATTATGCTTTTTAAGGAGTTCTCAGTGGATTTTTGTGCCTCTTTCACCATTGGGCCTATTCTGGCTTTTTTGTTTGTTTTATTTTCTTTTGTTTTTAGTTTTTTAAATTAATTTATTTATTTTTAGTTTTTAACATTCACTTCCACGAGTTCCAGATTTTCTCCCTATCTCATCCCTCCCCCAACCCCAAGACCACGTGCATTCTGAATACCTCTTTCCCCAATCTGTCTCCCTTCTATCACCCTCCCTTCTCTTGTCCTCTTCCCCTTCTATTTTTCTGTAGGGTAGGAGATTTCTATACCAGATTGCCCATATCTTATTTCCCAGTTGCAAGAAAAAAAATTTTTAACGTTTGTTTTTAAAACTTTAGGGTCCAAATTCTCTCCCTTCCTCCCTCCCCACCCAGCCTCACTGAGAAGGCAAGTAACTCGATACAGGTTATACATGTGTAGCCATGAAAAACATTTCCATAAAAGTCACAGTGTAAAAAAAACTAACATATTTCCCTTCATCTTATCCTGCCTCCTGTTTATTCTATTCTCTCCTTTGACCTTGTCCCTCTTCAAAAGTGTTTGCTTCTGATTACCCCCTCCCCCAATCTGCCCTCCCTTCAATTATCCTCCTTCTCTTATTCCCTTCCCCTCTATTTTCCTATAGGGTAAGATAGATTTACATACCCAACTAAGTGTGCATGTTATTCCCTCCTTAAGCCAAATCCAAAAAGAGTAAGATTCACTCATTCTCTCACCTTCCCCCACTTCTCCTTGACTCTAAAAGCTTTTTCTTGTGAGATAATTTACCCCATTCTACCTCTCCCTTTCTCCTTCACCCAGTACATTCCTCTCTCACCCCTTAATTTTCTTTTTTAGATATCATCCCTTCACATTCAACTCACCCTGTGCCCTCTGTCTCTCTGTCTCTGTCTCTGTCTCTCTGTCTCTGTCTCTGTCTCTCTGTCTCTCTCTCTCTCTCTCTCTCTCTCTCTCTCTCTCTCTCTCTTATATATATATATATATATATATATATATATATATATATATATATATATGCATATATATATTCCCTCGTACTAACCTAATAATGAGAAAGGTCTCATAAGTTACAAATATCATCTTTCCATGTAAGAATGGAAACAGTTCAACTTTAATAAGTCCTTCATGAGTTCTCTTTCCTGTTTACCTTTTCATGCTTCTTTTGAGTATTGTATTTGAAAGTCAGTCAATTTTTCTTTTTGGCTCTGGCTTCTCAAGAATGCATTAAATTCTTCTATGTTATTGAATGTTAATTTTTTCTCCTCATTGATTACACTCAGTTTTGCTGGGTGGATGATTCTTGGTTTTAATCCTAGTTCCCTTAACTTCTGGAATATCACATTCCAAGTCCTCCAATCCCTTAATGTAGAAGCTGCTAAATCTTGTGTTATCCTGATTGTGTTTCCACAATATTTGAATTGGTTGGTTTTTTTTTTTTCTGGCTGCTTACAATAGTTTCTCTTTGACCTGGGAACTCTGGAATTTGGCTATAATATTCCAGGGAGGTTTCCTTTGGGGATCTCTTTCAAGAGGTGATTGGTGGATTCTTTTAATTTCTATTTTACCCTCTGGTTCAAGAATATCAAGGCAATTTTCCTTAATAATTTCGCAAAAGATGATGTTTAGGCTCTTTTTTTGATCATGGCTTTCAGGTAGTCCAATAATTTTTAAGTTACCTCTCTTGGATCTATTTTCCAGGTCAGCTGTTATTCCAATGAGATATTTCACATTATCCTATTTTTTTCATTCTTTTTGTTTTGTTTTATAATTTCTTGATTTCTCATAGAGTCATTAGCTTCCATTTGCTTCATTTTAATTTTTAAGACATTCTTCTCCTCATTGGCTTTTTGAACCTCTTTTGCCATTTGGGTTAGTCTATTTTTTAAGGTGTTATTTTCTTCAGCATTTTTTGGATCTCCTTTAGCAAGCTGTTGACTCATTTTCCATTATTTTCTTGCATCACTCTCATTTCTCTTCTCAATTTTTCCTCTACTTCTCTTACTTGCTTCTCAAAATCCTTTTTGAGCTCTTCCATGGCCTGAGAACAATTCATATTTTTCTTGGAGGCTTTGGATGTAGTAGCTTTGACTTTGTTCTCTTCTGGTTGTATGTTTTGATCTTCTTTGTCATTAAAGTAAAATTTTATAGTCTGAGTTTTTTGTTCTGTTTGCTCATGTTCCCAGCCAATAACTTGACTTTTTAAATTCTTTGTTAAGGTAGGGCTCTGCTTCCAGTGTGGAGGGTGTACTGTTGCAAGCTTCAGGGGGTTTGTGCAGCTGTTTTCAGAGATACTTTAGGGATCTCTAAATTTTTAGTTCTTCCAAGTTGGTATGACTAAAGGTGAGGTGTTTACTCCTTTCCTGGCTTGTGCTCTGGTCTATGAGTGATCACAAGAACTCTTTTCTGCCTTGGACCTGTGAGGAGGATTCCTTCTCCACTGACATCACAAGCTCTGCCATGCCAGCACTCCTCCTTGCCCCAGGACCACCACCCAAAATTGCATCTCGGATCCGAGCAGGGGCAAAGCAAGAGAATTCTGCCTCAGCACCAGCAAAGAGATCCCTGCAATCCCCCTCTGATCAGCTGCTTGATCCCCCCATCATCTGCAGGCCAAGAGCTCTGGAAACAGCTGCTGCCCCAGGGATGTGCCAGGACTGGGGCAGGGCTGCACTTCTCTCCCACCCAGGTTGGACAGACTTTTCCTACTCACCTTCTAAGTTGTCTTTGGCATTTGTGGGTTGAGAAGTCTGACAAATGCTGCAACTGCTAGTGATTCAGTCCCTGTGGCCTGTTCTGGGTTTGCTGAGGCTTAATCTTTGCCTGCGCAGCCCACACTGAACTGTGCTCCTCTCCCAGCCCATCACAACAGACCTTTTCCATCAACCATCCAGGTTGTTTTGGGCTGGAAATGTGTTTCACTCTGTCTTTTTGTGGGTTCTACTGCTCTGGAATTTGTTTAGAGCCATTTTTTACAGGTATTTGGAAGGGTTTGGGGGAGAGCTCAAGCAAATCACTGCTTTTATTCTGCCATCTTGGCTCTACCCTCCTATTCTGTTTTTTAAGGTGTTACTTTCTTCAGTATTTTTTATGCCTTCTTTACCAAGCTGTTAACTTTTTTTCCATGATTTTCTTGCATCATTCTCACTCCTTTTCCCAATTTTCCCTCAACATCTCTTATTTATTCTTTTTACAACTTGTTTTGAGCTCTTCCAGGAATTTGGCCGGGGGGGCGGTGTGTGTGTGGGGGGGGACTGAGGTTAATTTACATTTTTCTTTGAGGTTTTGCATCCAGATGTTTTGACATTATTGTCTTCTTCTGAGTTGTTTTGATCTTTCCTGTCACCATAATAACTTTCCATGGTCACATTATTTTTTATTATTGTTTGTTCATATTTCCAGCCTATTTCTCAATTTTTAACTTTATGTTAAAGTAGGGCTCTGCTCCCAGGATGGAGGGGGCACTGTCCCAAGCTTCAGGTTTTTCATGCTGCTATTTTCAGAGTTAGTTTGGGGGTTTGTAACTTTTCAATTCTTCCAAGGTGGTATAATCTAAGGAAAGGTATGGTCATTGCTCTCCTGACCTATACTCTGGTTTGTGAGTGTCCACACACACTCTTTTCCACCCTGGAACTATGACAAGGGTCCCAAGTCTGCTAGTACTGCTTCTCACTCTGGGACTGTAACCCAGAATCCCATATGGGCAATGCAACAGAGTCTTTCACCCAGTGCCAGTCTAACCCCTTTACCATGCTTCTAATTTAGTCATCCCCAGGGCCTGCTGCTGCTTGCCAGGGCATGGCCTGCACTGGACTGAATTCCACTCTCACCCCACTGAGACAGACCTTTCCTGCAGACCTTCTAAGTTGTCTTAGACTGGAAAATTGTTTCACCCTGCCCTTATGTTGGTTCTACTGCTCCAGAATTCATTTTGAGGTGTTAGTTTAAAGTTGTTTAGAGGGGAATTTGGGAAAGTTTAGGTGATTTCTTGCCTTTACTCTGCTATATTGCCTCTATCTCCCAAAGTCTTCCCTACATGTTTCAAGAACCCAAAGGGATTTTCATCCCCTTAGAATTAAACCCCATCTGTGCATGTTGGTCAACAGCAAAGGAGTCCCTTGATGGTAGAGGAAGAAAAAAAGTACCTCAACCCCCTCAGGGCCAATTTATTGTAGCACTTGGTATCCAACTAATCCCAGAGTAAAGGGAATCCTCAGTGGGAGAGAAAGAAAGCAAGTGTCCCAGTCCCCACTGATGCCAGCAGGTCTGTCTGGTACAGAAGCACAAAGACAAAGTGGTTTATGGATAATTTCTAGTCACTTACATTCGTAATTTCTATGGGGAGACTTGATTCCTTTGGGGAGAGATTGTGGGAGTTCTGCAAGGACCAAGCTTTCCTTGAAGAGGGTAGTTTGATTTTCTTTTTCTTTTCCTTGGATTGGAAAGCCTTATCAATCTCCCAGATAGCTGGTAACCTAAGAGAATTTTGCAAAATGGTGTCTGTTTGTAAAGTTATACTACTGTGTATTTTGATATATAGAAGAAAGTTAATTTTCGAACTATTTGTGAACTATGTCATACGGATTTTGCCCAAAGTCACCCTGGTTGATTTGCTGGGTGGAGAATATAATAGAGGGAATATGTGACCCCCATCCCACCTCCAAGCTCAACTAATATATTCACAGAATTTAATTGCAAATGATGAAGTTCTAACTGAAAACAAGTTGCAACTATGCCCTGATCCTGATTGGTTCAAACAGTCCTCTAATTGAGTTAAAAAAAAAAAGGAATTTGATTGATTGAACAAACAAATTAACCACATCTTTGGGAACTTTAAACAACTAAACTTTGGATGAACTTCACAGTTCAAGAAGGGGCGATTGTAAGAAATTGAGAGCTTCCTATGAAAGGAACATCTGCAGTGGGGAGGAGGGAATTTTCCTACAATCCCCAGACCCCATCAGGTAGGTAGCTCTGAAAGGGAGGTACTGAAATAGTAAGCAACACTGGATCCTGTAGGTAGCAGAGAAACACATACCAGACAGATAGGAATACAGAGATAGTCAGTCTACCAAGGGAAGAAGCACCTTCAAGAAATGAGACCCTTGGTGGCAGAGAAGAAAGTAGGTCTATGGAAAAGAGCAGACCCTAGGAATTCAGCTGTGCAACCCACCCAGAATAGATGCTTCACTTGAGGGGAAATCTGTGAGGACTCCCTGAGGAAAGAAAAGGACTTCCAGGCTCTACCAACAACCAAGAGATGTGAATCTGTCACATGTGTATTTTACATGTGATACCATTGTACTTTATTTAAAGTATATACTCTTTCCATGGATTACATGTGTATTTGTAAGAGAGTCTCAAGTTTAGGGGAGGAATGATTTGCAAGTACTGTTCTTGCTATGTCACTTGAATAAATGGTTTTGCTAAGAGATAATTGAATCCACTTGCTGATTGTTTAAGGGGAGCATACCAGTTGCGGCTTGTGAAGTATAGTATTAGGAATGTAGATCCACAGGGTTATTACGCTTAGAACCTAAGATAGCAGCTACCCTTTGGTGACTCAATCCTTGAGTGTAACTGCAAGTTGGGGAGTGGCGCCCTTACCATAATAGCTGTTCTGAACCTTCTGGTCTCTCCTCAAGCCTCCCACAGCACTATCTCTCCCTCATACTCTTAGCTAAGGATTTAACCTCATACTTCACCAAAATAATTGAGGCCATTTGTTGAGACCTCCCTCTTCTTCTTCTCCTCCTCTTCTCACATGATTCAGACATCTTCCTCCATTATCTTTCCTCCACCCCCGTCTCACATGAAAAAGTAGACCTTCTCATTTCTAAGCAAATTCTTCAACATTCACCCTCAATCCCTTCCCTTCCCATCTTCTCCAGCAGATTCCCACTTTATCATACTTAATTTTCAATTTTTCTCTATTAGGGAAATATTTCCCATCTTTCCCAATCTTTCCATATAACTACAAATGTTCCCATATCTTTCCCATCCTTAAAAAAAAATCATTACTTGATCCAACTATCCCTGTTGGCTAAACTCCTTGAGAAAGCTTATTCTTCTTGACATCTGTACAACCTTTGACACCATCAATCATTCTCTCTTCCTAGATATAATCTTCATTCTAGATTTGTATGACATTACTTTCTCCCGATGTTTCTCTTGCCTGTCTGACCTTTCTTTCTAAGTCTCCTTTGCTAGATCTTCATCCAGGTCACTTGCACTAACCACAGATATCCCCAAGGATCTGTCCTGGGCCCTTCTATTCTCCCCACTGTATCACTTGGTGATATCATCAACTTTCATGGGTTTAATTATCATCTCTATGCAGATAATTAACAGATCTATATATCCAACCCTAACCTTTCTCATGAAATTCAGTTCTATATTACCAACTTTCCTCCATACTACCCTCTCTCCTTCCAAACTTTCTTATTTCTGTTAAAAGCATCATCATCCCCCCCAAGTCATCCTGGATTAAAACCTTGGTGTCCTCACTTGCACTTCCCGCACATAGCCAATCTATTGTCAAATCTTGTATTTACCTTCACAACAGCTTTTATACATATCTTCTCCATTCACACAACTGCCAGCCTGATGCTGGCCTTCATTGCTTCATGCCTGGACTACTGCAATAGACTATCTCTCATTGTCTCAATTCTCTCCAAACCAAACTCCACTCGGATGCCAAAGCACAGGTCCACTTTTTACTAAAGTACAGGTCTGATCATGTCAGCTCCCTATTCAATAAACTCCAGTGGCTCCCTTGTACCTGCAGAATAAAAAAAAAATAAAATACTTCGGCATTTAAAAGTCTTCATGACCTGGCCCCTTCCTACCTTTTCAGTCTTATTCTTACTCTTGTCCTTGAACTTTACAATACGGCACTGATCAGCTTGGTGCTTCTCTAACACAATACTCCTCTTCCTCCTTACTCTTCATCTATAACAGCTGTTCTCCATATCTGGAATGTTTTCCCTCTCTACCTCTATCACCTGGATACCTTCAATATTTAGATCAAATCCCACCCTCTGCAAGAAGCCTTTCCCAGTTCCCCCACTGCTACAGCCTTCCCTCTTATGTTACCTCCCATCTACTACATATACATATACTTATGAGTGTGTGTGTGTGTGTATATGTATATGTATATATATATATATATATATATATATATATATATATATATACACACATTATATGTTTCATGTGGACTTAGTTTGTTGCACATTAGAGAATTGTATTGTGGTTTGAATGATGGGCCTAGAGTCAGAAAGACCTAAGTTCAAATCCAGCTTCAGATACTAAGTGGTTGTATGACCCTGGGCAAGTCACTTAACCTCTTCCTCCACTTTAAAATGGAGCTAATAATAGCCCCTATCAAGATGTTATGAAGATCAAATGAGATATTTGTGGAAAGCATTTAGCAGAGTGCTTGATACATAGTCATTGCTGTGTAAATGCTTATGCCATTCCCTATTCCTTCACATGAGAATGTGAGCTCATTCAGGACAAAGACTTTGTTCTTGCCTTTCCTTGTATCCCCAGTGTTTAGTATATTGACTGGCATGTAATAAAAATTTAATAAATGCTTGTTGATCCATTATTTAGTTGGTTGAAACTGAGGAACAACTCTGATAGTTTACCTCACACTTGGCAAATTGGCAAAGATGACAAAAAGTGAAGATAGTCAATGGTGGAAGGGTTGTGGAAAAACAGGTTCCACTGTTGATGAAATTGTGAATGCAACTATTCTGAAAAAGTTTGTGATTATTAACTAAATAATCAATGAGTATTTATTAAGGGCCTATCATGTGCCAGGCACTATACTCAGTGCTAAAGATACAAACACAGAGGGAAAAAAATAAGACTGAATGCTGTGAAATTATAATGACCAAGCTTGGCCTCAAAACAGAAATATAAGAAGGCACCATCCTCCCTTCTTTGCAAAAGTGAGGGACTATGGATATTAAATATTATAGATAATGTAATTTTGTGTTGATTAGTTTTGCTGAAGTATTTTCTTCTCTTCATTCCTTGTTATAAAGGATAATTCTCTGAGAAGGGGTTGGAGGAGGGATACAAAGATATAAAAAGGATATAATACATATATAAAATATACAATATAATACATATACAAAAGGTATATTTCAAAAGATCAATCAACAAGCAGTTATTAAGCAATCTACGATGACATTTTGGGTACTGTGCTCAACACCAAGGACACAAAAACAAAAAATGAATCAATCCCTGCTCTAAAGGACCTTAAATTATGCTAATAATGTAACTAAAATATCCAGATCCTTTGGCCCAGAGATTCCACCATTAGGCATATTCACCAACAAAGTCAAAGGCAAGAAAGAAATGTCCCATACATACTAAAATATTTATTATGTCATTACTTGTGATTACAGATTAAACAAATTGTGGCATATGAATAAAATGGAATACTATTGTACTCTAAGAAATTAATATAAAGACTTCAGAGGAACCTAAAAAGAATCATATGATGAACTGATGTGGAGTGAAGTAAATAAAACCAGGAAGACAATAAATACATACTACTACAACTACAAGTACAACAACAACAAATAGCTATTTACTATGATTAATTTACTAATTACTATGATTAATCTTGACCCTAGACAACAGATAAGAAAATGTCCCTCTCTCCCTTCACTGTATGAAGGTGGGGGCAGTGCAAGGCTACAGGTATGAAATGTTATATCAACTGTCAGATATGATGTTTTAAATTTTTTTTTCATTGCAAGAAATTGCTGGATAGGAGAAGACAGAATGATATAATCAGAAACAATGTGTTTTAAAAAACAAAGTAAATCAATAAAACAATTTAATAAACAACTCACACTCATATAGTACTTTAGTGTTAAAAATCATTTTCCTTACAACAAATTATTTTAAGTAGGCTTTGTGAATATTTTTATCCCCATTTTACAGATGAGGTAACTGTGGTTCATCGCTAATAAATGAAGGAGCCAGGATTTAGATCCAAGTCTCTCTTGACTCCAAATTTAGCAAGTTTTCTATTGTATTATGCTGCCACCGTAAGGAAAGACATTCATAGGACACTTTACAATTTATAATATGCTCTGAATACCTTATTTCCTTTGATCCTCACAACAACCCTGGGAGATTGATCCTATAGGGGTCACCAATTTGAATCCCCATGCTATCAACAAGCAAAGTTAAATCTTGTCCTAAAGGATACAGTATAGATTCTGAATAAGGAACAACTGAGTCCAGATTTGACCTCTAGCCCCAGCTGTGTGATCATGGGCAAGTCCTAAGTTTCTGCATCCATGCAAAGAAGATAATAATAGTCACTTCACCAAGTGCTGGGAGTGTCAAACGACATTATGTTTGCAAAGCACTTTGCAAACTGAAAAGCCTGTCAGTCATTGTTCTTATTATTTTTGTTGTTCAGGTCTGTCTGTCTCCATTTTGTTGGCCAAAGATATTGTAGTGGTGTGCTATTTCCTTCTCTAGTGTGTCCCCATTTTATAGATGAAGAACTGAGTCAAAAGGTTAAGTGACTTGCCCAGGTAACATAACTAATAAGTGTGAAGTCAAATTTGAACTCAGATCTTCCTCTTTCCAGGCCCTGGTATTCTATCCATTGCACCACCTAGCTGCCTGTTATTATTTTACCTAGCCTTAAAGTCATTCAGTAACAAAAAAACCGTTCCGAAGTACCCACTATATGAAATTCTCTGACTCCAGACTGAGGAAGGAGATACAAAGATGAATAAGACAGGGCCTGACCTCAAGGAACTAATAGGCTTAATAAAAGCCTTTGGCCCACTTTAACTAGGCCTGGAGCCAACTGAACACTGTGAAACTCTTCAGGCCTCTGGAGTATGTGGTCATGTTGCCATGATAGCTATTTTTACCTATTCCCTTGCACCCTTCTCAACTGTGCATAATTCCTTCATTCTGAGTGATTTTTAAAAAAAACTTATTATTTTTACTGTTAACATTATACTTTGATTCTTTGGAGTCTGGTCTTTTAAATTAAATTTAAAACAAACAAAAAAAAATTGAAAACTGGTTAATCATGATGAACAAGGTTGATCCAAGGATGTGGGATTTTATTAAAATAGTGAACTCCCAGGTGTGAGAACTCTATCTACCAATATAGGTTGGCACCTTCTCTGAACATATAATCTTAGAAAGTTCCCTAGGACACTAAGAAGTTAAGTGAATCATCCAGTTACATAGTTAGTACCATCAAAGGGAGTACCTACACCCCAGTCTTCCTCATTCTGAGAATAGCTTTTTATCTGCTCTGCCATGTTGTCTTTAAATACAGCTCCCTTACTTAATCTCAGATATACTAGAATATGGGTGTGAAGTATTATATATAGTCAGACAAAGTCAGTGGGTAATTGGTTCTGTTTAACTACTTTTTTCCATCTTTCCTTTTTAATTTTTCTATGAGAGGGCTCATTACATAGGGGATAGGGAAGGGATGTATTTAGAAATGAAAGGTGATGGAAAACAAATGATATGAATAATTTTTAAACTGCTTGAATGAATTCAGAGAATTCTACCTTGAGATGTTTTAACTTTGCAATGAAGAGAAGCATTCACGTCATCAAGAAACCCCATTTTTTAAAAAGTGTTTTAAGAAAAGAGGGAGATTCTAACCACTTACTAGCTTCTCCCTAATAGACTAACTTTAAATCACTTTCTTAAATGTTATATATTTTTCCCCCACACTGACTTTTACTCTCATAGAATTCTGAGTTTCTATTAAACAGATAAAAATTAATTTCAATTTTAGTCCTAAGTCTTCTGGTCTAAGATGATGTCAGAGATCTAATTTAGCAAACAAAGGGACTGTTTCATTTGTTAAGATGAGCAGTCAGTTCTAACCTTGTTCAAGATCAAAAGCTCTATTTTTGATATGGAAAATATTTAAAGATAACATTTTATCTGGCTGCCTGAGTTTGTCTAAAATTAAATGTAGAAGAAAGATATTTTATAGTCATAAAATTTGGGAAAACATAACAATTGGCAAACGGATGGAAACTATAGATAATGATTGATTATAGGACCATAGGGTTTTCTTACAACCTCAAAACAACGTGTGAGAAAATTCCTGAATCAACTCAAGAGAATTACAGGACTTTGGCCATTGGATGAAGGCAACTGACACCATACCCAAAATATCTAGTAAGTAGCTGAGAGAATCAATCATGCTTCATGGACCTATATAAAAAAAGCAAGCCTTCAAGAAGTTCTAGAGGGCTGTTGAGGAGAGTGCATACCAAAAAGTACCAATGTCTAGTTCGGGATTATTTTCTCAGAAGGAAGCAATCTGATCCACAGTTTGAAAGCTTTTGTTTTGTTTTAAGTCAGTTCAATCTAACAGAAGAGGAAGAACTTAACTCCAAAGAGGAAATCACACTTAGAGGGGGACAAGTGGCTTTTTCCCTCCCTTCCTTCTTGCCCTCATCATCCATGTCCAATATATCCAACTAGGAGCAGAGATACCACATTCCAGACAGATACAGAGAGGTAGCAAGTCAAAAGAGGAAGCAGCATCCACGAGCAGGGCATCTGGCATCAGAGAAGGAAGCCAACTATAGACTCACAAGACAGTGAGTTCTTGCAACTAACAGCTGGACTTCAAAGGACACTCTTCCAAGACAGAAAGGACTTCTAGGCCCTACAGGAGCATTGTCCTTTTAATAAATGCCATTTCTTTAATCTAGTTGTGTCTACTAGCTGACTGCTAATGAGAATCATACTGGTAGGGATTCATGATCTGCGGTTCTAGAGGAATAGCAGCTACCCAACCCATGACTGCGAGTACAAGTTGGAGGAACAGCAAGGGCTGGGGTGGGGGGTGAGGTTGGGGCGAGCAGCGAGGCAGGGTGGAGAAGAGGAAGAGAGAGAGAGAACCTAGCCTCACCCCCTCCAAATCTGTATTGTTGTAGGCACCAAGCCAAAGAGGTTTAGCTTCTCATCTGAAGGGGAGGGGATGATTTTTAGTTAAGCTCAGGACCCCAATTCTTATGGAGAAAGACCAACTTGTAAATAGAGCTCTACAGATTTTGAGGTCTTGGGGAGGGAGGGGAAGAAAAATTTAAAACTCAAAAGCTTATGGAAGTGATTGTTAATAAATCAAAATAAATTAATAAATAAAAGTAAATAGAGCTCTGTTAGGGATCCGACTTTCCTTCTGAGGCAGAAAGACTTGATGTTTTGGGGGGGGGACCACCCAGAGTGGGTGATACAATTGTATTATAGATCTAAACACTGGGTAATGTTAATTTTTACTTAAATTTTCTCTCACCTTTAGGGTGACTTGTCTACAAAATAAAACAAAATTCTTCTATAACATAGTGGAATGATGTAAACAATAAGTATTCTACTTTTAGAAGAAAGGGAACATATGTGAATACTGAAAAATAAAAGCAGTTCATATGATTTTCTGAGTATAGACACTGGCATGTATTTCACTGGGCCCTACAAAGGGTCAGAGTTCTAATCTCCTTGACCTTCCTCTATCCCAAGGGCACTGGCTAGTTCTGTTGTCACTTCTCTTCATTAATCTAACTCTTCACCTCCCTGCCCTGTGGGCAAGGAAGAACTAGAGGGCCCCTCTCCAGAGCCCACTGGACAGCTTTCCTATTTTACTGAATCCCCAATCTTTTGAAGGTTTTTGATGTCCCAGCGACCTTCAGAAAGCCAGTGTTGTACTATAATATTTTATGAACAAGGAAGAAAAGTCCTGAATATTGTATTTTACATCTCAACTGAAATAGTCAATGCCATAGAAACTATCTACACCATAAACATACATGTATGTGTGCATATGTACATATATGTATACATAAAATCTTTCTCTACACATCTGTTTATGAAATAAGTTTTCCTTTGAACATGCAGTAAAAATCAATTAGAATAAAACCACAAAATCCAGGAAACTGAATTAAGACTCCCACAGCATTTTAAATATATACTTACATGTTTACATTACGATAGGACACAGTGTTTCAGTACATGACCAAACAACACTAAGGAATACAATACATTATTTGGATAATATGTAGTTCACAAATACAGATTAGCTATTATGTGGGTACAAGGAAATATTTCATATGCTAATTATAAATTATCAAATTACAGTGGTAAATTGACACAAGAGGTTCTTAGAACATCAGGTAATGGAAACACTTTATCACTTTTATGAACATAAAACATCCAACATTGCCAAAAAATTCTTTTTTCCAATTTGTTTAATTAAAAAATGACTGAAGAATATTTTTGATGAAAAAAGACTATTCATATGAATGCTAAATTCCAGCCCAGAAGAAATTTCTAATTACAGAGACTTAGGTCTCTTAAAAATAAAGCCAAGTGACAATTTTTACTCTTTAGTGTTCAAATATCTTTTGTAATAATATAAACTTTATTTTTATAAAGAGATGAATATTTACATGGGTAAATCACTTTTAAAGAAGAATCAAACCTTGAGTTCTTTGATTTGAAAAAAAATGGTACAGTCCCACAACAACAACAAATTAACTGGAATGGTTTTTTTTTCTATTTTACAAGTTTTATTTATTTTTAAATTATTTTATATAACTCTTTACTCCTTGACAGAACTTAATCTGGGCTGTACCTTCAAATTTCGCCCATGGACTAATAATACTTGGTGTTAAGTTTTGACACAGAAGGAATGTTATCACCTATTGGTAAATCTCTTTAAGGAAGGTGGAGTCTGGCTGTTACAGATCCTAGCAAATAGTTTTGTCTTTATTTCTCAATTGGGACTGGGGGTGGGGGTGGGGGGGAAGGGAGGGGTGTTGAAGGATAAAAGAGAAGGTAGATTTTCTTCGATAGAAAAAAATAAAATTTGCTTTTGAAAAATCAGCCAATGTAGCCAGCCTTTGGGGAATAAACCTTTTGGCATGTTAACTACCTTGGTATCTGAATGACAAACTGAACCAATGAGGCCTTTCTAACTTTGAAGGACCTGCCATCATTTATATATAGCTAGAATAAATCTTCAAGGTCCTAGAGGAGGGGTCCTTAACCTTTTTTGTGTCATAGACCTCTTTGGAAGTCTAATAAAGCCTATAAACCCCTTCTTAGAATGTTTTTAAATGCATAAACTTAAATACATAGGAATACAAAGGAAATTAATTATATTGAAATAGTTATTTTAAACAATTTTAAGTTCACAAAGCCCAGGCTAATAATCCCTAATTAGAATAACCTTGACTCAACTGTGGGAGCATAAGAGAACTTTAACGAGGTTATTAATGACCAGATAATTAAAGAATGAGGCAATAAATATTAAGTGCCAAATTAATGGTAGGAAAAATAGACTAAAAATATTTAATAGCTATGTGCAAAACAGACTCTCATAAAAATAAACTAAAAAGCAATAAAGATGATGTTTGAAGTATATTACACTTCCCCTTGGATCTGCAAGCTGATTCTCATTTGACTTGTCCCAAATTCTTACACTCATTAGGTGCACTGTCCAGTGTTTAATTTCGTGACCACCGTAATAGCAACAGAATATGCGGAAAATATTTGGATAAATTGTCTGACCTTCTCTTTGGCAGTATTGGCCTAGAGTTAGTACAAGCACAAGTACAAGTAAAAGCCAGAGACATCTTCCCTCCATTATTCTCTCCATGTATTCACTGAGCTCCTAACCACAATTAATCAACTGTTTCTTTGCATTCATCATATACAAAGCATTCTGCTGAGTACTGGGGGAAATACTAAGAGATACAAAGCAGTCTTTGCCTTAGGGAGTTTACAATCTAGATGAGGAGAAATTGTGGTATAGTAGAAAGATCAGGAGTCAGGAGAGTTGGGTTTAAATCTGTATCAGCCACTTATCCACTTACACATTCTTGAGCAAGTTACTCAACTTCTCAGGACCTCAGTTTCTTCACCTATACAATGAGAAGGCTGAAGTAGAAGATTTCTAAATCCCTTCTAGCTCTAAATCCTATGGTCCTATAGATGAAACAGAAGTTGACCATCTATAGCTCCTTATACATAATAAAGATTAGTTGAATTGAAATGATTACTGAATTCAATAAAATAAGGTACCATATAAATGCCAGGTGAATTCTATAGACAATAAGTGCTATGAAAGTTCAGAGAAGCCAGGGCAATTCAAGAGAAAATTTCATGGAAAATATAGGAATTGGGGTAGCCCTTGAAGTGTAAGTAGTATTCAGAATAGACAGAAATTGTAAAGCTATTCCAGGCAAGGAACCATGGCAATGCCAATATATTCTGGGTTTACTTTGAATGAATTAATGGTCAATCTAATTTATGGTTAAATAAATTAATATTTATACTCTTTATAATCTGAAAAGGGCATTTCAGTTACCTGTATCTAGCAATTCCAAGATGATACTGGTACTTCAGAATTATTCCAAATTCCCATCAAAATGTCTATAATAACCAATGCAAAATAAAAGTCTCTTTTTTAAAAGGCACATGTAAGCTACATAGAAAAGTCTAAGAAACTGTCATTAAGAAAAAAAGTAAACTGTCATTTAATCTGCTTTTCATTTCTCACAAGTAAAGAACTGTTTTTATTTCCTGATTCCTAAGAAATCCATAACTTCTAAGTATGATAATGAAATTCTCTAGTGTCCTGGTTCTCTAGAATTTTGAAATTTAGAGAGAAAGGCTTTATAAAACACAGTACACTATGTTTTATATTTCAGCTCCTGAGTAAAGCAGGATGAGAAAATACAAAGAAAGCTAATTTCATGTTGGCCAGTCATCTCTTCTGGGTGCCTCTGGTCTATTAAGAGTACAAAGACTAGAAAGCCACTCCCTGATAAAAGCAAGCAGATAACTCTTTAACCAAACTGACTCTATGATCCACCATATTCAGCCAAAGGCTATGACAAAGAGCCTCACTGCAAAATATAATCTGAGAACTCAGACTCTACTACACACACACACACACACACACACACACACACACACACACACACACATACATATATAAACACATATATACATACATATACATGTGTGTGTATTTCCCTTTGGACTAAGCATAAATTTCTTCCTACACTTCTATTTAATAATACACCATAGTGTGAATAAGTTTACCAAATTCCTTTACATGCAGGAGGGACCATAGGAGAGCTATGAAAATCTTCTGAAATGGGAAAAAACCAGAGATCCAGGGATGACAACAACATTTATACATTTCACAGTTTTGCCTTATCTAGAAGTTTACTTTCTTGACACTGCTTGGTCCATCTTCCATTCCTTATTCATTTCTCCATCTAATTCTTACTTCCTGTTCTTCTCAACTATCAACTTTCCCCTAATTCACCCCCTCTGCACCTTACACACCTAACAACCTCATATATTTTTATTTATCTAATTACACTCTCCTTTATACAGGGCTAGCCCTAAGTTACAGGGTGAAGTAGGTGAAATTTGTCTTCAGGAATCTCATCCTCTTTTTAGCACCTGGTGTCCTCGTGTTGCCTGATCTCCCCTGCACCTCTACCAACTTAATGACCCAAAATGTATTCTGATCTTGGAAGATTGGAAGTACTGTATATTTATAGTCTTGGATATACTTCCAAGTATATTATTTGATATTCTCAATCTCTCTTGCCCTACCAGTGTAATATCCCCACTCAAATATAAATCCCACAAACCTACCTATCTAGTGTCTTTGCCTACCTACCTACCTCCACACACACAAATAATGACCTTCTCTAAAAGGTAACAACTACCTGATCTAATAAAGTAATCCTAATGTAACAACTAATACTATGAGGTCTTCATCTTCAGATAAGTGCATTCTCAGATTCTCCTCCCCTCCTAGATAACATCTGGTTTTTTTAAATAGTGTGGTCCTCTGGTGACAATATCCTTACCTTAGTAATTCAAAGAAGTAAATTTAATGGTGAGAATTTTAGGCCTCTTAGGTGAGAAAGAACTATGACAAGTTTTAACTAATAAGAGCCTTGTAAACTACTTTGATTATGATTTTTTAAAAAATCATGGCTACTTACTTATACTCTCCTTAAGTACTATATAAATGTTGTTAAAATAATAGTGATTATTATAACTATTCCATCCATTTGCTTCCCATCAGGCCATATATCCACCTTCCTTTCATTGTTTCTTCTTTTTCTTTTTTTTTTAACTGTGTTTACTTGTAGGTTGTTATTTTCCCCATGGCCTTACCTTTAACCTATATATATGGTACAGTAAAATGGACTCAAAATGAGTTGAACAATGTCAACCTGGAAGGAAGTCTCTAGTAGAATTCTCTAAGGCTTTGCCCTTACACTATTCTGTTCAATATTTTTTATCAGTGTCTTGGATTAAGGCATAGATGGTATACTTAGATTTTCAGATGACATGAAACTGGGAGGGATAGCTAACACAGTAAGTAAATGGAATGAACTAAGACCCAAAATGATCTTAAGAGGCTAAGATGAAGATTCAAATCTAATGAGATGAGATTTAGTACAAATAATTATAATATCCTACATTTAAATTCATAAAAGTAACTACATAAATATAAGATAGTGGAAGTATAGCTAGACATTATTTCACCTGAAAAAAGACCCAGTTGTTTTGATGGCTTATAAGTTCACTATGAGACAATATTAGTGTGACATGGCAATACCAATAGCAAACAAAACCTTAGGCTGGATTCATAACAGCCTAGTGATCAGAACATGAGAGGCTATAATCATGATATGCTGTATTCTAGTGAGACCATATATGAAGCATCTTGTTCAATCCTGGGTGCCACATTTTAGAAAAGATATTGAAAAGCTATAAAAGGACCAAAGAAGGGCAACTATAACAATAAAGGAGCTTGAAACCATGGCATATAGGGATTGGTTGAAAGAATTGAGCATGTTTAGGCTAGAGAAGAAAACACTTAGCAGGGAATGAAAGCTGTCTTCGAATATTTGGAGAGGTATTAGACTCTTTTGCTTCATCACAGAGTACAGGACTGGGGGCAATGGGTACAAATTTCAGAAGGATAGACTTTGGCTTGAAAAAGATGCCACATATAAGGAAAACTTCCTAAGAATTAAATCTATCCAAAAACAGAATGGTTTGTCTCTGGAGATAGTGGGTTTCCCAGTCATTAGCTGTCTCCTGATAGAGCAATGCTTCTCAGGAATGCTTAGCAGAGATTCTTGCTTGGGTGTAAGTTCAAGTTCAATGCTTCTTAAACTGCGGGTTTAAGAAGCACTGAAGAGATCTCGAATGGAAAAAGTTTAAGAAGCCCTAAACTGTGAGATTCCATCTGACTGAGATCCTAAGATCTAACTAACTACGTGGCAGAATTTTTACCTCCTTTTTGGGGTCTTCAGACAGGTAAGGTTTTAAATGTGTAAACAAGATAGTTTTTACCTTCATAAGGCACAAATCTCTTTGATTATATAGAATAGCAGTCAGTCCATAGGTGAGTTCAATCCAGAGGGATCCAGCCCTTCAGTGGAGTTGAGGCCACGACAGGAAAACACTCTTGGGGGAAGAGGTCATTTCTTTCTTTCTTCTTCACTCTACCCCACCAACCACTGACTAGTGACCATGTCATCAAAGAGCATTAGGTGACAATGCATCCAATGCAAAGTAGAAAAAGACGTGTCTAAGGACAAACACGGCCAAACACAGATACAGCCAGCCACCCGAGGGAGAGCGCAGCTTCAAAGAGCGTGGCACACACATGCTCACTCTGGTGGAGAGAATGCTCCTATGTTTTTAAGGTCCTTATAAAGAATTCATATCAATGTAGCCTATTCAAATGTGAAGAAGACTGCATCATAATGAGTGAAACAGAAAACCTTTATAGTGATTCTAAAGAAAAAAGTAAATAAACTGAAATAAGCCACGCAAAAATATCTTCAGCAAAGTAAGAAATGCCCTTAAGTTCATCTTAATCCACTTTTCCAAATTTAGTTATCTACAAGCTACATCTGTTGGGGAGACTAACAAAGGTCAGAGCCCACAGAGAACTACACCTAAGGGGAATTTCATAAGAACTCCACAAAGGAATAAAAGGATTGCCAGTACTGGGCTTTGTAAGATCCCCCTTTGCCACACATGATCCCTATACACGTGCCTCACCATCTTTGGACTTCAAATTGTTTGATATTCTCAATCTCTCTTGCCCTACCGATGTAATATCCCCATTCAAATATAAATCCCACAAACCTATCTAGTATCTTTGCCTACCTGCTTCCCTCCACACACACATATACTGACCTTCTGTAAAAGGTAACAACTACCTGATCTAATAAAGTAATCTTAATGTGACTTTGTGCATGCAAAATGAGAGAATGACTTGGTTTGAGGGGCCAATTTGGGAGAATGTTTTGTACAAACTCTTCTTACTCTACTACCATGGAAAACAACCTCTTCTAAAAGCTAACTGAAGTTACTTGCTAATAATCACACTAATGGGTGTTTAGAAAGAAAACACAATCCCTTAAGATTACCACTAGAAATTTGAGGGAAGGAACAATCAATCAGACATCACCTAAGGACCCAACCTGCCAGTACTAGTGGGAGCTAAGAAAGTAGCCCCAGAAGGGTTGCTACATATATGTTTAGATAAATATATACACATACATGTACATATGTGACTATATGATAGGCATTTTAGTTGGACAATGAAGTAGGCCCCAAATTGACTTGTAAGAGAAGACTAAGAAAGATTACATTTGGGAAATTAGGCAATATTTTCAAGGACCCCAAATTGTTTGCCACCACAAAAAGCCCATCTCATAGAATCACAGAACATTAGAACTGAAAGAGACCTCTGAGACCATCTAGTTCAACACCCTTCATTATAATTAATGTGGGACAATGAGGCACAATGAGGTAAAATTACTCTTTAATAATAATGTTCTTCTAGTGATGCTAAGTAACTGCAAATCATGGAACCCGATTATTTCAAAATAATCCAAATCATATGTAACCCAAAGGTTAATCAGTCAGCAAGCACTTCTATATGCCAGGCCCTGTATTTAGCACTGAGGATATAAAGAAAGACAAAAATAAGTCTTGCCTTCAAGGAGCTCACATTCTAATGAGGGATACAATATGTAAATAACTATTTATATACAAAACATAAATCAAAGTTAATCTCTGTGGGAAGGTACTAATAGTAGACAGGGTGGAAAAGGGTGGGGACAACAGATGAGAAAAATCTCTTAAAGAAGGTGGGATTTGAGATGAGTGTGGAAGGAAGCCAAGTAAGGAGGAAGAATGTTCCAGGAGTGTCATTTGTGAGGAAGAACAAGAAGACTAGTGTTGTTAGACGATAAAGTATGTGGAGGAGAGAAAAGACCAAAAAGATAGGAAGAGGTCAGTTTGTGAAGAACTTTAAACTGCAAATAGGACATTTTATATTTGATCCTGGATGAAACAGAGAGCCACTTGAGTTTATTGAGTAGAAGTCTGAAATGATCAGACCTAAACTTTACAAAAATTATTTTGGGAGATGAATGGAAGGTTGATTAGAATAAGAAGAGACATGAAGCAAGGAGACCAATAGTCTATAACAATAGCCCAATAGAGAGATAATGAAGACCTGAACCAGGGGGCTGGCTGAAACAAGAGTTGAAGGTTGACTGAGTATGAGAGAGAAGTTGATGACATCAAGATTGCAAGTCTGAGTGCCCAGGAAGATATCTCTAGATAGTAACAGGAAATTTTAAAGAGGAGAGGGTTTGGGGGAAAACACAATAAATTCTTTTCTGGACAAGTTGAGTTTGAGATGCTAGAGACTTCCAGTTCAAGATGTCCAAAAGGCATCTTGTGATGTGAGACTGGAGTTCGAGAGAGATGTTAAGGCTAGGCAGATCTGAGAATTATCTGCATAGAGAGGCATGGTGGGTATAAGTAGGCTACAACATATTTCCAATAATGACTTCAACATGCAGAGTGACAAAAAGTTATTGAGATGTTTCACCAGAAAAAAAGGGAGGATAGCCATATCAGAAGAATGAGAGACAAGATACAGACAGCTAGAATGTCACTTTGGTACCTTCTAGATATTACAGGCACCAGAGGTAGGCTTCCAGTGTTTCAGAAAGATCCTCTACAGGGAATTCATAGAAAGTTGTTTAAAAATAGCACAGGAGGAGAAAGCTCAGATGAACTACTGTCTGCTTGGGTAGGCAGAGAACTCATACCACTGAAGTCAGGAATTCATTAAAAAATCAAAGTATATAGTACAGTAACCAAATCATTCCAAGATATATAACTTAAATGAATTATTTGTGGTTAAATAAATTACTCTATATTCTTTCTCCCAATAAACATCACTGAGTGGGGCAGCTAGATGGCACAGTAGATAGAGCACCAGCCCTAAAGTCAGGAGTACCTGAGTTCAGATCCAGCCTCAGACCAAACACTTGACACTTACTAGCTGTGTGACTCTGGGCAAGTCACTTAACCCCAATTGCCTTAAATAAATAAATTAATTAATTAATTAATTAATTAATTAAACATCACTGAAAACCCTGACTAGCCTAACCTCTTCCTCTCAGGTCATGATGCTGATTATATGTCACTTTTACACTCATTCCTTTCTCAATACTTTTGGTTTATTTTTTCTGTTGAGATTTCTTTTTCAGCTCAGGAGGAAGTTAAAATAGACACTTCTTTCTTTAGCAAATGTGCCTCTTCATAATACCATTGTGTCTTTAAAGCAAAGTTTTTAAATAAAAGCTCTTTCTTAAAGGGACAGTGGTGAACTTCCTGTTTATAAAGCAGTATTTTACTTTACTCTCAAGTAGATGCCAAATAAAATCCTTAATATGGAATTTCAGCCTAAATGGTCACAAATTAAGCAAAGAGAGCAGTATTTTATTTGAAATAATTTACTCAGTTTTTCCATTTTTTGGTTTCTGCCATAAGAAATGAGATATGGTTAATTTTAAATGTAAAACTTTGTACACTATGCAAATCATGTCTGTGTGTCAAAGAAAAATAACAAATCTAATGAGGAATGTTAAAAAAGCAGAACCCATTAGTTTAAAGATACATGGGAGCAGCCAAAGATGACAAACATGCATAAAATTCAAAACATGGTGGGAAAGGGAATAGGCACTGAAACACATAAATCAGTGTTTTGAATTCTTTTTCTCTGTGGGTATAATTGTACCTTAGTTTCCTATAATGATTTATTGAGGTAAATATTCTGTATGGTTTAACAGCTACAGCTTCAAAGTGTCAGGCACAGGCTCTCCTTTATTCATGAGGCAGCTGAGTATTGGGATGTGAATTCACTTCTGTATTCTGGGACTTGGCAAAGTTTGTTTTAAGGTCCTTATAAAGAATTCATGTTGATGTAGCCTATTCAAATGTGAAAAACACTGTGCTGTAATGAGTGAAATAGAAAACCTTTACAGTAATTCTGAAGAAAAAAGTAAATAAATTGAAATAAGCCATACAGAAATATCTTCAGCAAAGTAAGAAATGCCCCTGAGTTAATCTTAATCTACTTTTTCAAGTTTAGGTACTCTACAAACTCCATCTTTTGGTGGAACTAACAAAGCCAGGCACTAGATTTAGAATCATTACAAAAAAGTAAAAATTATGAAAGAGAAACAATTACATTTTAGTTGATAATAGTCACATGAGAAATTCTTTTGAAGACTATAACTTCACAGTTCATAACTTGTTTGGAAGTATAGGAAGTAATTTCATAAACTCACTTCCTCTGTGTTGCTTTTATCCGTAAGCATTATTTGGAACAGAACTTCTCCATGAGTTTTCACAGTGTGGAAGCCAATGTGAACCATGGAAATCTCTGAACTGGCCCATGTCTTGGGCCAAGCCCCTCAGCAGGAAGTACAGATTTTGCCCAGAGACACATGTGCCTTTGATGAACCATGAACCCAACAGCACTTCTTTAGCATACTCATGCTTCTGCCTATCTGCCACAGGGGCTCAATGCCTCTCCACAAGATAGTTTACCAACTCCAGGGCACAGGTGCCAATTAATGAGTTTAACAGTGAAAAATTCTGTATTTCTGTAATAAAATATTCTTATTTCTAAGTTTAAAAAAAAGCTGGTTAAGTACATAAACTTTCTAAAGAAAGCTATTACGTACTTCATTAATAAATGTCTTTCGATTGTACCTTTTTCCTAGATCTTCTCCTTGATTGAAACTGCTCATGAAATTATAAACAGATCAAAAACCTTGTTTAGAAAAGTGCTGAACACATATTAAGTCTTCAGTAAACATATAAGGATTGATTTCCTTCCCACAATCATTATCAAAGGCTTCAAAAGAAATTACATTAATGCCAACAACCAGAAGAATATAGTTTTCCCCCAAAAATTAACTAAATAACATTGGTCAAGAGCTAAGTAATCTTCTTCAACCTTGGATAGCATAGAAGCAGAGGAAAGGGGGAAATACTATAATTTTCTTAGTACTTCAGACATACATTCCATCACCAGATTTTGACACTCTAGATTTTTTTTATGGTTTCAAAAGAAAAGTTTGAAAATACAGGCCAAATTGTTCTCCATATCATATCAAACATTGATTTTGTAACTTGAACATAAAATTCTACTTGATAATGTTAACAAATTTGGACACTGCCAAGGAAACCATACATTGTCCCTAAAAATTATCATACTTTTCGTTAAGTTAAAATACTATACTTTTCCCTTCAACATTAAAGGGATATGAGATCCAGTGCCAAATTCTGATTAATTTGAGATATACTCAGATATATTTAAGAAGATATCTATAAGCAGTAAGAATGATGACAAATCAAAATCTGGGAACAGATTGATGGAAGAACACAGGTATCATACTCTATCTAACAGAGAGCTTTCTAAGCCCAGTGCTTCAATGGAAGTTCACTTAGCCATATGAAATTTATTCAGCCCAAGAAATACACCTACAGGAGATCCTGAAACCCAGGTGGTGGAGCAGGCAAACACCAATATCTGGACCCCCAAGTGCCTCAGGGAGGACAGGGGAACCGGTGGAAATGAGCTTGGAAAACCGTCAGGTGCCTTGGCATTCTACAGCAACCAGGTCTTCCAGTGCCTCAGCAAAACTAAGGGAAGCAGTGCTCCAAGGGGCTCCAGGCAGATAAACATCCTGCAACATCCATCTGAAAGGAGCTAAAGAAAGCAAAAGGAAGGAAAGGCCCAGGTGAGCAGGAAATCTCCATGAGCCACACTACCCAATCCTACCCCTAGAGTGCCAGTGCTGCTAACTCCAGCCCCACACCAGGTAAGCTGCCAGAAACCTACAGCCTCCAACTGCTGGAGACCCCAGTGCAAAAAGCTAGCGACCAGGTCCTACGCTCCCAACACAAGAAGGTTGGGTCAGTGCCCTCTGCTCCCCAGCAGGAGAGCTCAATCTCTTTAAAGGCCAGGAAATAAGCAAACACCATGAGCAAAAAGAAACGTACAATAGATTTTATGATGGGAAGAGTGAAGATCAAGGCAGAAATTCTGTAGAGGACAACATTGTCAACAAATCCACATCTGGAACCTCAAAAGGGAATATGAACTGGTCTGAAGCCCAAAAAGCCTTCTTAGAAGAGCTCAAGAAGGATTTTAAAAGTCAAATGAGAGAGGTAGAAGAAAAAATGGGAAAAGAAATGAGAGGTATGCAAGAGAGAATCAATAGGTTGGAAAAGGAAGGACAAAAATTAATTGTAGAAAACAAGTCCTTAAAAAATACAATTGGCTGGGGGCAGGTAGGTGGCACAGTAGATAGACCTCCAGCCTTAGAGTCAAGAGGACCTGAGTTCAAATCTGGCCTCAGACCATGACACTTACTAGCTGTGTGACCCTGGGAAAGTCACTTAACCCCAATCGCCTCATCCAAAAAAAAATACAATTAGCCAACTGGAAAAAAAGCACACTGAAGAAAACAAGTCCCTAAAAAATACAATTGGCCAAATGAGGAAGGAGGTACAAAATCTAATAGAAGAAAACAATTTGTTAAAAATTAGAATTGGGCAAATGGAAGCTAATGACTCTATGAGAGAGCAAGAATCAGTCAAACAAAAACAAAAGAATGAAAAAATAGATAAAAATGTAAAATACCTCATTGGTAAAACAACTGACCTGGAAAATTGATCCAAGAGAGACAATTTAAAAATTATTGGTCTACCTGAAAATCATGATGAAAAAAAGAGCCTGGACAATATCTTTCAGGAAATCATCAAGGAAAACTGCCCTGAGGTCCTAGAATCAGAGGATAAAATAGCCATAGAAAGAATCCACTAATCACCTCCAAAGAAATCCCAAATTGAAAACGCCAAAGAATATAGTAGCCAAATTCCAAAATTACCAGGTCAAAGAGAAAATACTGCAAGCAGCCAGAAAGAAATGATTTAAATATCATGGAATCAGTCAGGATTACACAGGATCTTGCAGCTTCTACATTATAAGACCATAGGGCGTAGAATATGATATTCTATAGGGCAAAGGAGCTTGGATTACAACCAAGGATCAACTACTCAGCGAAAAATGAGCATGATCTTTCAGGGAAGGAGATGGATATTCAATAAAACAGGGGACTTCCAAACCTTTCTGATAAAAAGACCAGAGCTTCACAGAAAATTTGATCTTCAAATATAAGACTCAAGAAAGACATAGAAAGGCAAACAGGACAGAAAGACACATGTTATTAATAAGGGTAAACTGTTTACATCCCTACAAGGGAAGATGACACTTGTAAACCTTGAGAACTGTATTGTTATTATACCATGTTAAAGGGGCATACATAAGGGGGGGGGGAGTTGTAAGTTGACTTTGATGTAATGATTAAAAAAAATCTAAAGAATAACATAATCAGTTAGGTACTAATATTGATAGACTTAACCCATCTCAGCAATTCAAGGATCTAAGACATCTCCAAAGGCCTCATGATGGAAAATACTATCCACATCCAAAGAAAGAACTATGGAGTTTGAATGCAGATCAAAGCATACTATTTGCTATTTTTTTTTCTTCTGTTGTGTTTTGTTTCCTTTTTCTGGTGGCTCCTCCTATTTGGTTCTAATTCTTATTTATAACATCACTGATATGAAAATATGTTTAATAGGAATGTATATGTATATGCTATATCAGATTGCACACCATCTTGGAGAGGGAGGTGTGGAGGGAGGGGGAGAAAAATTTAAAACTCAAAAGCTTATGGAAGTGATTGTTGATAAATCAAAATAAATTAATTTTTTAAAAAGTGACTCAGAAAAAAAGAAAATTCAACTAAATTTTTAATACATGCAATATTCGTCAAGTGATATAAAGATTTGGGAAATAAAGTTGTGGTTTTTGAGGCTCTTAAATTAAAAAAAGTAAGAAAGAAATAGATGTACAGTTTAGGAACTGCAAGAGTTGCAGTCTTCCTCTTCTCTCACCTAGCCAGAGGCCACACCAGAGGGAACAACTAAGCAGTCCTGCATTTATGGCATCCCCTGCTGAGCAGCATGGGAAACTGATCCAATACCTGTTTCCAGCTTCCTCTTTTCTTCTCACCTTCCTCCCACCACTTTCCTCTCTCTTTCAACACTTATTTTACAAAATATTTGTGATTTCACCAATGAGAGTACTCCCTCCCCTGACCCAGATAACAATGCCTCTGTACCTTAATTTCTTGAACTTGAGTCATGGCCCCCAAAATAATGACCAAAATAATAATCAACCTTTGGTTGATGAACCTCTCCTAACTTAGATAGGCTTGTCCTTGGACTGTTAACAGTCTGTGGCCTGGCCTGTGTTCCAAACCTCTTCAACTTGATAATCTATGTTAGAGCTTCCTTCTGATCAGCTGGCACACTACAGTGAAGTGATAGAGTAGCATGACAACTCAGTCAATTCCACCTCAGATAATCTCTCCTTTCTACACAGACACCCAATTTATTCTTTTTCTCCTTCTCTCTAACCTTCCCTCTGTCTTAATAATAATAATAATAATAGAAATACATATTTATACACCCCTTTTTGGTACTTCCCCAACTTGACCCTCACTGGTTTGCAAGTTGGATCTCCAGGGAGGTGGCCACTACCTGAAAGGTTCAAGAGATATAATCTATGGGTTCTGTATTCCTAAAACTATAACTTGTGACCCTCCCCTGATGAACATAACTTTCCTTAAGTTAGCCGAGAGGCAAAATTATCTCAAAGCAAAGATATTTACTAAGATGACATAATAAAAATGTTAGCTAAACATGTCCCTCATAAATCTCGAGAGCAATATCCTACAAACACTACGTCCAAACTTAGAATTTCCTTGAGAGAAAGGCACATACATGGAACCTGTGGCCAAGGCCACTCTTGCTTCTGGTAATACAGCAGCATCTCACTATCCTTTTCTTCCTTTGTGGAGCTGTCCTCTGGACACAGTGTCTCTGCTAGGTGAGCCATTATACTAGGATTCCCCAGTCTGTTCCTCTCTGAAACTCAATGCTTAACGGCCCAGGCTAATTATCTCTTTAACCCAAAATGGGCTCATTTTTCTGCTGGTGGAGGCCTCCCTCCATTAAGCTGCTTCCTGCCTGGACACCACTCCTCTTGGTGTCTGTGGCTCTACTCCCCCGGGACCTTGTCAACTGTGCTTCTCTGTGCTACACCATTGCAAAGTATCATGGCTAAGAGGAGTTGAGGGAAAGGGGCAGAAGAAAAGAGAAAAATTTTCTCCCTCCTTCTGTTCCCTGGTAAAGGAGCAAGGATCATACTCTCTGTAGCTGCTCCATTCCAGAGTTGCCTCAAAAGGCTCAAACTCTCAGGCTGTTGCTCAGGGCAGACAGGCTGGTATTTAAAGGCCCACCATGAAGCATGCCCAATCTTTTCCTACCCAATGCCCAGCTTCCCTTTTAATTCTATCAGAGCTCATTTGCTTTGTAAAGGGATACAGGATTTATACACCTAGTTACAGTCCATATCTGCCTCTTACTGTTTATGATTACATTTTGGACTGGGGATTTTGGCCTAGCACCAACTCCCCACCCCGCTTTACAGACATCTACACAATCTTTTACTGCTAATAAAGAATTTTCCTCATAGGAAACATATGAAATATATGTCACAAGTGTTATTAGCCTTATTTGACAGATGAGGAAATATGGCCCAGAGAAGTTACATCTTATTCCTGGTCACACAGCTGGTAAGTGTTTAAGTCTGGATTTGAGCACAGGTTTTCTGACTCTGGGGCAACTAGGTGGTGCAGTGGATAGAACACCAGGCCTGGAATCAGGAAGACATCATCCTGAGTTCAAATCTGGCCTCAGACACTTAGTAGCTATGTGACCCTGTGCAAGTCACTTGACCCTGTTTGCTTCAGTTTCCTCATCTGTAAAATGAGCTAGAGAAGAAAATGGCAAACCACTCCAGTATCTCTGCCCAAAAAATCCAAAAGGAGTCATGAAGAGTCAGACATGACTGAAAAACAACTAAAAAAACTTTCTGATTCCAGATCTGGCAAGGTACTTTTGCCATGACACACACTCCTTTTATCCTAGTTGTATATCCAAAAAATGATAGTAATAAGCACAAGAGTAATGTGAATGATGATGAACTTTTAATGTGAAAAAGGAAATCCTAAATTTAGGAAACCAGAAGATTTGGTCTCTAGTCCCAGACCTGTTATAATAAACTATGTGACTTTGGACAAATCCTTTCAATTCTCTCCACCTATGAAATGGGGACATTGGAATAAAACACCTACCTTCTAGATTTGTAAAATTCTGATGCTATGAAATGAGATATAATAAAGAACTAGTTCCATTGATATCTAAAAACCTTGAAAATGCCTAGAAATCCCATCAAGAATCCTCACAGATTTAAAGCTAAAATAGATTTCATCAAAAGAGAAAAACAGGGAAACTACTTACGTGTCTGCAATATCATTCAATATTAGTTTAGAGCCAGGGGTGGGGAACCTGTGGCCTCAAGGCTACATGTAGCCCTCTAGATCCTCAAGAGTAGCCCTTTTACTGAATCCAAACTTCACAGAACAAATCTCCTTAATAAAAGGATTGGTTCTGTAAAACTTGGGACTCAGTCAAAAGGTGCCACCCAAGGACCCAGAAAGCCACATGTGGCCTCAAGGCCACAGGTTCCCCGCACGACCATTTAAAATAACTAGATAGTATAAAATACCTGAGAGCATATCTGCCAAAACAGACACTGGAACTATATGAACATAAACATAAAACATTTTTTATACAAATAAGGTCAGATCTAAGTAATTGGAGTAATATTTATTGTTCATGGGTCAGTAAAACCAATACAATAAAAAAAATCACAATTTTACCTAACTAATCTATTTATTCAATGCTATCCCAATTAAATTACTAAAAAGTTATCTCAGTGAGTTAGAAAAAAATAATAGCAAAGATCATTTGGAAAAACAAAAAGTCAGGAATTTCAAAGAAACCAGGGAAAAAAAGATGTAAAGGAAGGAGATTCAGTAGTATTATAAGTTGAGAGTACTATTGAAATATAAAATAGAAAATTTTGAATATTTTAAATTAAAATTTTCTTGTATAAATAAAACCAATGTAGCTAAGAATGGAAGGAATGCAGAAAATTGAAAAAAAAACTTTCACAGACAATTTCTCAGACAGGATGTGATTGTGTTGGAATATTCCTGTGGTATAGGAAATGATGAGCTGGTTGATTTAGAAAAACACAGAAAGACTTGGACCTATGAAGGAAGATGCTAGCCACCTTCAGAGAAAGAGATTACAAGTGGAAATGCTCTTACATATATGTACACGAGTGCATATGTGTAGATATGTGTATGTTTATAGATATTTATGCACATGCATATATATCCCAGTTTAATTGTAGCCTTCTTTAGGGTGGGATCGGGAGGAATTAAGTAAAAAGTACATTGCAGAGAACAAAAGAAAACCTACAAGGAAGCAAAGAAAAGCTGGGTAGTTTTGAAAATAATGATTAGTATTTATCATATAGGTTTTCTTGAAATGGAAATTTGATGTTTGATATTGAATCCTCTCATATTCTGCTGTGCACATGTCAATGTTCTTTTTTTTCTTTTTTCATTTTGTATTTAAGATTGAAATGATTAAAAAATTCACAAAAAAAAGTATTGATGACATATGAAAAAAAGAATCCTCACAGAATTTCCCACCTATCACCTCATCCCCTTCTAATTAAACCCACTTTTCCTGAAGTGTCAGCATTCAAAATAACACCCTATTTATTCATTATAATTTCATTTTTATTTTTCTACCTCCCTTTCCATTTACCTTTCCACCCTCCCTGGGAAGTACTGTGAGTCACAGGAACTATAGATGTCTCTGAAGTAGGGAAGAAGCCAAAAATAAAAGGGGAAAGGGGCTCTCTTGACCCTATGGGCTCAGGTATCATTCTATTCTGTGTCCTTTAATGTGTAAATAAAATCTGTTCTATGTTTGATGTCTTGTGAGCCTGAATGTTTGTAAGAAGTGCTCATGACCACCACTGGGGAAATGTCACACATTGAAATGTTCAGGTACTAGCCTAGGTGGGTGCAAATAAGGCAAAGGAACTCAGAAGTCCTTAAAATATACTGCAAAGTGAAATGAAATGAAACAAAACAGGAGAACGATTTACCAATGACAACAACACTGAAATGACAAACATCTTTGAAACACTTAAGAATTCTAATAAATTAATTCTGATTACATAAAATTTAAGTTTTTGTACTAAACAAATTCAACTAAAATTAGAAGGAAAAAAAACCAGGAAACTGAAAAAAAAATCTTTGTAGTGAGTTTCTCTGATAAAGGTCTAATTTCTAAACTATATAGAGAACTGAGTCAAATTTACAAAAATGATCCACCAATCTTCCCCAATTAATAAATGGTCAAAAGATATGAATAGGAAGTTTTTAAAGGAAGAAATCCAAGCTGTCAATAGTCTTATGCTCTAAAAATGCTCTAAATCACTAATTACAGAAATGCAAATTTAAACAGCCCTCAGGGACTAACACATACCCACCAGATTGGCCAAGATGACAAAAAAGAAAAAATGGTAAATGCTGGAGAGACTGCGGGAAAACAGGTACCAACGCACTGTTGGCGGAGCTGTGAATGAGTCCAACAATTCTGGAAATCAACTTGGAACTATGACCAAAAAGCAATTAAACTGAGCATACCCTCTGGCCAAGTGATACTGATACTATGTCTATACCCCAAAGAGAACAAAGAAAGAAGGAAAAGTCTTATATGTACAAAAATATTTATAGTGGCTCTTTTTGTGGTGGTAAAGAATTGGAAATTAAGGGGATGTCCATCAATTAGGGAATGGCTGGATAAGTTATGGTATATGAATGTGATGGAATACCATAGTGCTGTAAGAAATGATGAAGGAGATGGTTTCAGAAAATCTGAGATTTATGAACTGATGAAGAGTAAAGTGAGTAGAGCCAGGAGAACAATTTATATAGTAATTGCAATATTATAAAGATAATCAACTTTGAAAGATGTATTAACTGTTAATCAATACTATGAACAACCACAATTCCAAAGGACTCATGATGAAACATGCTATCCACCTCCAGATGGAGAGCTGATGGATTCAGAGTGCAAACTGAAGCATATTTTCTTCTCTTTTTTTTTCCCTTACTTCTTTTGGATATGGCTAATGTGGAAATTCGTTTTGTATGACTATACATATTTGTAACAGGTTTTTCTTTGTTTCCTTGCTTTCTCAGTCAGTGCAAGGTGAGGGGTAGGGAAGGGGGGGAGGCGCTGAACTCCACCTCTTTAATATATTCTCTACATAAGAGACCAGCCAAAAGCACTAGACTTTCTCAAAGACACAATCAACACAGGGAAACACAAAGACAGATACCCAGACTCCTAAAGTCATGCTGTTTTATCACAGTGAGCTCTCACCTGCCTGTCCCTTCTATCAACACACTAAGCTCTACAGCCAAAATAAAAAGGCAAGTAAGTCTAAGAGCATGAGACCAGAGGCTTTGGATGCTCCTGGTTTTATCTGTTGCCTACAGGCTATCTGCTTCCAAAACAGCAGTTTATGCCTTTGTACTAACAAGCAACAGCTCCTGCTCCCCTGTTCCTAAAGTTCTACTGATTGTGATATCTATCACATTCTTTTTAACTCACTCTAAGAAATCATTTAAGCAAATTACTGTTAACAGGAGATACTATAGCAAAACCTTGCTAAAAAAAATTTACTTGCAGACCATGAATTTAGTTATGATCTGAAGAAAGTCATATCCCATATATATCTCTCATTATAATATTAAAAGCTTCCATACAGAACACTTTACCTGACTTCAACAACAATGTTATTAGTAGGGATCTACTATATTAATCTACCTAGACTGCTACTTTGCTTAGATAGCTACAGTTAGCCAGAAATCACTATTAATTCCCTTGACCCACATTCTTTTCCTCAAAAAAATCATATAGCTCCAAGACCTTCACTTTCACTGAAACAAAGCTAGCTGAAGACAATAGTTCAAATTTTTGGTTCAAATTTTATCCCTGATGTTTGGACATAGCTGCTGAAACACAGTCATATCTCAAATAGTGGTTAATTAATTTCCAAAAACACATCTGGAAAGAATGTTCACAGATAGAGCTATAATACTGATTCATGTGTAGACTGTGGCTGAGTATCATGGAGGAGGCAAAGCCCCTAAAGAATTGATACTCTGAATGAAAAGTAGCCACAGAGGCCAGTGAAGTAGAGAAAAACGACAGTGTAAATTTTGCAATAATTTGCCTCCTTTCCACTCAAAGGAGTGGGCACAACTCCACTCAGAGGCTGCTAGAGGAATCTCTTACAATAAGTACTGATTAGGAAAGAAAACACAAAGGAAATAACGTATAATAAATAGTCCAATAAATTTGAAGGCTTTCTTTTCTTCCAATACTCTCAGCTCCCTGAAGATGCCCTAGCTACCAAGTACCATGGTAATGTCACTGTAGTTGTGTGCCTACTGTGTACACAGCACTATGCTAAGTCACTAAGCTATTTATATTGCTAAGCACAGATGCTAATTGGATAATTTTATTATACACCATTTTTCTTCTGGAAGGTTTAAGTACTATTACAACAAACATGAAGGGGCTGTCCAAAGTCCTTGGTTACAACAGAATTTTGTTGAATCAAACATTGCTCGAAATAAAATGAATACTATATAAAATATTTAAAAATAGTACTTTTTGTGGTAGGAAAGAACTAGAAATAAGTCTGTGTCCATTGTGGGATGGCTAAACAAACTGTGATATTTGGAATTAATGAAATATTGTGCTGTAATAAATGATGAATATGAAGAATTCAGAGAAACACAGAAAGACTTCTGTGAATTGATGAAGTGAAGTAAACAGAATCAGGAGAGCAATTTGAAGAATGGCCACAATAATGTAAAGAAAAACAATACTGAAACACCTCAGGCCTCTGATTCAGTAACCAGTCCTGACTTCAGAGGTCTAATGTGTAGCATGCTTCATTTTTCCTGGTAGGGAGGTTCTGGTGAACCATAAGTGCAGAGTGAGGGATGAGGCCCATATTGCATACAACAAAACATGTTTATTTGTTTGGATTAACTATACTTTGTTAGAAAAGAAAGGTTCAGGGTGGAGGAGGTTAATTGAGAAATGACAGTAATTTTTTTTCAAAGTATTAAAGATTTTTTAAAAGAAAAATTAACAAGTGAAACATCACTTAGAACTTGAAAATATTTTTAGTAAGTTGAACTTTTTGTCACTGTTGCATTTGTTGATAGATATGGGCTATGTGATACTGCTAGGTAGAACTATAAAAATTTTGAAGCTGCAATCCAGCTCCCAGAAAGACTGTTGGGACTTGTCCAAGAGTTGAAAGTAGAATCCAGGTCTCCTACCTCTTAATCTACTGGGTTTTAGATTTAAGGGTGTGCCTCTTTCAGACTTCAGCAAAGTTGGAGAACTGCAAAGATGACAGGACAAGAGGGAGCTATAGTAACGATCTAGAAAAAGCACCAGATCAAGTAATGATTGGGAAATCCAAAGGGTAAACATAGTAGGTCATTTTCCCAGCCCAGATCAGCAAAGGGAGTCTGACAAAGGCCTGTGGCCTGTGGCTGTATACCAGGGCATGGAACAGTTTAGGATCCAGCATGGAGAATAGAAGAAAGCATAGACTGGACCTGTGTCTGTGTACTGTGCAAGAAACAAGAACAAAAGCAAATCAGCAGCAGTGCTATTCTGACCCAGAGTAGAAAACCAGTCAATGATAGGACCTGAGGCTGTGTACCAGGGCAAGGAGTGGTCCCAGATCTAGCACAGGATGGCCTGAGGTTTACACCCATCAGGGAACAAAAATATTATCAAGTTTGTAGCTCTGTTGCTCTGATGCCAGAGCAGGACCTCAGATTCATCCCACAGACCTACGCTGGGTCTGCAACTAAGTAAACAGAGCAGAGGACTCAGACCTGTGGTGAGCCTGTACTTCCATTGGAATGAATGTGAAGTATATGGGGTGCTCAGGGAGGATATGAGGGCTTCTCATCCAGCTTTCATCCAACTCTCACCTGTCACTCCAAGAAGCAGTAGCATACACAGCTCTGCCTCACTTAAATCTAATTCACAGATGAAACAAGACATCATCCCATGATGTCATTGGTCCTCTTTGAAATAAGGAACAAACAACATGAACCCACGCTGCTTTCCAGCTAGAGAACAGGGGCTGGGCTGGCAAAAGTTATTATGGAGCCAGAGAGACCCAAAACACAGGCCCAAAAGAAAAGAATAACTACACAACAGCCACAAGCAAAGCTTCAGAAAAAATATTGCTTGGCCACAAGATCAATTAGACTTCCTAAAAGAAATGAGCCAAAGCTGTTTCTTTTTTTTTCATTATCTTATAAATTAAGAGAATTATAGAGGAAAGAAATGGAGAAGAAATGAAAACAGTAGAGGAAAGACTTGCAATGACAATTAACAGATTAGTACAAAAAGTGCAAAACCTTCCCCAATTAATAGTTTCCCTGAAAATCAGAATGGACCAAAAGGAATTTCATAATTCCATGAGAGAACAAGAAATATTAAAACAAAGTCAAAAGACAGAAAAACTACAGGAAACTATATATAAAGTTCCTCTTTTCAAAAATAATTGATCTATAAAATAGGTCAAGAAGAAAAACTCTCTAAGATTCACTGGGCCATCTGATGTTTGATAACGACTGTTTTTGCTATTCTACTTGAGAAAGTGCCTTTGCTGAAAGCTAATTGAGTCTACTGCATGATCATTAATGGGAAGCACAAAGGTAGGGGAGGGGGGTGACTCATGAAGTACAGTAGAGTCCCTTAGGGTTACCCATAGAACCCAAGGCATCAGTGGTTCCTCTGGGGACCCAGCTGCAAGTTTGGAACAGCAGACCATAAGAGATGTAACATAGCACTGGTATTTCAGTGTCAGTAAAATAAAAGTTTAGGTACCCTGAAAGGGCACACAATAAGATTATTCACAAACCCTTGTCTCTATCATTTATTCTTCCATTCCAATTCTAATGAAATAGTAAATAAATCCCCTACAAGGCATTAAGTAGAAATCAGTCATACCTGGCTGGCCTCTTGGTAGAGAATTGTCAAAAGAAGTGATGTTTATATTGTTTGAAATTTCTGCTGAAAATACCTACTTCTGTTTGAAGGTTGCAAAATATCTTTCAGTATTCAACTAAATATTGTTACAACACTGTCATCTTTTCATCCACATGGTCTTCTTTCTCCAGCTATGTTTGTAAACAAGTTCAAGAGTAATGGATTCCTCCTGGAAATGTACCACGATTTGAGCTACCTAGCAATTCAGAAAATTCAAAGAAATAAACACTTACTCCCTTTGTTTTCTTCATACTTTAAAATACAGTACCTCTTTTTTTTTGTTCAGTAAAATAAAAGGTTGTTCTTTTGACTCAAATATTAAAAAAAACTGAGTTTTATTTATATCCTGTATTTATGATTTTTAAAATATTTTATTTTTAGGAGAGGAAGAGTGTTGTTAGAAAGGCTTTTATTAACAGGTTCAAAAGTACAAAGGCCATTTCAAGCTCCAGACATTTGTAGCCTTTATTTCTTTAGTCCTTTAAAGGGCTTTTTAAATGTTAACAGCCAGGATTGCTTTCCTACACTGCTTCTCAGTCTTTTTCCTTTGTAGTCATGGTGGGGGATTGTTAGTTTTGTTTTGTTAGGACTTTTTTTTTTTGCCTCTCCCCACCTCCTTTAGCTTCTTTTTTCAAAACAAAAGCCAACATCCAAGGCATTAACTCATGGTTCATCACAACCTCGGTAGCTATAGATTTCTAAGAGCAAATATCTTTTACAAAAACTCAGGAACTCAGAATTAAAAAAAAAAAAGACCCCAGAGGTCATCTAGTCTAACCTGCAAACTAGGTCCTAAACACAACTTGTGCTTGATTTTCCCATATTTGGTGAGTTAATGTTTCTATTTTACTCATTTCTATGTGTTCATAATATGTATCTTTTAAAAAAATTACAAAAATACTCAGGCTAAATTATCTCACTTTTTTTTTTACTGGCCCCCTCCTCTCAGAAATTATAACACTCAATCTTTAGAAAGATTATATTTAATACAAAGGGAAAGATATGTAATCACCAACACTGATCATCTATGTTTCTCTGTACAATATCGTTTATACAGTATTTGGTTAGCAACAATCCAATAATAGTTACTATTACTCCCTTTTGGGGAGGCCAAACCTGTGATTTCCTTTGCATAGGGACTCTTAGTGAAGAAATTAAACATGGTCAATCACTCCACAATTTATAGTTGCCTACAGCACTGAGAAGTTACACAACCAAGTCAGAAAGAGGACTTGGAAATCCCGGTCTTTCTGTCTGAGAGTCTTCCCAAAATTTCACTGTAATTTTGCACATACAGAAACTGAGATAATTTGCCTAAGACTACACAGCTACTAAGTGGTGCAGTTGCCTCTCAAACCCAGATCTTTTGATTCACAGTCCAAAAAAATATTTTTTGAAACTTCTAGATAAAACTTAGGAGAAATCATGGGAAAAGAACTGGCCTGCAGTATATAGATAATTGTACATAGCTTCCATTTCACTGAATGTATAAAAACACAACCTAAGCTATATCAGGACATAAACAAGCATTTAGTAAGCACCTACCACATACCAGGTATTTTACAGATATCATCTAACAACCACACTACGAAGTAGGTACTATTATTACCCCCATTTTACAATTTAGAAAACTGAAGTAGACACAGGCTGTGACTTGCTCAGGGTCACACAGCCAGTAAGTGCGTGAGGCTGAATTTGGCCTCACACTGCCCTGACTCCTTGCCCAGAGCTCTATCCACTGCACCACCTAGTTGCCTAATGTAAAATGGGAACATAACCAGAGAACTCATTAACCTAATACAATGAGTAAAGATCTATCTACACACTGGTTCTGATGTCTAAGGTTAACAGGATTTCAATAACAACTCTTTTGGAACGGTTCTGTAGGAAGAAAATTTCTCTCTTCTTTTTCTTCAAAAGACAAAAAAAGTAAGATGATGTGAAATAATAAATATGTAACTATATTTAAAACAGTGTTTAAACCTTGGTGTCTGGTAGACTGCTGTGTCCACTCACTGGGGAGAATAACATTACCCTTCTCCTCAGTCATCATCAATAGTCACTTTTAATCATCTACTATGATAAGCATAGTTGTAGGTACAGCCACATAGGCTATTATTTACACCATGTTTATTCAACCTCTTGACTGGTTTTACCTCTCTGTCTACTCCTGAGATAACTGTCTCTAAGAATTTTTTTTCAGTCTTAGACAACAAACAGCAGTACTCAGTTAAAGATGATGATCCCTGTGAATATTACCTTAGATATTCACAGTTCCTTTTGTTAAATCCTTTTCCCTCATACTGCACAACATAAGAATATAGTAGGTGTCTACTACGACTTGAGGGAGCTCCATATGCTCCATTGTCTCAATTCACCTTTACCTGGTCTTCTGTGAGAGGAAGACAAGGAGATTACATGTTGACAGTTACATCATTTCACATGTGACAGTTTAGCATATTTCTTTTTTTCATGGTTGAGGTTAGGCAGGTTTCAACAATTTCATTAAAGAGAGTAACAGAGCAAACTCAGTGACTTCTAAATGCCTTAGCAAAGCTTTCACCTGTTGATGACTTTAGAACTATTTAGAGCACCAACGAAGAGCGTTTTTTGAGGAGTAACTGTTTTGTTTACTTTTAGTACACTACTGTCTGGGAAAGACCTTAGCTTTAAAAGGCCAAGGTCTCCCACTGTATGAGGACCATCGCCAGTCTTCCTGACATCTATGTCTCGCACTGGACTCTGATGACTCTGGAGGAGAGAGGGAGGCTGATGACTCTGTACAGCTCTGCCTCGCTTAAATCTAATTCACCTCCTGATGTCACTGGTCTTCCTCCAGAACAAAGGACAAATGACAACAATACAAGTGTACAAAGAGCGCTGCAGTGTTGGGAGGCCTGAGTTGGAGTCATGGCTCAGGCACTAGTTGTCCTTTGGCAAATGATATAACCTCTCTGAAACCTCAGTTTCATTATCTGTAAAATGTAGATGACAATACTTCAACTAGTCACCTCACCAAGTTGTTGGGAAATAAGTACTTTGAAACCCTTTTTGTATATATACATACATATATATACCCACTATATACATGTATGTATATATGTATGTGTGTGTGTATATATGTATGTACACACACACACACACACACACACAAACACTGCTTTTACTATCTTTCAATCTTTCTAAGGCTCCTTTGCTGGATCATCATTCATGTCCCATAAGGCTTTGTCACTCTTGGTGACTTGGATCCAGTCGTTTCTCTTTTCATGGTTTATTTCCTTATTTGTAAAATGAGGTGTGTGTGAAGGAGGAGGACATCAGATCACATGAGCTCTTAAGGTTCCCTACTGGTCCCTCTTCCCTCTATCTTGAGGATCTTATCAGTTTCATCTCTGGGCAGATGATTCCCAAGTCTATTTAAACTCTAATCTCTCTAAACTCAAGTCTAGCACCACCAACCTGCTAGAGTCCTCCATCTGATGTCTCAGCAGCATCTCAAACTCAATACTGTATGCTGAAAATAAAGATCACTATCCAGTTCCTTAAACTTGCCTCTCCTCCAAATTTCATTCTGCTGACGGTAGCACCATCCTGCGGGCCAACCAGGTTCACAACCTTTGTGTCATCCTCAACTCTCCCTCTTCCTATTCCAAGAAACTGCCAAATCTTGCCAAATCCCCTTACTCCCACTATCTCTTGCATCTATCCCTCCTTTCCTCTCCTTTTGCCAACACCCTAATACAGGCCTTCATTGCCTCTCACCCCCCCCCCCAGTGCTTCTTAAACTGTAGGTCTCAACTCCTTAAGAAGAGTTGATTAGGTCACAAGTGAAAAAGTTTAAGAAACCCTGATGTCCTAGACTACTGTAATTGCCTCCTAATTGGTCTCCCTGCTTCTAATCTCTCCTCAATCCAATCCATCTTTCATATGCTGCCAAAGTAATCTTCCTAAACCACAGGTCTGGACTGGTCACACATCACTCTCCCCTGGCTCCTGCCATCTTAAGTCCCCTCTTATTGCCTCTAGAACAAAATACAAAATCCTCAGCTCAGCATCTAGAGCCCTTCACAATATATGGTTTCAGCCTACCTTTCCAGGTTTGTTTTACATTATACCCTTTGACATATTTCCAGCCAAACAAACAACGAAAATCTTTAGATCTGACATCTTACCTCTTCCCTCTTCCATGAGAAAATATTGGATTGGAAGTTAAGGGCCTTGGTCTGAATTCTAGTCTGTGTATTCTCAGACAAATCATTTAACCTCTCTGGGTCTCAGTTTCCTTATCTGTAAAAGAACAAATTAGACAAGATGACCTCTGAGCTCCCTGCCAGCTCAGTTTTAAGATCCTCTGATCCTAAGTAAACACAGGCTATCCCTCAGGCTTCACATGAATTTCCTACTTGATTCTTATCTTTCAGAAACCCTAACTTCCTTCAAAGCTCAGCTCAAATTCCACCTCCTACAGGAAGCTTTTCCTGATCCTACTGCTTACTTGTTAGTTCTTTTACCCTCCTCAGATTATCTTGTACTTATTTATTTGTGAATACGGCATATTCCATAGTAGAATGTGTAGATTCCATGACGGTTTACTATTTTTCATTTTTGTCTTCATGTGACAGTTTCCTCAGCTATAAATGGGGATAATAATAATAAATTCTACTCCTTAGGGCTACTAGGATGATCAAAAGAGATGATATGCATAGCACTTTACAAATCTTAAAATGCTATATATTGGTTATTTTATCCAGTGTTGAGCATAGTGACTCACACTTTTTGCTGTTGTTGAGTTGTTTAGTCACGTCCAGCTCTTCATGACACCACAGACTGCAGCATGCCAGGCCCTTCTATCCTTCACTATCTCTCAAAGTCTGTCCAAGTTCATTGTTTCCATGATATTATCCTCTACTGCCCCCTTTCTCCTTTTGCCTTCAGTCTTTCCCAACATCAGGGTCTTTTCCAATGAATCCCGTCTTTTCATTATGTGGCCAAAATATAGCCTAAATTAATTTCTTTAAGTATTGACTGATTTGATCTCCTTACTGTCCAAGGGACTCACAGAAGTCTCCTCCAGCACCACAATCTGAAAGCGTTGATTCTGCAGCTTTCCTAATAATCCAACTCTCGTAGCTATACATTGCTACTGGAAAAACCATAGCTTTGATTGTACCTTTGTCAGCAAGGTGATGTCTCTGCTTTTTAGTATGCTGTACAGATTTGCCATAGCTTTCCTTCCAAGGAGCAAGTGTCTTTAAATTTCATGACTGCAGTCACCGTCTGCAGCCATCTCTGAGTTCAAGAATATAAACTCTGCCACTGCTTCCATTTTTTCTCCCTCTATTTTCCAAGATTTACACACAGTAGACACAATAAATGCTTAGTTAATTAAATTGAATCAGAATGAGCTCCCATACAGGTAGCAGTAGAAATAGAGGGTCCAGTAGGATTTGAATCTATTGTGAATAAGTAGTCATTGACTACCAAAAAATATTTTCCAGGAGCCATGAAAAGGTGTGCTGATTTGGTTGTCATTAGTATTAATTAATGGTTCCTTCCTCTGGCACGGCTCATTGTCACAGCAAAATTGCCAACTTAAAATGCTTCTTTTTCCATCTGCACTCATAGAAGCTGGACTTCTTAAGAATAAAGTATTATTTTGTATTTTTCTCTATTTGTCTGAAAGATAAAGTAAATCTTACACTCTACTTTTGTCAGAACAAATTATATTGTAATTATTAGAGAATTGGACTGTGAGTTTTTATAGAGCCTTGCATTTAAGACATTTCACACAAGCTAAACTTCATGTCAACAAAGGAGTCACTGCTTCCATCATAAGGTTACATCAGGACAATTGGGTTGGAGTCAAAATTCAAATCCTAACTATAATGACTTTGGACAAATCACTTCATTTTTCTGGGCTTGTTTCTTTCTTTGTAAAATGAGGGGGAGGGGGATCAGACTAAAGGAATTCTTAAGGTTTCCTCCAGCTGAACTAGGGTCCTTTAGATAGAAGATAGGACTTCCTACATCTTGTCTGACCCCTTACGAAGGGTGCTGTTGAACAGAAACACTTGTTCAAGTGCAGGTTGGACTAGATGACCTCAAAGGTCTCCTGGAACTCTGAGATTTTATGGGTCTTTTGGGATGAGGTTGGCCCAAGTCTACTTAGACTCACGGTTTCAGTCAGCTTCTAAGGGAATAAGGAATTGAATAAATAAGGTCATACAGAAACACAATCCTTAGGCCTCAGGTCACCTTTAGTGATACATGTCCTAATACTAAAGAGCACCTATTAAGTGCCTACTAAATGCAAAGCACTGTGCTAGGGATGTGTGTAGGGATGCAAAGACAAAATGGACAGTCTCTGACTTCAAGGACCTTACATTCATTCTACTGGGGGATAGCTAGGATTCTAAGAGGGAAGGAGTACATTCCAAGGATTGGGGAAGAGGTAATACCAACTTCAAGGCAGCTACATGGTGCAATGGATAGAGTGCCTGGGCCTAGAGTCAGGAAGACTCATCTTCCTGAGCTCAAATCTGGCCATAGACACTTACTGGTTGTGTGACTCTGGGCAACTCCCTTAATCCTTTCTGTGCCTCAGTTTCCTCCTCTGTAAAATGAGCTGGAGAAGGAAATGGCAAATCACTCCAGTATCTTTGCCAAGAAAATCCCAAAATGGGGCCACAAAGAGCCGGACACAACTAAACAACAAATAAAAATACCAACTTCAGGAAATAACAAGGCCAGTGTGTCTGAAACATCTAATGCATGAAAATCAGTCATGTAGAATAAGCCCGAAAATGTAGGTTAGAGCCAGATTGTGAAGGGCTTGAATTGCTCTGAGTTTTTATTTTATCCTAGATGTAATAGGGAGCTACTGTAGGTTTTTGAACACTACCATAATCACCAAACTGAGGTGGAAAAAGCCATGAATTTATTATCAGAGGACCTGGGTTCACATCCCAGATCTGCTGCTTAATCTGGAAAAGACCTCTAGCCTAGACTGTTTCAACAGTTGGTCTCCCTGTATCCTCCTCCAATCCATCTTCATCACAATTTGAAAAGTAAGATTCCTAAAACACAGGCCTCACCATGTTACTCCTCTGTTCAAGAAGATTGCCCATCTCACTATTGCCTCAAGGATAAAATGCAAACTCCTCTATTTGGGAATTAAAGCCCTTCATAACCTAGCTCAAGTTTATCCTTCCACTCCAATCATATATTATCTCTCTTGCCCCGCCCCAAACCCATGCACCCTACTTTCCAGATGAACTGCCCTACTTGCTGGTCTCTGTTTTGGATATTCTATGGAGAATCTCAGTGTCTTTCCACAGGTTATCCCTGAAGCCTGGAACATATTCCTACTTCCTCCATGCTTCTTAGAACCTCTAGCTTCCTTCAAGGTTTACCACCTCCAGCAAGAGGCCTCTTCTGATTCCCCCCAACCCAATTCTTTTGTTATTTATTTTGTATTCTTTTATCTGTATACCTGTCATTTTTCTCCAGCAGAATATAAGCTCCTTGAGGGTAGGGGATATTTTCATTTGTCTTTCTACGCCCAGCACTTAAATGCTTCTTGAGGACAGGAATCTTTTTCTGTTTTTATTACGGAGGCAGCTAGGTGGTGCAGTGTCTACAATGCCGGCCTGGCAGTCAGGAAGACCTGAGTTTAAACCCTGTCTCAGACTCTTACTAGCTGTGTGATTCCAAGAAAGTGACTCAACCTTTATCTCAAACTGTTACCCGAAAGGTAAAATGAGGGTAATAGCAGCATGTACTTCACGGGATCTTGTGAGAACCAAATGAAGTAACAGACAATGCCACTTTGCAAACATTAAAGAACTATGTAAATGCTATTATTATTTGTATCCACAGCACTTAGCAGTGCCCGGCACATAGCACATAGCGAGAACTTAATGCTTTGCTACTACCTAAGCAGTTAGGTGGCAGCAGGGTAGACTTGCTCCAAATTCTACCTCTAGCTATGTGACTGGACAAGTCACTTAAACCTTTCTGTGTCTGTTTCTTTATTTGTAAAATGGGGATAGTAATAGCACCCACCTTCCAGGGTGAGAATGAGGGTGAAATTAGTTAACATATGTATAGCTGTTTGCAAACTTTAAAGAAGTACATATGTTCCAAAAATCAGTGCAGTTTAAAGCTATTAAAAGCTAAAACTGACAGACTTATAGCTATTATTGACAATGCTAGTTCTTTCTATCATCTCTAACTTACATGGTAAATATTTTGTTCCTATATAGTTGTTTGCATGCTGTTTTCCCCATTAGACTTCCTCTCGAGGGCAGAAGAAGGGCTTTTGCCTTTCTTTGTAAGTGTAGAGTCTGGCACACAGCACAGCCGTAACACATGCTTATTGACCGTTTCCTCTTCAGTAAAATGGAGGGTATGGGGCTGGACTGAGGCCTCGGTGGTCGCTGAGAGCACCAGGGCCTCGCCTAGATCTCTTGGGCCCGGACCCCACTCCAGCTGCCTTTGTTGCTGGGCCCCACCCCCACCTGCCTGGCAGCTGGAATTCAGCCCCAATGACAAAAATGTCCCCTCCCTCACCCTGCCCCCAACAGGTACTCGAGCCTGCGCCCGCCAACCTACACAAATAGGGGCCTTTAGGATGCTGCCGGCCAAGGAAGCCACCCCGGGGAACCCAAGTCCCCGCCCGCACAAGCTCTGGAGGTCAGGAGCCATTTTTTTTTTAGAGGTTTTGGCCGGGGCGCTGGAGGATGACCATATGTCACTGAATTTAAAACCCAAGGGGTTCATAACGACAATAGTGACGGCCAGGGAGACAGCACCGCCTTGAGCCAAGCGGCCACCTCGCGTCCGCGGCCAAGAACCTCAAAACCTCCGTTTGAGGCGCAGCCTCAAGAATGGCCGAAGGAGGCGAAGCTTCCGAGGGCACTCCCGCCACTCAGCGCGAGAGTGCCGCATAGCTTCCTGGGAGTTGTAGTCCTTCCTGGTAACTCTCTTTGTTTCTGTCACAGACGATCGAGCCAGAGAACTACAATTCCCAGAGCGTTTCGGCTGGGGGGAGGGAAGGGACGAGCGTCGCGTCGGCGGCGAGGGCGGAGCGCGGCGACGACGCTCGCTGAGGAGGCCCGGTTCGCACCGCGATCGTGAGCGGCGCTGAGCTGGGGCTGCGGCGGCTGGTTTTGGGTGCCGAGGGCAGAGGAGGAGAGCAGTGGGCGGCCTCGGCGTTCCCCTTGGCTGGGTCGGCGGGAGGATGAGTGCGGCGCGAGAGTCCCACCCGCATGGAGTGAAGCGCTCAGCCTCCCCTGACGACGATGTAAATAACAATGGCGGAGGAGGGGGAAGGAAAAGGCCGGCTAACGAGGCCTACTCTTCAGTCCGAGGCCCGGGCAGGGGCAGATGGGGGGGAGGAGGAGGCGTCCCAGGCCTGGAAGTGGAACTGGAAAGAATAGGCTGAGGAAGAAGCGGCCCCCTTGTCCTTCCTCGGGCGGAGGGGGGGGGGCCGCTGAGAGCGACCCGCATTTAATTTGGGCTGTGAGGGGTGGAGGGGTGAAGGGGTTCCCCACTCCGGCGGTCAGGGGCCCGGGCGCGTGCGCCACCGCGCTTCCCCTTCGTGGGAGGTGCGCGTCCGAGGCTCCCTGCCTGGGGGATGGGACGGGGGTGCGGGACTGACCGCCGTGACCCCCAGCCCCTGGGGAGGGGGGGAAGGGACGGCCGGAGCTCAGCTGTTAGGAGGGCAGCGAAGATCTCCAAGCACGTTTACGGGCAGTCTGGCATTGGGCTGCTAAGAGTTAACTCGTGAGAATGCTCGAGCTCAGGACGTTGCATCTTTGTAATCAGTACGGGGGTGTTGAGGCTTCTGCCAGGAACCCGGGGAGAGAACGGGATGGGAAACAACGCGAGGCTCCATCTGTCTTCCTTCCTGTGGTCCATGGGCTTTACGTTTAGTGCATCCCTCCGCACTCTAAAACAGTTTGCTCAAGTAACAAAGAGGCTATGCAGTCTTCAAAGTAGGAAAGAAATAACTCGTCTGTCTCTCAGGGAAATGGGAAAGTGTGTATATTGTTTTGAAATTCTCAAAGAGGCATGTAGTGAATGTTGGAGGAGGCAGGTGAGAATTTGTCAAGCCCTTTTACCACTGACTTTTAGATACATTTTGCCTAAAAGTGTGGGCACTGAAAGGAAGGTCACATTTATTTAGCAGACCAGATTAGAGGCTTGGTTTTTAAAACTTGTTTTAAAAAGATTATTTTGGTGATTTTTACACCTTGCTGCTTTCCGCTTGTGCAAAAAAAATCTGAGTTATTTTCATTTTTAGAACCAGGACCCAGTACTTTGTGTAAATATTCCTGTGTTTTAGAATAGCTTGGCTTCCATAGTAAAGAAAACTTTTCATCTTTCCTTTTCAGTTTAATATATAATTGAACTATATATTCTTTAAGTTGGAATCATAGTTTTCAATTAAAAAATTTTGATGTCAGCTCAAAAAAGAGGCATCACCTACTATAAAATAACCATTGGTAAATGCAGTTTGCCAGGTTACACCACTTAATGAAGCAGAATGTTGAAAGATAGTCAAGTCAACAAGCATTTATCATGCAGAAGAGTGAATCAAGAAAGTGAAAAGTCGGTCACAGTTCTATGATACTGAAGCAAATTTAGGCCCGGAATCTTACAAGCCTAAAGTTTAATGTACTTTGGTATTTTATAATACCTTAATATATCCCATAGTATCCTGTAAATGTCTAAACTTCTTTTTAGGAAGATGGACTTTTGTTATTTGATAGAATATATACTTTTAAGGAACCTTGACTAAAAATTGAATTACTGTAGAATGACAAAATTTGCTAATTATAAGCACATTCTTTTTTTTTTTTTTAGGCAGTTGGGGTTAAGTGACTTGCCCAGGGTCACACAGCTAGTAGGTGTCAAGTGTTTGGTTTGAGGCTGGATTTAAACTCAGGTCCTCCTAACTCCAAGGCCAGAGCTCTATTCACTGAGCCACCTAGCTGCTCCTATAAGCACATTCTTTAAAACCTACTTGATGAAATTAATTTATTCTTAATGTCAACCAGAAGTTAGACAACATCAAAGTCAAGTAACAGTTCTTTGTTGAGCACTCACTGTATGCAAAGTAAAGTAGTTTTATAGATATGGGAAAAGACATCAGAATAGGCCCCAGAATAGGCCCCAGACTAGGCCCAGATCAGTTCAGCCATATAAAGCTGGAAGTGCTTGCAGTTAGAATGGGAAGCAGAGGAACTGATTCCAGGTGAGTTGAGTAGGTCAAGGAAATCTTAAAGGAATAGGTAAATTAATCACTTATAGAAAGGAAGATACTTCACTAATCACATGCAAAGCTAAGGTGTCATAAAACTAATGATAGGAGGACTGATGAAACCCTTAAACTAGAAGGAAGAATTTAAATCAGCGTAATGATCAAATGAGGTATGGGAGTAACTAGTTTCCAAGAGAAGCGGGGTAAAAGTGGCAACTTAGATGATCTTCTTGAAGGATGTACTAAAGAGATTGAGTGGCTGCGTTGTCCATTTCCATACAGGAAAGTAAATCATATAACACTTTGGGTGGATTCTTGCTGTGTTGGTTCTAAAAGACTTTCAGAGGAAGAATTAGTGTGATAATGACTAAAGATGATTTGAGGTTAGAATTTGAAGATGATTCCAAAAAGTGAACCTGAAGGACAGAAAGGATGTTGATTCTGTTCATGGAGATGAGAACATTAGAAAGTAGTTATGGTTTAAGTAATGGGGGGGAGGGGCATTATATATATATATATTTTTTTTTTTCTTGTTTCTTTTATTTAAAATTCATTAAACATTAGGTTTAGGGAAATTAAAGGATCAGAAATTACATCAAGAACTCAGGTGGGAATATAGATTTGGGAGTTACCTAAATCTAAGTGGGAGTTGAAACCATAGAAGTAGATGAACCTTTCAAAGGAATGAAAAAAGAACACTTAAGAGCAAAGGAAACCATCCATTGCATATGCGGTAAAACGGCATCACTAGTCAAAATTTAGTTTTAGTAATATTTTATTGAGTGTCTTTTGTGTCCAAGAAAAAGAGGAGGGGAGAGGGTACAAAAAAGTAAATGGCAGTCATTGTTCTTGATAGTACTTAAAACGAATATATTTGATTTTAAATAGTGATGCACAAGCACTTATGTTCACAGCAAATTTGTTTATTCATTTTCGTAGGTAAACTACATAGAAAATTTAGGCCATGTAAATCTAATTTTTTTTTCCATTTCCAAGTACATGTTAATGTCATCCTTCCCACTCTTCCCCACATACACACCAAAAAAAAAAAAAAGGCCCTAATCTCCTCATTTCTTCTCTAGATTGGATCTAGCAACTGGGAAGCAGCTGACCTGGGCAATGAAGAAAGAAAACAAAAGTTCTTAAGACTAATGGGAGCTGGAAAGGTGAGGAGGGAGGGTTGTGAAAATAACTTTAATTTTAAATATATATATTTTTTCAATGAAAATACATTTTTTAAAACATCACAAGGTGAAAACAGTTTGCTCAAAAAGAGAGAGGGGGCTGTTGTTCATTTTTCCATTCTTTGTCACATTAGCTAGTCAGAAATGTTGTCATCCTAAAATTTGGGGAGAAAACTAGCTGGCCTGAGAATGAGAGCCCTATCCATTATCTCCATATTTCAAATCCTGAGATTATTTGATTGATAAAGGAAAGTGTGATAGAAAAGGTGAGGTGAGTCTACTGCTCTTTCCCAAGTGGCAGACCAATATATTTTGTGAATGAATATACAGGGATATTTCGTGTAATGTTGACTCAACCATGGTTGGGGAGGGACATCCAGGTGGTATAGAGGATAGAGTGCTAGACTTTTGGGTCAGGAAGACCTAGGTTCAAAATCTGCCTCGGACACTTAATAGATACATAACCCTGGGAAAGTCTTTTAACTTCTATCTGCCTCAATTTCCTTATCTGTAAAATGGAGATGATGATAACATCCACCTCTCAGGGTGGTTATGAGGATCAAATGAGATTTTATATATGTATGTGTGCCTATAATATATAGCATTTTGCAAATCTTAAAGTGATACAGAAACGTTAGCTATTTTTGACACATTATACCTAAATCCTACGGTAACGCTTCCAGTCATACAAATCAGATGGTGCTAATTTTACAAAAGGAAAGTTCGGAAGCAATTTTCTTGCTTTGCAATCATCTGGAAAGAAAGTCCCTTACTAGAAAACCTTCTCTACAATCTGAACTTCCGAAGCACACCTTGTCAACCTTAAAGGGATGTCCTATAATAAAACTAGTGGCGCACCTACCCCCATCACATTCTGCCAAGAAATTAAGTTTCATTGATGGCCTTCCCACTCCTTCAGTGATTACAAAGATGCTTTGCTCTACCACTATTCCTGTTGCTCCCAGGCATGCCTGTGCTTTCCCACTAACTTTTAAGGCAAGTGGGAAGATTACTAATCAAAATCCTCTCTTCAGAATACAACCATTTCTTTCACTTTGGTGCTCTAGTTTCTCCTCAAAAGAGGTAGCAGCTACATCTGACCTGCTTTGCTCAGCCTCTGCATAACAGACTGCAAGGTAGATTGGCAACCAGAATAGGGAGGATGAGCTGGATCAGAGAATGGATGGAAGTGAAGTATGTAATAGATTTGTGATAACAAGTGGTACAGGTAGATTAGTATTCTGGGAAATTTCAAATTGCCACCCTGAGTTCATAAAATAATAGGTCCCAATAGCTAATAAAGCAACCAGTCAAGGAGTATTCTTTACCTCTCCCTCCTCAAAAAAATTCCATCATAATCAACTTAAAAAAAATAAGACATTTACATCTTGCCTAAAAATAACCTTCATCTCGTAGTTATCTCTGATATTTAGCAGTTATTGTCTCCTGTATACCCTTCCATTGACTTCTGAATTTGTATAAATTGAACTCTGCTGTATTGTCATATAGGTCATAGAATTTTATATGAACATGTGAGACACCTTGTTTAAGAATACTTTAAAAACCAATGCATATGGCAGATTTTTATACTTTAGTCAGTGGTGTGGTTTTTAAATGTAATCTATAAAAAATTAGATTCTAAAGCATATCAGCCTTCCTCTGTTTTCGTCAAGAAAATCTTTCAATATTCATGTACCATTCTTCTGTATAAATTATAAACTAGGCCTTTGGGTAGTGTTAATTCAACTTCAACTTTTTTTGGTACGTACAGATACCATCTTATTGTAGGGGTTGGGGTAGGGGTAGGGAGGAGTGCAATAGCTGACATTTCCTTCTTTTGGAATCTTTTCTTTTTGATATATGTTGAAAGTAATCCTTGAGTACCTTGAGAATTATGTTGCCTATAAATCACTGTAGTGTATAGTGATCAGGTTCAGTCTCTCGTACCAACTTCATCTTAAGTACCATGTCCTCACTGGGTACTGAGGTGATCGAGTCCATATCTAGTGGTTCACTATTGTTATTGAGTTTGGATTATGGTATAAACATTAGAAGATGTGTCCTATTCCATATCTGGTTTGTTCTTCCAGTATATTAATTCTGTTGTGGTAAGCTGACTTAGCTGGATCTCAAAACCAAGTCTCATTCTTTTTTAATTAGAAGGTTTTCCACTATCAAGTGAGTCTATATTGCTGGTAGTCTTATATTATTTTCCATATAGTTTTGTAGATAAGTATATGCCATAAAATTGATGTTGCCTTTAGCTCCCATGTTTCTCTACTCTTCATGGTAAGGAAGCTGTTTGTTCTCAAAAGCAGTTTCAGAACTTTGGACTGTCTTAGTGTAGCAATTATTTTGTGTTCATTTCTCTCTGAGAAATGGTGATAAATTGAGTCTGTATTTTGCCATTGTCCATGCCCTATTTTTCAGAGTCAGCTTAATTGGAACTGATGTTGTATCTGCTGAAATTTATAACGTTTTCAAATTTGGCATTTGCTTTGAACTTTGCTCTAACCTAGTCAGTAATCTTTATGAACAGATAGCTAATTCACAAATGACTACTCTATATATAGTAAGTCCTATTTAGGTGCATAACTTTATGTCTAATTTGTAGCAAGAATATTTGTAGTCATAGTTTTGGTGGGTTTTTTTGTGATACCAGTTGATGCCTGCCACTTCAAGAACCTTCTAGCTCTCTTTTTAAAGCAAGTATTGATCGTATATGGGAGTGAGACTTCTGAATAGTCTGCACATCTTTTGTCTCTTTGATGTCTTAACATCAGATCTTATTTTACCACATAGTTTTTTGTTATTTTCTCTTGATCGACCTTGCTAAGGTCCTCTAGTATCAGGCTTTGTGTTAGTTCAGTTTGGGGCATCTTTGTCAGGTTCTCTACTTAATTCTCTGCAGTAGATGTTAGCATAAATTGCAACTACCCTGTGTTGATATATTTGCTTATGTTTATCACAAGACAAGATGACTGAGTGTCCTTTGAAATTGTTTCTTGTTGCCTTTGGACAAATAGTAAAACCAACTCCTTTATTGGGTTCTCTGAGGAAAACTTGAGAAGTCCTTCCCACTGATCTATAACTTGTTTATATATTCCATTTTTAGTTAAAGTAAGACTGTCGATATGAATATAGTTTGGTTGCTGATAGTTGTCAGTTATTGGTTTAAAAATTGCAGATTAAGGGTATAAATAGTAAAATTAATATTTTTAGACAGACTAGATCTATATTATTACTAGCACTTTTTGCCCCCTGTTCTCCCACTGTCACATTAGAAGCATAAATAGGCCCTGAAGACCAAAGCCTGTTTTGTATTTTTATCCATTTTGTGGTTAGCCATAAAAGAAAAAAAAAATAGTCTGCTTGTGGTAAGCCTTCTTGTAGATAGTTTTACATTAGACCTATATTTGAAACCTTTCCATCTTGGTAAAACCTACCAGAGCTTATAGTATGCAATAGCCTTCAAAAATCCAGGGTCATCTCTGTCATAATGAGACACCAGAGTAGGAGATTTCTAGACAGAGAAAAGATCATTTAACAAAAATGCAAAACCACCTAGAAAAAACTAAAAACCCGCAAGGGAATGGCCAAAAAAATGTGGTCAAGCAATGATTAATAGACTAACACCCTGAATGTTTTAAAAAAAAAAAAAAAGGCCTTGAGCAAATTGATTAGTGGATAAGGAGGATAATATAAAAGATTTGGACAATAGAATAATTAAGCTGAACTTCAGATTAATTCTAGAGAGTATCAATATATGGTATTGATTTTAAAGGCTAGCAAAGACAGTATTTTAAAAAAAACTCATTTTACAACAATGTATTTAAGTTTTCATTCATTATAACCAAGCAAGTTTTATGTTATATATGCAAAGCAGGTTAAATATTAGGGGAAAACTGTCAATAATACATCATTAACAAGAGCATTTTTGAAAATCATAGAAGTTGATGCAGTTCAAACCTTTAATAAAATCTTACATTCACAGGTATTCTCATTTTTACCACCATTTAACACAAAAGTAGAAATATAAGCAAACTAATTAAGACAGGAAAAGAGGATTAGAGAGATTAACTTTGGAAATGAGGTCAAAATATTATCTGGTGACGTAAAATAGTATACCTAGAAAAATCAGTATTAATAATAAATGAGTTAAGCGAGATTGCCCTATTTTAAAAAATCATTCTCATACCTCACTGGATCCCTGAACTCATCAGTGTCAGTATTCCGCCCCCCCCCCCCAAAAAGGCCAAATCATAGCTCCTCCACACCATCTTGGGCTGAACAGAATTTATCCATGTCATCTAGCAAATTCTCCATAGGCCAAGTACACAGGGCACTCCACATACTCTAGATCTCTTGATATAGCACAGATATGAATGGAGCACTGGGGCTGTGTGGTTAACCTTACTCTCCCTATGTGTCATTCCCATTCTTGAGCAAGATTTTCCATTTTCCAGGTAAGGGGAAACACCTTTCAGCAACAATGCCAGAAGTCAATAAACATTAGAGAATTGACTGGCACACATGATCATATAATAATTATATAAAGCTCCACCAGCACAAATCACAAGTCCTCTGTTGCTTAGCTAGTAACATTTATCACCTCTGATAATGAGCCCCTCTGCCAAGAGTTTGTGCTTCATGGTAATTCCATCATGGGGAATGGACCCTGAGGGTTTTACAGAAAGAGGGGGAATGTTCGAGGAAGCTATCCACTCATAGGTTTTTATAACAACAGTACTGGTAATTGAAAGAGAAAAAAACCCTGACAAAAGCCTAAATGTCCTAAGAATAGGAATTAAATAGTGATACAGTAATTAGATTAGAATACTAAGATAAAACTGATAGATAGGAGGAATATAAGAAGTATGTTGTTTATGAAGTAAAGCAAAGAAAATGAGAACAGAGTACATGCTACAACTATATTAAAAGAAATGTGGGAATAAACGGACGAAGAAATAGGGAGATAGAAGCAACTTGAAGAAGCACCTGAAAAGTAGATACAATAATAAATACAGCCCTTTAAAGTCTTCAGGGTGCTTTAGTGTACATTCTCATTTGATCCTTACATCACCTATAGGAGGTAGGTATTAAAAGTATTATCCCAGTTTTACAGATGAAAAAATTATTGAGAGGTTGTGATCCAACAGGTGGCAGAAACGGGATTTGAACAGGTCTTCCTGACTACAAGTCTAACAACCTAAACTACTATAGTCCACTGACATTTTGTGCATGGAAATCCATTTATATAAATAGTTTAGCAAATTTCATGGGGTCCTTCAGTGTTTTCATGATAATTACAAATGTTGGTTATGATAATTTTTTATTCATTATAGACTTTTATTAATATTGTAATTAATTCCTCTGAGGCACTTCTTGTCTTTGTTGACTCACAACTCATCCTGACATAAATAACATTAGTGCTGCACTATAAGAGTCTATCTCCAGGAGAGTATTAGTTAACCCAATTAGAGCTCAGAACTATTTAGCAAGTGCCTGTATACAGAGAAGGGAAACTGTTTATTATTATTTTTTAATTGTATTACAAACTTAAACCACCAACAAAGACCAGTAATCAAACACATAATAAGGAATAAGAAATTGTTGTTTAGTGTGTAGTGTTTAGTTGGAAATCAGTGAGACCTGGCTTCAGATCCCATCTTTGTAAGCTCTGTGACCATAGGAGTTTCCTATGCTTATTGAACCACAGATCCTTTACATATTCAGGTAATAAGAAACATAATTTTGCATAAAACCTTTAATGTTGGGTGAAGGTGAAGTTATTAAATTAACAGACAACTCTATAGTGTATATGATTTTTTTATATCCATGAAAAATAAACATTACAAGTAATGAAGTATTATTGTGGGATCCCCTAAGGTAGAAAAAAAAATAACAAAAAGGAGAAAAGCTTAGCGTATAGCAACATTTCCCTTACCTGGCATTGTTGGGAAGTAAAATGTTTTTGATTAACAACATACTGCAAGTTGAACTGTTGAAGCTTTGAAACTGCCCATAAGTAGTTAAACTGTAGGAGCCTATATCTCCAGAGCAAATCAAAGTATATAGCATGCACCAATACATTGATTAATATTGCAGCTGTATACTTTTAAAACGTCATTTTATCATATATTGATCTTTCTCTTATCCAGCATGACAGTCTTTCAAAAGAAGCATCATGAAAATAGAAAGCTAAAATATGTGGTAACATAAGCAAAGTTAGATAAATACGGAAGAGGAGAGAGTTAGGGAAAAACTTTAGAAGATTGAGAAGACAGGAATTTAAAAACGCCAGAAACTTTGAGTAAGAGAGTTTTGATAATGTTGAATCAAAGTGATTGTATAGGGAGGTTTAAAGAATGTCAGGAAAAATATAAATCAAAGTGGTTGTGATTTTTTTGTTTTGTTTTGTTTTAGCTCATTGGTTTTTTCTCCATATTAAATCTGTAGTTTTAATATGTTGGATATAGGTTTAAAAAATTCTGGTGCCTCAGGTGGTGGTTGGTTTTTTTTTTTAATCTCTACTTAACCTGTCTTCACAACCTGACGTCTGCCCACTCAGTGCCCTTGCACTTCGGGCTCCATGCATAAGTGCTCTGATGACATTCCACCTCTGCCTTTACACTGGTTCTCCTACACAAAAGCAGTGAGTTCCTTCCTCTCCTCTGCCAGACTCCACTCAAGTAGCACTTGATGCCACTAGCTGCTAGTAACTCCCAAAACTACCATTCCCTTCCCTCCGCCCCCCTTTTTGATATTCTGTATATAGTTTGGTATATACCTGTTACTTCCCTCAGTAGAGTGTAAGGTCCATTAGGTCAGGGACTTTTCATTTTTTTTTTTTTATTCCCAGGACTTAGTGCAGTCCTGTCACATAGGCATGCTTAATGAAGTACAAATGAGGGAGTTGGACTGGATAATTTAAGGTGTCTGTTTTAGTTCCTGTGAAGATGGAAGGGAAGGGAACAAGCATTAAGTGCCTCCTGTGTACCAGGGTCTGCCCTAAGCACTTTACAGATATCTCATTTGGTCCTTATGACAACCATGGGAAGTAAGTGCTCTTATGATCCCCATTTTACAATTGACGAAAGTAAGGCAGACAGGTTAAGTGACTGTGCAGGGTCATACAGCTAGTTAAGTGTCTGAGGTTTATTTGAACTCAGGTTTTCTTTGACTCCAGGCCCAGTGCTTTATCCACCGAACTACTTCTGGAGCTATGACCTTTAGAATAGTTGGGGAGATTGTAGGTAAAATCATTGTGCTTAACTTGTATTTAATATTCTCTACTCTTAGAAGAAAAGATTTAACTTTTGATAGAGCTGGTCTTAAGATTATTAGGGTTCTGTATGCCTATGACCAAAATTCATATTTTAAAGTCTCCCAAAGTAGATTTGTGTGTCTTACTCTGCCTCTAAAAACTAAAAATCAAATTTTGGGGGCTTCTGGCCAGTCACAAGGCTCTGTCTAATTATTAACATGGGGGGGGTCCTAAGTGATTTAAGGTTTTGTTACATATCAGAACACAATTGTGGACATCAGAAGCTTTTTAATCCTCATGGGATGTGTATGTATAAAACTATTTAACAACTTCTAATTTTCCATCTTTTAAATAGAAAGAACACACTGGCCGTCTTGTTATAGGCGATCATAGGTCAACATCTCACTTCAGAACAGGTAAGAATGTACAGTGTAGTTAAAGTAGGATGTTTAAATGTAGTGATATCAAAAGTTTGTAACTTCTAATAGTGTGAATTAATTGGATCTGGTGACCATGGAATTCAGCCAAAGCACAGTTCCTTTTTAATTTTTGTTGTAATATAAAAAGGTAGGTATTGGTTATACTTCAATTTTGTTTCTGTTATTTTGCTACTCTGGTATCCTCCTCCTTCCCCCCCCCCCAAACAGTGGGGTTAAGTGACTTGACATTAATAAGTGTCAAGTATCTGAGGCTAGATTTGAACTCAGGTCCTCCTGACTCCAGGGCCCATGCTCTATCCACTGTGCCACCTGTCTGTCTCCTTATATTTATCCTTCTTAATCAGATCATATTGTTGATTTTTACCTACACAAAATTTTCACTCTCATTATGGAGATTTCTTGCTTTCTTTTGCCATTATATTAGTACCTATAATTATAGTAGTCATAATAAATTAATAAGATCATGGAATCAGAGCTGGTAGGCACCTTAGGAGCCATCTGATCCAACATTCTGAATTTACACGAAAAAGCCTAAGCCCAGAAAGATGCAGTGGCTTGCCCAAGGTCATACAAGTGATAAATAGGGTTGGATCCCAGATCTTCTAACAAAACCTTTCCACCGTGCCATCTGCCTACCAACAAATTGGATTAGTCTCTCAATCAGAGTCTAGAATTAAAGTCTAAAGAAAATCCCTAAAAATACTCAAGAAATTAACGTGATTTTCATGTTTCAGGGGGGGAAATTGCTTTGTTAAAATTGTAGCTTGAGTTTTGACTTGAGCAAAACTGTTGAGGGAGGACACTGAAAAATGAGAAGCAGGTAGTCAGATGAGAGTACAGACACTTCTTGCTTTGAAGTGGAACATTCCACAGACCTCTATGCAAAGCAATTTTTACATAATGTGAATTTGCCCTTGGAAGGTGAAGATGAAGGGAGGCAGGAAGGGGGCCCACATGCCCATGAATGAGGGGGTTGGCACAGAGTTCAAGGACATAGGGGGGCTGGGGACAGAGAAGCTAGAGCAGGAGGAGGAACACATGGGAGCCTGGTTGGAACCTAGGGAAAGAGCAAGGAGGTGTGGGAGCAGATACAGACAAGAGAAGCTGGGAGACATGCTGGAGCCCTCTCAGCTTGGCAGTCTCAAGCACTTCAATTCCGCTTTCACTCGGAGAAGTGTTTTGTCGTTTTTAAGTGATGGGACTTTTTAAGGTTTTTTTTGGGGGGGGGGGTTGTAGCACCAAGCCAAGGGGCAGAAGCAGAGAGAACACAGTATTGTACGGTAAAGTTAACATTGGTGTTTTTTTGTAATGTGAATTTCTTTCAGAATTCTTTATGTAAAATTAAAGATGTATAGACCAAGAACTGTCTATATTCCATTTGTAATCAAAAATTATTTTGAATCACTGGTCCTACTACTTAATATGTATGACTGGGACTAAATCATTTAGCCTCTCTAGGCCTCAGTTTGCTCATCTGTCAAATGAAACTAGATGATTTCTAAAATCTCTCATACCCTGAATCCTGTGATTTTTCTCATTTAAAATTGCTCTTTAAATAAAAAAATTTTTAGCTTCACACTGCAGCTGCTTATATTCTTTTAAATTGAGAACTTTGTGAGTCAAACAAATGGTAATGACACAGAAGTTGATTGTTGTTTGGGTTACTGAAGCATGAAATTCCCTTTATAGCTTAATATATAAAAATGGGTATTAGTATGTGTGTTAACTTACTACAGTAAACTTTAATGCAGAGAAGCCATAAGGCCATAACACTGACAGGTTGGTCCTTTTTCACTAGGTCTGCATCCTTGATGAAACACATTTCAGTGTTTCATTGAATGGAAGGAATTCTGGAGTTTAGGAGCTATATAAGGCAATTTATTGACTGTTGAATTTTCAGAAGAAAATACAGATTAACTTAACTTCCTGCCCTTACCTCTTTCATTTTTTTGTTTTGTTTTTTGATCAGAAAAAAGTAACTCAGACTGTTCTGAGACCATACAACCTTATGATGTCTGGCTTGCCTGGTTGGAACTGTTGGGTTGAACACTTTGAATTGAGAATATTGGTTCCAACAATTAGTCGCCAGTATAGACATTGAGTACTTTGATAGTCCAGTTTGAGCCTTTTGATCTCTTGGGTAAATTTTTGTGGAGTTCAAATACATCCATGAAGTTAAAATGATTAAATCATAACTTTTAAAAATCAGCCCTGTATATTGTAGCCATCTGTATTATGGTTGTTTTGTGTAATCAGATGTTTTTATTAATTTGACTGAAACATAACCAAAGTACACTGGACATGCAGGGGAAGAAGATAAGAAAATGAATGAAGAACTGGAGTCACAGTATCAACAGAGTATGGACAGTAAATTATCAGGGAGATACCGGCGACATTGTGGACTTGGCTTCAGTGAGGTAGTGATTAACTTACTTTCGTTCATTGGAAAGATATCTTCTAAATAGAATTGATGAATGTTAATCATTACTAATCTGGGGATTGAAGGATTGTTGGTGATACAAAAAACATTTCAGTTTGAACAGCCTAACATAAGTTACTTTTTTTTTTTTTTTTGAATTTTAAAAATGGGTTCCTGCCCTCAGGTGCTCTAGAGCAGTGATGTGAAATGAATTAGAAATGGCCAGTACACCATACTTAAGGATCAGGTTTGGGCTTCACTCTGGAGTGCTGTGGGCCATATGCAGCCCTTGTGTGTTTAACACCTTTTAACACCTTATCTAGAGGATTGTTTTATAAATAAGATAATTTAAAATTAGACTTTCTTTATGCTGAATTCTGCTTTATAACAGTATATATTTCAAGCTTTAGTATATGTGCTTTCTAAATGTAAGCCAAATATAACGTGTTCTGGTAATTTAAAAAATTTAACTTTTGTTCTAGAGCGGAGATGTCATGCGCTACAACAGAGTGCAGCCAGAACCAGATTGAAATGTAATTGAGAAATAGTTACAAAATAAATAAAAATACAGTAGAACATAGATAATTTTTAGTCAACATGTGTTCACAGAGAGCCTTAATTAGTCCTGTTTTCTATTTGAGTTTGACACTCTAGATAAACCCTTCACCCATAAATTAGATCAGATTTTTTTAAAAATTGGCTAATGAACGCTCCATTTTGTTTGTCTTTTGTCCTTCTCATGTCACTTTGGGTTTCACATTAATCCTCAAAATTATTTTAAAGCTGATGGAGTTGAACAGTGATGTATCTATTAAGGGCCCATGACTTAATATAACTACTGTTCAATTACCAGAAAGTAACGTTGTATGCAAAATGTTTTGTTAGCATAATTAAGCTAAAGGTAATCTCTTTTTTTGCCCTTAAAACCATATAGAATGGGGTAATAACTTTGAAAAAGGAAAATGTTAAATATGTCATAGAGACTAGATCCTTTACTTCTATCAGGCTTTTCAGATTCCTATGTTGAGTCTTCTAAAACAAGATCTCATTATGAAAAGGACATACTTCTTTTATTTTTAGTTAGAGGATCCAGATGGGGAAGGTGATGCTGCTGGAAATGATGATGATGATGATGATGACGACGACGATTCACCTGACCCTGAAAGTCCAGAGGACTCTGAAAGTGATTCAGAGTCTGAGAAAGAAGAATCTGCTGAGGAACTGCAAGCTGCTGAACAGCCAGAGGAAGTGGAGGACCCCAAAGCTAAGAAGGATGCAAAAAGCAATTACAAAATGATGTTTGTTAAATCCAGTGGTTCATAACTCCAAGTGTGTGATTAGTCTTTGTATTCAAAGTAAGCCTTATTGTTATAATGCACAGTGGAGGACTGCTTCTATAGCACAGACCTTTGTATTATAATTTTAAAAAAAGGCCCTTCTTTTAAATAATTACAAAGAGTGTTTGCTTTCAGATGCCATGGATTACAATTTTATGGGCATGATTATATCCATTTTTGTAAAATATAAGAGTTGCATTGTACAAAAGACAAATAAATGCGATTCCCAGCTTCCTTTCACATTATCATCATCTACCCTCTAACTAACTACTCCTCTGCCCCCCTTCCCTTTTTTTAGTCTCTCCTAATGAAATTATGTGGGGAACATTGTTGAAACTTCTTAGTACTATTTTGTGGGTGTTTGTTTTTGACAGCTGTATGTTCCATTCTTCATTATTTTTGCCCCTAATGTTTTCTCTTATAAAAGTTAATTTGATAATGTGACGGTGCGTTTATGAGAAAAATACCTCTTTAATTATAATACTTTGATGTAGTAGAACTGTTCATCATGAAAATATCTCCTGGCATTGATATATTATAATTATTATTACTAGCTGGCAAAAAGAATGGGTTTATTTATTTTATTTTTAGTTTATTGTTATTTTTTAGCTCTACTCGTAAGCCCAAAGAATCGTGGCAGTAGATACTATTAGGGGGCAACACTGTGCTATCCACATTGAAGGGTTTGGGGTTTTTTGTTTTTTAGCATAAATAATGGTCCTTTACAGCAAGTTGGCCCAAAATACAGTGTATTGTATAACATAACATTTTGCAGTAGTAAATTATATGACACAGGATTAAGGGATCAGGGAGACAAAATTAATTTCTTTTGAAAGGAATAAGTGCAAAATTAAATTGGTTGATTATTTTAAAGTCATGGGAGGCAAAGTTGTTTCCACTATTTTCTTATCTCTCTTTTGTCATTCTCTAGAACTTAAAGCATCTCAGAGAATTTGATAAAGTTTTACCACACAAGAGACTAAAAGCAGTATGTCCTCTTCCAATTCTAATGCCTGGACTGTTTTGGGGTTTTTTTTTAAGTTCTTTTCTAATTTCATTGTTACTTCTCTTGTGAGGTTAGAGTACCCTAATTTAGAAATAATAGTTTGCATTTTTCATGCTTTACAATTAAGAAGCACTTTGACACGATCTCATCTGCTTCTTGAAATAATCTTGTGAGATAGATAAATATTTTACAGCTGGGGAGACTGAAGCCTAGCAAGGCAATTTTGCCCTCTTGGAGTTAATGGTAGAGTTGGGACTTGGTCTACAGCTTTCTATTGTATCTCCCTATTAGCAACTTACATAACCAGTAAATGAGAGGGCAGTCAGTATAATGTGAAAGTAGCTAGAACAAATTTATTTAATTGGCTATTTTCGTAACAGAATTTTGGCCTTTTTTTTTCTTGTTTTAGCTGAAAATTTAACAGTCCATTTGAGATATTTGTACGTCACTATCAGTCACATAGGGATACTTATAAAAAGATGAGATACCTTAGTAATTCCAACTTGAGTCTGTGGGCACAGTTACCATCTTTAAGTGACTTGTTTTGTATTCTCCCCCAGAAATTGCTTGGTGGCACAGTGAGTAGAGTACTAGTACTGGAGTCAGGAAAGAGTTCAACTCTAGCCTCAGATACTAGTTGTGTGAACCTAGGCAAGTCACTTAACCTCTGCTTTCCTCTGTTTCCTCATCTGTAAAAAGGAGATAACACTAGCACGTGTCACAAGGGGTGTTGTGAACGTCAAATGAACTAACATTTGTAAAGTACTTGGCACGTAGTTGGCATTTAATAAATGTACGTTCCCTTCCCTACCCCTGTGGGCTCTGCCACCTACTTGCTGAATAATCTTGGCCAATTACTTCACTTCCCTGATCTCTAGTGTCACTCATATAAAATAAGGTTAGGTTAGATCAGTGGTGTCAAACTCATATAGAAAAGCAGGGACAGGGGTACACTCACCTGGACATAAGGTTCCTTAGAACACAATATTGATATAGAAAACCACGTATTAGTATTATCTATGTATTTTTTGTTTTTAAAATGTTTCCCAATTACATTTTAATCTGGTTCAGTGCAGGCTGTATGTTTGGCCTCTCTAGACTAGATGATTCCAAGGGTCCCTTTCAGGTCTAAAGTTCTATGATTTACTTTTCACGTATTTAAATTTTATACTGATATAAAAAATTTTCTTTGGTATTTCAAAAGGTCTAAGGATTGTTTGATCAGTGTAGTTTCTTCTGCCACTGATCTCTGCCCCTGTTCTGTGAGTTGATGTGACCAGCCTCCTCAGAAGTCACCTTGTGGCCAATCATATGCTTGTGAGCTGGTGGCTGGATAACAGGAGCCATCCTTGAGACCATGGTAGTAGGACCTAAAAAGCTTGCCATCCACTGAGAGAGCCTTACATTCACACTACAATAAGCAATCTTTGGTGAAGGTCACACAGCCAATATGACCTTAAACCCAGGCCAGCTGGCCTCTTTGCTGCTTTTACTAGGCCAAGGTCACTCAAATGGAGAAAGCGAAATAGCAGCTCATAATGAAAACATGAGGGCTTTAGTGAACTGTAAGGTCAGTATAGTGGCCAGAATGGGATAGAATTTTAGGCTGCTTGGCTAGTGTCCAAAATGATCGAGGTTGTAATCCCTCTGTACCCCTGTCAGAACACATCTATAGTATCATGTTCAGTTCTCCATGCTGAGTGTCAAGAGGAAGATTTGACAAGTATCTCCAAAGGGAGACTAGTATGGGCGAGAAGACTTCACTTTCAGTTGGAGGGCTTGAAGACAAAGGGAATCTTTGACATGTAAAGGGTTGCTGTGTAAGAGTAATGATTAAACTTGATGTGGCATCAGTAGACTGAACTAGGCTCCTTTGTGTTTTGAACCACTTTGGCAGTCTAGAGAAGCCTTTTAGGCTCCTTCTATAGAGTTGTTAAAAATATTAAATTCAGACCCCATGGTAAAAATTGGAGCTTCCTGCCCTTGCGACTTTGCACCCCAGTAAGGGAGGTGAAGGGTAAAGCATGCACAGGTGAATGTTAAGCAAAGGAGGGATCCAGACAAAACATTCTAGGAAAATTGAAGGGGGGGGAAGGGGGACACTGACCTGGGGACATTAGAAAGGTGGAATGAGGGTGCTTGTGAATTCAGAATCCTAAGGAGCAAGTTGCAGTCCTTGCAGAGGGCTGGCTGATTGTATATGTGCCACAGGTTTCTGGGCATGGGAATATGAATTGTAGAAAATCCATGAAGTTTCTTGCAGACAGTAGTGGGTGCTAGTTAGACTGCTTCCCTTCCTCTTAGATTCTTCCAGGAGCTGGCTCACAAATGGGAAAGTACTCCCCATGGGGAGCCATAGCCTAACCATAGATGGGACATAGCAAGTAGGCCTAAAGGGCCATGGGCATCCCTTGTCCTTGGTGTCTTCATCTTGGAAAGAAATTAATGAGTCACTTCGTGGAACTGGTGGCTGGAGATGCAGAACAGATGGTGACGGACAGGGCAGGTACCTCTCCCAACCAAGTAATCATTTCCCTTCCTAGAGCACTGGCTCTGAAGTCAGAGGACCTGGGTTCAGATCCCACCCTGACACTGACTTGGACCGAGTCAGCTAACCTCCTTGAGCCTCGGTTTCCTCATCTGTAAAAGGAGGGAGTTGAACTAAATCAAAACATCTTTTCCAGCTCTAGAGCTACGGTCTTGTGATTGAGCAGTATTGGCTAAGCCTCCCTGAAGTGCTAAGGATTACTATTAGTCTGACAGTGAGTTTACTCGATTCAGTCAACATTAAGTGCCTGTGTGCCAGGCAGAAAAGTAGTTGGGCTGTAGCTGACTTTGGATCAGGGGTACCTCGGTTTAAGTCCTGACTGATAAATACTGGCTGGCTATGTGACCCTGGGCAAGTCCCTTAGCCTCTCAGTGCCCCAGAAAGTGCCAGCCTACGTTGGTAGAGGGAATTGCCTCATCCAGAAATTCTCTGTCAGTGAAACCACACCTCCAGCTTCATTCCTGTCATGCTTCAAGCACTATGTTAGATAGTGAGAATACCAAGATGAGATTAGGCCCTGGTGTGTAAATGGAACATGGATAGTTCCTGCTCTTCATAGTCCCTATAAAGGAAATCACAGGGCAAAAGTAAGGAGAAAACATACAAAGAATTATGCCAGGGCTGAATGCAGTAACCCAGACGAATGAGTAGCCATCGTGGACAGCCAAGGTGCTTTTCTAACTTTGTGCTTTGGAGAGAAACCAGCTATTGGATGGGGGATTGAGGGAATAGATCCTGGCATAAAGGCCTAATGAGGACGAAGTGTTGAATTGAAGAACAGAATGGTGTGGTTAGAACAAATTGATGAGTATTGTATTACTTTCAGGGCTGTCATTGACTCTCCCCAAACCTGCACTCCATCTTGCTCCAAAGGCCACTACTGTCAGAGTTCAAGGGTACATACCCTATAGCATCACCTTTCTGAAACTGCATTTTTATAAGCCCCCACTAGTGTGCTTTCCATTAATTGTCAGCCAGAAGACTAAGCGCTTAGCAAAGGCATTTTGCTCAAATGACACAGAAAAATAGAGACCATCTGGGGCAGCTAGGTGGCGCCGTGGATAGAGCACGGGCCCTGAAGTCAGGACGACCTGAGTTCAAATCTGGTCTCAGACCAAACACTTACTAGCTGTGTGACCCTGGGCAAGTCACTTAACCCCAGTTGCCCCCCCCAAAAAAAAATAGAGACCATCTACCCCGTAAAACTAGGGTTCCTTTGCCCATACTATATCTGTGGAAAAAATGAGTGCATAGTACAAGAAGTGAGGCAACATGTTCCTAGACGTCTTCATTCACTGCTGGCTTGCTGTATTGGATGATTTGCTGGGCTTGATCCTCAAAGGACAGAACATCTGTGCTGGAGAGGTTCATCTGCTGGCCTCGCTGGGCTTGCTTCTCAGTGGATAGATAAAGTCTCCACCAACTGTAACTTCAGGTTCAGCCAGAATCCTTGGCTGGGGTATTTAACTGCTGTCCTTTTCAGAAGGATCAAAGAATCTGGACTGTCAGAAGCCTCTCCAGTTGCTGTTCCCTCAGAGCCTTGACTCAGGCTTGCTACCTCCCAAGCAGGAGGTGGGAGAGTAGACATTTAGTCTTTTCTTTTGACTATTCTTCATTCAGGGTTGGATCCCCTCTGTAAGAAACCTGACCCTAACTTAGATGACCAAGTCCACATATGTCCCAAGTCTCCATCTCTGAAAACTAGGCCATAAACAGGTAAACAGATCTTGGGGTTCAGGGTTCTCTAGTTTTTTGTTTAACTCTGAAGTTTCTCCATTTGGTATATAAAAATTAATGGCTAAGGAAAAGATACAGAAATAGGTTTTTGCCCTAGGGTCAAGTCCATTGTTCCTGCTGTTCTTTTCATGTGTAAATGAGCTCAAAGCCTTATCTTTATTCAGGACTGAATGATCCACTCACATCTTTAGACTCTCATCATCTAGAAGAGGACAAATACAATGAGGGGGACCCTCCATAACTTGCCCTTTACAACCTGCAGAGTTTCTGGTCTGAAAGAGCCCCATTCTTGCACAATTTTAACTTTTTTTGTAATATAAATATTCATAGTTGATGTCATTTTCTACCAATTGAATCAATTGCTTAGGGGAGAAAATGTTTCAGAGGAATTCCGAAGACAGTATTTTATTGTTGAGTGCTGAAGTCCTAATTTTTTTCCCTTCTCATTCTAACCCATTCTTTTCAATACCTCCACAAAGCCTCCCCTGATTCCAGCCCAGTCCTAGTAGCCCTCATCCTGGGAAACAACCTGCTGAGATTTGCCCTGGCAGCTACCTCTCTTGGGGTTGAAGACCCTCATAACTCAGAATCCTTAACGTGATCCAGTGGTTCAGCATTCGAAACTGGCAAGATGTTATCTGTGGGAATGACCTTAAAGGAGGAATTTCCATTTACTTTGCAGCCACACCTTAAGGACCACGTGGGACCTTTATGTGACCTGCAGTTGAAACCTTCCATAGATAGGGGTAGTCTTCCCCCATTAGACTGAGCTATTTGAGAAGACAAAGCTGTCTTTTCTATTTATATCCTCAGCACTTTGCATATACTGAGGGCTAAATAAATGCTTTTTCATTCGTTGAATTTGTTCACTCAGATCAATAATAACCTGCCCTTCTGGACCACCCATAGCACTTTATTCTGAAAATGTGGAGTATTAGAGTTTTCCCTGCTTGTGGCCTTCCCCTCACCAAATATTGCACTTCCCCCAAAAGCCCATCACCGGCCAATCAGCGTTTGCTCTTGTTCTTCTGTGGCAAAGAAATGTAGAAATGCAGAGTGCCCTCAGCCAAAGGTCCGCATTTCTTTGAGGCAGAATCTCCTTGGCCCCCAGATCCCATGTGTATTTTGTTATCAGGCTGCACTGCCCTTGAAGTCCTTGGCTCTAGTGTCTGGCAGCCGTGCTGTCCTGGTGAGGGCCCCTTCAAAGTAAGGAGTGCTCAGGATACACTGCTCTACCACTGCTGGGTAGCTCCTCCTTCTTAGGCTAGCACCCAGAGGGAGTGGGAGCAGGCCCCAGGTTCCTTCCTGGGGGCGGGCACAGTTGAGAACAATGCCTAGTGCTGTCAGCCTCTCTGAGGCCATTTGCCAGATGATCTCCCCCTCATTCAGTAATGATTAGTAATACATGCCCACGCTATGCCAGGCACCTGTCACAAAATACAAAGTCTGTGGTGGGCCCTCTACACAGTAGGGGCTAAAGGAAGAGAGGAAGGAGTGGGGAGATAGGGTAAGGAGGGAGCAGGGAAACTGAGCCCTAGAAATAATGGAGAAGCTTCCCTCCTAAGGTGACTGCTGCAAGTGAACTTTGGTGCTACCCAAGCATCTGCAGTGAAAAGACCTGAAAAAAGGCTTCCCCAAACCCAAGAAATTGAATAAAAAGGGTCAGTGGTGGTTTTTCTACCCCCTTTAAATGGAAGGAATCCTTCTAGGTCCCAGAAAGAATTATTTATCAGGTATTCATGATTTTCTTCAACGGCTTTAGAGTATGTACAGTCCACTCTGTGAAGGAACTTTATTCCTGAAAGCTCAGTTTATAGGCTAGCTTCAAAGCGCCAGGTCCTTCTGAGCAGGGTATGGAGGCGCTGGTTTGGGAATTGACATCAAAGGGGACCTGCTCATGTTGTTCTGATGTTGCGGTGAACGGGAGGTAGAGGTCTCTGTGGATTTCCTCCCATCCCTGAAACCCAAGGTGGATTATGCACTGAGGTTGGCTCTGCAGCCCTGAGGAGACACAGGGAGGGGGGAAGGTGGCACTGGGACCCCTGCAAACATCAAAAAAAAAACAGCCTGTCAGCACTGGCAGCAGCAATAGCGTGGTGGGGAGCAGAGAAAGGAGAGCGATCACTCCCCGGGCAGCTGGCCTCTTCTGCACACTCAAGGAATGTCCCCAGGCTGGAGTGACCCAAGAGCCCCATCTACCACTACAGCCTGGAGTCTTCCCTCGATGGAAGCTGGGGGAAGAAGAGAAAAAACAATTGAGTCTTGGGGCACTCACAGCTCAAATGCAAGGGTGTAGGAAGAGCCTGCTGTGGACGCAGAAAGAGAGGAGAGCAAAAAGAAGAGGGAAGAAGCCTTTATTAAGCACTTAATATATGTCAACCATGTGCAAAACTCGGGATTTAAATAGAAAATTGAGACAATCCCTCTCCATGCTAGCAGGGCTCCTTATTGGGGCATGCTGCCTGGCCCTGCCCTCCCCCTGGTGCCTGAGCCCTGGACCCCTTCCCTTCCTCCTCACCTCATTCAGATTTTCTTGTCCCAGATAACATGGCTCCTGACAGCCCATTTCTTGGTCACCTTCTCCAGGTGACAGCATTTATTAGTTTACTTAATAAGCCAAGCACGTGCCAAGCTCTGGGGAGAGAAACAGAATTCAAACCGTCCTGCCTCTTAAGAAACACATTTAAAGAAGACAACCTACATAGGAGGGTTTATCAGTAGGGTAAATGGGAAAGTTTGCCTCAGTCTCCTCATATGTATAATAGGGATAATAATACCACCTACCTTGCAGGGTTGTGATGATAAAATGAGTGGTTCTTAAGGTATGGTGCCATATGTCTGTGTGTATATATGTCTACACATAAATGTAATAATACATGGTGTATGTATATATATTTATATACATACATGCATATGTATGGACAGCTAGGTGGCACCATAGTGCACAGAGCACTGGGTCTAGAGACAGGAAGACTCATCTCCCTGAATTCATATCTGGCCTCAAACATGTGTGACCCTGAGCAAGTCACTTAACCCTGTTTGCCTCGATTTCCACATCTGCAAAATGAGCTGGAGAAGGAAATGGTAAACCAATCTACTATCTCTGCCAAGAAAGCCCCCAAATGGGGTCACAAAGAGTCAGACACAATTGAAAACAACCAAATGAGAACAAAAGCATGTGTATCCACATATATGCATATTTATGTGTATATTCATGTATGTATATACATCTATATACACACGTATGTATTATAGATACATATGTGTATCTACAATATGTGTGTATGTATAATTGTATATGTACGTACATGTGCATACACACATACAACAACTTAAGTGTTGTCTTAGTGCCCCTTGCCCAGGCATCTTCTAAAGACAACGCTCAAGGTGGAAATTTTAGGCACCAGGGCTGGTTAGTAGGGAAAGCTATCTGAAGGGATAGGAGGGAATAGGGAGGAAGCCAGTTTGCTCTTAGGCACATACATGTGCAGTATAGTTATCTCCTTGAACACCACCTGTGCCCTGCTTACAGCTAAACCTGGGCTTATCCCCAGGAAGCAGCCCTAGTTGACTTTCCCACCAAGCGGTCCAGTAAGTTAGCAGGCAGAAAATTCTGGGCAAAGTCCAAGGGCAGAAGAGTCCAAAGCCCAAGGAGGAGACCGAAGAGGGCGTAGACCACAGAAGCTGGCTGCCCCATCCCCAATTTAACTCTTATTTAGGGAACAAAATGAAAGACTTCAGGGGAGGGAAAGGGGGTGTTCTTTCATCTGGGTTCGTCTTCGGTATCTCCCGCTTCTCTCTTTGTACCCCTTCTTCCTTGTACTGATACCAACTTTATGCAGACGTGATACATTCCAGCTACCCAGATTCACTGGGGGCAGCACAGCACCATCCTTGAATTAGGGGAGATCCCAGAAGTCACTTAGAGCAACCCTGACCCAATGCTGGGAATCCCTTCTCCAACACCCATGATAGACAAGGGTGACCGTAAGTCGGACACAATTGAAAAGCCCCAACAACTATAACAGGGTTACACAGATGTAGCTGAAATGCTCTTCCAACAGACTAGGAAGGAATCATAAGTCAAATAGTAAAGTATTTAATTGGGACAGAAAAGCAAAGTTCATAGCAAGGAAAATTCAAGCAGAATTATAGAGCTAGTTCTGGAAAAGACTTACAGCCTAGGTAGTCCAATCCTCCCATCTTGCAGATGAGAAAACTGAGGCCCAGGGAAGTTGTGACTTGCCCAAGGTAGAAAGTATCAGAGGTTATACTTGAACTCAGGTCCTTTGACTGTTTTTCCACTGTACAATGCTGCCTAGTAGAATTATTCTGCCTTAAAAATAATAAATAGCATTAATATGACATATAAGATTTTCAAAGAACCTTACAAATATAATCTCATTTTATCATCACAACAACCCTGGGAGGTAGATGCTATTATTATCCCTATCGTACATATGAGGAGACTGAGGCAGACATTAGTTTGGTGTCTTGCCCAGGGTCACACAGATAGTGAGTATCAGAGACCATGCTTGTACCCATATCCACCACAGCCATCTGGTTGCCCTATACCCGAAGTCTCACCCGTGCACACACAAGTGGGAGGAAATACTTCCTAAACAAGTCACACTCTTAAAATCTTGTCAGTGCAACAGTGCCTCCTTATAATATTTCCCAACAACTGGCCTTAGCTTACTGCTAACTCCACTCTGCCTTTGTAGGTGTTTCTTAGGCATCATCTGTTGCTTTTTTGGGGGCAGAGTTGCTATCACCTTCTGCTGTGACTTCTTCCTTCAAAGGCAGAATTCTCTGCTTTTGTAAGGTTGCCCAAGAGAACCTGCCTGGGGACTAAACAACCTTTTTTTAGCTCTTTTGTTAACCAGGCCCACAATCCCTGAAGGGCAGCTGTCAGGACATCTGCCTGCTTGTTGTTTGTTTGTCCTTTCTGGAAGAGGATCATGACATGAGGGAGGTGATGCCATGACATGCAAGTGAATTGAATTTAAGTGAGGGAAGGCTGTGCAAAGTCACCAGCCTCACTTTCTCTTCTGGAGCCATGTGGGTCCAGTGGCAAGATCAGGATGACTGGATCAGGATGCCTGGAGATAGCCCCTGACTTCTGCCCTGACCCCAAACCAAACATACTTCATTTGTGCACATCCCCAACATAAAGCCCCATAAGGTGCCATGGAATACACTTTTAAGGAGGCTAAGGCTCACTGCATTTTGACAAGTTGGGATGTGTCCAGAGGCTTTCAAACAGGGTGGGAAGGGAATTGGATGCCATGTTCTACAAAAAGCAACTGAAGGAACTGGGGGTGGTTAGCCCAGAGAAGAAGACTCAAGGCTGACACCGTCAGTGTTATGTGGAACTTGTGACTTTCTTAAGGTCACACAGTTACAACAAGAGCTGTGACATGTGCCCAGGTCTTGTCTCCATCCTCTGATGTTTTTATTAATCAGCTTTACCTTCGAAGGTCACTACTAACAATTCTGCCAACACATCTGTGAATTATCTCAACACCCTTGGTTAGAATTTGTTCAGGTTGGGAGACAACCTCCCTTCATTTGCTTGGTGCTCAAATACAACCTAACTTATATTTAGTTATGTCCACATTTGTTCTACTCTCTCCAGGCTTCTGATAGTCATTCTTCTTGGAAGAGAAGACCAAAGCCAAAATCACAGGTTCTGCTTTCTCTCTGTGGTCTATGAGCCCACCCCCATCCTCTCCCTAGCAATGTGGCTAACCCTTCCTTGTTCCCTTTTTGGCCCTCAACAACTTAAAAACATTGACCAAGATGACTATGTGTATGAACCATCCCACTCAAGGTACACTGTCAGCCCCCATCCTTTTAAAAATAAGTTGAGGGGGGAAGGGAGAGAGGGTCTCTTCTGGGATTTCTCTGACTCCATGACATCATTTCTGGCTCTTTGTACTTCAGGAAGAGCAGGAGAAGCAGAGATGGTTGCAGAATCACTTATTTTTAAAACAACAGACCAAATAAATGGTACATCTGCTTAGGATGTGACTTCTCTCCCCCTAGGCTGGTCCAGGGCCTACAGTGCTACATTAACCAGGCCACATCACTCTTTCTGACCCTCTTTCTATGCTGGGCAAAGATGCTAGAAATAGGCATGCACTTAAGTCCCTGGATTCCTGGAATTTTATCTTCCCTTCCTGACTAAGCATCATTTGGGGCTAGATGAAAGCCAGAAGCCACTTCCTGAGTCCCGGCATGGCCTTGGGGTTCTCAGAGACCCAAGGAGAGATGGAGGAGAAGAGCCACTCAGGGGTGTGCAGAAACTCGTTTGGAACACCGCTGAGTGGTTTCAGAAGGAAGAAGGATGGCCTCGCACCCATCCGAGAGATGAGAAGGCTGTATTGTGGCATGTGAGCACAAGGGTGCCCCTTGTGGGGAAGTAAGAAAGGGCACCGCTGCTGCTGTATAATTTGCCCTGATGAAGTAAGGAAAGATGGTGCAGGGAAGGGGGAGAAGTGCCATGCTTTGTGCTAAGCACCAGAAAAATATTATCTCATTTGATCTTCAAACAACCCTGGGAGGTGAGTGCTATTATTATTCATAATATTTGATATCATTAATAATATTAATAATAATTAATATTATGTATAGTTGAGGAAACTGAGGCAGACAGCCATTAAGTGACCTGCCCAGGGTGGCATAGCTAGAAAATATCTGAGGCTGGATTTGAACTCAGGTCTTCCTGACTCCAGTTCCAGCACAGTGGACACACTAGATGCTAAACCCAGCATCACTTTAGAGGGATTGTAGATTTAGAAACGAAAGAGACCATAGAGGCCATTTAGTTCAGTCCCTTCCTCTTATAATTGAAGAAGTCAAGACCCAGAGAGGTTAAGGAACTTGACAAGGCCGCATAGCTAATGATCAACAGAGGCGACATTCAAACTCGGGTTCTGTGGCTTCAATTTCAGCAGACTTACCACTGCCCCAAGCTGCTTGTTTGTCAGCATATATAAGTGGACACTGCTTTGTCAAGAGCCAGTCATGCCACACGAAGTTCATTCCTTTTTTTTTTTTTTAAACAAGGTTACTAGACAGGCAGATGGGAATACAACAGACCTGGCATACACACATTTCAGTGAGGTTTGCAAAAAGTCAGAGCAATCCAGCTTTCTCTTCTCCTCCAGCCTATGCTTCTCTGTACCTGGAAACCAGGGACCATTCTGAAGGTCACTCACTGCCTGCCCCACACAGATTCTACAAGGACAGGATGAAATCAGCAGCCAGAAGCCAGAGATTTCAGGGAGATGTGGAGCTGGGAACAAAGACCTCTCCTCACATGGAAAAAAACCAAACCCTCCAAAGCTTTCCAGAGCACCCCAAGGTGAGCAGATGCACTGATGCTTGACCTAGCTGTGCGACGGGGTGGAGGAGTGGGGTGTCTGCCTCCTGGAGGAGCAGCCTTCCTGGCTTCCTGTAGCTTAGGGGAGAAAGTAAAGAAGGGCGTGCTGTTCACTCCCAAAGCAGCCTGAGGTCTGGATTGCAGCAGATGGAAGTCCTAGGCTATAGCAAGGCTCCCCTGTTCTCAGGAACCTTCCTTGTCTTGGGAGTAAGGTCCACAGGGAAAGAATTCCTAATTATTGATTTTAAAAGCAGGAGCAAAGAAAGGAACAGGACTCAAATGCACAAAAAATAAGATTCTGGGTTTTTTTTGCACTGGAAATTAAGGAAGTGTCCATCAGTTGACAAATGGCCAAACAAAGTACGGTACATGAATATAATGGAACACTATTAAAACAACTGGTGGTGCTGGAGCTGGAGTCAGAAAGAACTGAGTTCAAATCCAGCCTCAGACACTTACCAGCTGTGTGACCCTGGACAAATTACCTTAGCCTTTGTTTGCCTCAGTTTCCTCAAATATAAAGCGCAGATAACAGCACCTACCTCGCAGGGCTGTCGTGAGGATCGAATGAGGTAATATTTATAAAGTGCTTCACACAGTTCCTGGCGCATAGCAGGCACTCTATAAGTTCCTACTCCCTTGCCTTCGCCATCATGGGCTGCTAGAAAGGATGGAAAAGTCTGATTTGTACAAACTGATGCGGCACGAGCAGAACAGTGTATACGATAACATCATCCCTGCAAAAACTTAATGCTTTTGAAAGGCTTCAAGAGAGTCTGAAAAATGCAGGGATGGTGGAGAACTAGTGGTGAAGGATGCTATCCCTTTCAGGACAAAGAGATGATAGGTTACATGAGGCACATGTTTTCGGACATGGCCAATGTGGGAATTTGTTTTGTTTGACCACGCTGATTTGCCTAAAGGGTTTCCCCTCACCCTTCCCCAGTTGGAGGAAAAAAAATCAAAATTTTAAAAGTGGAAGCAATCAGTGGTTGAACATTACAAGAAAGCAGACCAGCTTAACGAAAGGAAAACATTTCCTAACCATTAGAGATGTCCAAAAATGGGGTGAAAGGGGGTGAGTTCCAAGTCACATAGGGTCTTCCAACGAAGGTGAGGCTAGCCTTCAAGGAAGGCCTTCCTGTTGATGATTGAACTGAGTACCCTCTGAGGTCCTTGCCCTCATATTCATATTCTATCAAAAAAAAAAAGACACTTTTCTCCTGGTGGAAAAGTGGGGTAGAAGTGGCTGCAGAGGAAGGTACTATTTCCTTCACCATGTGGCTCCTCTCTCCCAAATCCTGGGAGCAACGATCTGCCTTAGGACTAGAGAAAGATTTGCTTTTACACTGAGATTCCGAGTCATATACTCCTGGGTGGCATGTATGTGTAGGCTCCATTTGTAAGCACATTTGCAGCTTCTGTCCAGTACTGAGGACTTTCCTTTGTGTTAGTATTTAGTCTAGGAGATGATCAGCCCACTCTCTGGCTGGCCACTGGCTTTTCAGTCCAACCAGCTGCTGGGTTCTGTCTTTCCAGGTTTACGAGGAGTTTAGCATCCAAAGTGGCACAGCATACCTCGGCAGACTTATATTAAAAATGCCCTTTAAAATTCCAAAGCTTTGAACTAAAGAAATACCTCAAGAAGTTTTCATGGAAAGTTCAGACCCACCAGTTCAATTCACTACACTTAGATGAACCTTTTCAAATAATGGGAAAAAAATGTAAAGGGTCAGCGCCAATCAATACACATGTTCAAACAGAATTCCGGGGACTGTGATGTACGTGCATTTTGTATTTTTCCTTTGTACCGCGCCCCTCTGAAGAAAGGTTTCTTTTGCTAGGAGAGCAATGAGAATGTTAGCCTTTTGAGTAGAGCCAGCTAGCCAATGGTGATGTTTACCAGGTGGAAAGGATATTACCATTTTTCATGTCTTTTTCCCCCGTACGTGGCTTTGTTCTTTTTATAACCATGAACAACTCACCCAGGCAAATTCTTTCACACACCCGAGACATTAGACATTAATCAGAAGCAGAGGGACCAGAGTATTTGACTTCCAAGTCTCAGGAAATTTGGTATGAGGATTAGAAGGATAACCTTTACTCGTCAGGAACCCAGGAAGGAACAGTTAATCCTCCCAAGCCTGGCATGTTACAGGGGCTTGGTGAGTTATCATGAGGGCCAAGGAAAAGAGACAGACAGATCACTTTTTAACTGGTCCTTCTTGGCTTAGCCAGAGGACTGGACTCCACTCCTCAGATGACCAGGTCAAGGGGGTGCTGGGACTCTTAACCTGCGGCCTCATTAGCTCAGCAAAACTCTATGCAACATCTAGGAAGGACGAGTCTGTAATCCCTGAGAAGCCCAACAAACAGATTTCCAAAGCCAGGCAGCCCTAGGACATGAGCTAATATATGGTTACTCACTGTCTGACAAGACAGCAAATAGAAGAAAGAGAGATTACTATGGAAAGCAGGTGATATATTTGGAATATGTGTGTAACATAACCTCAGCATTTGATAATGAATGCCCATTATGAATTTGAGAAACTCTGTATTTCAATAGTGCTGGATAGAAGATTAGGCAAAGCTATTAATTTTTCATTTGAGGTCTTTACTTCTGGTTACTAATTAAATTAGCTATGTACTGTCATTCCAGATCTTTGCCTCACAAAGAACCAAACTTAAGCTCCTATCATCACCCAGGCAGTGACTATTACCAATTCATTGACTGGAGCCATATTTTCACAACTGTCATCGGTTGGAATCTTTGTTTTTACCTGAGGTTTCTTTAGGTTGATTACAGTTTTCACTAATTGGTAAGATGCAGCACCCTTGATTTTCTCAGTAGGCATGAGTTGCTAGCTTTCATTTTCTTGCCAAAAACCCAATCTCATCTGGATTTTCATAGAATGACAGTGGTCAGGAAGATATAATCATGCTTAAATTAACAAATGATTAATTAGCCTTCCTAACAGTTGTAAACAAGAATGCATTTGCTAACAGCAGACCCCTGATAATGGCCATTGGCTCAAAGAGAATTTTGAGGCTCACCCTAAAAATACACACACACACACACATACACATACATACACACACGTGTGTATGTATGTGTGTGTATAATATATCCTCATATACATACATACACTTTCCATGGGGCAGAGTCAAATCACTGAACTGAGTCTGTTAATTGGCTAAAGTGAGGACAATAATTCACATGAGTATAGAGACCATTGGTTTGTATCTAATGAGTTGCCAGCAGAGGGCTCAAGAACATTAGAAATACTAACAGTGGCAGTGAAAAGTGTGGTTTGGGGTGTGGTTTTTATTTTTTGAGGTCATTCATCTCCCCAGTTTCTTCTTTAAAACTTGCTTTACAGAGAGACATCACCAAGAGCTATTGGAAGCCAGTCTTACTTCAATTTTTTTTCCAGTCTTGGCTCAGACAGCAGCATCCAGAGTTTGTTAAACACCTTGGAATCTAATTTCCCCACTTTAAATAGTTGGAAAGTCACTCTGAAGCATTGGTGTTAATCCTGGGAAAGATCCTCCTTTAACATTTCATGACACCTTGCTACTGAATCAGCATTCGGGGAATGCAAACAAATAATTTTTTTTAAAGGGCATTACTTGAGACTGAACGGGATTCTTGTTTTCTTTTGTTGGGGTCTAAGTCATAAGCTAAAGCCGCTCGATATGACTCCAGTCTTCAGTGTTGTTAGGCTTGGGAGCTGCGTCCCTGAAATGGGCGTCCGGGATTGGGTCTGGAGTGAAACCCGCTTCCTCTTTGTTTCCCACCCAGCTAAAAAGAACCTGTCTTCAGAATGGCTCAACAGCTGCAGAATGACCAGTTGAATCCTGGAAACATATGGGTTTTTCCTCCCCTCCCCTCCCCCCCCCCACAATTTCTTATTAAACCAAATATCAAGAAATTTCTAGGAGTGAGGGGTGCTCTCCAAGGCTGAGTCAAAGCATATGGGAGACACACACGACCCAGGGCTGCCAGAGCAGATTTCAAAATATGTGGAAAAATCCATTAACAGCCATTTACCAGATTCCCAGAAAGAGCCAGGAAATGTGTCTGGTTAATATTTTAATCTGTACATATCTTTTTTTTTCAAATCATTACACTTTTATTTAAATTAACTTTTTCTTGCAAAATATTCATTTCCTTCTTTTTCTGACAAAATTTTGTATAAAGGCAAAAATAAAACCATTTCATTTTGGCAAGTGTTATGAAGTTGACACTGGCAGTAACTGGAGTGAGTTAAAAATAGACCGTCTTCTAAATAGCTTCAAGAATCATTTTTTTTTCTGAATAGAGTCAAAAAACAATAGGAATTTTTATATTAATCAGCGACTTGTAGTTCCACTCGCTAGATTTTTTTAAAAAACCTTTTTTTTTTCAACTCAGGAAAACATACCTGGAACATGTTAACAGTCTTGCAAACCACTGCCAATATCTCGGTGACCTGCCCCCTCCTCCTTGCTGGCTGACCGCTTAACCCAAAGTCCTGTTCTGTCACCAACTTTCATTTCTGTAGAAAACCAAGCTTCTGCAGGAAAATGTTTTCCTTCTACAATGCACTAACATGGTTCTCGGGAGTCCAGCTGCCTTCAGCAACTGCCCCGAGACAACCACCCAACAAGGAGAGGCTTGTGAAGCAGACCTCAGAGTGAAGGTCAAGGTGCCTGGAACCGCAGGGCTACTGGCAGGACATTAAAGGCCCTTCTGGACTCAGGCCACATCTTCCATTTGAAGACAATTGAAGAGAAAATCAAGATGTGTTGGTCAAACATCCCCTGGGTTCAGTTATTGCTTACTATACGGCTTAAATCGCTTTTCTCTCTCTCTCCAAATTTTATTCATTCATTTCTTAAAAGTGAATTTTTAAAAAATTTTGGTAGAAGACCCAATTCCTTCTAAAGGTGCATACACTACAAGTGTATACGTTGCCAAAAGGTGCCCAGCTGGTCAGAATCCAGGCACCACCTCTGACCAAAAGGCAGGTAGAGTCTGGGGCTTCTGCTAACAATACTGGCTGCTAAGCATAAATGACATTCAAGGCAGGATGCAAATCTGTGTTTCCAGTGAGTTGGAGGGATCGTTGACTTCCTCTTCCCAGCAGAATCCTTGTGGTCTTTTAGCTCCAGCATCCAGGAAGTCATTCTCGGGCTAAATTCTCCCGCAGGTTCATTTCAAACATAACATGCTTTTCAAGTGTCAGCAATGACTTGTGATTCCAGCTCCTCACCTCTCTCCTCCTCCCAACTCAATCCACCAGCCTCCAAATGTGTACCTGAACCTGTGCACATGGCTCCCTTAACCCTGCCACATCTGTATAAATACCTTTCCATCCACTCAGCCCTTGAGAATGTTAAAAAATATTTTGTTTCTAAAATACAGTGTCAGTATTTTACAGCTTGTATTAAAAGTGCCTTTTTATACATATATAAAAGTCAGAACTAAAACGTGTGTGTGTGTGTGTGTGTGTGTGTGTGTGTGTGTGTCTGTGTGTCTGTGTGTGTTAGGAACTAGCCTACAGTGAGTGATTCATTCACAGGATGGTTGGAAGAGTGGGGGGTGTCCCTTCCCCGTTCAGAAAACCTCTCCCTGGGCTCTTGGAATTTCCTTTGGGGAAAGCAAGTGATCTTCTCCAAGGGTGTTGGCTCCATGGGCTCTCAGCTCCAGGCCTCTCTTTGGGACATGGGTCATTGGTCACTGGTCAGTTACTGCTTGGGCTGGCACAAAGTAAAACAGAGTACAGTTAGGAGCCAAGCAGTGGTCAGCGCCATCAGCCTGCATATTGAAGAAACAGGGCATATAAGCAGGGCAAGAAGCATTTCTGTGAACGTGGGCGCACACACGTGTATACACGTGCGCGCACACACACACACACACACACACACACACACACACACACACACACACACACCAGGAGTACAGAGCTGACATGAGGGGGCACACAAGCAGAGGGGCTGCATGAGGCCTCCTGGGTGCCGCTCGCCCATGGCTGTGAATCCCAGACTCCCTCCTGGCCAGGCTCCTCACAATTGCTGGGCAACTCCAGAGATGTTGGCCCCTGGATTAGAGCTATGCCTTGAGAGGGAGGTGGGGGGGATATAAGACGAAGGTGAAAAGGCATTAAGAGACTAGATTCTAAGTTATGGCACTGCCATTAGCCATCTGTGTGATTTTGGGCCAGTCTCTTAACCCACTATGCCTCAGTTTGCTCATCTGGAAAATGGGTGTGGACAATCTCAAATGTCCTTTTCCGCTCCAAGAATCTAAATCTATGAGTAAAGAAAGTGGGTCATAGTCTTGGTTGGGCCGTGACCAATCTGTGTGACCTTAACTTCACCTCTCCAGGTCTCAGTTTCCTTCTCTGTAAAATGAGAGAGGGAGATTAGATAGCCACAAATATTGCCTTCTATTTATAGCCTTCTAGGAATAAATCCAGTATTTCCTTCCCCCCAAACACCAGGAAAAACAAGGAACTGTTCTCTAAACAAGCCAACCTGGCTGTTAGACCTGTGAGCCTCAGCCATCTGCTTATCAAATTGAACCTAGGTTACTGGGGAATAGATGAAATGAGAGTTTCTTGAGTTTTCCAGGTGGTAAGGAACCAGTTCACAGAGATCTGATTGCGTGATGCAGTAAGATATAGCCTTTCCCATTTATATAAAATCTAGAAGAGTCTACTGCAGTCCCTTCTCAGGCATGTTTAAGGCTGGACAAGTCACCCGATTCCCTTTGAACTCTGAGATTCTGTGACGAATCTTGGTCCCAGAGGATACAGGGATGTTTTCAAAGTGTTTTTCTCTGCTACTGACTCATTTGATCTCCATGACAACAACCCTGGGCGGTTGTCAGGGCTGGGATGATCGTCTCCTATTTTTTTCCAGTTGTGTTTTTTTTGTTGTGTTTTTGTTAGTGTGTGTGTGTGTGTGTGTTGTGTGTCTGTTTTTTAAAACTAAAGCTTGGCAAGGTTAAGGGACTCACCCAAACACACAGCTAGTAAGGAGAGGCTCCTAAATTGAACTAAAACTTCCTCTCCCATCTATGGTTTAGACAGAGTTGAGAGAAATAAGTACATCTCATCGAGAGGGAAGAGGAGCTCCCAACTGATCACTACTACTCCAAGGAGAAGCATCTAGGAAGAGACATGCTCCACACTGCAGGCCATGAAGCATCCAGAGCAGAGGCACCACAGAGGCAAGCCAGGCACGCCAAGCGGACGCGGTCATTAGTGCTTACTTGGAAGGTGCTTAGACAAACGTGTAGTGAAATCCATTGCTTAAGAGGGGCTGTGGTACAGAAGGTGAGGGGAGGCCCTTGGACAGCAAGGCTGACTGTCGAGCTAGACAGAATCACACAGGAATTAAGCAGCGCGTTAGACATAGGATTGATACAAACTGTCGACACAAGTCCCCCAAGGTCAGCTGGACACCCCAAACACCTGGAGTGAGAGAGCAGCAGGAACTAGAAGGGCAGGGCAGGTGACCTCACCAAGGCCTCAAATCCCAGGGTATGAAGGGGGTGGTGGGGAGGAGCAGTGAGGCAGGTGGTCATTCCCAAGGCTGGCCCCATCTGGAGAGAACCCCAGGATGCTCTGTGCCCCGAAGGTGGCAAAAGACACGGGCAGCAGATAACATGCAGGAAAGACATCAGAACATCTCTGTTCTCTGACTGGGAGATTCTGCTCTGGTACATGCTAGCCCGGGCTCCAAGCGGGCAATTACCAGGCTTTAAAATTAAGCATGTGGTAAATAGAGTAAGAGCAAGCATAGGCCATAGAGGAAACAAGAACTCCCATCAGTAAAGGAATTCCTATGAAGAAGGCATCACCCAGGCTTCCTCATAATTAGCCCCCTTAGCTCAGCCTCTAGGCCCACCTCAGACCATTAGCTGTTCAATGTAGAAGCCATTTTGGGGTGTACAGCACCAGGAAGAGACTGAGGCGGAAGTGTGGGAGCATATGTTGGGAGAAACACATTAGATGTAGGCAGCCCCGGGCTGAAACCACAAGGCTGGTAAACGCACGGCCCCTGGCCTGGGTGATGAGAAACCAGAGTAGTTTTGGCCAAATCTGATAAAAATGAAATTTAATAGGAGTAAATGTAAAGTCCTACATGGGTTCCAAAAAAAAAATCGACTATACAAGTACAAAGGGATCATATGGAAAAATCTGGAGGCTTGAGTGAACTGAAAGCTCAGTGAGCCAGCAGCCAAACTCTTCCCCACTGCACCCGCACCTAATGGGATCTTGGGCTCTGCAAAGAGCTCTCTCCAGCCTGAATTTGCCTCCTATTAAAGACTTCGGACTCAAATTGAGATCTGCACAGTTTCAGGTACCTGGTCACCCAGAAGGTCATAGTAGGGAAGGGGGTTTGCACCAGGACAGAGAACAGTCACTCCAGAGGCTGTACTCAACATCTGTGCCCGGGACTTAGATCCAGGAATTAATGGTGGTGGCTGTCAAATTTGCAGATGACACCAATGACCCACTAGAAGGTAAACTCTTTGTTCACATTTGTCTTTGTCACGTCCCAGCACCAAACTCTGTGCCTTGTACAGAGCAGTCCTCATGTTCAACCGAATTGAATTGAGGACGGATAACTAACTGGGATCCTTAACAAAATATTCTAGGAGGATTAGAAGAAATCTAATCGGATGAAATTTAATAGGAATAAATGTAAAGTCTTAAGTTCCCCCCCAAAAAAAATCAACTGTGAATAATGAGGTTCATATTAAAAAGATCAGGGGGTTTTAGTGGACCCAAAGCCTGACATGAGTCAGCTGTGCTATAGAAGCTCCAAAAAAACCCCAAACCACCTCACCAAAAAAACTAAAGGGACCTCGCACTACACTAAGAGAAGTCGGGGGGTTCAGAACTAGGGAGGTGCCTTTCTGGTTCCATCATCAGATCACGCCTTGAATACTATACTCACTTCCAGGTACCACAATTTGGAGTGAAGCATGACAAACTGGTGCATGACCAGAGGAAGGCAATTAGGCTACTGAAAGCACTAGGCTCTATACCAGGATCCATGGGACAAACTATATTTAGTCTAGAGCAGTGGTTCTCAAACTTCTGGGTCTCAGAATCCCTTTACACTCTTTAAAACTTTTTCAGAAATCCCCTCCCCATCCCTGCAAAGATCTTTTGTTTACATGGGTTGTATCTATTGATGTTTACCATCTTAGAAATTAAAACATCTTAGTATCATTTTTGAAAAGAGTTTTCACCTCACAGACCCCTGGAAATGGTTTTTTGGGACCTCCTGGACCACACTTTGAGAATCGTTGACATAGAGTAAAGACACAAAGGGAGGAGGATGGTCAATGGTCATCTTGCCAATGACCACCTGCCTCAGTGTCTTCTGGTATTTGAAGGGTAGCTCTGGGGAAGAGGGATTAACCTGGTTGTCTGTGACCTCAAAGGGCAAACCAAGAAACATCAAGTGGAAATTACAGAGAACCAGAGAGAACTTCTTAACCAGCAAAATTGTTTGAAACTCCAATGGGCCGCCATAGGAGCTAGTGAGCTCCACATAAATAGTAGAAAACTCACGGAGGGCATGTCTGCTCACATAGGGGATTGGCACAGAGATACTTTAAAGTACCTTCCAATTCTGAGACGCTAGGATTCTACACTCTGGCCTCTCCTGAGGTCCAGGGCACAAGTCTCCAGCAATGCACAGGGTCTCCTCAACCTCTCATCAGGCTGAAGGATGTCTACAATGACTTCCCAAGAAACCCACTAGAAGGATTCCAGTAATTGTTAAGGACATCTTTCCTTTACTTGTCAGAGTCCACTCTAGGCCATGATGGTTGGAGCACTGAATGACAGCAGTGCCTGTTGGGACTTGGAGAGAGAGATGCCCAATGCTGAATGACCTAGATGTCCCAGAGCACACAATCTCCTTCCAGGATTTGCCCCTCAGGAAGGTAAGTGTGGAAGACCTTGGAACACCCTGGATGCTGCCCTTCCCCCAAATGCCCAGATGGATAGCAATACATCTCTCATGAAGACAGAGGCGTCATTCCTGGCCAAATAGCATCTGGGAGCTGAACAATGTTCACAACAGCAGAACTGTTCCTAGGAAAAAGTCAATATTACCCCTGAAATAATTTCCCTCTCCCTCTCGTGAGGGTGTTAGGGGAGGACAGGGGTTATCTATATAAGTGGTGTTAACACTCAAATAGAAAGGATCACTGCACCGTATTTAAGGATCCTTATGGACCCTACTGGCTTAGAAAACCACATATGAAAATCATGTATGTGTATTTTTATGTATTTTGTAAAATATTTCCCAATTCCATTTTAATCTGGTCCTGGCCTTAGGAGTGCTGCCAGTCACAATGTTGCCACATGTTTGACAGCTCTGGTCTATGCAGCCAGTCTAAAAGCTTGCTTTGGCCACCACTGTAGAGAGGAAGCTAGAAAAACTCAGCTTTAGTGGACAGTAAGGAGGTATCTAGCTGGGGACATTATGAATGGACAGGCATTCAGTTAGACCAAGAAGTTGTGGCCTAAATCAGACATTCAGGAGCAGGACAGATGGGCAGGCAACCCACCTCTCCTAGGCAGGGCTAACTTGACCCTGCTCCTCCTACTTAGCCCCCACAAAGCATCTCAGAAAACTGTCTCTCCAGTTCATTCATCATAAGTGCCAACTCCCATAGCTCACTCTGATGGCCCCAGAGATAGAACTAAGTTTTAAATTCTCCTTTTGAGAGTGAAGCTGACATGCTGATAACTTCAGTAAGTAGTTTTTGTAAAATGCTGTCGTCCCACCCACCCTCCCCACCTCAACCACAATCCCCTTTCCTACTCCTCAACTCTCCCTGCAAAATAAGCCCATGCCACTCAATATCTGAGATTGGCAGACAGGTCATTTGATTACTTCGTTCTCCACGAGACTAAGAGTCTGGTCTAGGACAGTGTCTTCTTGCCTTTTGTAAAGAAACTAATCCTCTCTTGGCATGAACCTCATGTCCCTGGGGGAGCACATCCCAGCCAGGGGCTCGCTGCCTCCAAGAGAGGGTGCCCTGGATACAGCGTGAGTGGTGGTGACATGTGAGAAGGCAAACTGGCTGGTTCCCAGACCTCAGGAAGGGGCCTGGCCACAAGTGGTCCCTTGGGACAGGCAGCGGCAAGGCTCACCTGCCACCTGCTTGCTACGCTGGGAGGCTTCAGAAGCCAGGGTGTGGGAGATGTGGAAGATGCGTTCTTGTTCCTGGAGCTGGGAGTCAAGGTCGGCTGAGCGGCGTTTGTCCTGAGTGGTGGGAGGCTGGAGGTTGCGCATGCTGGAAGCCAAGAAAAAAAGGAAGGCAGTCACCCACCCAGCAGAGGGCAGTTTGATGATGGCTCCCTGGTAGGAGCAAGGACAGCCCCCTCTCCCCACACCCAGATCCTTCCAGGGAATGGGCAGGGCAGTGAAGCAACTAGCTTTATACATGGGCCCTAAACCTGGGCAGCCTGGGTGGACTCCCTATTCTGCATCCTCCACCTGCCACACTTATCCCTCCTCCAAAAACACACTCAGTGTATATGGGAAGCCAAAGATCACCAGTATAATCCAGGATAGCATGGAATAGTGGTCACGTGGATAGTAATTATCAAGGGTCAGATTTGAACCCAGGTCTTCTGACTTTAGAGCTAGTTAAATTTCTATTCTATCACGATTGCCATCTGGCAAGTCACTTAAAACTCAGTTACCTCACCTATAAAATGGAAATATTAATAGAACCTACCTCATAGGGCTGCTGTGAGGCTTGGGTAAAATGTCAGGGGCTAGACTGGTAGACCTAATTCTCAGGTGAGGAAACACTTTCTACAAATGCAGGTCAGCTACTTCTCTGAAATCTAAAGTCTTAGAGACTTGACTAGAGCATTGAGAAGATAAATGACTTGCCCAGGGTCACAAAGCCAATATGAAATAGAAGTGGCACTCATATCTGGATCTTCTTGGCTTCGAGGCCAACTCTCTATCAGCTATGGCATGAGCCCCCCTCATTTGAGGATAAAATGAAATAACATCTACAGACTGCTATGCAAACCTTATTTGTCAGCAGTTATCATCTGAGCCCTATTTCTCAATTCCTGCAGGACTAAGCAGTTCATTTCAACTCAATGTCAGAGAGAGAGAAATGATGATGACACTTGGACTTCACTGATGTGGGTATTTCCTCCAGTAACATAAGTGAAGGCCAAGATGGTGTAGAAGATGGAGACTGGGCTTGGGAGTCAGGGAGATCTGAGTTAAAATCCTGACTCTACCATTAACTGTGCGACCCTAAGTAAGTCACTTAAACTCTCTTGAATCTTAGTTTATCCACCTGTAAAATGGGGATAATTTTAACATCTACCACACCGAGATGCTAGGAAAATCAAATTAAATCATGTAAATAAAGTGCTCTGCAGACCTTAACATTGCTATATTGCCAGCTGTTTATTATTGTTGTTGTTGTTATCATTTACCTAATTCCTCCAAACACAATCTTTTAGTTTCATGAATTTTTTTGGACAAAATAATTCCTGTCTTAGAGGTCAACCTTTCTGAAATCAGCTAGTGGTCCTTGGTGGGCAGCATGGTGGGGAGCCATTAACTGAGCCAATAACTCTCCACTTTAGGAGGATCTACCCATGTGGTTCTTCTGTAGGAAGAGCCTCCCAGGACCCACGGACACCTCAACGAGTCCACTGAGGCAGTAGAGGAATATCTAGGCAGTTCTCAATGTTGGGAGGATATGCGGAGACACGCATGCAGCCCAAGTACAAGGTACCCCTGCGCTTGCCTGACCTGGTCCATTATCAGTATGTGGATGGGGCTGAGAATGAGGACGAGGGGACCCAGGATGAGATGCTGACCTGGAGCGGGTGAGGAGGTTACGGATCTTCTCGGCTTTGCGGAACCTTGCCTCTAACTCTTCCAGGCTGAGCGGCTCCTCGGGCTCCAAGTCTACATAGCGTTCAGGGATGGACACCTTATCTGGCCTGGACAGCTAGGCAAACAGAAGGAATAGAGAGAAACTCTGAAGCAGGGCACCTGTCCCCCACCGCTCTCCCTTCTCTGGTTAGCACCCATCCATTAGCTGCCATGTACCAATATACGTAAGCAGTGTTTCCTTCATTTAGATTGTAAGCTCCTAGAGGGCAGGACCAAGCTTTTGCCCTGTCTTTGTCTCTCAGGGTTAGCACAGTGACTGATATCTGGTACTGAGAGCTCAGTGGATACTTATTAGTTTACTGATCAATCACACTTAGCAGATCCTTTGAGGTCTGCCTGAGAGGCTGGGCATTGCCCATCTGAGGGCAGAGGGGATATGGCAGGAGGGGAGGCAGACAGAGCAGGGGGAAAGGGAAGGGAGGCAGTTCAGGGAGGTTCTAGACTAGCAAATTATCCTGAGAGTTTCTAAATGCAAGTCACTCAGCCCACACTCGATCCAGTTCTTTAGTCACGATCCCTTACATACTCTGTTGGGACAGAGCAGGTATAATGTGATTCCATAGGTACAGGGAACTCCCTGGGGTGGAAAACTGCCTCTACTAATACCACATCTAATCATTTTAGAGAACTGCCCAAAGCACTGAGAGGTTTAATGACTTGTCCAGAGCCAGTATGTTTCTGAGACTGAACTCAAACCCAGGTCTGCCTGGCCAGTTCTCAACTCACTATTTATTTTTATTTATTTATTTATTCATGTTAATTAATTTTAAAGAAAAAAAATTTTTTTTTTAGCATTTTGGTGAGGCAATCAGGGTTAAGTGACATGCCCAGGCACACAGCTAGTAAGTGTCAAGTGTCTGAGGCTGGATTTGAACTCAGGTCCTCCTGACTCCAAGGCCGGAGCTCTAGCCACTATACCACCTAGCTGCCCCTATTTATTTTTTTTTTGGTGAGGCAATGGAGTGAAGTGACTTGCCCAGGGTCACACAGCTAGTCAGTGTCAAGTGTCTGAGGCCAGATTTGAACTTAGGTCTTCCTGAATCCAGGGCCAGTACACTATCCACTGAGCCATCTAGCTGCCCCTCTGGACCCATTATTTCTGAATTTTGAATACTCTTTCCCCCATGAACAAGCCCCAGGAAAGAGGCACTGAGGCTTGACCGTGTTTTGGCAGAGGAGGAAAGGAAAGAGAGAGAGGAGCAGGGGACCTGGGCACCCAGTGGACAGTGGAAGAGGTATTAGCAAATTAGAAACTGAAGTGTGGCCAAGGAACAGAACTGGAGATTTCTTCAAGCAGCAAAGACAGAAACTACAGAGGAGAGATCACAGTTAGCAGACCCTTGGGTTTGAATCCCAGCTCTGATGCTAATTAGCTATAGTACGTACCCCACAGGCAACTTATTAAGCCACTCTGAGTCATTATCTCCTCTGTCAAATGGAGAGAATACCTGTAAGGATCCACCTCACAGGGATATTCATACAACCACAGTTAGAGCTTGAAGAAATTGTTAGGTTCTCTTTTAACAGAGGAGGAAACTGAGGCCCAGAGATGGGAAACCACTTGCCCAATATTGTTAAGCCAGGGAGGGGCAAAGCTTGCATATGAACCCAGATCCTCTTATGCAGAACTCTTTAATGATTAAATGAAGCAATGGACATGAAGTTCTTTGTAAAAATATTAGCCGTTATCATCTTCATTATAATTGCTTTTGTTGAGTTAGGTAGTTTCAAAGTTCTAAGCCATGGGCTCAAATATTGATAGGTAGGCTGTGGAAAAGAAAATCGGGCACCAAGGTAGGGATTTCTTAAACTGGGGAGGGGGGAGGTTCCAAATCACAGTGCTATGACTTCCTGGGTTCCCCAGGACTGGAGGGAATCCTTCCAACCAAGGGCTGAGCCATGGCAGCCTCAACTCGGAACAGCAGCCCCAGTGTGAGAGGCTCTTCCTCATGCTGGAGAGGAGGGAGCCAAGATAGGCTTAGCTGGCAGGTTTTTCCCTAATGCTCAAAGGGTGAATCTGATCACATTTGATCAAATTTTTAAAAACCAAATTAAATCCCACTTAAGGACACACTCACACTCTGATTCATAATTGTTACCTTCTCTCATGGTGGAGAACGTTAACAAACTCTCCTCTGTTTCCAATGGGGGCACATGAAGAGGAAGCATGATTTCATTACAGCAGGAGGTATTTAGGTTAGAGATAAGAAAGGACTCCCTGACTGGCAGGATTATTTGGGCCCTACAGCAGACTGCCAAGACAGGATATGGGAGCTTGTTTCCAGAAGGGGACCTGTAACTGGACAAGCTCCTGGCTGCCTCAAATCACAAGAGGAAAGGCTCAGTGGCCGGAGGACTGCACAGATAACTCCTGGGGCCAATGGGACCTGGATAGAAATGATTCTGCCCCAAACACTGCTCTACCGTCCTGGGTAATTCAGTGAGCCGGTCAATAATTACAATAATATCTCACATTTATATAGTGCTTAGAGGTTTGTAGAGTGCTTTCTCTGTGATAGCTCATTTGACCTGTAGAACAATCCTTTGTGACCCTACTTGGGGTTTTCTTGGTGAAGATACTGCAGTGGTTTGCCACTTCCTTTTCCAGCTCATTTTACAGATAAGGAAACTGAGGCAAATAGAGTTAAGTGACTTGTCCAGGGTCACACAGCTAGTAAGTGTCTAAGGTCAGATTTGAACTCATGAGGATGAATCTTCCTGACTCCAGGCTTGGCACTATATCCACTGTGTCACCTAGCTGCAAATCCTTTGGGGTGGGTGTTATTATTTTCTCTATTTTATAGATGAAGAAAATGAGAATCAGAGAGATTAAGTGACTTGTGGGGGTCACACAGCTAGTAAATGTCAGAGGTGGAATTCAAACCCAGGTTCTCTTGATTCTAAACCTAGTCAGTGAGGGCTTGTCTCCCAACCTGGTCTCCAATTCTGTGAGGAAGATGGTAGTGTGTGTGTGTGTGTGTGTGTGTGTGTGTGTGTGTGTGTGTGTGTGTGTATGTATATGTATATATATATATATATGTATACATATATATATAGGTATATATATATATATGTATACATATATATAGGTATATATATGTGTGTGTATGTAGGGAGAGGCAACCAGTATGGGTCTTGGCTCAAAACAAAGGTTGTCACAGTTCTCTTTAGGGAATCTACCTTATGATGGTCACTGACACCGGAATTCTGGGTATGGAAGCCTGGAGACATAACCACTAGGCCCTCTTATTATAACTACTTAATAATGGCCATTCTGAAATATCACTTAATAACAATTATAAAATGTTATTTAATAATTATTACACATCATTTCACAATAACTAAACGGTGTTTAACAAATATTATTGAATCGTTTAATTATTATTTAATAATAACCCATATTTATACAGTACTTGAAACTTTGTAAAGTACTTTACATATGTGATCTCGTTTGATTGTCACAATAACCGTGTGAAGGGTTTAATAATATTAAATGATTATTTAATAATTATTTAGTTTTATTTAATTATTTAATATTAGCATCTAAGGTCCACTTTGAGTTAGAGATGGAGATGTGGAACAGAGTGATGCCATGTGTGAAGTTATATTGGAGCTGCTTCATTCATTCATTCATTCATTTACTTAACCAACATTAATTAAGTTCCTATTCTATACAAAATGCACCATGCTTAGTTCCAGGCCCAGAAAAACAAAAACATCTTGTTGAGTCCCAAAAGAACCTGTACCAAATAGGAACTTATTATCTTGCTCCCTAGACCCACTCTTTGTTCAAACGCTCTGATTTCCACTGATAGCACTGCCATCCTTCAGGTGGCCCCAGTGCAGCCTCAGCATTATCCCTGCATCCTCCCCTCTGTATCCACTTGCCTGACTCCTATCACTTGCTCAGGTCCTCGTCCCTTTCCCCTGAGGTATTGCAGAAGCCCCGAATTGGCCTCCCTCTTTCTAGCTTCCTCTTCCTCCAATCCACACAGCTGCACAGTCTAACCCAGATCACTCCTTGGCTGGACAATTTTCAATGACTCCTTATCGCCTCCAGGACAACATATGTATTCTTTAGCTTGGCACCTTTAAATCCCTCCATGTCTTAACTTCTCCCCATCTTTCCAGGGTTATTTTACATCACTAGGCTCAAATCCTGCTTCTGACCCATACTGGCTGTATAATAACCCTGGACAAATGGTGCAGGGGACAGAGAGCTGGGCCTGGAGTCAGGAAGACCTGAGTTCAAATCCAGCCTCAGACGCTGTACAACCCTGGGTAATTCACTTAACTCCTGTCTACCTCAGTTTCCTTGGCTATAAAATGGGGCTCACAGGGCTGCTGTGAGGACTAAATGAGGTAATATTTTGAAATATTTAGCACATAATAGGTGCTCTATAAATGCTTCTTCCATTCCCCTTTGCTGGATTATTGTGATAATCAAATGGGATAATGTTTAGCACATAATAGGTGTTCTATAAATACTTCTTCTTTTCCCTTCCCTGAGTTGTTGTGAGGATCAAATGAGAGAATATTTGTAAAGCACTTAACAAAATGCCTGGAACATAGTAGGCACTTGATAAAGTGATTCCTTCCCTCCCTCTTCAAACTCTCCTGTGTCCATGTTTATCCATTGTCTCCTTCTGTATGATGTAAGTTCCATGAGGACAGGGCCTGTCATTCTTTATCCTTATGACCCAATGTCTAGCATAGCGCTGGGTACAGAGTAGGCACTTAATGGACTCTTCACTGTATGCTCTATGACACTGCCTCCTTTCACCGCAGCCCTGTCTGTCACAAAGCCTGGTCCTCCTCGCTCAAGGGAGTCCTCCAGCTCCCAACTGGAGAGCGCTTCTTTAACAGGTCTTGAGCTGGCATCTCCTCTACACTATTTTCTGTCCTGATGCCAGCTTTGAGATCCTAGGCTCATACATGGAGACTAACTTGGTTCTTCTTTGAGAGATTATCTGGGAAACACTGTAGCGTGACCTACAGCAAGAAACACTTAGCACACCCAGCCTGGGAAAGACTTGTAGAGAAGAAGGCCATGGAAAGCGATGCCTCCATCAGTAAGATGGCAGCCCCACCAGCTTTACCTCTCTGTCGATGTCTATGTCATAGTCTTGAGGCTCTGGGTCCATCTCAGTCACGGGAGTAGCCTGCACTTTCAGCCAGCCGTCCTCATCTTTCTCCCCTCCTTGCATGGCTCTCTCAAGTAATTGCAAATCAAAGTCCTGTTCTCGCTTCCACTGGTAACAGACACAAAAGGGTTAAAAAGTGGTCACTGGTCCCTGCCAACTGAAACCTGCCCTTCCTTTAGGGGGGACCCAGGCTGCTGGGAGTCATTATCAAAAAGCTGGAGAGGAAAATGAAAAATCTCTGACCCTTTCAACAAACAGCCTGTTTCCCAAGGCTTAGCCTCTTAAGTAGTAAATAGCTGATGCCTCTCTGGAACCTTGGGATTAGCTATATTTGCAAAACACAACCAGCGCTAGACCCAAAGGATGTCTGTTCACTCTAGGATACCAACTCAGAGCTATTCGCCTCTATTGGGATGAGGGCAAGCTGGACGCCCAGTTGGTACTTCTCAGCCCCTCAGCCAGGGCCTGATCCAAATCTCCCAATCAGCTGCACTGTGTAAACGCCTTAGAGGATTGCCAGCTGGTGAGGCTAACAAACGTGGATTGTTGGAGTGGCATGGGGGAAATAGCGTTGGATTTGGAGTCCAAGGACATAGGTTCAAATATTGGCTCTGCTACTTATTACACAGGGAACTCCACAAATTCTTCATCTTTCTTTGGACCTCAGTTTCCTCAACTATGAAATGAGGGATAGAACTAAATAATCTCTAAGGTTCCCTCTTGCTCTAAATCTATGATGCTAGGACAGTTACTACCAGCCCATGGGAGCTCATGGGCTCCTTTCTTAATTAAAAGACCAACATATTGAACTTGAAAATAGGGAAAAACAAAGATCTTCACTGACCTCTTGGTAGAGTGGGGATGTTAGTGAATTCTTTCCATATATAATAGCTATTAAGATCAGCTAATGAGGCAGCCCATGGTTAAGCATACAGAACCGGAAGGTAGCTTTGGAGCTGAGTCACTTTGAAATTAGAGTGGGTTCATGTGGAATCGGTGAAGCCATTTTTAATTCAATGGCAAAAACCATGGGTACTTTAAAAACTATGCTCATTGTAAGTCTTCTAATAACCCTCTTTCTGTACAAAGGTGAATCTCCTGAAAATGCTTTATGGTCAGAGCAGGAAAGGCCAACTTGTACCCTCTTGTGTCCTAAAAAGTGTTAACGTTGACCGCGTTTTTATGAATTGTGAAGAAGGCTTTTCCATGCCATTCTTCTCTTAGACAGTAGCAGATGTCTGTCCTCTCCCTTCCCTCTGTCCCTTCCTACCCCAAAGAGTCCTAGGCACATCTGTCAACAATGCTAATGACAATAATAAGGAAGATAAAATCAGCCGATTTCAACCTATTCATGCACAAGCTCTCCATACTATATATCAAAGTGGTCATCACTCCCTCTTTGGTGAATGATTCTGAAGGTTTGAAATGATTAGGATGTTGAAGCTCCTGTGATAGAGAAATCATGTAATGATCCTCAAAGAAGACATGTAGTTTCTTCCAGTCTTGGAAGAGTGATAGCCACTTGTTTAAGCCAGGCTTGATCACCTCCATAAAAAGAAGAAGACCTCTTTATTCTACGGTGCGGTCTAGTAAGAAACACATCAATCCATTATCATCAAGCAACATTTTTATTGGTGTCAATGCAGAGACTTATACATGTGTTTCTTCCAAAAAAAAAAACCAAACCAACAATAAAAAAACCCACAAGAAACTACTCAAGAGTCACTCTGTATCTGTACTCTTTCTATATTTTGAGACACCTGGTTGCAAAAAAACAAAACAAAAAAAGGCAATGTTATCTTATTTGGTCAGTAACCCACACATTGAGGCTGAGAGAGCCAGTGGACAACAGCAGCTCTGTACAGGTCAGTGCCCCTGGAGCTCACCTCTCTGGCCACTAAATTAATAGCTACAAATAGGCTGCTTGACTACAGGTGGGGGGGAGGGGCACATTTTGATATTCACTCCAATCATTAATTACTGTCAACACAATAGCAAAAGGTGTCATTAAGAAACTGTGTGCATATATCAGATGAACTAGAATGACAAAAAAAAATACTTAGACTCGGCATAGCTCACTGGAATGTGCAAAGATTGTGAACACATTTATGCTTTCCAGGGTGAAGGACTTCACTCAGATAAACATGTGTTGCCTAGCTCTCTGCTAGTATTCCCTAGAAGGGAACAGATCAGCAATGCAGAGGCTTAGAGACAAGTGAACCACAAATCAGCATTACTGGCTGGGGAGCAGAGGACGCTAGACAAGGACTGGAGGAGAGGGAGGAGAAGTCACACTTGGGGTGGGGGATCAGCTATGCGATTAAGGCATAGCTGCTAACACAATGAAGCCTGGTAAAAACAGAGTGGGCTAGTTATGAAATGTCCAACACAAATTAGAAGCTTCTGTAAACAAAACAGGCGACATTAGAGGCATGATGAGCAATAATTCTAAAAGCAGGAAAACTTGTGCAATGAATTACGTAAGGAAGAATCAGGCTAAATATCTAGAGAAACACATTATTAAACACAAAACACACAACTGAACTAAAATTTGGGGTGGGGAGAAAGAGAAAAAGAGGGAGGGGGAGAGAGAGAGAGGAGACAGACAGAAAGAGAGAAGAAATAGACAGCAGACAGACAAACATACATCTAATACTACTGTGCCATTTGGACTCCTGGGAATTAGGACGCTCTTTTTGTTAGCTCGGCTTTGGTTAGTAACCCAGGGGAGCATCACAAACTCATATATTCTCCACTTGAGCCCAAGTATCTCGTGGCTTCCAAAGGAACTGTTCAGATTCCGCCTGAAGCCATAGTTCACTAAAAAAGCCCCAACACACATCCATAGCCCCTCCTGTGACATACACTTTGAAGTTTCCAGGGACGGTTACTTCATTATGCTCCTTCCCTAGCAAATCACTGGAATAACCCTCCCATCCACCATGCAAAATCAGTCATAAAGTTCTGAAAGGCTGATAGAGAATGCCTAGAATGGCCTCTCCAGGGAATTCTTGAAATAAACTCTAGACTGACTATGTCTCTCTAGACATCTCCTATCCACTAAGAGGCTCTCTCTCTCTCTCTCTCTCTCTCTCTCTCTCTCTCTCTCTCTCTCTCTCTCTCTGTAGCATCTCCCATTCCATTCTTTAACCATCTTTCTCCTGCTCAAACACAGCCCTCATTTTGAGGAGAAAACCCTAATCAGGACTATTGGCGCTGCTGAAGCAAACAGCTCGCTCAGGCAGAGTTCAGAAGCCCTGCCTTAAAGTGCGCAAGCGGGAAGCACAACCAGCCCTGTCCTCCTAGTAACATACTGAGCCGAGGTCTCCAGGGCTGGGGCGGCTGAACGTGTGGGACGATGACACGCTCTGTTTCTCGCCTTGACTCAGTGTCCTCTTGCGTTCCCGGACGAGGGCCTTCTGGTGCCGCTTCATCCTCTCCAGCTGCTCCTCAGCGCTCATCTTGCCCCTCAGGTGGTCTCCAGAATACAGGCGCTCCAAGGCACTCTTGGGTCTCTGGGAAGGAGGCATGTGACAGACAGAACACACAACTTCAGTGGCTGAGCCCAAAACACAGAAGAACTCAGACCGCCAGTAGTAACTTCTTGCCCTGTGGCCTCTTCAAAACACTTTCACAGAGAATAATCTCAGGGATGGAAGACGCCTCAGAGGTATATAATCCAATCCAGCAAGCATCGTGTTAGGCGCTGGGGATATAAACTGAAATTTTAGAAGATAGTCCCTGCCCTCATGGAGCTTCCATTCTAGTGGGGGGAAATAGCATGTCAGCAAAACGAGTAGGTGTATAATTAACTGAGGAGGATGAAGCAGACACTAATACTAGGGGAAATGAGGAAAGACTTCCTCTAGGTGTTGTGCCTGAGCTGGGCCTTGAAGCAGGGGATGGGGAAGAGTATGCCGAAGCATGGGGTCAGCCTAGGAAAAACCATGGAGGAAGGCTGAGATTAGGAAGAAATAGGGAGGCCAGTTTGGGTCTAATATGGAATGTGGGAAAGAGAAGAGTAGGAAATAAGCCTGAAAAGGTAGGCTGGAGCCAGGCTGGGAAGGGCATGGGTGTCAGGGTCATGGCATGGTCAGACTCACGTTGCAGGAAGTTTATTTCAGCAGCTGTGTGGAGGATGGTTTGGTCCCATTTGCACCCAACCTTCTACATCATGATACAATGGGAAGAATGAAGGCTACGGAGTCAGCTGTCCTGGGTTTGAATCCTGGTTCTACCAATTAGGAAATCACTGTACTTCTCTGGCCCTTGGCAACTTCTTCCATAAGATGAGTGAGCCGGACAAGATGAGATGACCTCTGAGGTCCTTTCCTGCTCTAACTCCAACATCCTATGAATTTCTGTCTTCAACAGTTGGTCCAGACAGCCTCTCTCTGTGTCTGGACTCTAAAATATGCAGAAGACCTATGATTTCTTTAGCAAGAGGGAACCCTCCCTACCAGCTCAGAATACAGCTAGGCAGTGACTCCAGAGTTAAGTCCTAGGGAGTTGTCTGAAGTTGAAAGAGGGTAAGGGATGTGTCCAGAGTCACACAGCTACTCACTGTCTGAGCCAGGATCTGAATGTGGATTTTATTCCAAGCCTTGCACCCTCAGGCATCCTCCAACTCTTAATTATTACAACATTTTCCCTTTTACCAAGTTGAAATCTGCCTCCACAACTTCTATCTGCTCAAAGGGCTTCTAGTCTTGCCCTCTGAGGCCAAGCAAGATAAATATAATCCATCTATCATTTGATGGACAGCCTTTTGGATCTTGGAAGACCATGAACATAGCCTCCTGAAGTCTCCCCTTCTCCAGGTTAACCCTCCTCAGTTCTTTCAATTGGTCTTCCCGTGACATGGTTCCTTCACCATCCCTGTAATCACTCTCTGGCTTGTCAATGCTCCTCTTCTAAGCACAGAACATCTAGAACTGAGCACAATACTTGGAGGACAGTGAGGCTAGCCTCTCCCCTTGTCCTGGCCAAGACAGCCTGGGATCCCATTAGTTTTTCCAGCTGTTGGGGTGTCATTGACCTATACTGCTCACCTTCAAGCGCAGCTATGTAGCACAGTGGTCAGAGTGCCAGACTTAGAGTCAGGAAGATCTGAATTCAAATGGGCTTGGAATCAGGAAAACTCATCTTCCTGAATTTAAATCCAGCCTCAGATACTTATTAGCTGTGTGATCCTGCGCCAGTCACTTAACCCTGTTTGCCTCAGTTTCCTCATCTGCAAAATGAGCTGGAAAAGGAAAGGGCAAAATACTTGGCAGTATCTTTGCCAAGAAAACCCCAAATGGGGTCATGGAGAAATAGACATGATGACTTAAAAATCAATTGAACTGAACTGACTCTCAAAATACCGTCATTGGTATAGATGATGAAGTTCCATGATTCTTAAGTCCTCGGCCCTGGAGAGATTTCTACTAGATTTACAATGATTCTTAACCTGAAGTCTACATTGTGATTACTCTATTTTACTATAATTGGTTCCTTTTGTAATTGTATGTATTTTATTTTATACATTTAAAAACATTATTCTGAGTAGAGGATCATAAGTTCCACCAGACATTGACAAGAAAAAAGGTTAAGAACAACGGAATCAGAATTTTCCAGATGGGAAAGGAATACAGTTGGGCTGCACAGGCAGGTAATGGCCTCCTTGAAGCTCTACACAGTTTCTTTTGCAGACCACAGAGATAGGCAGGATGGCGAAGGAGTTAGCTATTCTTCTGACCCACACCCACTGTGGAACCCTGAGCAAGTGAGTAACCTCTCAGGGCCTCAGGAAACTCTTTAAGACAGTCAGACAATTAATTAAGTTAAGGCTTAAGATAATTAGTTTTAAAACAGGATTTATTAAGTGGTATTATGTGCCAAGCACCGTACTCTAGAGATATACAGGGAGAGAAAACCAGTGCCTGCCTTCGAGGTGCTTGGCTTCTAATGGGAGAGATAACATGGAAATGACTACAGACTGAAGGAAGGCAGTCTGGATTAGCAGCCAGGGAGAACAGAGAAGGCTTGCAGAAGGTGGGATTTAAGCTGAGTGTTGAAGGAAGCCTGGGAAACCAAGAGGGGGAAGTGAAGGGGCAAAGTAATGCTGAGTGACAATAGGGTACAGAGGAATAATATAGATAGGTGTTGGTGGAGGAAGGCTTCTTATCTGGAGATCACCCTGACAATTAAATCCTAAGTCCTGTCCTGTTCCCCTATCCCAAATGCAGATGAAACAGTATCTCTTGGGAAGCACAGATTTGGACAACCTGGCCCCCAGCCTGGGCCTGGCAAATAGGGTCATCCAGAGACTTTCATACCCGTGCTACCCCCACCCCAAATTCAAGTGAATCTCGTCTACTCTAATCCCCACTCCTGAATGACTGAGGAGTCTTGGCTCCCAGGAAATGCTTGGAAGGATGGGAGATGTTAGGGCTGGGTAGAAAGTAGGAAGTACACTGACTTTGGAGTCAGAGGACCTGGGTTTGAACTCCATCAAGTGACTACCTGTGTATCCTTAGCCACATTTCTATATCTTTCTCAGTTTCTTCATCTGTTAAAAAAAAAATGGCAGGTTGACTAGACTGTCTTGGAGGTTCCTTCAGCTTTAGCTGTATAATCCTGTGATTTTAAAAAAATTATTTTTATTTTTATTTTTTAAAAATTATTCAAATTTAAATTCTAATTTTAAAAGGCTTTATAGCTGTTCTCTTTTTTTCTCTCCATATCTGTCACTGCTCACCAACTAATCTTAAGATTCTTAAGATCTTAAGGGAGGGGAGGGGAGGAATGGGGACCAGGGAGGACCCCATCTAACCCATCTTAGATAACTGACCCCAGGAAAGAAGTTTTGGAAGATGGTGCTGCCAAAAGAAATGTGATTAGTGCATGGGACAGGGAGGGTAGAAGCCTTGACAGGGCCACAATCAAGCTTCTGACCACAGCATGGAAAACCTGGGCCATCATGCAGAGGTTACCTTTGAGCCTTCCGCATTTAATCCCCTCCTGAGTGTAACGTAGGAAGGAATGGTAGATGACTGCTGGAGCCTGGATGTGGAGCCGGAAAAACCTTTGCAATGGAAGGAGAGGGAGAAAAAGAAATGGGCTCGGATGCTCTGGCAAAGAAGCTTCGTACACAGACAATGTGCCCACCCATGCCCCCTGAGGACCAGCCCGGATCTGCCCAATACCTCCCCTTCTCCACTGCCCTGGAACAGGAGAAGCTGAAGAAGCTCCAGCCAAGGATCTCCCTCTTTCCCCAATTCCTCCTCATGTGAGAGCTCTGCACATGTCCAAGGACAACCCCCAAAGCCCTTACAGTTTGGTGTGCTCAGCTCAGCAGCCCATCCTTCTCCACATGGAAGGGGGCCAGAAGGAGAGGACCAGCAGCATTGAAAAAATACTCCTCAAGAAGAAACACTGTGATTCAGTGTGAAGAGAAACTGATGGACAGTGAAGAGAGCTGGGTTTTCATGCTAGGTACGGCTGTGTGTCTTTGAGCAAGCCACTTTCCTTCTCTTTGGGACTCAGTTTCTTCTTCAGGAAGTTTCAAAAAGAGGCAGAATACCACCTCGGTGTGTTTAAAAGGCCTGACCGAGGGAATCCATCTAGCCTCTGCAGCCACACACAGTTCAAAGGGCCCTGACTGTTTTGCATGACTTCATATCCATATCTATATCTATATATAAATAAAATTAATATAAAGTTGCTTGTCTTCTCAAGGACGGGGGAGGGAGAGAATTTGGAACTAGATTTTTTAAAAAATGATTGTCAAAAAATTGTTTTGCATGTAATTTGGAAATATTTAATTATATGTGTGTATATATATACATGTACATATATACGTATATGTGTATATATGGATGTGTGTATGTATATATGCATATGTATATGACATAAAGGGTTCCAATTAAGGAGGTTCCAAGGCCACAGGTTCATAGATTTGTGAGCTGGAGGGCACCTTAGCAGTCATTTACAACAGCTCTGTAATTTTAGAGAGGAGGAAATTAATAAACAAGTATTTAAGTGCCTACTATGTGTTTCTAGCTAGGTACTGGAAACTGTGACTCAGAGAGGTTAGGGGACTTGCTGAGTGTCACACAGGTCGTGAAGAGCAGGACCTCTATCTCCAAATCCAGCACTGCAGGCGTATGTGAATAGCTGGCGAGATTCCTTAGTGAGCTAGGAGTCCAGTAAGGACTGGGACAAGTCCCAAGTTTTTTCTGGGAGGCAGTGTCTAGGAAACTAGCTGCCATACCAGCTTTCCCCATGAGGTGGGGAAAGAGCCTTGCTGGCACCTTTTATGAGCCTCATGCCGATGAAGGAGAGGGCATGTCCCCCAGCTCCTGGCCTGGACTCCACTCTATGGCTTTTATCAAGCTCCATTCTCAGGGGCACTGGTGAATAGCTCCTGGAGGGTCACTTTTCAGGCAAAGATCCCTGAAACCTATACTGGAGCTTTGGGTCAGAAGAAGGGCTCTGATTTCTGAAGCCCTCAGCCGCATTCCATGGCTGTGCCAGCCCCTAGAAGGCTGACGTTTTGGGAGACAGCTTCCTTCACTCCCCAGACAAAGCCTGAGCTGGCAGCTGACAGACCTGAGGCCCAGGTCCCATTTAATAAGGCTGGCGGCAGACCTGGCACGGTGGATCCCAAGTAACACACATACACACACCTTCCCCCAAGGGAAATTCAGCTCAATCCAGTAAGCACACATTAAACGCCTAGAAAAAGGAGGCCGCTGTTCAGGGCAGTATATAGAGTGCCATGCTTGGGGTCTAGAACACAAGAGTTCAAATTCTGTCTCACATACTTAATGCCTATGGGACTCTGGACCAGTCATTTAATGTCTCAGCCTCGGCTTGCTCATCTGTAGAATGGGGGTAATAATAGTACGTGCCTCACAGGGTAGCTGTGAGGATCAAATGAGATGATCTTTGTAAATGCCCTGCAAACCTTACATGTTTATACAATGCTAATTATTGTCAATTATTATTATCATTATTAAAAAAGGACAAAGCTTAGGTCTCCTCTTGCAGACAGCGAGGGCCCGCCTTACCTCTCCCAGGTAGTGTCTGGTAGCCACTGTCAGGGCCCACAAATCCGAGGGAGGGCTGGTTCATGTCACCACTGAGGGATGCCAGCTCTGGCTCACTCATGTATGAACGGAGCTCAACCTACAGGAAGCAGATGCAGAGCTGGTCATCCCTGAGCCCAGGGGTCATACAAAGATCCTAACAAATGTAACAAGGCCCACGGCCCTCCAATTCAGCCCCCAAACGTTCTGCTGTCTGCCTCTTCCTTCCTGGCTCCCAAATTCCTACCTGTGTATTGGGAGTGGCCTGTGACTATCTCCTACCCAACTCTCACCTTGGAATCTCCATTCACATACTGCCCCAGCTCCCGGTCTCTCTTCCTCTCATCGGACTGCCGCTTGAGGCCCCTCACGGAGGTGTGGCGGATGATGGTGGCTTCCCGAGGAAGAGGAGGCACGGCTGGAGGTGGGTCCTCAGGGCTGTATTGCTCAGGAAGGGGGGGTCGGGGTGGTGCCTCATCTTCCTGTTCAGGAGAATAAAAGTGGAATAATCCCTTGGTATCCAACACATAGAAATGAAACACTCAAGATGGGCCAGGATATTCTTTTTTTCCTTTCTCATTTCAGCATTTTTTCCCCTCCCTTCCACCTTGTTCCCTCATTTAAAACAAAACAAATTCCCACATTGGCCATGTCTAATAATGTGTATCTCGTTCTACCTAGAGTCCATCCCTTCTCTGTCAGGAGGTAGGTAGATGAGTTCATCATTAGTCTCCTGGAATCATGGTTAGTCAGTGCATTGGTCAGAGTTCTGAAGGCTTTCCAAGTTCTTTGTCTTTACGAATGTTACTGTTATTGTAAGCCTTATTGTCCTAGTTCTTCTCACTTCACTCTACATCAGTTCCTACTAATCTTCTCAGGTTTCTCTGAACCTGCCCCTTTTCTCATTTATTATGGCACAATTACATTCATATACCATAATTGGTTACATTTGCAATTTTCCTTTGGTTAACAGTCCTTGGCCACTGCAAAAAGAGCTGCTACAAATATTTGGGCTTAGGAATCCTAATGACATAAAATAAGGTTATTAGGTGAGCATTGTCATCCAAGTAGAAAAGCATCAATACTCCGCCTTTGCTCACTACCATTCATGCCAGGCCAGTAAATATTTTATGCCAGGGGATTCTTGAAGGTGTTCACCTTTGGGGGTCCAACCCCTTCCACTGAGGCGGTACAGTAGAGTATTACAGATAAGAAAACCCAAAGGATCATGGAAGCTAAGTGGTTTAAACTCAGGACACACAATGAGCTAGCAGACACTCGGTCCACTGCTCTTGGCATTCCACAATGAACAATACCTTATTCCTCTAGTCTACCCTCTTTGTGGTGACTTCCCTAAGGTAGGGAACAGATTAGCAAATCATTCCCACTTATTAACAAGCTTAGAATACCACGGAGCCCACTGTATGAAAGATCTCTAGCCAACAGCCTAGGTCTTGTGGGACATGGGCTCCCTGTTATTCCATGAAGAGCAAATCTTTTAACCAGCCTTGGTGCAATGTGCAGATCAGCGGATGGATAAAAAGTCTCTGGGTCCCTGCAGGGCCCTGGTCTTTCCCTCTACTCTGTGTGTGGCTACAGACTCTTTTGTGACCCAGTGTCTGTGGGTTGAACCTCCAGACCTCGTGGGTGGCTCACAGCAAACACACACTGGTCGTCCCACATTGTCTGCTGTGAATGTGCCTGTTTTTCCTAAAATATTCCGTCTGTGGTGTCTGATGAGGGCTGTGGTTTCTCGGTACATCAATGGAACATCACTTGGCTGCCACAAAGGGGGGAGGGCTCTTCCTAATTCCCTGCATCCCCTTCCCCTCCCCATGCTTACTTTTCTTTCTCCTTTGATTGGGTTCTGCCTAATTCAGCACAGGGATCTGGAGATTGCCTTTCCTTACTTCCTCCTCCAATGCCAGCACATTTTTTTAAATTTGTGAAATTAGAGCCTGAATCTGAAATGATTGCTTCCTCTCACTTCCAATCCCCCTCTGGGTTATGATTTAAGTGAGAACAATAACGTCCACCTGAACAATAACGTCCACTATTGGCACAGTGTCTGGGAAGATGCCATATGCCCTGGGGGCACTCTGAGGACTGTCCAAGGATACAGCCCTATCGGTCACATACTGGCCACAGATTCAGGCCTTTTTCAGCATGGTGTTCATTTCGATCTGTTTCCAGGCCAGGTTAATTTCTATGTCATCTAAATCCGTGGGCTCTGATCCCACATGGGTTCTATCTTCCAGGCCCCCATTCTAGAGGTACCTCACCTTGGCCACATGTTGAGCTCTGCCCTGAGCAGGGGGAGTACCTCTATAGTCAGCGAGGCCAGAATCATCCGCATGGACAGAAGAGATAACTATTTCATGCTACTTTTATGGTTGTCTACAACTTCACAGATGATTCAATGGGCAATGGAGAGATACATACATCATTAAGCAGGCTAGAAGACCTTACCAACAATGACCTGGGCATGAGAAGTATCCCAAACAGTGGAACAGTGAAAAATGTGCTGGATTTGAGAGTCAAAACACCTTGGTTCAAATCTGGACTCCTTCACTTAATATTTGTGTGATCTTGGGCTAATTATTTAAATCTTTCTGAGGTTTATCTATAAGATGGGAGAAGGGACGGACAAGGTGGTGGCCTTTGAGGCTCATTCTAGCTCCTTATCTGTGGCCCTACGATTCTCTGATAAGCAGAATCAGAAAAGGAGATGGGCCAGTCCTGTAATGGAATTGAGGGCAGCTCAAATATACTACACTGGCTCCTCAAGATATTAAAAGAAGCATAGGAAGGACTGTAGGACACTGGGTGAGTCCTCTGTGGAATTATGATGGGAAGACAATGGAGAAGAATCCTACGGGATGAGAAGGTGCTTAGGAGGTTGCGATCTATACCGAGGGAGGAAGTAGGCTCATTGAGGAGATCCCTGACCCATCACGTAGACTGTTAAGTAAAGTAGGCCATTTATCATTGATTGCCTACCAGTCAGCTGGAATTTCTACTGATCCACATCTCACATTTCCAAACACAGCTTTACTCAAGACAGTGTATATGGCCAGCAGCTGAGCGGCAGGAGTGTGTAACACAAGGCAGTAGAGCTCAGTACCCAGACTACAGTAGTTGCTTAATAAACGCTCACTGAAGAGCAAGCAAGGGCCCCAAAGAAAAGCGATAAAAAGACACCTTCTCCACTCCTTTGCAGAGGTTAGGGGAGAGAGAAGGGTGTGGACCATTGAATATAATGTCAGATCTTAAAAATGTCTTGGATCACTTTTGCTGAATTTTTTTCCCTTTGTTTCCTCTTTTTCATTAAAAAAAAAGAAATTTTTTGGGAAGTGGGGGGAGGAGCACAGGAGAATTTCTAGATAATATGAAAACAAAAGACATTGCTAGGTGCAATGATGGCCTATGCCTTGTAGTCTCCGCTGCTGGGGATACTGATGCTTAGCACAGCATGTACAAATGGTCCCTGACTTCCTCAACTGTTCTCCAGTTCTTTATGTTGAACCAATTTCCTCCTGTGCCAATTTAGGCCTATTTTCTCCTTTCAAGTCCTCTGTAAAGATGGTGGACAAAAGTGCCAGAAAGGGAAGTGGAATCCGTAACCAGCACTTGGCTCCCTAATACACTGGGCCTGTTCTTCTTCCTTCCTGCCTGAAGCACTGGCCAGGAAGGAAACAGGTTCCCACATGGCCACATCCAGCAGCACTCGAGGCGCAGTGTGGCGAATGGCGACCACCCTATTTTTAGGGTAGGGATGTGGATTTCCCAGACAAAGAGCAACAGCTGTTTGCTCAGCCATACTCACAGCCTTTGGCGTCAGCTTTGTAGGGGACTGGACAGGAGAGGTCACTTTTCTCAGCTGGAGCGGGTGGGTTCTATAGGGCACATATGTCTGCAGCTGTGGAAAGAGGCGAACCTCCAGGGGCGTCTTCGCAGGGCTGGTCCACGGAGGGCTGCTTGGAGGGCTAGTCTGAGGGAGTCGTTTGCTCTCCGAAGTGCTGAGAGATTTGAGGACTGAAGGCACAGGCGTGTGAAGAAACAAAGGCACTGTTTTTCTTTCTAAGGGACAAAGGGACAGACTGTGAAATAAAGGGCAGGGGTTCTCTTCCCAAATGTCATCCTTCAGCTGCCCATGACTCACTACAGTGTATGGTCAACATTGCTGGTTAACGGTCATCCCACACCTCTGAGAACGCTGGCTCATCCCACCCCACACCCCCTCCAAGCCAGACTGGTTCCTTGGCCAGCCAAAAGAAGCACTTTCCTCCCACCTGGATTCTTGAAGGACTCCACCAAGATTTTGAAGTTTGCTTTATTTGCACTCAGGCCAGCAGTGACATCTTCAATCCTCCAAAGATCCTTCTGTATCTGAGATCTCTCCTGAAGATGAAAGAAAAGGCTTGACTTTCCTCCATGAGATCTGACTTTTCAATACTACTTAGGCACTCACAGGCAAACCCAACAGGCACAGAAGATACAGCGCCAGACCTGGGGTCAGGAGATCCAAGTTCAAATCTGACCTCAGAAACTTTACTAGCTGTGTAACCCTGGGCAAGTTACTGACCCTTTCTCAGACTCAGTTTCCTCATGTGTAAAAGGGAAGGGAATAAGCATTTATATAGTGCCTATTATGTGTCACACTGTGCTAAGCACTTTTTACAAATACTCTCTCATTTACTCTTCACAACAACCCTTCAAGGTAGGTACTGTTACTATTCCTATTTTATAGTTGAGGAAACTAAGGGAAACAGAGGTTAGGTGACTTGTCCAGGATCATACAACTAGTAAATAAATGTTTGAGGCCAGATTTGAATTTAGGTCCTCTTGATTCTAGGTTCAAAGTTCTATCCATTGTGCCACCAGCACCTCTGGGGTGTGTGTGTGGGTGTGTGTGTGTGTGTGTGTGTGTGTGTGTGGAGAGGCAGGTAGAGAGAGGTGGAGAGAGGGAGAGAGAAGGAGAGAGAGAGGGAGAGAGAGAGAGAGAGAGAGAGAGAGAGAGAGAGAGAGAGAGAGAGACAGAGAGACAGAGAGAGACAGAGAGATGTATATAAATATGCATATATATCTTTCTGAACCCTGGTCAAAGGGGACAAAGGTTTCTGGAGGAAAGCAGGTTACAAAGGGAAATGGTAACTTCATTGGCTGGTCACCTGAGGCAGAAAGAAGGATCGTCGACTCTGCCTCTGTAAAGTTTGTTTCAGCTGATTGACATCATTCTCCAACTTCAGGTACTCGTTCCAGGCATTTTCCATTTCCTGGTGGCAAAAGGAAATGTGGTCAGCTATTGTCAGGACACACCCTGGGCCTAGCTCAACCTGCAGGTTACATCTAGACCTGTTTCAAAGGAGGAGGGGAACCTGTTCCAGGCAGCTTCTGTTGTTATCAGAGGAAAAGTCATTCAATAAAAATTTTTAAGTAATGACTGTGCACCAGACACTCTGCCAGGTACTAGGTATACACAGATAAAAAGTACATTACACAGTTATATTACATTGAAGGGGGAGGGGAAAGCACGCACCTAGAAAAGTAAATACAAAATACAGATGAAATCATTTCAGGGAGAGGAGGGCAGGAAGGAGGGTGTGACCAGCTGGATGGGCTTCATGTAGGACACAGTCCTTGAACTGAGCTTTGAAGGAAACTTAGGATTCTGTGGTAGATGTGAGAAGGGAGGGCATTCCAGGCCCTGCAGACAAGAGATGGAATATGTGCTGGGTGGGGGTGTGTGTGTGTGTGAGTGTGTATGTGTGTGTGTGTGAGTGTGTGTGTGTATGTATGTGAGAGTGTGTGTGAGTGTGTGTATGTGTGTATGTGAGTGTGTATATGTATGTATGTGTGTATGTGAATGTGTATGTGTATGTATGGGAGAATGTGTGTATATGTGTATGTATGTATGTGTGTATGTGTGTGAGTATGTAGGAGAGGAACATGGAACAAGCCTGGAAAGGCATACTAGGCAGATCCTAGGATCTGGTTCAGAATTCCAAAGTCCCCTATTTTAGCTGCCACACCTTTCTTCTTGCCAAGCTCCTTAATTCCTCCCTGGAGCAGAGGTGGATGGGTGTGGGAAGATAACAGAAGAATCCAGTTACATCTTATTTATATAACAAGGGAAAATAATACTCAGAGTGCTAACAAAATTAAGTTTTTAGTGTTTAAGTAATATACATATAGATATAGCTATATACACACACAGAGAAAGAGAGTGAGAGAGCACTTAATTACTTTAGAATACTTACTGTACTTCAAGTACTATATACAGTACTTATATACTATAGTACATATAAGTACCTATGCATACATTCATATACATACACATATATTCATATATAAGCACACACTCCTAAAAGTACTAAATCCAAATACTTTTAAAAAACCAGTTAGCTATCTCCCATCCTCCAACCACACATCTCCTACCAAGTAGTCTCTGAGCAAAAATGTCCCCTCCATCAGCTATGAAAAAATCATCACAACTGCAGGCTCCTCCTTTAATGTTTCCCCTCAGGAAATTATGAGCTTCCCCTTCCTGAAAATTCTATCTCCCCAGCCATAATTAAAAAATGTTTACACTAAGGGCTGCTACCACAAACCACACCCAGGGTAAGCAGCATCAAAGATGCCCTGGGTTGTAAGGAAAGGGGCAAAATAGCATCTTCTTGTTGAGAGACAGAGACCCTAGGAAACCAGCATGAAGCTGCTGTTGAGAAAGCCATCATACAGTGGGGGTGGGGGTGGGATGGGGGGGCGGGGAAGAGCTCATCTAGTACCAAAGAACCCTAAATGCTGTCAACCTCCTTGAAATTCAATGCCCTAAAATTTATAAGACTACAAGCCATTCCCCAACTGATAAATGGTCAAAGGATATGAACAGACAGTTCTCTGATGAAGAAATTAAAGCCATCTATAGTCATATGAAAAAATGCTCTAAATCATTATTGATTAGAGAAATGCAAATCAAAACAACTCGAGGTACCACATCACACCTATCTGATTGGCCAACATGACAAAACAAGAAAATGATAAATGTTGGAGAAGATGGGGGAAAATTGGAACACTAATGCATCGTTGGTGGAGTTGTGAAATGATTCAACCATTTTGGGTCACAATTTGGAACTATGCCCAAAGGGCTACAAAAATGTGCATTACCCTTTGATCCAGCAATAGCACTTCTAGGGCTATATCCCAAAGAGATCAAACAAATGAGAAAAGGCCCCACATGTACAAAAATATTCATAGCAGCTCTTTTTGTGGTGGCAAAGAATTAGAAATTGAGAGGATGCCCATCAGTTGGGGAATGGCTGAGCAAGTTGTGGTATATGAATGTAATGGAATACTATTGTGCTATAAGAAATGATGAACAGGCTAACTTCAGAAAAACCTGGAAAGACTGGCATGGTCTGATGCTGAGTGAAGTGAGCAGAACCAAGAGAACGTTGTACACAATAACAGCCATGTTGTGCGATGACTAATATTGATAAACTTAACCCTTCTCAGCAATACAAGGATCTAAGACATCTCCAGAGGCCTTGTGATGGAAAATGCTATCCACATCCAGAGAAAGAACCATGGAAGTTGAATCGCTATCATTTTTTTTCTCTTCTGTTGAGTTTTGTTTCCTCTTTCCCATGGTTCCTCCTATAAGTTTTAATTTTTACTTACAACTTCACTAATGTGAAAATATGTTTAATAGGAATGTAAATGTATAGCCTATATGAGATTGTGCACCATCTTGGGGAGGGTGGTGGGGAGGAAGAGGGAGAAAAATTTTAAACTCAAAAGCATATGGAAATGATTATTGATGAATCAAAATAAATTAATAAAATTTAAAAAAAATTCAATGCCCTAGGAAAAACCCCCAGTTTCCCTGCCTTAGTTATGCCTCTCATACCCTCTGCCCTGGGATAGTATCTGCCCTTCACAACACCCAAGGCTTTGCCAAAGAGCTAGTTCAAATAATTCACAGCACAATCCTGGATGATTGTGCCTCCACACTCCTATCTGTTCCCAAACTCAGTCACTATTTTATAGAACCCCCATCTCCCCCTTCCCCACCCCAAGATGGTGGTGGGGGAAGGAATAATCAGAGCCACACATGCTTCATAAAGGTTATAGATGATATCTCAACACCAAAAAGTACCCCCGAGCCTCCCCCGCCACACACACATCCTTAATGGATGCACAAACTCCAGTCTGTAGACTATACAGCCTGGGGCTCCCTTTGTTTTGGGCATTCCACAGTCCCACACAGGTGCCACTGAAGTACAATGGTCAGGCAAAGAAAAGAGGAAGACCAACCTCCCCCAGTGGGAGTGAGGTGCCATTAATCTCACTGAATCTGGAGGATTCCCAGCTAATAGAGGGACATCACCTTCTCATACATAGCTGTGACCCCCACCACCCTCAAATATCAGAATCCTTTGTTATAGGCAGAAAGGGCCTGAATTTAAAACCTCATTTTAAAAGACAGAGGAGAAATATTTGCATTCCCTGGTTCAGTGCCTTGCAGAGAGCATATACTTAATAAATATATATTCAAATGAATTCCTTGAGTTACTTTCACATGTAAAAATAGGTGCTGTACCGAAACACAAAATCCCGAGGTGTACCGTGTGCCCTGGGCCATCTAACCCCCAACCACGGCTTTCAGTGTCCCATTGGTGGCTCTGGGACATCTTCAAGAAAAGGCCAAGGAACAGACATGGAAGAAGAGAATATGATAGGAGGGTTGATGAGACAAAGAGATGAACAGAATTAGTGCCACAAGCCCTAGATGCAGCTCCTCCAAAGCAGACACAGGGTAGGTCCTGGGACTCTTGAATTCTAGAATGAAGACCTCCAATTGATGTGCTAACAACACGCCCAGCAGAATTCTCCTAGTCCTTGTGACTTCTGAAAAGCAATCCCCTTCCCAAATAACATGGTGTGAGCTATCAAGATAGCCCCTGTCCTTTCTCCTCGCTCCCAGTTTCTGCTCCCCCATATTCCCTCCACCCCATACATACTGTTGAAAGCTTGGATATTTCTGCTCGTATGTGAACGAGGTCCTCTTGCAGCAGCCTTTGTTGGTAAGAAATCTTTTCTGAATGCTGGGGCTGGTCTTTGTACTGTTCCATTTGCCTGTGTAAAACCTCCAGGACTGACTCCAGCTGGTCCTGCACAAGGAGGAATCAGGTTATTACAGAGACTCAATTAGTCCACGACCTCCAGGCTAACCTTTCACTCAATGCAAGAATCTCTTTACAGAAAGGGCCCACAATCATGTGTACATCATGGACTCTGGCCAGCATGGATGATTTCTATGGACCTCTTCTCAGAATAATGTTTGATGTCTACATTCACAATGGAAGGCAATGCTAAATTTCAGTTACAGGTCAGTGAAAATAAAGATGTAATTTTTTTCTCTTATCTGATTTCACAGACCTCAATCACCCTGAAATCTATCCAAGGACTCCAGTTTAAGAACTCTTGCTCTCCATCTCTTCTAACAGTGTTAAGCCAACCTCTGCATGAATGCCTCCAGAGATGGGGGTGCCCTACTTTCAACATGGAAAAAAACAAGATAACAGACTCACAGGTCCATCCCTAACATTTTCTTCTAGAGGGGGGTAGTAGTAGTAGTAGTAGTAGTAGTAGTAGTGATAGTAGTGGTGATGGTGATGATGCCGATAACTAGTATTTGTATATCATTTTAAGATTTGTTTGTTTTTATTTATTTATTTTTGGCCAGGCAACTGGGGTTAAGTGACTTGCCCAGGTCACATAGCTAGTGCATATCATGTGTCTGAGGCTGGATTTGAACTCAGGTCCTCCTGATTCCAGGGCTGGTGCTCTCTCCACTGCGCCATCTAGCTGCCCCATATCATTTTAAGGTTTGCAAAGCATTTTACACATGTTATCTCATTTGACACTCATAACAACTCTTTGAGGCAGGAGCTTTTATTATCCCCTGAGATTGAGAGAAGGTAAAGAATTTGCAGGAGGCTGGATTCAAACTCAGGTCTCTCGATTCCAAGTTCCATGTTCTATCCCTAGGTGCCTCAGAAAAACAACTGCCTGTCTTTTGACTGGAAACTATGAATGACACAATAACACCGTGGATTTCTTCCTCCCATCTCTTCCCAAGTAGCAGGGGTGACCCCCTGCTCTCAAAGGGTCTGCCAGTGAAGCAGAATCTCGGGGAGGTTCCACCACACTGGGACCCAAGTGATCCACCAACCCCAGTCTCCCCATGAGCAGGGAATCCAGGCAAGCTTAAGGTCATCTCCTTGGCCCACAGGAAAACTCGAGAAGGTCACCCTCTAAATTTCCACAAGTCACCGAGCAAATCTCTCAGGAAGACCATTCCTTGTCACTTCTCGCGACACAGTTTAAAGAGACACTGCTCGGGTTTTTGCTTCAGGAAAAATGAGACAAAAATCACAGAATGTCCCCTCTCTTTTCTCTCACTGTTTAAAAAAATTGGAACAGCTAGCTAGCTAGAAACATATGGATATCTAATATATAAATATAGATTACATATATATAAAATATATGATATAAATATACATTTATATAGAAATACATACACACATATATGTTAAAGTCATAATTACTTTGTTCTCCTTGAGGGCTCTTATTTTGTCTTCTAAGTCCTGCAGGACCCTGTCTTGTTCACATAAGATGCTTAATTTTACCTATAAAGAAAGATCAGATATGAAATGAAATAACTTAACAGCTGCTTTATGATGCCCACTGTCCCATCAAGTCTGCCCTAATGCCTCATTCTGGCCCTGAGATGACCGTGGGCTTAGCTCTCAAAGGCTCAGTAGGACTTGACACACTGGAAAACAGCTGAGTGTAAGCTGGTGATGACCATCCTAGCACTAGGCTAGCTAAGTCTGGTTACCAGGGGACTCATTTTTATAGCTTCAGGAGTTCCTAAAGAACTGTCTGTTAAGGTGTGAAAGGTTTGGGATTACACATTTTTGAAGGAATGAAACTTGCCCACTTTCAAGTTCCCCAGAACCAATCAGACCTCACAATGACCTTTCCCAGTCTTCTACTCAGCCTTGGGGAGTTGGGAAAAATGGAGGGAGGAGACAAGGGGAAAGGTGATCAGTGACTCACGTCAATATCACTCTCGGCTACTTTCACAGGCTTCAGACTTCTGTCCTTGAAAGTGTCACGGGTCATCTACAAAAGAAACAATTTAAAGATGAATTAGGAAATGAAGCTGGTGAAGGCCAAATCCATGAGAACAGGCATGCCATGTTTACCTCAGCAGTTTAGAGAGGGAAAATTCATTATCTGTAAAAGTATCAGGAGATGGGTAGGAAGGGGAAAAGACATAGGGGAGAGAAACTGAGTGCTTCAGGTAAAGGGGAGCCCAGTTCACCTATGCAAAAAGAAGAAAAATTATGTCTGATTAAGATTGTATTAGTAGTTTCTGGTATCTTAAATAGAAGAAAAGGTAATACCATCTCAAGTAGTGGAGTCCTCTATCACAACTACTACACATAATCATATTACATGTTAACATTATAACATGTACACATTATATAGGTATATATTATATTAATGTAATATAGCATCACATTACATATTAATATAAACTATTATATATGACACCTATTTACAAATGTAACCAAGTTAACACTATATAAAATCTGGTAAGACACAGTATGAGAGCAATAGTTTAACCCTTCCCCCCTTCCATGCAAATTAGGATAATTTTTCCTTAAATGATATTGAGAGAGGCTGCTAGGTGATACAGTGGATAGAACACTGGCCCTGGAGTCAGGAGGACCTGAGTTCAAAGCTGGCTTCAGACACTTACTAGCTGTGTGAACCTGGGCAAGTCACTTAACCCCGATTGCTGCCAGGAAAAAAAAAAAGATATTGAAACCATCTTCAAGTGTTGGCTGGTCCAGGAGATGAAACATCCAGGTGGTTGATATCATACCCTGATTGTCTGAATACAAAGCAGCCAGGAAAGCTCTAGAGGATGCTCTGATGTTTAGCTGGTAGATCAGGATGGGTAACCCAGGGAAGGGAGCTTCTGTCAGATGAATCAACCCAAAGTGTCCTGAGTGCCGATTCTTGTTGAATGGCCTTCTGCTATGAAGTAAACCTCTTATTGTTAAGAGATAATGATCTACAAGTACTTCATTTTGTTTTAATATTGAAGCTAAATGGAATCAGGCCCAGCCTAGGACAACTGGTAGAACCCTGCAGGATGGGAACACAATAGTGAGCTGAAGTGGGGCACAGGCAGCAAAGGATTGAACATTTATTGTATTAAACTGCGCATCATTGTATGACACTCATACTCACTTCAGTTTGTGTTTTATCCCTACTATTAGAAGGAGAGCTCTTTGAGGGCAGTCAGCTGTGTTGTTTTCCACATTTGTATCCCCACCCCTAGCACAATGTCTTCCTTGTTTTCTGTAGGTGGCTAATAAATGTTTATTTAGGCAGTGTTATATAGTGCGCAGTACCAGACCTGGGTTCAAATCTCTCCTCCCAACATATAATATCTGTGAGATAATGGATAATTCAATTATGAAACTGTGATGAGTTTCCTTATTTATAGAACATGTATAATGGTGATAATGATTAATAGTTATACTTTCATTATCTGTCTCATGGGTTTATGGGGAGGAAAGTGCTTTAAGAACAAAGTATTTGATAAACATGAGCTATTATTCTTATTACTATTACTGGCCATAATACTAATACTTCCCAACCCAGGAAAGGTGCCTGGGGCAGCACCAGAGAGATGACCTTCAAAGTATTCCAAGGACTCAGTAAGAAATCTGAAGCCAACACAGCCAACAGTGAGGTCTGCTCATCAGACTGACTGCCTATGAAAAATGACTTCCCTTAAGGACCAGACCAGGCATCAGAGACTAGCATGTGATTAAGACGTAGGGTTGATCACAGAAATGTGACTTGATTACTCTATATTACGCTGGAAGAGAAAGTCCATCCATATCTCAATGAGCAAGCATCAGATTTCAAATTCAACTTGCTTGAGTGTCAAAGGATTTAGATGACCTAAATCCCTTGTTTTTTACAGACAAAGAAATTGGAACCCAGAGAAAGGAAAGGGCTTGCCTTTTGACTTTCACTTCATGGAATCACAGAATTTCAAAAGGCAACAACAATAATAATAGCAATTGACAGTATCTATCTGTGTGTGTGTGTGTGTGTGTTTGGGTGGGTGTGTGTATACACTATATATTAGATAGTATTTGAGATGCAACAACCTCAGAAATCATTTTCTACCATTATTGTGCAATAAGAAATGAAGAACGGGAGGATTTCAGAAAAACCTAGACTTTTATGAACTGATACAGAATGAAGTGAGAAGAACCAGAACAATGTATACAGTAACAGATGGCAAATAGCAGAGGTGAGATTTGAACACAGGTCTCCTGACTCTAAATTCAAAGTTTTTCCTTCATTACTTCACTTCCCAAGACCGCAGGACCGTAGATTTTGAGCTGGAAAGGACCTTAGATGTCATTGAGGCCAACCTCCTCATTTTACAGATGAAGTAACTTAGGTTAAAAGAGGTTAAGTGACTTGCCCAGAGATACACAGCAAGTAAGTGTCCAAGACAGGATTTGAACTCACATCCTTCCAACTCCCACTCCAGAACCTTATCAACTGCATCAACTGGTTATATGACCAGGGAGAGTTCTACGTTGATGTTTCAACTTTACACTGAAGCAAATCTCCTAGAGACAAGGACAATTCTGAGAAAACCCAAGTCTTATTCAAGATTCCCCCCACTCCTATGGAGCAAGTCATTTATCAATGCAAACAAACCCCAGAGTATAGCTACCCAGTCTGTCTTGCAAACAGTGAATTCCCAAACTCTAGGCACTGTCCAAAGCATAATCAGGCAGACCATTTATGCAACCACAGTCAGGTACAGGAAAAGTCAAGTCCTCAGGGATGATGAAACTCCAGACTAAGCTTCTCCACAGAATGCACCTCACAATGTGATGCTCTCCCGCATTTCACTCTAAAGGTCTTGCAGTGGACACCACCATTCGATGCCTTGCTGGGGAAGCCAGGTGGTGGACAGCAAAGCACCTGGGCACCCCAAGGGCTATTCCTCACTGGTTCCTCTTTTGGTTTTAGCTTCAGAGAATCACAGAATTTCAGAAGTTACCAACAGAAATCACAATAGCAATTGACACAGATAGTATCCATCTCTCTCTATATTACATATGTGCGCGAGTATACTATATTAGGTAGTACTTGAGACACAACATCCTCCAAAATAATTTATTCTGACTCATGCCTGAACAGAAATCTCCTTTAAAACATCTCCAAATTATCATCCAGCTTTCACTTGAAGACTTCCAGAGATAGGAACTTACTATTTTTTTGAAGCAGCCTATACTATTCTGATGTCTTTTTCCATGCTAAGCTAAGGCTATCTTTTCTTATGCTAAGTTAAATATAACATCTGTACTGCTCACTAACACATTTTTTAATTAAAAGTTTATTATTATTTATGTTGGTTTATTTTTGCATGCTGGGTCTCCCTATCTCTCCCAGGCTAGAAGTGCCCACTCATGGGCCCAATCCCAATAATGATCAACATAGAAGCTTTAGCCCATCTCATTTTTCCAGCTCTCCTTAAAAGGCCTGGTCATCCCCACCTCCCATTCCCATTTCTGGGGCCTCACCTCACTGGTGCCAGCCTTAGTACAGAAAGCCAATGGGGCTTTAGCCCTATCCTGGAATTTAAGCAATTCACCAGCCTCAACCTCCCCCAGAGGCAGGGATTACAGGCATGCCTATCACAGTGCCTAATACATAGTAGGTACTTAGCAAATGCTCACTGACTGATGCCATCTCCCCAACATAATGCAAGCTCTTTGAGGGAAGGGACTGTTTCATTCTATTTTTTTTATGTCTCTACCTGAGACAGGGCCTGGCATAGAATGAACACTTAAAAAATGCTTGTTCTTTGATAGATTATGCTATCTCTTCTAACAGAACATAAGCTCCTTAAGAGAAAGGACTGTTTCATTCTTATTTTTCTATTTCTAGGGTCTAGCATAGTGTCTAGTCACTGTCAATCAACAACCAATGCTTGCTGATTGATTAATGAAAAGCATGGATTCTATTGGTCAGGTGAAAGCATGGTCACATAAGCAGTCTTCTTCCTGCAAACATGGGCCAGGCAGAACTGATGATCCTAGGTGCAAGGTTTTTGCTGTGTTGTTTTTTAAAATTTCCCTTGCATTGCACTGGTAAAATACTGCATTGATAAATTGAACATTGCATTGATAAAAATGCAGGACAAGCATCTAAGGGCTACAGGTGTAAGAAGACAAGAAAACTATCAATAGGCCTTCTCCAAGTGATGGGTTAGAAGTAGTCGAAAGGCTTTCTCTCCCCTACCTCCTCAAGGGGAATGCTAGGAAAATGTATCTGGGAATAAGAGAATACAGTAAAAATAAGCCTGTCTGGTCTGCAACAGCTGGAAAAAAAAGCAACAAATGCTACAGAAGATCTGTACAGACCCCACCAAACAAAAGGATTTGGTATTTCAGAGATCAGCTGTTTGGGCTCCATGAAATATAATTACTGAAGGCTTCAGTGACTTGTCTATCAACAACTGAGACTTTCTGCAGCACCCTGAATGTGCTCGGGAAGTCGTCAGCACCGTGGACAGGTGGCATGCATTGAAGGTTAAATGGATGTGTCCGTAGCTTCTTTGGGTGCTTCCAGTCTAACTGGAATCTACCCAGTATGATGGAAAACTACTGCCATTTCACCTTTTGGAATCATTCTCAGTTACAAGAATATTTTAATAAAGCATACAATGAGAAGATTATCAATGACACCATATTTTGAGAAACTCTTTGCTAACTAAAAAAACCCAAGCTCATCTTTTTTATTAATCATGTTATTATTATGATTATTTTGTTACAAATATGAAAAACATGAAAGATATTTGTCAGTAAATAGGTATGTATGTTGTTTTATCTTTATTGTCTGTTTAAGATTTGTTACAAAAACTGTAATCAATTCTTAATTTTATTTGAATTAATTACATACTAAGGAAATTGCATAGACTCATGGAAAAGAGTGAGATTTTTTTTAAAGGCAGAGGGTGTTGCTGTTTAAAGTTCAGAAACCACAATGTAAGAGATTAGTGCTATTACTATAATTATTATCTAGCAGTAAATAATTGCTGACTCCCTGACCTCCCTCCCCTTCAGAAAAGATAAAGGGCAGGCAGAGCAGTGGATGAATAACAGGAGGTGAGTGGCAGAGGAGAGGCAAGCAATGATCACAAGTTATATTAGGACACAAACTATATCAGTAATTGTGACCCAAACAATAGAAAGATATTAGGGAAGTGAGGTGGAAAACATCCCATTCCTACTAGGGATGTCTATGTTATTCCCACTGACATTCCATTAATGGCCAATATTAACCACACTAGCACTAAACAGAAGAAACACTAATACTTTAACAGGAAAATTTGTATCTGAGGACTGGGGACTCTTAGGAAAATTCTCCACAAACCACAGTGATTACCTAAGATTATTTCCCATTTAACCTGTATATATCTTGTTTCTACATGGCTGTTTGCATATTGTATATCCTTTAGATTGTGAGCTTCTTGAAGGCAGGGACCATTTTTTACTTTTATTTATATCATCAATGCTTAGTATAGTGTGCCTGGCACATAGAAGGCTCTTAATAAATTCTTGTTAACTTGACTCCAGGGCATTATAGTCACATAGCATTAAACTTTATTACTAAAGAATTGGGCAACCACATGGTAAAGGGCTTTGAGATGGTGTCCTTGTGAGGCATGATTGAAGGAAGTGGGAATAGTTAACCTGGAGAAGAGAAGACTTGAAGGGTTGGAGATGGAGAAGGAAGATATGAAAACTGTCTTCAGGAATTAGAAGGGCTATTGTGGGGAAGACAGATTAGACATGTTTTGTTTGGCCTCAGAAGGCAAAACTAAAAGCAAGAGAAATTGCAGAGGAACCAATTTAGGCTCAATGTAACAAAAATCTTTCTCACAGTTGGGTTTCCAACAGTGGAACAGTTTTCCTTAAAAGATTTTTCAACAGAGTTTAGAACAGAGGTGTCAAACCCATGGTCCACAGACCAAGCTCCCAGTGAGGCTCAAAACATATTAAAATGTAACTGGGAAATGTTTAACAAAATAAATAAAAATACAATGCAACACAGATAATGTTAATTTGTGTTTTTCTAAATCAATATGCTGCCTCCCTTTCTATTTAAGTTTGACCCCATCGATCTAGAAGAATATTTATTGAGGGTGTTATAGAAGATTGGCCTAGATGGTCTGAGAGTTGGCCCTTGGACTGTCTCCTGGGAAGCACCTTGGGAGCCCAGAACCAAGCCTTATGTCACTTCCCTCACCAACTCCAACCCTTTATGTGATGTCTTCTCCCATTAAAATATAAGCTCCCTGAGGGCTTTCTTATTTTTTTGCTTGTGTTTGTATTCCCAGTGCTTGACAATGCCTGACACATAGCAAGACCTTAATAAATACTTTATATGTCTTCTGCGAGGGGTAAATGCCACCTTTCTATTATAACTCTTTCCTTAACTATTCCAAACAACCAAGATTCCTCATCTCACCTTCCTCTCTCTGTCTCCAGCCCTGACTCCCCCAGGCTCCTTTACCTCTTATCGAACATTTTCTGTGCCACACACTATAGGACTAGATTATATACTGTCTCATGGTCTCTCTTGAAGTTTTTGAAGTTTTGTTTTTACAAACAAATGGTAAAGTTCCCTAGGATATTGTCTTATAACTCTCATAACCCTGAAGACTCTGCCAGGCACATAGCAGGCACTCAGTAAAACACTGGTTGGTTACAGGGAAGCCATCCCTTCTCTAGGGTTCAAAGCTCCATTCCCACAGATCCAGAGATTCCTGGAAAGTCCTGGACAAAGTTGGGTTAGCCTCCTCCGAGCACCTGCTGGACCACATCTCCTATTACACAAATTCCTGGAATAAGTCCATGAGGAGGGTGAGATTAGTGGTGGTAGTGGTGGTGGTGGTGGTGGTGGTGGTGGTGGTGGTGTGGTGGTGGTGGTGGTGGTGGTGGTGGTGGTGTGTGTGTGTGTGTGTGTGTGTGTGTGTGTGTGTGTGTGTGTGTGTAAGTACTCTCTGGCCCCTCAACCTTTATGCTCACATATGTTATTAATTAGTGAGTTCTTCCTCCTTAGAGCTATTGCACATCTCAGGCACCATGAGCAGTGCTTTGCACAATGACAGCCTTGAGATTGGGCTGTTGTGACAGATAGCAGGCTTCTTTCTGAGCAAGCTCCCCTCCCCTAGCATGGGATGCTCCCAGCACTGATTTAATCCTATCTCAATGCTACATAGATCTATTTAAAATCAAACATAATAAAAGTAAGGGAGTATCACCAGGGAAGGGACCAGAATCTATTTACCTGAGAGAGGGAAAGTCTCAAAGCCATTCAGGTCCACCTATCACCCAGTCAGAGGTCATGCCTGTCAGCCTTCCTGAGCTGCCCCAACACTTAAAACCACTCAGGGTCTGAGGATAATTGGAAATAAGTCCCTGGACACTACTAGACAAAAAGGCTACTATTGGACAATACATATGCAAAAATAAAACTCCCATCAATCCCAGACTTTGAAAAAACCCCAGCTATGTGGTCACCAGGGAAATTCCACAATCAGTCCTTATCCAAAGGATCCACAGCTAAAATGACTAGAACCTATGGAGAGGGAAGTGGTCCACTTTTTGTGGTTGCAATCAACTAAAAGGAGATATTTCTGGCAGAGTGGGTAGAAGCTCAGCCTTAATTATCAGAAAGGCCTGGGTTCCAGTTCTGACTCCAACACATTTTGGCTCTATGACATAGGCTTAAGCTCTTGGTGCCCCTACACAACTCTCTAACACTGAGAGTTACAGATAGGTTGTTGATCAGCACTGGATGAAGGGAATTTCCACACTGGAAGTTCCCATTCCAAAGCAATCATAGGTCCAGACCAATAAACTCCCACTTTCTGAATTATAAACAGACTTCTCAACAGGAAAAATAACAAGAACAATACTTTTCCTTAAATAGGTTCTGTTAAATAGGTAGTGAAAAGATTGTTAGTCCCATTTTACAGATGAGGAAGCTGAGCCTCAGAGATGTTAAGTGACTGGCTCACAGTTTGTAAGGGTAAGAGACACATCTCTCCATTTTTTTTTTACTCTCCCATGTTGCTTCCAAATAAAAAGGGGAGATAAATTCAAATATGATACCATTCATTCTTCTCTTAGTCTTCAAAGTCTACTGAGGCTGGCAGCCTGTAGGCTGGGAAGACACAGCTGGGGAGGACAAGGAGAGTGAGTGAAGTAGGTTCTAAGTGTGCTCACCTTTAGGTCTAGATACTCCAGGTCTTTCTTCAGCTGCAGGTAAGTGTCGTCAGCCTTCAAGGAAGCACAGAGAAAAAAATAAGTCATATACCAAGGGTTTGCTCACATCCTCTACCAAGTAGCAACAGCGGTGGTAGCAGCAGCAGCAGCACAACAGGTCAACGCTTCTTGGATGATTTGGCCACATTGCACATTTTAACAAAGAAATGAGAGAAATCCATCACAACAGAAGCAGCATATAGTCTCTCCTGCAGCAAAGCGCTACAGATATGATCCAATGGGAGATGTCCACGAGGGACTGGGGGAGACTGCCACACCTCATTTACCCATTCTCAAATGACAGAGGGATGTGATGCTGACACCCAGAAGGAGATCACCCAACAACCCTGTTAAGTCAAAATTCTATAGCTGTCAACTACCCAGGACAGAACTGGAGAGCTGTCACAGAGAGAAGAGTCGTCTACCTGGCTCGTCATTTGACAAAAGCTAGCAATGAACTTGTGGCATAAACGGATAATGTGGTGGACTTAGATTCAGCAAGATTGGATTTCAAAATCCCTCTTCTGACACCAGCTATGTAACCATAGGCAAGCCACTTGACTTCTATGAGCCTCAGTTTCCCCATCTGTAAAATGGGGGCAAATAATAGCACTAGGGTAATGGTGGGGCTTGAATGAGACCTCTGACCTGCCTTGCCTCCCTCCTTTTCCTTCTAAGCTCACTCTCTGTAGATAAACAGAATTCTCCATGTCTTTCCTTTGGTGTGGCTCTGTCACAGCTTCTCTGGTGGCAACAATACCATTTGAACTCTCACTCCCAAGACAGACTAGATGTCTTGGAAGACAGATTAGTGGATCCTGGATTGCCTTGCTCTCATTACCCTCCCTCAACTACAGGTGAGTACCCCCACCACCTGCTTCTCTTATGTCCCCTTGTTCCCCTCCTGGTCCCTGGATCTGAATTCGTGCCTACAGACCTCTGGGCTTCTTCCAGTCATCTAGGTTTGTTAGAGTCATCCATAACTCTTCATTCTTATACATCCCCCAAACTCAATCTGTTACCAAGGCTTGACAATTGTACTTTCTCCATATCTCTCCTATCTATCCCCTTATCTCCATTTACACTACAAACAACTTAGTCTGGGTCCTTAGCACCTCTCTCCTGGGCTATTGCAATTGATCTCCTTGTATCCAGTCTTTACTTTTCCAACACATCTTTTACAGAGTTACCAAACTGATATTCCTATAGCACAGGCCTGACACTGTTATTCCTTTGACTGAATTTCAGTGGCTTCCCATTGCTTCTGGGATAAAATACAAACGTCTCAGCCTGGCCTTTAAAGCCTTTCATAATCTAATTCCAATCTATTTTTCCAGACTGATCACACATTACTCCCTTGCTCTAGACAAAACAGTGTACTCACCATTCCCAGTATAAAACATTCCATCTACTACTACCTTGGTGCTGCTGCACAGGCTTTCTCTCTTCACCTCTACCTTTTGGACCTTCTGCTCTCTTCAAGGTTTAGCTCAAGCAACTCCCTCCAACAACTTTTTACTGATTCCCCTAGTTGTTATCACCAAATCCCAATAAGCACAATATAGTAGAAATATTAATGAATATGGAGTCAGAAGACCTAGGTTTAAATCCTACCTCTGACACTTAACAATCTATGTGACCTTGAACAAATCATTTAATCTAGGTTACATGAGCCTCACTTTCCTCATCTGTAAAATGAAGGGCTTGGGCTACATGGCCTCTGAGGCCCCTAACAGCTCTAGACCTGTGATCCTAAGACCTTCTATTTATTTATCTGGGATTATATATTCCTCCAAGTAGACTGTAAGCTCTTAAGAGTGGGGACTCCCTCTCTTTTGGTCTGTCTCCCTACCCCTACCCTCATTCTCTTTCTCCCATCCTACCCCCTAGGTAGATGGATGGATAGATTTTACTTTTGTATATATATTCTTACTTGGCGCCTAGCACATAATTAAGACACTTAACAGATGCTAGCACATAATTAAGACACTTAACAGACAGCTCAGTGGCTTAGTGGATATAGCACTGGAACCACGCCAAGTATACCTAAGTTCAAATTCAGCTTGGATGAGTCAGTCTTGGTTTCCTCATCGGTAAAATGGGGATAATTATAATACCTACTTCCCAAGATTATTATGAGGACCAAATAAGGTTATATTTGTAAAGAGCTTTGAAAACCTTAAAACATTATATAAACACTCATTTCTCTTCTTCTTCTTCTACTACTACTGTTACTGCTACTACTACTATTGCCACTACCACCACTATCACTACCACTAATTGAAATGTCAGGGCTGGGGTATTTGGGAGGGAAGGGTCCACACCTGCGATTTCATTGTTGTCAAGAGCTCTCAATGTAGAAATTTCACAGGTGCAGATGGAAAACTCATGTGTAACTTAGAGTCTTAGGTAGCTGCTAGGGGGCAGTAAGAAGTTAAATGCCTTGACCCTGATCACACAGCCAGTATGAGTCAGATGAAGGACTTGAACCAGGCTTGTCCTGACTCTAAGGACAATCCTCTATCTGCTACAGTATTATGGCAGTTATTATGCACAAACTTTTGGATTGAGGCATAATAGAAAATGACCTACTCAATGGTTTGGGCATATTCTTATCCAAACAGCAGAGGGTGGGCTAGCTGCCCCCCAAGGCCCTTGCCCGGGCCTAGGCTTCTATAATAATCACCCTTCCAAAGCTTCAAGAAGCTCCTTATCCAATGCCCATTCTGCTGCTCAGCATGGAGCCTGCGCTATGGGTCAATATATAGACCCAGGAAATCTTCCCCCGCCAGACTTATCTGCTGGTGCCTCAAATAAAACCCAGTGGCATCTGCAAAAGTCAGCCTCACTCACTGATAGAATTATCAGGAACAGGAAGAACTGTCATCCTCTGAATTGAAGAAAAGGTACTTTGATTTCTGATAACTGGTGAAAATAGGCATCTCCCAGCAGCTGCAGCAAGGGTAAGGATGTGAAAGAACTTAATAGGAATCTCAGCATCTACATTCTCTGCAGCCAAAGACAGCGACCAAGTGAGCAGAGGACAACAGAGGAGGAACCCACGGGCAAACCAGAGCTATGTTAGCTAACCTCATAGTGAGCAAAACCCTCCGAAAACACATGAGGACTTGGGGCAAAGCTCAGAAGCTGTCTGGGGCCACAGATCAAGGGCACAAAGAGGGAGGAGAGAAAATGCTCAGGTGGCTTTTGGAGGCCCCTGTGTCCTTAACCCAGGGAACAAGAGGGACACACTCAGTGGCTAATGAACCTTTGTCCTATTCAGAGCTCCAGATACTACATGGTAACATCCAGGCTTCCTCAGGTCCCTTTCCTGTCCCTACCCCTTGTCATTAGCTCTGTACCTAGCTACTGTCTTCTTCCCAGAAACAGGATTCTCCATTGGTCAGCTGAAGGGCTGACCTTTTGTTAAGGTATAGCTGTATTGTTCCACAAAAAAGACACAATGGCAGGAGACAAAGGGGCATTATTCTCTGGCTGACTTAAAAAAAACACCCAAATTTAGCTCTTGTTTCAAAATTTACGTCCATTCTCCTACACCATGTTTCAGTAGTTATCTCCAAAAAAAGCATTTGATTCTTAAGATGAGGCAGTTAAATGGCCTCCATCTTCCTCACGTTATTTCTGTGCCTTGTAAACCTGTACAGGTGGGAGGAGGGGGCTAGCTATCAGGAGACCTAACTCCGTCATTTCTCACTCTGTAACCCTCAGCAAATGATTTCCTTCCCTTCCCTGGTACTTGGGTACCTTGGTGGCCAAAACCAGACCCTGCCACCTCAGACTTTCTATACTTTGTATGGTTCTGTGAGATGATTTCTCGTTCAGATCACACGGACAGAACATGGGCTCTGAAGTCAGAGGATCCAAGTTCAGATCCTTGCATTACCTATGTGACCTTGGGAAAATGATTTCAACTCCTCGGACTTCAGTGTCTTCGTCTGTAAAATGGAGGGCTTGGAATATATGTATATGTATATGTACATGCCCCTGAGGGTCCTTCCAGCTCTACAGGTCTGAGCCTATGACCTTTAGAGCTGGGAAATACTTTAAAGAACACCTAGTCCAATCTGAGAATTCAAACAATGACAATAGCCTCTCACAACTGATTCCTTTCCTGCCTGGGCACAGGCTGATGAGACACGTGCTAAAGCCACTTGAGGTGCCACGGGAGGGGAAACAGGCCACCCCTGACTAGCCAAGCCGAGGGACTATTAGTTTGTGTGGCACCAGTGCCTCATAATCTGCTCAGCTGGGCTTTCTACAAAGGGCCCTGGGGCACTGGTGGCAATAGCAGCCCTCAGGAGCTCGAGGACGTCCCCACATTGACAAGGCACCGGGATGCTAGCCATTCCATCCAGCTCAGAGAAGCAACACCCGGCTCTCTTAGCCCCACGTGCAGCCCCCTTCCCCCGTGGCTGGAGATTTGCCAAAACCACTGGGAAGCAGGGCAGTAACAACAAGGACACTAACGGGAAATGGAGGAAAGGACAAGCCAGAAAGCAAAGCAGATCAAGATGGCTGGCAGAAGAGGGCATGGGCCGCAAGCATGGCACTTCCCAGCTCCCGGGTGGATCCCCACAAGATAATGTATGGAACGGGTGGGGCCCGTTAGCAGCTGACCTGGTAGGTGGGAATTGTTGGCTCATGTTGCAGTAATTGGGCGATTGTGTAATTTCGCACACTAGCCAACTTAGCCTGATGTCTCCTTAATCGAATGAGAAGTAATGTTAACTCTTCAGGCTGCAGGTATGTAGACACATTGTAAAGAGGAAATTAGCCATCTGCATGCAGCGAGGATCATCATAATCACGCTCTCCACCGCGGTGCTGGAGAAGCATGGCGCTGGACGCCACTAAGCAATTACTCCATTAATTCTACCTTTTAGCTCAGATGAGTGCAAGAGCAGATAAAGAGGCTGCCTGAAGCCCAGTGTGAGGGTCAAAATCACCAGACTGTGCACATGGCCAGATAGTTCACAGTTAATGGCAAATTATAAGAGTTAGAGCCAAAGGAAGAAAAGCTTGTGGCCAGAAAATACCACAAGCTCTTAAGAATCCGCCCTGGGAGAGAATTCAGTACAATTTTTCAATTCTCCCTGCTCTCATCCCACCAACAACATAGCTTCCCACCAGCATCCCCCACTCCCCAACCAGCTCAGCCCTACCCATGGCTACTCACCGACTTTCCATGTAAACTGGGAGCACTAACAGTGTGTGTCATATACCCCATGGATGGCATGGAGCGCCTGTCCACATGAGAGGAGTTCTGCAGAAGGGAAGATGGGGGAAATCACACATAGAACAACCCCAGCCACAGGAAAAATGGAATGTAATGTAAAAATGTCCTCTGGGCAATGGGAAAACAAAGCAGCATGAGATTAGGAGTTGGGAGATATGCATTTCCAACAGGAAAAGCTTAGGGCTGGAAGGGATCATTTGGTCCAACCCCCTCATTTTAAGATGAGGAAAGTAAGGATCAGAGACATTTAAAGACTTTCCCAGAATCATCCAGCATGTCAAGGTCACAGGGAGAATCTGAACCCAAGACTTTCTGGCTCCAAGCCCAGCATTCCACTATACCACAATTCCTGTTAGCTTGCCATCTACCCTTGGAAAATCAACTTCCCCATCTCTGGGACTCAGTTTCTTCATCTAGAAAATGAATATAATTATAATAATAGCTACTTTACAGGGCTGCTGTGATGAGAAAATGAAATAGTAGACATGATAGCCCTCTGGAAGGACAAGACAGCTACCCACCTCTATGATAGGATCATGACTAATACTAATCATAAGGTGCAGCTAGGTGGTGCAGTGGATAGAGCACTGGCCCTGAAGTCAGGAGGACCTGAGTTCAAATCCGACCTCAGACCAAACACTTGACACTTACAAGCTGTGTGACCCTGGGCAAGTCACTTAACCCCAATTGCCTAAAAAAAAAAATACTAATCATAAGCCTCTACAAAAAAAGTAGCTATTTTATCCACCTATGCTATGGTCCATAGAACATTAAATAACAGCAGCATAGCAACTTGTCCCAGGACCATTTCTAGTAGAACTTCATCAAAAAAAAACCAATGAGATAACCACAAAAATGATGTTCACACAAAGTACCTGCTCTGATCTCCAAAAATGCTTGCATTTCACCAGTATCACCTTCACAACCTCTGTCCTAAGGGAGGCATTTTTGGAGAAGGTCTGAGCAGGTACTTTGTGCATGTCTGTGGACCATCACTGGTTTACTGAGTTGGAAAGATTTCAATATAGGCCTGCAGGCAGACCAGACGTCTGTTTTCTGAAGCCCAGCCTGGTTCAGTTCAAAGAAGGTCTTCTCCAAGTGGGTTGAAGGGAGATTAAAAAATTCAACCAAAGAATTCACTTAATAAGTCATGGAGGGGCTGCAATCTACATTGGTGAAGGGAGTAATCACATTAATGAGATAGCAGATCTTTGAAGCATGTTGCTAATATTACTACCAATACCTATGGAAATGAAGGTTGAAAACTAAAAATTAATAAATTTATTTTTAAAAAAACCTGAGACCTATCATAATAAAAAAAGTGTGCACACAAAAAAAAATTACTACTAATAATAGCTCGCCTTTATATAGCATTTTAAGATGTGCAAAGTGCTTTATTCAGATTATCTCCTTTAAACCTCTCACAGCAGCCCTGGAAGGTAGATGCTAGTTATCACCATTTTCTAGAATAGGAAACTCAGATGGATGAAGTGACTTGCCTATGCCAATAAGCATCTGACACAGAATTCAAACCGTGATCTTTCTGACTGCAGAGCCCAGAGTCCAATGCCTCCACCACACTGCCTACCTCTCTTAAGAATTTCCCTGGTTACCTTCTATTGATTATCTCCAATTTATCCTTTCTATAGTTGTTTGCATGTTGTCTCTCTAATTAGATTCTCTAGCACCTTGAGAGCAGGGGCTATCTTTTGCCTTTATTTTTATCCCCAAAGTTTAGCACCCAGTAGGCTTAATAAATGCTTTTGACTGACTGACTGAAATCACACATGATTTCATTTCATCCTCACAACAAGCCCATGAAACAGGAAAAATTATCATTAAGTCAATAAGCATTTATCAAAAGCCTACTGTGTGCCAGGCAGTGTGCTAGACACTAGAGATTAAAAAAAAACCCAAAAACAGTCCTTGCCCTCAAGAAGCTTATATTCTACAAGAGGAGACAACCTATATACACTATGTGTCTTACAAAAAAAGTATAAACAAAACATCATCCCCATTTTATAGATAATGAAACTGGGGCTCAGAGAAGTTATTAACTTGTTCAAGGCTAAGTAACCACAATACTATGATATAGACTCTCTCTTTGGGTCAAACCCTTGGCACATAGGGGCCAATACTTTCAAGCTCCAGTCTACCCTCAGCAAGAGGAATGCACAGATCAAAAGGGGGAGGAGAATGTAGAATGGTGGTGGGGGAAGGCACTAGAGGCTGCACAGAGATTTCCCTGTTCTCACCTTAAGAGTGTGGCCCCGGACCTTCCTGGGTGACCCCCCTAGGGAAATGTCCACACTCCGCCTCTGCTCCAGTGGTTTCACAGTGACTCGCTCAGCTGGCGTGTGTGGCCTCCGTGTTGGAAAGAGCCGGGGCGGGCCTAGGGGCGGGATGTCTGATGGAGATGGTGGCACAGAGATGGATCGAGGCACCTCCAGCATGCTCTTGCTCCGGCCCTGGTCGGCAAACTCTGGGGACCCTGCATAGATAGGGGCCGTGGGGTTCCCATGCTTGAACTGCTGCCTCTGCTGCCATTCATAGAGCTGCCAGACGGTGCCGTCCCGGTGCGCCCGGCGCTCCTCATTGGACATCTTCAGGTGGCTGGCTCTGTCCTGGGCATATTTGTAATCACTGGGTAAGTTGCGGAGTGGAGGTGGGGAACTGCCTGAGGAATGGCGGGTATTCTTGGGCAGGGTCTGGTAGTTCTCTGAGAAGGACAGGGACTGGCCAGGACCCTGCTGGAGGAATCGTATCTGGTCTGAGACAAGGCTGAAGAGAAGAGAGAAGGGGCTTGTCAGTCAACTCAATCATAGCTGTCAGTCAGCAGGCTTAGAGGAAAACAGATAGAAATAATCATAGAAAGGCCTGTCCACCAGTGTTGTTTCATCTTTATACAGTCTTGCATGTTAAGAATTCAGTCCTGCAGGTTAGAATTTTAGTAACAATTAAAACCCTAAACCCTGGAAATCTATCTTACCCTACAGGAAAATAGCAGAGAAGGGGATAAGAGAGAAGGGGATGATAGAAGGGAGGGCAGATTGGGAGGGGGTAATCAGAAGCAAACACTTCTGAGGAGGGACAGAGTCAAAAGAAACAATAGAATAAACAGTGGGTGGGGGGCAGGATGGAATGGAGGAAAATATAGTTAGTCTTTCACAACATGACTCTTATGGAAGTGTTTTGCACAACTACACATTTATAACATATATCAAACTGCTTGCCTTCTGAATGAGGGTGGGTGGGGAGGGAGGAAGGGAGAGAATTTGGAACTCAAAGTTTTAAAAATTAATATTAAAAATTGTTTTTACATGCAACTGGGGAATAAGATATATAGGCAAGGGGGTATAGAAATCTATCCTGCCCTACAGAAAAATAGAAGGAAAGGGGATAAGAGAATGGGGGTGTGGGGAGTGTGATAGAAGGAAGGGTAAATTGAGGGAAGGAGTATTGTCTTGAGGTGGGGAGAGGGGAGAGATGGGAAGAAAATTTGGAACTCAAAATCTCGTGGAAGTGAATGTTGAAAACAAAAAATTAATCAATTAATTAATTGATTTAAAAAAAAAGAAAAACAAAACCCATGGCCATTTCTTTAACCTTTTACCTCTTTGGAAGCAACCCCAAAATTTCTTTCTCCAATTCCATAAAATAAACATTTATTAAACATCTACTATGGGCAAAATTTCTCTCTCCAATTCCATAAAATATACATTTATTAAGCACCTGCTATGGGTAAAAATCTCTCTCTGCAATCACAAAATAAACATTTATTAAGCATCTACTATAGGCAAGGCACCAATAAAAAACTGGCAAACTCTCCTCTGTGTGTGTGTATATACACACATACACATATAAACACACACAAGCATGATACAAGGTGAAATGTGATGTGAGCAAAAAAGAAAAAGGATAATCATTATTCTCAATAAGAAAGTTTGAGAAAGGAGAGATCACTTCAATAGGTGAAGGAGGAATCTGAGATAACTTCATGAAGTCAGGAGATAACGGAGATGGGCCTTCAAGTCTGAGAAGGACTTTTGACAGTCTGAGAAGAGAAGAGAATGTGACTGAAGAATGGAAATGATCCCCAGAGGAGGGAGAGGACAGGATGAGATCATGGAGGGATGAGGAGTCCAGGTTAGCTTGAACTCTCACTATGTAAAGAGAAGCGATGTGAAATAAGGAGGGCATCATCTTGTTACTCCAAGCTTTCTCTTACAGGGATTCTACAGGTGCCAATCCTACATCTTCACCTGCCTGCTGAGTACATACATTTGGACATCCTCCCCTCGGTCCCCTGCCACTACTTGTGCTCAATCATTAAAACTGAGTTCATATCCCCACCCTCATCCACTCTTCTTCCTTATCTAAATTAATGGTGCCACCATTCTGCCACTTGCTGACACCTCGGAGTTACCTCTGACTCCTCCCTCATCCCTAGCATCCAATAAATAGCTGGTACTCTTGGGCTCAGTGTGGGATGGTAGACAATGCCTTGACTTACAGTTAAAATATTTAAGGTTCTAGTTCTGGTTCTAATAGTAGTCATTTAACCCCTCTGGGCCTCAATTTTTTCATCTGTAAAATAGGAATAATAATCCTTGTACTCTACTTACCTCAAAATATTGCTATGAAGAAAGTGCCTCTTTTTATATCCCCAGTGCTTAGCACAGTGCCTGGCACATAGTAGGTGCTTAATAAATGTTTATTGAATTTTAAGTGTTCTACAAAGAACATAAAATTAAATAAATTAAAACATAAAATGAAACTACTTTTTATTGTTTCTTTCAAATTCATACTTTCCTTTTCTCTCCTACTGCCACTATCCTAATTCAAGTCCTAATCAACTCTCACTTGGATTACTATAATAGTCTACTAATTGGTCTCCCTATTTCTAGTCTCTCTTCATCTCTAATCTAGACCACTAGAGTAATCTTCCTCAATTATGGCTTTCCTGACATCACTCTGCTGTTCAAAACCCCTAAGTGGCTTCCCACTGCCTAGACGATAAAGAATGGGGGGAAGTGGAAAGGCTCGCCTGGAACTCTAAATTCTCTGAGACTTCCTCTCTGTCTCTGTTTCTCTCTCTGTCTCTCTCTTTCTTTCTCTCTCTCTCTTTCTCCTCCCCTCTCAAGTTCGCTTTTCTCTATTCCCCTTAAATGTGCCATCCACTTTATCCAAGCCCATCACCTCACTGCTTTATGTACACTTGCTCTTCCCATCTTGCCCCACCAAAACATCATCCTTTCTCTAATTCTTCATGAAATTCCACACACTCTTCAAACAATACTTTTTCTAGGAAGCCTCCTTTGCTAGTCTTATTTTTCATTCCAATCTCTGCCCTAATACTTGGCACCTGCAATAAAAAAGTCTTCTTGAACCACCTGGCCTCTCAGCTCAACCTCCTAAACTCTCATGACCTCCATCTTTATTCCACCTCAGCCATATAGAGGGATGCTCACAAACTTGATCCAGTCATTGCTCAAAGCCAATCTACCTCCATGAATAAGAATCCTGAAATTCCTCTCTAATCACAACCTGCTACCTTGCAATCTCTCCCTCTGCCTCACCGTTCCTAAAACTTTCTTCTTCATTCTCACTACACCCACCAGTCTCTCAGTTTCTCTCTGTTCTCCCAGTCCATCATCCCCTACTGTCTTTCCACTTCCATCTCTTCACAGGTCTGACCTCATATTGACCAGTTCAAATGACACATTACTGGTTACCCTTGAGTCCCTTGCCCCAGTGCATTACTGGCAGTTTCATTTTATCAAACCCCAATCCGTGGTCTCCCTCACAATCTGCCTTCTCTATTCCTACCCTAAAGCTACAGAAAGCCACACAACCACGAAGACTGGTTCCGTGACAAATTTGTTACCAATCTCAAACGGACCCTTATTGGTCCACAGCAATTCTTTCTCTTCTTTCCTAGTTGACTCTCTCCTCCTTCTCCTTGCTAACCCATCCACTTGTGTTCCTGATCTTGTACCATCTTATCTCTTCCAAGAGTTCCCCCTTTGATCATTCTTATTCTCTATCTCTATCTCTTACCTTCCATCTCTCTTTATCCACTGGTTCCCTTCTCCCTACCTACAAACGTCCCACATCTTTGAAAAACCTTCACTTAACTCTGCCATTTCTTCAAGTTATTTGTCTATATCTCTTCTTCCTTTCATAGCCAAACAAAAAAGAGTTGTCTACACTAATTTTCTCAACTACATTCTTTTCAAACCCTTGAAACATGACTTTTTACTCCATCACTTCAATGAAACTGTTTTATCCAAGGCCATGTGGATGATGAACGGAGGTGAAAAGAAGAAAGGCTGGGGAATAGTCAATGAAAGAGGGAAAACGTCTTGGAACCTTGGAGCCTATCTGCAACGCAGTGTTACAGGACATCCAAGACGCCAAATTGTGCATCGGTCCAGCTCAGAAGTGGCATCTATCCTACTGACTCTTACTACTGGGAAAACCTCAAACCTAGGGCTAAAACAATAGTGCATAGAATTGAAGAAAATGAAAAAGGTCACCCACTTCCTTCACTACCAATAATCGAGGCACACAAGCTCAGAGAGGAAGAAAGGGTAAGGATCTAGCTAACCTGACTGATTAGATATGGGGCTTGACGCTATGCCAGAGGGCTCAGGATGAAACATGCTGCCTACCTCCCAACCCCCTCATTGCACTGTGATCTCTTGGAGACCAGGGACTGTTTATTTTTTACCTTTCTTTGTATCTTCAGTGCTTGACACAGAGACTGGCACATAGCAGGTACTTAATAAATGCTAGCTGATTGACAGAGAGGACGTGGAGTCAAGGTGCAGATTGAGGTATATCTTATTTGGACATGGCCAATGCTTATTTCGCTTGACTATGTATATTTGTTGCTTTCTTTTCTCTTTCATTGTGGGGAGGTAGATTTTTGTTAACCGAAAAAAATTAAATTTAAAAAAAGATAGAGGGTCAAGAGGCAATTAGATGGCAGAATAGGTTGAATACTGGACTCTGTGTCGGTAAGATCTTGAGTTCGAATCTTGCTTTAGATATTTATCAGCTGTGTGACCCCGGACAACTCACCCTCAAACTCAGCTTCCTTATCTATAAAATAGGGATACTAATAGCATCTACATCCCATCAGCCAGTCCCAGGTTTGCTGTGAGATTCAAATGAGATAATGTATATAAAGAGTTCAGCAAAACTTAGAGCACTTTCTGAGTATTAACTAGGGGGACTTGTCCTTTCTGCTGCTTACCACTAGATGGTGTGCTACGCTATTTAACAAATAGAATTTCATTCCCCGAAAAGATCACACTAAGGAAAGCACCTACCAGTAGGTGGTTGGTGGGTGGACGAAGGGAAGCAGGGCTGGAGCTCCTTAACCAAGGAGATGCCTAAATGACCTGCCGGCTACGCTATGTTTCCCACACTGAGAAATTTGTGAACCCAGACTTTTGTTAACCGTCATTCTTTCAGCCCCCGGGGAAAACTGGGAAGTGTGGGAAGTATGTCTGATGCCCTCCCACCTCCCTATTCAGAAAAAACTAGGCTGATTCTGTGTGTGAGTTTCTTTTATCCCACAGACATTTCTTCCTCTAGAGAATTCTCCATCCAGAAGAAGTCTGATGAGGTCAGAGCGTTGGTTCTAAGGACATGAGCTCTGATGTCAAAGATGAGGGGTGCCACCCTGGCACTGATGGAAACCAGTGGGAGGAAGGATACAGATAATTCTAGAACGCAGTAGAGCATTGTACTTAGCCCAGGTGGGGTATGGCCAAAGAGGGGAAGGGCCTCTGCCATTTGTCCTCTGGCCAAAGAATCTCTTGCTATATCATCATCAGCTTTTATCATGAAGACAGGCAGGTAGCAACAGGGGAGGAAGGGGCTGGATGCAAATGAACGCCCACTTCTTTTTTAGGCTGAAAGAGAAGCCCGGATGCTCATGATAAATTAAAACTGGCCCCGCAGGCCTTTGGCAAGACTTGGACACGAAAGCCCTCAAGTCCTCTGTGGTGAGAGATACCAGCAGGAGAGGGAGGACAGGGGTTTCATCAACCTGGCCATGGTCTCAGCTCTTGCACCTGCTTCATGGGGAAACAGGGCTGGGCCACAGGGGCTCAGTCTGCTCAACCACCTGGGGCAAGTTCCAAGGAATTCAATTCCGTTCCATTCCAATAAGTACCTACCATGTGCTGAGCTGTGCACTAACAGAAACTAGCTGACCACCTACTTGAGAAAGCCACAGAAAGGAGCCCTCCTAGGGGCGGGAGGTTTACCTAGCTGACCTCTGAGGTCCCTCTGCTTCTGAAATTCTATGAAGAGAAACACAGTAAAGTAAATACTGAATGAAGTGATATGACACGTCAACAGGAGGGCCTCAGTCAGAACAGGGCCTGGGAAAGGCAAACCATCCGTTTGTCCGCATCTCAATATAAAATCTGAAAGGGACCTCAGAGGTCATCTGGCCCAACCACCCCACTTTCTAGATGGGGAAAACTGAGGCTCAAAGGGGCTACTGGACTTGTGCAAGGTCACACAGCTAATAAATGTCAGTGCCAGGATCTGATCCCAGGCCCTCTATCTCCTGTCCAGCTCTCACTACTCCGAGATGCTGTCAGTTCCCCCAAGCAGTCAATCGACAGGAAACCTGTTCCCCTTGGGCCACCAGACAGGATCATGCTTTTCCTATTTCAATAAGAAATAAGACTTGAGAGAACAGGTCAGCAGCCTAGCAGCCCCCAAAAGCAATGTAAAATTAAAAAAAAATTTCTTTAAAAATCTATTTTGGGAAAAAACCACAGCTGATATCTTTCCTTCTCCTTGAGTCTATTTCACAACAACTTGGGTATCATGACTGGGGCTCTTACCCCTCCCATAACTTACCCACCCCGGGCACCTGCAGCCTCTGAGCTCAACCCCTGGCCCACTGGCTGAGACCACCAAGGGTACTCATACCTGACCCTCCAGTTTGTTCTCTTTTCCAGGGAGCTCCGCCATCCCCAGTGAGCATAGGCAGAGGAGACAGGGCTTATGAATGCAGAGACTCAAGGATGCCTATTTAGAACGTTTTCATCAGGCTCAGCTGCCGCTCAGAGTTCCAATACCAGCATGCCAGCCTCCGCACCCCCCGTGGGGCTTGTGGGCTGGTGTGTGAATGAACAATGGGCATCTTTTCTGCTTTTCCTTTCTTTACTTGTTTTTGGAAGTCCATTTGACGAAAAACAAAAGCAGAAACGAAACCAAAAACTGTGCAATTACAATGAGTGAGCTTGGTCCCCAAAAAGGACAGCAGAAAACATCCCCCCCACCTCCCTCCTTTGCAGGCTGTAGTATATGGTCAGACTCTACATTGCTGGACTACTTTTTCCTCCTTTTTTTTTTCTTTGTTATAAGAGATGGCTCTGTGGGGAGTGTTTGGAGGAGAAATATATTTGGAAATGATGATACAAGAGCAAAAGATATCAATAATATTTAAGAAGTCTGTTTGATTGGAAAGGGCTGATCTAATCAGGGATTTTTGTTTCTTTTAAATACATTTTTATTGATATATTTTGTTTTTCTGTTACTGAAATTTCCCCCTGTAGCCTGCTTTTTTTTTCCACTCCAAGAGAGTCATCCCATATAACAAAGAATATTTAATCAGAGGTTTTCAAACGTAGGGCCTGAGAACTTTAAAAATATTTTTAATAACTTTTATGTTAAAGTAATTGGTTTTCTTTGTAATCTCATGCATTTTTATTTTACACATTTAAAAACATTATTCTGAGAATAGGCTTCACCAGACTTCCCAAGGGAGGCATCTGTGTCACTCAAAAAAAGGTTAAGAACTCCTATCTAAATTGCCTGGGGAAAGGTACTGTAGCACCATGTCATTCATTCACAACTTAAATACGGACAGACCTGCTACCCCTCAACTCTGGGGGACAGGAAGAGAGACAAGGTGACCCAGAATTCCTCAAACTTAGGAACAGCCTCTAATTAAACCTAAGTGTTAGAGGTGGCACTTCCAAAACCTCAAGTGTTAGATGGATTTCTGAATTTATTAAAAAGAGGCTGGCTGAAGAGATGATAAGGTTTAATGTAAATACTCAACAGGCATTTCCTTCTTTCCAGGCTGATAATGAAAAAAGGGGACAGTATTTACTTTAAGAGCTTCCAATATTTCTAGGATATACAAAGGCAGTGCCCTGAGATGGTAGGGTGAATGAGATATTTGCAGCCCTCTACACTTACGGAGGCCTGCTCTCTGAGGAATCAACCTCAGAACTGGATTTGTTCGCTGGGGGTTGGGGTGGGGAAACCATGGCTCAAAGCCCTGGTCTGTTACTGACCTTTTGCCGTCTCCTTTCTGCACCTTCACCCAGTTCTCCACCTGCGCCATGTTACTCCTCCTCTGGGCATGCTTTTCGGGGTTGGCTCGGGGATGGATTACCCTGTTATACCCACCAGTACCATTCTGCTCCCCAAGCCCAGAGCCCCCACCAAAGGAACTAGGCAGCACGCCGTTCCTCTCCATTAGCTGAGGCTGGGCCGACTGAGCCCTGGGACCACTGGGTAAGTCCACAAAGAAGGAGTCTGCCTCAGCTGCTGGGTAGGGGGACTTGGACTTCCCCCTGTCCCGCTTCCCCTCCAGAGGGTCCCTCTGGAAGCCGTAGCGTTCCTCATCGTCTTGCTCGGGCCTGTCAAAGCCAAAGGCATCATTGTGGGCTCGCTGGGAGCAGTCCCTGGTATGTCCAGGGCCCATGCGGCCACACTCTTGACAGGGGTCTGTATGGTTGGCTTGTGGGACAGCTTGCCGCTCTGTCCTCTCGGCATCCCTACAATGATAGTACAAAACTGGTCTCAGTGCAAGCAGGGTCAGAAGGCCAGGTGTGGCCAAAACTGAGCCCAGCTCCAGAGGGTCCAGCTGTTAGTGAAGTCTTGGTTGAATGTCCATACAAAGGCCTGTAGCGGACAGATAGCCGCATAGTGTCTTCATTTCAAAGCTACTCTTCCAGTTGCAGCCCAAGATCAGCTCCCTGTACTTGTAAATTGGCTATATTTTTACATTTCTGTTATGCTGTATATATGGACTAAATGCATCTACCTGTGTTAACTAATCTTTGTTTTCTCATCTGTAAAATGGGGGAGGGGAGTAGATTTTAAAAAGCCACTTCCAGGGTACATAATGGGTTTGGTACAAATACAGGGCCAATGAATAGGAGTCAGGCAGAGACAGACTAATTTTAGCTCAATATAAGGAAGGAAATGGTGCGGTAGAAGGTAGGCTAGTTTTAGAATCAAGAGACTTTTGTTTAATTCCTGGCTTGGCCACTTACCACTTCTCTGACCACAGGTGAGCTGTTTAAGCTTCCTGTGCCTCAGTTTCCTCATAGGCAAAATGAAACGGTTAGACTAGATGACCTCTAAGATCCCAACTCGAAATCTATTCTCCTATGAGTCTAAGGAGCAGCTTATTGACAATTAATCATTCATCAAGCAAACAGACTTCCTTGGAAGGTGGTGAGCTCCGCAAGCTTTGAGACCGGATGATATATGGAGGGGATTCATTTTTTCAAATGGAGGTTGGACTTCAAGGTCCCTTGTTGGTCAGAGAATCAATCTATAACTTAGCAGTTGTGGCTTTAGGAAAGGATCCTGGGAACTCCTCATTCTCTTTAAATCACTGGCCACAGAGGTTGAATAAACTTCCAAAAATTACAATCCAGAGGACTGGGCCCCTCCTTCCATTTTTTAGGACCATCCCAGCAGTGAAGGTTTTTCTGATTAGAATGAAATCTCTTTCTTCCCATTCTATTAACAGAGAGTAAATAAGCGTGCACACACACACACACACACACACACACACACACACACACACCTTACAGCCCAGTAAGTGAGTGCATCATGGTGTGGTAGAAAGAATATTGGTCTTGGAATCAGGAGAGACTTGAATTCAGATGCCACTCTGGAACACAAACTGGTTGTGCAACTATTGGCAAAGAACCTAACTTTCCAAAGTCTCAGTTTTCCCACCTATAAAATGGGGGGAATGACATGCCACAAGACTCAAATGAGATAATGTATACAAAAGCCTTCTGCAAACCTTAAAGTGCTATAGAAACACGAGGCATTAATAGAGAAGGAAAAGGAGGAAGAGGTGGCAGGTACCTGGCGGCAAAGTGGAAAGACGTGAGTTCCAACTCAGAAAGAATTCAAATCCAGCCACCCACTTAGTGGCTGTGTAACTCTAGGGAAGTGACTTATATTTTCCTCTTCTGTAAAATGGGGATAAGGATAGCACCGACCTCAAAGGTTGTTGTGAGGATAAAATGAGATATTTGCAAAGTGCTTTGTCAACCTTAAGATTTGCACTATATAAATGCTAACTAATGATAATAACAACAATAATAATAACAACATTGACGCTATTGAAATCCTTAGAAAGCTTACGATGAGGAGAGGGGGCAGATGTTCTGTAACTCTAAATCAGCTTAGCCTTGGTGGATTGTGGCAGGGAGCATTTAGAGATAATCTCCAGCTCCTGAGAGCCAGGAACATGGACTCGATATTCACATTTCTAAGAGCCAGAAAGAGATTTGTGTTAATAGATTGCAAGGAAAAGAAGCCCAATTCTTGTGAGTTTGGGATATGTTGCATTCTTATTAATTTTTTTTTAAACTTATGGAAGCCCTAAGCCAGGTAAAGCAATTTTAATCAGCCCTTAATATTTGAGGAAGGAGGCAGCTAGAGAGCTGTGTGTTGATTTATTCTTTTCCCTGGAGTTAAATAGAGCAGTCCCCTTGGGGCCAAGGAGTAACCTATCTGTCACCTCTCCTACTGTCTGGTTCCAAATTAACACTGAATGTCATGACAGCTCTGAAAATACAGACTGACAACCACCAGCCCACCTGCCCCCATAGGAAGAGGCAGCTTGTCAAATGAGCCAGATTGCCCCAGGGTGCCAGACCACAGGCTGAAGGAACTGGCCCTGGGTGCATGACTATATGCAATGTTGGTTTAAGAGTTTTATGTTTCAGTAAAGTTGAGGAAGAAGAGTTTGAAAGGGCAAAGAGGCTTCATTGGCACAGCCTGGGGCTGCCTCCTTGGAAGTGACTCAAGCAGTTTTTCCCCAGCCTAGAGTAATGACCACTTGTCTAGGTAAGGTGTAGAGGGGATCCTTGCTCAGGGATGGGCTACACTAGACTGCCTATGCAGTCTCATTCAGTTCTGAGATTCTAAGACTTAGTACTCTTTTGAATAGTCTTAACACTCATACTTTCATTATGTGCTCAGGTTCTGCCTCAATTTCTCGTTCTGTAACAAGTCTTAGCCTGGTGTAAGCAAAGAGAGAATGTGCCAAGTAATTAGCAGGTGCCCGGGGCTTAGTATGCGCTTAAGAAATGTTTAGCGATTGACTGAGGAAGACCCAGATCAGATTTGTATAGTAGCCAGGGGGCCCTAGGGCTAGTTAACCATTTAGTGCCCCTAAGCAACACGCTAAGACCATAAATCACCAAACAGTTGCTGATTCCCTCTCCTGGCCACCCAGTAGGAATAGCAGTACCCACCAGCAACAGGCTGAGGTGACCCCAAGACTGAGGCCCGGCCCAGTACCTTCTTCCAGGTGGGGGGACCTGGTGGTAGCAGCACCACCTATCTACTGATCTCCACACCCCCACGAGGAGCAGCAACGGGCTAGAGCTGACCTAGACCCACACCCAGATCCTCTTGGGTGGGGAAGCTGGCTACAGCATTGCCCAGCTCACTCTCCCTCAAAGGACTATCCAGCAAGAATGACTTGGGCCCTATATCCCTGGTGCTTCCCCAGCAGCAACACCTTCTAGAAACTGAGAGAATTCTTTTTCATCTGCTACCCACTACCGTCTCAATAGCTAACAATTACCTACCATCTGTTTCTCTCTGTTCCTGTATTAATCAATCACTGGCCCTTTATGATTGTCTTATTATCTCATCCCCACCTTCCTCAACCCTAGTCCACCATATTCCTCTCTGACGCTTCCACTGTGCCCTCTGGAATTCCAGTTCCATAAGGAAGACAGTTCTCTTTCTTTGAATCTCTTTTTCTCACATTCCTTCTTCCATCTACTAATCATTACCAAGGCCCCACTTGCCCCTGACGACACTATATCCCTGGCATTCCTTTCCATAACTGCTGTGCCTTTATCACCTCCCGCCCCCAAACACATACTCTGGTTCTGGAGAGGCAGGGGTCAGAATGCTGCTACTGCTCCTTCTAGACTCCTTTCTCCATTATTGCTCAACAATGCTTAGCACAGTGCCTGGCATATACAGCAGGAGCCTAATAAATGCTTGCTCCTTTTCCTCACTCCTCCTCAAAGTTCAAAGTATAAAAATGTTCCACCTAATCCAGATAATGGTGTCTGTTACACATGAGCCGTCCAGTCATTCTCCCTCATTTCTCGAGGAATTCAGCAGTGGGCTCACTGACTTCCTGTCCTCACCAACCTTTTATCAAGGGACTCCAGCATCGATGCTGATGTTCTCTCAAACACCTTAAAACCTCCACAATCTCCTTAAATCCCATCACCCGCTCCTTCACCCACTCAGTCATACATAGGGATGGTCACAATGGATCTTACCCTTATCCACAAACCTCCCATTGGACACTCCATGGCCCATCTCTATGCCTCTGAATTGGCCATCCCCCATGCCTGGAATGTTCTCCCTTCTTCACAGACTCCCTCTCTTCCTTTAAGGTACAGTCTTGTGCATGAAGCCTCTTCCAATCCCACCACATTTTACAGCCCTTCCTCTCAAACTATCTTATATTTAACGACTTTACATTTATGCTCATTCATTCTCTATTTATTTTGCATATACTTCCATATGTACTTCTTTACTCTTTTAGAACACGAATTCCTTGTGAGTGGGGATCGTTTCATTCTTTGTACTTTTATTCTCTGAGTCAGCGCCCAGCACACAGTAAGTGCTTAATAATACATGTTGGTTAATTGGATAATCTATCTTCATTGGTAGAGGCAATTTCCTGAATTTATCATATGCTTAAAAAGAAAATCAAGTTCTACTCAATAAAGATTTGCCATTTCATGTATAATTCTCTCCTCTTCTGCTATGTGTATGGGAATGCTCATTTTACTTGATGTTTTTTAAGTTCAGATTAAGACAATGGGATCAATGAAACCATATATATGAGAATGCCCATTTTATTTGGTGTCTCTCAAGTTCAGAATAAAACAAAATAAAATAGGGGCAGCTAGGTGGCACAATGGATAGACCTCCAGCCTTGGAGTCAGGAGGACCTAAATTCGAATTCGACCTCAGACACCTGACACAACTAGCTGTATGACCCTGGGCAAGTCACTTAACTCCCACTGCCTCACCAAAAAATAAAAATAATAAATAGCAAATAAAATAAAGGGTGTTTTCTCATTGGTGATTCTCTATGCAAATGAACTCACGGCTTTATCTCCTGCAAGCACCTCGAGGTCAAGATCTCTGCCTTATTCTCTTCTTTTCATTGTTTTCTTTTATAGGACAGAGCACAGGGCCTCACATTACAAACCAGAGCCACAATTAAGCTTTGCAGAAAAAAGCTGTGCCTTGTCTTCCCAACTATATTGTCGACTCTCTGAGGATGGGAAACATGGAAACATGCAGAGTTGGAAGGCTGACTTAAGGAGACATTGAGTCCAGCCCCTTCCTTTTACAGAAGAAGAAACTGAGCCCCAGAGGGGTTTGCCCATGTTCATATAGCTAGCAAGTTGTGGAATTGAATTTTAAACTCATATCTTTTGACTCTAAATTTAGTAGGCCTCCTCCTCCCCCAGAGGGCCGAGCACGGCACTAGGCACCTAGTTACTATCACGCCTTGGTGGACTGGATAGCATCCTACTGGACACGGAACCAGACAGGTTTCCTTGTGGACAGCAAATTCCCACTATTTACCTACACATTTGGTAGTGGGGGTTCCGGGTAAATATGACCCTTCAACCTTACTGAGTTTACCCCATGCATCAGACATGGATGGTGAAACCCTAAACTATAGGCCGGAGACCCTGAACTCCACTAAGCCCCAGTCAGGCCCTGTCTAATTAGTGCTTCCCTTGAGCCCCTAAAACTCTCCCCCGCCTCAGGGTTTCTACTCCTCCTGTCAATCAAAGCCAGGATCTCAGGGGGGGAGGAGGCAGAATTGCGTCTGTGCCAAACCCAGAGCTGGCTTTTCAAAAATAAATTCCACATTCCGGCTTGTTCAGTTGTCACCCGACTCTTTTGTCAAAACTGAGCAGCAGCAGACGGAGCCAGGCAAAAATAAATATGATTCCTGTTATTTGAGCTTTCCAGGCATTTGGGGGCCAGAGAAACACGAGCTGAATGCACTGGGAAGCGGGGCCAGGGTCCTTCTCAGAGAATTGAGGTTTTGCCTTTGGCTGGATGAGGATGCTGACATTTAAACTCATAGTTATTAATTTCTGCACTAAACCAGCCACTCTGCTGGGGTGGGGAGGGTTCTACACTCCAGTAAACTTCCCTTAGTCCCTGGCTTGTAAATTGATCACAGATTTAGAACTTGAAGGGGTCTTGGAGAACACGAAATCCAACCGTCTCATTTTACTGATGAGGAAACTGAGGCCCAGAGAGGTTGTGATTTGAAAAAGGTCGCACAGCTTGGAAGTGTCTGAGGAAGGGGTAAATTCCATAAGGGCATGGATTACATCTAATTTATATTCATAGTTCCACCCTCTCTTCACCTTCACCTCCCCCCTACCCCAAAGCCCTGCCAAGCATAGGGTCCTAAAACATAGTAGATGTTCAATTAATGTAGTGAAGACAATCCCAATGACTCTCCAGATGGTCCATTTTACTTTGGGATAGCAATAATTTTAGGAAGTTTTTTCTTAAACCCTGAAATCAGCATCTCTGAAACATCTACCCATTACCACATGATGATGATGATGATGATGATGATGATGATGATGATAATAATATCTAGCATTTATATAGCTATATAAATATGCTTAGCTCAGTGTCTGGAACATAGTTCACAGAATAAATACTTGTTTCCTTCTTTCTTTTATTTTCCTTATATGACGCTTTAAGATTTGCAAAATACCTTATGTACATCATCCCATTTGATCCTCACAACCGTCATGGGAGGAAAGTGCTATTCTATTATTAGCTCCATTTTACAGATAAGGAAAAGGGTCTGAAAGTGCATAAGTGACGTGCCCGGGGGCACAGGGCTGGTAAGTGTTAGAGGCAAGACTAGAACTCAGGCCTTCCTGACTCCAGGTCCAGAGCTTTATCTACTGCACCACCCAGCTCAGCTGCCTTTTGGGGCTGAGAATAAAAGGACTCTACTAATAGTTTCTCCTCCATCTGACAACCCTCCAATGCCTGAAGACAGGGATCGTGTTTTCCTCAAGTCTTCTTTTCCAAGTTAAACAGCTGAGGACCTTAAACTGATGACTCGAATGCCCAGTATTCCCAACATCTTGATCATTGTCTTTTGCAATAACTTCAGCTGGCCACTATCCTTCCTAAGATATGCCGTCCAGAACAGAAAACAATACCCCAGGGGCCGTCTGACCAGGGCAGAGGATGCCAACACTACCATCACTTTCCTCCTTCTGTTAATGTAGCCTCAGATCACATAAGTTCTATTGGCCACCCAATCACACTGATGACTCACTTACAGTCTATCAAATGCCATAGTCCTTTTACAAATTAAATAATGTCTAGGAATGCCTACATCATTTCTATATTTGTGCAGCTGATTCTTTGAAAGTCCAACTGTAAAATTTTACATTGATCCCTATTAAATGTTGTCATATTAGAGCTAAGAGATGTCATTAGTGGATAGAGTGAGCTGGCCACAGAGCCAGAAAGTCTGAGATTCAAGTACGTGCTGGCTGTGTGGTTCTGAGCCAGTAGCTTAACTTCTATCTGCCTCAGTTTCCTCAAGGCCCTGAGGAAGGACAGTTCAGTGGGGTCAGACTAGCTTTTTTTTTTTTTTTGCCTTTTTTTTTGGTGAGGCAATCGGGGCCAAATGACTTGCTCAGGGTCACACAGCTAGTGTTATGTGTCTGAGGTTGGATTTGAACTCAGGTCCTTTTGACTCCAAGGCTGGAGCTCTATCTACTGTGCCACCTAGCTGCCCCATGTCATAGTAGCTCTTGCTGGAAGGAGTGGATCATGGGCAGGGATGATACTCAGGAAAATGATGACATTGGCAAGGTTGTCTCAGCTCCTTTTTGCATCACTTCTGCTCGTCTCTCAACCCTCTTGCCTAGTGCATTCATGTTGCCCTGACCCCTCTTATCAGAGGGAAAACTGATCTGTCAGGTTATGGGATATAACAGGAAAAGCACTGAACTTGAAGATAGGAGATCTAGATTTCAATTCAACAAAAAATATTTATTAGCTCCTAACAAGGAGAAGACAATTTGCTAATATAATGTTGATACACGTAAAGTGCTCTAAGGTTTGCAAAGTGTCTCATTGGGTCCTCACAACACCCCTGTGAAGAAGTAGCTATTAGTTTCATCACCATTTCACAGATGATTTCATTCTACTAATAACCACTCTTTGAGGCTGGCCATTTGTCCAGGTCTGAATCTTCCTGTCTTACAATCCAGCCTGTGTCTCATTTGCTCCACAAAGTCAGCCCAGGGAGGGAACAGGACCTGTGCTATATAAAGGGACCCAAATAACTGACCTACACACCTGCCTTCACAGAGTCACACAATCTGAGAGTTGGAAGGGACCTCTGAGGCCATCCTGTCCAGCCTGTTTATCAAAAGCATCCCCACGAAATAAGATATACAGGCAATGGGGTATAGAAATCTATCTTGTCCTACAGGAAAATTGAAGGGGAAGAGGATAAGAGAAGGGAGGGGATAGAAAGGAGGGCAGATTAGGGGAAGGGGTACTCAGAATGCACACCATCTTGGGATGGGGAAGGGACGAGATGGGGAGAAAATTTAGAACTCAAAATCTTGCAGAAGTGAATGTTGAAAACTAAAAATAAATAAATTAATAAAATCAGAAAAAAAAAGTACAAAAAAAAGTGTCAAGGATGGGATCTGAACCCAGTTCTTTTGAACTCTATAGTCAGACCTCTATGTACTATGTCACCTTACCATTCCAAAGGCAAAACAGACAATAGGACAACAACAGTACCAGTGTTTGCCATCGTTTAGTTGTTTTCAGTTGTGTCCAATTCTTCCTGACCCCATTTGGGGTTTTCTTGCCAAAGATACTGGTGTGGCTTGCCATTTCCTTCTCCAGCTCATTTTACAGATGAAGAACTGAGGCAAACAGAGTTAAATGACTTCCCCAGGGTCACACAGCTAGCAGGTATCTGAGGTCAGGTTTGAACCCATGAAGATGAGTCTTCCTGACTCCAGGCCTGACGCTCTACCCACTGCACCACCTAATTGCTCTATAGTAGTACCAGTACATGTACTAAATAAGTAAATGAAAAAAAAAAGCATCCCCACTAGAACAGAGTCAGCAGATGATGAGAAAACTGAAGCTGAGAGGGATGTGCCCAGGGTCACAGAGCTAGTGAGTGTCTGAGGCAGGATGGCAATGTGGCTCTTCCTCACTCTGAGTCCACCTTCTACCTACTGCGCCAACCAGCGCTCTAAAGGTACTGGGCTGAGGGAGGAGTTCAAAGCCCAGCCCTTCCTATTCCCCTCAAAGCTATCTTCATCTCTAAAAGAGCTAGCATTCACACGGCACTTGAAGGTTTGCAAAGTGCTTTACAAATATTATTTCATTTTGTTCTCATAACAACCCTAGGAGGTAGGTGCTATTGTACTGCTCCCATTTTACAGAGGGGGAAACTGAGAGAAAACAGCTGAGAGATAAGCAGTCTGGCTCTGCCTACCTCACAGGGTTCTTGTGAAAAACCACAGGTTATATCAGCTGTGAGTTCCTGGAGAGCAGGGACTGGGGTGTTTTGGTTTTTTGGAATTTTTTGCCTTTCTTTGTATCCCCAGAACTTAGCATAGTGCCTGGCACATAGCAGGCTCTTAATAAATGCTTGACTGACAGTAAGTGTGCTTTGTAAACTGGGAAGCACAAACTTCAAAGATCTTTGTTGACAGTCACACTAAGATTTTAGGAACTTGATGTGTTAACGTCTGGGGAGAAAGGAAGGGAATAAGCATTTATGTAGCACCTACTGCACTAAACACTCGTACAAATATTATCTCCTTTGATCCTCACACCAACCCTGGGAAATGGTGCTGTTATTATCCTCATTTTACGAGGCAATCAGAAGTTCAGTGACTGGCCTGGGGTCACAGAGCTAATGAGTGCTTAAGGTCACATCTGAACTCAGGTCTTCCTGAGTCCAGGCCCAGCATGCTATACGCTGTGCCACCAACCGTCTGCTGGGAGTATTTTTACTTATAAAAAGGAGCTAAGGGAAAGAAAGACTTAGGCTGAACGTGAATGAACGACAGGATTTCAGGCACCTGTTTCAGGAAAGGGGACTACTCAGGTGCCCTTAAAGTTATCCCACAGAGGCAGAGACCTATTCTGCCCACATGTAAAGCTCGACACAAGAGGCATTTCCTCTGGAGCACTGACCGCTTCAACGATGCTCGAGACTGCAGCTGGGCAGCCTGGTTCATGGCTCTGATCCAGCCGCTCATATCTTCTTGAGTGTCGGCACTGAAATAGTAAGTTCTCATCCCCGAGTGCTCCGCTGGAAAATCAACGCCAGAAGTGTTGTACATGTGGGCCCGCATGCCATTGTGGACAGCCTGTAAATGCCGGGGAGGCAGATACGTGTTAGAGGGCAGAAAGCACGGGGAAATTCATATCCTGTGGGAAGGAAGGAAGGGAGAAAGAGAGGGGAGGAGAGAAGAGAAAAGAAAAAGGAAGGAAGAAAGAGAAAGAGAGAGAGGAAGGAAGGGAGGGAGAAAGAGAGAGGAAGGGAGAGAGAGGAAGGGAGAGAGAGGAAGGGAGAGAGAGGAAGGGAGAGAGAAAGGAAGGAAGGAAGGAAGGAAGGAAGGAAGGAAGGAAGGAAGGAAGGAAGGAAGGAAGGAAGGAAGGAAGGAAGGAAGGAGGAAGGAGGAGGGAGGGAGGAGGGAGGGAGGGAGGGAGGGAGGGAGGGAGGGAGGGAGGGAGGGAGGGGGGGGAGGGAGGGAGGAAGGGAGGGAGGGAGGGAGGGAGGGAGGAAGGAAGGAAGGAAGGGAGGGAGGGAGGGAGGGAGGGAGGGAGGAAGGAAGGGAGGAAGGAAGGAAGAAAAGAAGGAAGAGAAAGACAGAAAACATCATTCATGTCACATGGTCCTCTGCCCTGGAGAGTCTAACACTAGGCATGCCCATCCCCACGAGTTCAGGAGCACATCAAATCATTTTCCTAGCCCTGAAATACCAAAGGCTCCTCCCAGCATATGAAACACAGTGACAGACGTTTGTTTTCCTCTAAGAGTCTCACAGACTTTTATGTCTGTTTTCTATTTACTCTTCCCAAACAACTCGAGGAGGGTCCTACAGATGAAGTTTACACGAGAACCAGACTTTTTCCACACTCTCCCCTTAGAAAGCAAACATGCCTGGGAATTGCCGAGTCTGGGCTCTGCTGAAGCATGTATCTGCCTGTTTGGCTACCACTAGAATGAGGTCCAGAAATCTGCTGCAATAACAGGTGGCTTGAGGCTGACATTACAGCAGATGGCTAGCATTTACAAAGTGCTTTAAGGTTTGCAAAGCACTTTATAAATACTATCTCAAATAATAATAATAACAATAACAGCTAACTCATACAGCACTTACTATGTGCAGACACTATACTAAGCACTTACACAATCATTAGCTCATCTGATCCTCACAACAACCCAGCAAGGTAGGTGCTATTATTATCCCCAATTTACAGCTGAGGAAACTGAGGCAGAAAGGTTAAGTGAATTGCCCTCACAGATCTAGTGAGTATCTGAGGATAGATTTGAACTCAGGTCTAACTCCAGCATTCTGTCCGTCGAGTCACCATTAACAATGTCTAGGTGTTCAAGCTTGGAATTTGGCATTTCTTAAGATCCGCCCTCCCCACTCCCAAAAGAAAAGCACTTTTTCTACTTCCAAGGAAGAGAGTGACATAAACTTTCTAGGGATGGGCTGGCTGCTAGCTTTGCATAACAGGTTTACCCAATCAATGAACCAACAGGCATTTAAACACCCACTCCAAGACAGGCACCGTATTAGACACTGGAGCTAGAGACAGAAACAAACCAAGCCCCAAGATAACATGGTGATCTACTTCAAGTTACTCTGGGTTCTCAATTAGCAGCTGATGTTTCCTGAAGAAAGAAAAAGAGACTTCAAGTGGCCGATACAGTGACGGGCTGAAGGTGGCAGTTCAGACAGTCTGCAGTCAGCCAGTCCTCAGCCAAAGGGGTCAGTGAGTCCTAAAAGTAAGTATGTGTGAATACACAGCGCCCCAAGAGCCCAGGAGCATCCTTCAGTGTGCGGAGCGTCTTGTGCAAGGTGCGATATCTCAACCGGGATGGCAATGCCAGTCGATGTAAGCTCATGTATTAATGAAAGGGTGGCAGCGCTGCTGTCCCCAAGGTCACAACAGCAGACAGGCAATAAAGTTCTCTCAGATTCTGCTGCCCCTTCCCTCCCAGGGACTTGAAGGAGCTACAGGACCAAGCATGCCTTATTCTTAACAATAACAAGGAGAGATTTGGGAGTCACAGCAATAAGATACATGACTAAGGCAGATTTCAGGGAGAGGTTTCATTGACTAGCCCACAATAATAACAAACAATTCATATTTTTTTCTATAGCTCCTAAAGGTTTACAAACTTCCCCCTGACAATAGCCCCATGAAATAAAGAAAAGCCTTATCATCCCCACTTTTCAGATGAGGAGACTGAGGCTTGGAGGGGTTAAAAATGACTCACCTAATGTCAGATACCTAGTAAAGGGCAGAGCCACTCATAATCATGGAGTGTCCAAGCTAGAGGGGATCTTGGAGAGGTCTAGAGCAGGGGTTAGCCTTTTCTATATCACGGACCCCTTTGGTGACCTGGTGAAGCCTATGGAATAATGTTGGCCACCCACATTTGCAAGAAAAGGAAGGGTTCAATTTCAGTGGGAGGTTAGTGAAAATGATGATCTGATTTTCTTCCCATCGAATTTCACGGAATCCCTGAAATCCATCCATAAATCCATGAAGGTCCTGGGGACTCCAGGTTAGGAACCCCTAACCTAGACCAACACCATCATTTTATAGATATGAGAACTTGACTCAGGGCCACTACACGTGGCATAGCACTAGGTTTGCAGTTAGGAAGACCCGAGTCCAAATCTGACCTCAGACACTTGGGCAAGTCACTTAACCTCTGATTACCTCAGTTTCTTCAATGACCTTCCCCAGGGTTATTGTAAGGATCAAATGAAATAACATTTGTAAAGTTCTTAGCAGCCTTCCTGGCACATAGTAGGGTCTAAATTAATGCTTGCTCTCCCCCTCCCTTCTTTCTTTTCTCCCTCCCTCCTTTCTTTCTTCCCTCCCTCCTTTCTTTCCTTCCTTCTTTCTTTCCTCCCTCCCTCCCTCCTCTCACTTCCTTCCTCCCTCTCTCTCTTCCTCCTTCCCTTTTTCCTTCCTTCCACCCTCCCTCCCTCCCTTTCTTCCCTCTACACCACGAATACAAAGAACATTAGCAGCTTCATCAGCTCTTTTGGGACAGGAAGCACATCCCCTTATCCTACAGCCAGACACCCACACAAGGCTTGCAAGACTCCATCAAGATCCCAGTCAAGCCTTCTCCACCCCCAGGACGTGTGTTGTGCAACAGAAACGTCATAACCGGTCTCTGAAGGTTTATCATGGGATATTTTTATGGCTACTTTTATCTTGCTCCCCTCCCTGGGCCTGGAACAGTTATCTCTCCCCTGTTCTGCCTGTTAGATTTCTACCCCTCACTTAAAGCCCAGCTCAAACGTTACCTCTTCCATGAAGCTTCCCTGATTTGTCAAATCTCAGTCATCCCATGGCTCTTTGTTACACACCTCCAATATACTTAACATGTAACATTACGTAGAATAGTTATTTCTGTTTGTGTCTTATGCCCCTAGAATACTGGATTGATAGCAAGCTTCATGAGGGTAAGGGATCATTTCTTTATTTACATTTTGTATGTCCTCTTCCTAGTACCTAGCACTATGTTCAGATGAAGTACAAAGGTTCTTAATAAAATGTTCGCTGATAATTAATTAAGAAAGACGGACTGAAGTCATCAAACTGCAGAGAACAAACCTCTAACCTCACAAATGCACTGTCCATACCTTAAAAACTAAGGGTTCAGTGAAAACTCTTGGCTGAGTTTTTCTAAGAAATTCTAAGAGAGGGAGCGAGGGAGGGTGGAAAAGGACAGATGAAGGACAGTACAATGATAAACAAGGCTTTCCCAGAATACATTTTTCACACCTTCTGATGAAGTGTTAGCATATGGTATATAGAGTCTTGGGGAGTTACTTTGGGACGCTTGGGTGTTATAAAAAAGGCTGGTTGAACTGAATTGTTGAAATGTGTCGCTAGAGACTTGCTTTCAAGGAAGGCTTTCTGACTAATAACAAGTCTACATTCCACTAAGAGGACTGTCCCAAACCAGTTTGATTCAAGTCAAAAAGCAAATTAAGAATCAATTGTGTGCCCTATGTTATGATCCTATGTTGGGGGAGAAGGGGGCAGGGTGTACGTTTATATAGTTACAAGGTAGTACTTAGAAGCAGAGAACATTAACAATTGGGGAGATCAGGGAAGGCTTCCCAGAAGAGGTGACGCCAGAGCACAGCCTTAAAGGAAGATAAGGATGTTGAAAGCCAGAGATGAGGAAGGATTTATTTCAAGCATGGGGGACGTCTTGTGGGAGTGTATGCAGGTAGGAGGTAGAAAGGAATGTAGAGTGTATGAAAGGAAATCACATAAAATAAGACTGGAAATGTAGGTGGTCGCCAGACTGTGAGAGCCTTAAATGCCACGCTGAGGAGTCTGTATTTTTATCTTAGATGCAGCAGAGAATTACTCATGATCTTTGAGCAGAGGAGCAAAATGATCAGACCTGTGCCTTAAGAATATTTGAGCAGTTATGTGGACGATAGATGGCAGGGGGTGGGTGGGTGGGGATGAGATTGGCCGGGAGGGTACCTGGGAGGCTCTTACAATAGTCCAGGCAAGAGGTGATAAGTAAGGGTCTGCACTAGGGGAGGAGCTGTGTGAGTAGAGAGGGAAATGGATGCCAGAGAGGGTGGGAAGCCAGATCGAGAAGACCCGGCAGCCACCTGGATATGTGGGATGAGGGACAGTAAGTCCAAGATGTCTATGAAGATGCACAGTGGGGTCCTCATCAGAGAGAAAGCTGGAGGAGTTTGGAGCGTGGGGTCCTAATAGGTCACTGAGGCAGAAAGAACCAATAAGCAGCTGGGGATGTGGGACTGGAGTGAAGGGGAAAATGTAGAGACTTGGCAGCCATCTGTAAGAGATGATATTCAAATGTAGGGGGAGTTGCTGAGATAGCCAAGGGAGAAGGCATACAGAGAAAAGAGGGCCCAAGACAGAACATCTAGGGACACCCATGCTTAGGGGACAGGAGATGGATGGTAAACCAGCAAAGGAAATGGAAAAGGAATAGAGGAACAGTCAGGGAGAGGGGGAAAGGGGAAGGAGAGGGGGAAGGGTAAAAAGAGGAGGGGGGAAGAGGAGGGAAAGGGGAAAGAGGAAGGAGAGGGGGAAGGGGAAGGAGAGGGGGAGGGGCAAAAAGAGAAGGAGAGGGGAAGGGGAGGGGAAAGGGGGAGAGGTAGAGAAAGAAAAAGAGAGGGGGAAGAGGAAGAAGATTCCAATAGCCAAGGAGAAAACTGACAGGAAACCAAAAGGATGGAGCTGAGTTTTAAGCAGCCCAAAAGAAGGAATTCTAAGGTACCAAAGAAACTGGATAGACCTTGGACAAGTCACTTAAGTCTGGAGTACTCTGGGAAACTCCCTAAGACGACAAGGTGGCTTTTCAAAATCCTTGCTGGCCTGGTCCCTTCCTACTTCTCGAGCCTTCTTATACTTTCCTCCCCTCCCTGTACTCTGGGATCCAGAGACACTGACCTCCTTGTTATTCCTCATAGAAGATTTTGAGTCAGAGGCCCCAGGTTCAAAACCTGCTACTCACTTCTGCAGGAATTCGGCTGGGTCCCTTCTCATTTCTAGACTGTGGATTCCTCTTTTATAAATGGAAAGGGCGGGATTAGGTGATGTCTAAAGTTCCTTTTAATTCTAAATCCTAACTGTGCTCCAATCAGTACCATTCTTTACAAATAGAACATAAGAAAATGGAAGCAGACATACATTCACAGGCTGGGAAAGGGTTAAGGGGGCAGGAATCTCTCCTTCCAGAAGATGGGGTCAGACCACTCACCCTGGAGTATGTGTGAATGGGAGGCAGAGAAGGACCACAAAAAAATGATTCCTTTGCAGTTGGAGGTAGGGCAGTAAGCCCACCACACAATGAAGGATGAAACAGGCCCTGATCAGGTCCCCAGCTCTAGGACCCCAGGTAACCCCTAGTTCAACTCCAGGTCTATCCCACAGAGAAGAGAGAGTGGAAAGAAAAGCAGCCTGGCTTTCCCATAAGAACAAATTGTGGTTTCATCTCAACTCTGAAGCCAGCTTGTTTGTGGAGTCAGTCACTGAGAATTTTTAAATTCGTGGACCAAGGATATAACTGGCCCCCACAGGATCCCCAGTAAAAGATGGTGGGTATCAACATCTCACAGCCCTTCCAATAGCTGTGGCTAGAAACGGAAGTTTGTTTAATGTCGATACTGTTCCACAAAATTAGGTGACAAGGCCAGGATCTGTGCCCCAAAGCTCCCTTTCTGCATCACATGGACCCTGAATAGCCCTTGAAGCCAAGGTGGGGAGGGGATTTCCAAATAGAGATAGTCTGGGCTGTTCATCTCCTTGGAGAAGCAATTACAGCTGCCCATAATGGTCCCAGAGTCCCCAGTTTTGAATTCCTAGGGCTAGCATCATCAGAAGCCAAGAAATGCTTCCCCAGAATGTCTGTGGTTATAACTAATGAATAGGACCCTGGACTCTACCAAGCTTAGGCTCAAGGTTAGCTTTGTGGCGAGCCCCTGGCTTATAAGGAACAGGACAGAAGCCCTAGAAAAACTAGGGCCTAAGTTCTTCCGGAAATCTCACTACAAAGAACGGAGCTACAAAAGTATTTTATTTCAAACATTATCATGTAAGCCAGGTGATTTTTATTTGATTGAATTAACTTTCAAAAATATTTAAGTTAACATTGAAAAACATAATCCAAAAGACAAATCATTTATACCTTAAAAGAATACTTGCGGTTTATACGGTCTTCGGGCCCAACAGGAGAGATCACATAGCTGGGCAGTGGGATGCTTCCTAGGACGGCTTCTTCTCGACTGTCTTTGAACAGAAGAAGAAAAAAAAGATCAGGATGAGCCATGAGATCTCATCCAAAGGAGGAGGACAGCAAGAGTAAATCAACATACATTGGGCATACGTGATATACAAGGTCTTGTCCTGCGGATTAGACTATAAAGATGAAAAGCAACATGGTCTCTGCCCTCAAAGATGAGGATACCTTTTGCCTGAAAATCTTGAAGGTGAAAGGGACCTCAAAGGGGATCTAGTCCTAACATAAAAGAGATGGAGTCTCCTCTCTAGCATTTCTGGCCAGTGGTCATCGAGCCTTGCCTTGCCTCACCTTGGAAATATATGCTGTGCTTGCAAGGAGATAGGACGAGGTAAGGGAAAGGGAGAGAGCCAGACATCGTCCTCGAGAAAAATGAAGAGAGCTGGGATTATCTCCTGCTGGGGGAAGGGCAGGAAAAGGAGATAAAAGAGATGAGGGAAGGCATCATGGAGGCTGAGGTGGCACCTGGGCTGATCCTCAAATAGAAGAACAAGTTTCAACAGGTGGAGATAAGAAGAGACAAGAGATAAGCATTCTCTCCCAGAGGGAGAGCCAAACAACAGGTTACAAAATGAACCAATTAAACAATAATAACAATAATAATAGCTGACAAGAGGCAGCATGTCATCATGAGGTTGACTTCAGGAGCAGGAAGACTTGGGTTCAAATCCCACTTCTGACATCTACTGGCTGTGTGACCCTGGACAAGTCACTTAAGTCTGGAGTACTCTGGGAAACTCCCTAAGACGACAAGGTGGCTTTCCAAATCCTTGCTGGCCTGGTCCCTTCCTACTTCTCGAGCCTTCTTATACCTTCCTCCCTTCCCTGTACTCTGGGATCCAGAGACACTGACCTCCTTGTTACTCCTCATAGAAGACAGGGCACCTCCTGATTCCCAACATCTCTGGCTGTCCCCCATGTCTGGGCACTCTCTCCCTTCTCATCTCTGCCTCCCGGCTTTCCTGGCTTCCATTACCTCAGCCAAAGTCCTGCTTTCTGCACAAAGCCTTTCCCAGTCTCCCTTACTCTCAGGGCCTTCCCTCTGGTGACTATCTCCAATTTGTCCCGACTGCATCTGGTTCCTATATAACTGTTTGCATGCTGCCCTACCCCACCCCCATTACACTGGGAGCTGCTTGGGAGCAGCCGTTGTCATTTCTGGTTTTTTGCATCCCCAGGACTTCAAACAATGCCTTTTACATAGTGGGTACTTAATAAATGCTTATTGATCGACTGAAGTTGTGGAACAGTTGATTAGCACAGGGGAGGCAATGTGGTCCAATAGAAAAAGCAGGGGATCTGGAGTCTGAGGGACTCTGCTTCTGAAGCTTCCTGCCTGAGTGAGCCTGGGCAAATCATTTAGCTTCTCTGGGTTTGGGCTTCCACTTCTGTAAAATAAAAAGGTTCCAGGGGCAGCTAGGTGGCGCAGTGGATAGAGCTCCAACCTTGGAGATAGAAGGACCTGAGTTCAAATCTGACCTCAGACACTTGATACTTACTAGCTGTGTGACCCTGGGCAAGTCACTTAACCCCCATTGCCTAAGCAAAAAATAAAATAAAATAAATACAATAAAATGAGGTGGTCCCTTTTAGTCCTAAATCCTATAACCTCATGGTACACAAATTCCCCCAATAGACCTAGTCTGCAAAGTTGCTGGCACCACACTTACTTGGGCCAGCCAGCATCTCCACCATCTGTGGGAAATCATTTCAATTTTCCGGGCCTCAGTTTCCACTTCTATAAAACGAGAAGTTTAGACTACATGGCCTCTATAGCGCAGTCCAGCTCTATATTTATGGTTCAATACATTGGTAGAGGGGACTTCCTCACTTCCCTACACCATTAAAATAATTTTTTTAGTTGTTTTCCATTGTGCCCAACTCTTCATGATCCCTTTTGGGGTTTTCTTAGCAAAGATACTGGAGTGGTTTGCCATTTCCTTCTCCAGCTCATTTTACAGATGAGGAAACTGAGGCAAACAGGGTTAAGTGACTTGCCCAGGGTCACACAGCTAGTAAGTGACTCTAGGCCTGGCAGTCTATTCACTGAACCATCTAACTGCCCCAATGAAATCATAGGTCTAGTTAAAAAAAATCATTAAGTCTAGTTTAAAAAAACACACACACACACAACAAAAACTTGAAGGTCTTCAAAGTGTTTCATGCACATCCTTTCATTTGATGCTCCCAACAACTTTGTGAGGTAGCTGCAACAGCTATTATTTTCTCCATTTTACAGATGGGTAAACTGAGGCTCAAAGGTGTGAAAGAGACTTTCTTGTGATCACTCAGCTAGTACTTATCAGGGCCAAAATTTGAACTACGGTCTTTCTTGACTCCAACTGGCAGTATACCAATCTTGCCTCTGAACAGTAACATTTAATAGGTGACAATGCTGGACAGAACCCTGTATTAGGCATTAGGAGAAATGCAATGTAAACATATTAGATTAGGCAGGTCCTTACCCTTAGGAGTTCCCATTCTAATAGAGAGATGAGATCCCTCAGACAAGACTGTAGCACATAAGGTTATACGGAGAGGTACAAATTCAAGCATTATGTGAGGTCAGAGAGGGAAAGGCTAGTACCCACTGGGCGTCAGGATTGGGGCAGTGGTTGAGCTAAAGATGAATAGGATCAAAAAGGCCTGGGTTTGGAGATGGAAGGGATTCAAGGGGTCACCTGGAAATTCACAGAAGAAACAGAAGCAGATTTCTCCTAGATTATAAACTCCATGAAGGCAGATGCTGAGTTCTCTGCCTACCACAGTGCTCTACATACATGTGCTCAACATATATTTAGGGCACTGAATTACATGCCTCGCCTGTGCACACACATGTATGTATTCATCTCCTCTTAAATTTGACCAGAAAGTTTCCACAACAGATCTGTGCCCTCAGTGGGATAGAATTTGGAAGGACTGTGGGATGTGCAATAGTCTGTAAATGAATCAAACTGAATAGGATGTAAATAACTCAGGCACCTCATCCCTCTTCCCTCCCTTTGCTCTCTAAGCTCTAGCCAAGCTAGACTTTTCTCCGTCTCCCATTTTCATCCTGCCTTCTCCCCTATGCCTATGCCTTTGCTCTCCCCATCCCCTGTGCTTAGGATGCCCCCCCTTCCCCTCCTCATCTAGTTTGTTAAAGTCTTTCCCTCCTTTCAAAGACCAGCTCAGAAGCTACCTCCTCCATGAAGTCTTCCCTGGCTGCCCGGCCCACCTAGTGAGGGCCATCTCTCTTGCCTCATATCACACAGTATTTTTAATCTGCACTCTCTCTCCTATTTTATTAGCCCATCCTTGCTAGGCTGGATTATAAACTTCTTGAAGGCAGGACCTGGGTCATCCCTTTCTTCATATTCTCAGTGCCTTGTACAGTAGGTACTTCATATAATTTTTGGTGAACTGAATTGCTAAGACTACCAGGGACAGAGACGGAGAGCAAACTCTTCTGGGGGCTGCACTTTCAGTGACCTGCCATCAGCTAAATGTGGGAACAAGATAACAACCACAAACTAAGAGCCCCCAGAGTAATTTAACTTTATCAGGCTCAGAGACATCTAGGTGGGTCGGCAGCCCTGGGCGCCTTGATGAAGACGGAAACTGGCCAAAAGAAGGGACTTTGTTCCCACTTCTTTCCCTGCCAGTGAGAATGTCTGCTCACCTTTATAGTAGAACAAACAGTAATCAGCAAGCACAAACCATCTTCTCTTCCATAATCGCATCCCAGAGCTGTCCTACAAAGCAGAGCAAGCCAATTCAGAAGGACCCCTGTGCACGGCCCTCCCCACCCTATCACTGTGGCACAAGTAATCAAGTCTCATAATGTAGCCTTTGTAATAAATGTAATAATAATAATAATAATAATACATTTCCATGGGACTAAAGAGTTTACAAAGTATCTTTCTCCCAACAACCCTGGCAGGGAAAGAGTATGAGTAATATATTGTGCCCATTTTATAGATGAAGAAACTGAGGCTCAAATGGGTTGACTAAATTACCCAAGTAATGCTTCCTTTAATCCTCTAGATCAGCAGTGGGGAACCTGCGGCCTCGAGGCCACATGTGGCCTTCTAGATCCTCAAGTGCGGCCCTTTGACTGAATCCAAACTTCACAGAACAAATCCCCTTAATAAAAGGACATGTTCTGTAAAACTTGGACTCAGTCAAAAGGCCGCACTCAAGGACCTAGAAGGCCACATGTGGCCTCGAGCCCCCAGGTCCCCTCCCCCTACCCTGCTCTAGATATTGCTTCATGGCCCCTTTTGTGACTGATGGCATGTGTCTCTTGGGAGGAAGCTACAAGAGTCCTCAGTGCTTTTTGAATGACATGTCTGTTACATGATCATCTCATGACAGAAATGCTTTGTGCATTTTTTTTTTTACTTTTTCTGGGGGAAGATTCCCCATCCCTAGTGCCTCTTCTCATTGTCTGAAGCCCTCACCTGTTTGTGCAGCCAGCCTCTCACCACCACAGGGACATTGGGGTTCCTTCTGATAGCCTGGTCCCTTTTTCCAAAGCTGTGGATTTTATTGGTCTTGATAACCTAGGAGAGGGACAAAATAAAAACAAAAAACCTAAAGATTTTAGAGCATTAGAAATTAGGAAGGTTTTAGATTTGATTCAAGTAGGAGCATCCCGGTCCCAGGAGCTGTGGTCCTTCCCACCTTTTTTTTTTTTAAACAACAGCAGCATCAAGGACCACCATTTGACTCAGCAATATGGAAGCCAGGGCAGTATCTTCCGGTCCTAGAAATGTATGGCCGTCACACGCAATAATGATCTCCCCAAAACAGAAGTGAGACAGAGAGAGATCCTGAGACCCAGAAAGATGGCCCTGGACAGACAGGAGCCATTAGGGAATCTCACAGGATTTACAGCTGGCCAATGTGGAACTTAGAGCTCATCTAGACTAACCCTGTCATTGCAGAGAATAAGAAACTGAAGTCTACAGAGGCTAAGTAACTTGCCTAGGTCACATAGGTCGTAATTAGCCACGCCAGGATTTGAGCACCGGTCATTAGATTCCAGAGGGGGAGCTAGGTGGCGCAGTGGATAGAGCACTGGTCTTGGAATCAGGAAGACGCATCTTCATGAGTTCCAATCTGGCCTCAGCCACTTACTAGCTGTGTGACCCTGGGCAAGTCACTTCACCCTGTTTGCCTCAGTTTTCTCATCTGTAAAATGAGCTGGAGAAGGAAATGGCAAACCACTCCAATGTCTTTGCCAAGAAAACCCCAAATGGGGTCATGAAGATTCAGACACAACTTAAACAACTCAACAATAGGAACAACAATGAAAACAGCTTTAGACTCCAGACTGAGTATTGCCAGCCTCCACCAGCAAACAGTGATCCCAATGCGTCCTTTGGTAGCCCGGGGCAGAGAGAGTGTGCTTAACCCAGCACCACTTACACAAGGAACAGCGACTGGACCAAGAGCCTAGACATCGGTCTCTGCAACAAATCCTGTGTGTCTTTGGGCAAATCATTTCCTTTCTCTGGGCCTATGAGCTCCTCCATAAAATGTGAGGACTTGGCTTCCGTAGGTCTCTTCCAGCTCTGAACTCCTATGATTCTATGGGATTTAATTTCTGGGTGTCTCCAGGTCCTCACTCAGGACCTTTATGCACGGGACGGCCTCGATAAACACAGGTGCCACAGACAAAAAGAAGGTGCTACCTGCAGTGTTAGTGTGCTGCACTAACCCAAGCTCTTGAGTACAGAGAAGTAGGTCCAGGTACCTTCAACCTCACTAGAGTGAACCAGAAACCCAAAATATGGAGTCCAGACTGAGTCTGGCGGGTCACTTGAGCTGGGGAGTTTTAAGCTACAGTGAGAGAAAGCTGATTGAGAGTCTGTACTGAGTCTGGTACCAATAGGATGAGCCCCCAGCAAGTGGGAAGGACCACCAGGTTGCCTAAGGAGGTTCAAACTGGCCCAGATGGGAAACAGAGAAGGCTCAAGCTTCAGAGCCAGATAGCAATGGGGCTGAGCCCATGAATGGCCACTGTATTTCCCGCCTGGGGAGAATGAGCCTCAGCAATAAATAAATGCTAAGTGGCGCAGTGGACAGAGCTCTGGCCTTGGAGTCAGGAGGATCTGAGTTCAAATCCAGCCTCAGACACTTGACACTTACTAGCTGTGTGACCCTGGGCAAGTCACTGAATTCCGATTGCCCCCACACACACACACCCTAAATAAATAAATGAACAAATAAATGCAATCAAGACAGCAAAAATTACATAAGTAAATGAAATGGGATGATGGGTGGGAGAGTTCTCTGAATAGCGAGATGTACTGTGCAAATAGGAGGGATCTTTCCAAAGTCCTCGCCCGGACTCAGGCTTTCACCTGGACAGGCCATGGTCAAGGTTACAGAGAAAGGAAGGGACAGTTAAGCCACCTGGGACTCACCCTTGGTCCTGATTTCATATCCAAAGTGGAGGTAGTTCCGACTGTGGACGTCTCACTGACCATGCTGGAGGGTCTCTGGTTCATAAACTCTTGCTTTGACATATGCGGATTCGGCCTAAAGACAGAAGGGAGAAGGAACACAGTTAAACATGAGAAGACCAGAGGCTGAAGGCTTCTGCCTGAGAAAGGGTCAGGGTCCACAGCAGATGTGGTACAGGCTCCATTATAGCAGCACTGGACTGGGAGTCAGAAGAATCCTAATTTTGTCATTTCCCACTTTCATGACTTTGGGTAAACCCTTTAAACTCCCTGGGCCTTAGTTTCCTCATATGTAAAAGGAGGGAGTTAGACTAGATGACCACTAAGGTGGTCAAGCTCTAGAACTATGATCCTGTGGTCCCTGTGGACTGACTGTGCACAGCTTTCATCCCTCAGTTTCTAATTTTTTTGGGGGGGGGTGAGGCAATCGGGGTTAAGTGACTTGCCCAAGGTAACACAGCTAGTGAGTATCATGTGTTCCCTCAGTTTCTAAAGCCCAACACTCTATCTGTCCATCAGCCAGACACAACAGGCTGCATTGGGCTGATAGACAGTGAATACATGCAGGCTCTTCAGACCCTGGCTCTGGAGCTGTCAAGGATGTCAGGGACCATGTACTCCAACTCTTTCATTTTATAGATGAGGAAACTGAGGATCAGAGACCCCCAGTGGTTTGTCCAGGGTCTCACAAATTCTAAAGATAAAGAGGCAGGATGGCACTCTGCATTGGATAATAAGGAGGGGGAGGGGCAGAATCATTCAATCCTGACAGCCGCTTTCTCCATCCCAATTAACACTCAGGGCACCCAAGCCCCTCTCCTCCTGCCCTTCACATGCAGTCTTTGCTCACAGGCGCACATCCATACATCTAGCTATCCGCACTCTGGTCAGTGCTTGGCACTCAGTAATCCATCCCTTACACATGCACACACACCTCCATCTGCCCAGGATACCAGAAAAAACTGTTTATAATTAGTAACTAGAGATGATTCCTTGCTCCCTGCCCCCCCAAATACACACAGACACAGAAATGCTTACATAAACGCCCACGGGGCCCATATCCCAAAATAGACCACATAACAAAGAATTCTATTCTGAGAACACTTCGTTCTCCCCAAAATAGAGCCTGTAAAGACGCTTAACCCTTTGTACGGCACCTGGGAAAAGAGGTGGGAATGCTGACCAAACATACCTCTGGACCAGGAGGAAAAAGAAAATGATTCTACTACTTCCTATCACACTGCTTCACTCAAGAAGCCCACCCAGACCCCTATGCCCCCTTCCTGAAATCGTCACAAGACACTGGCATTGAGGTTCTCCGTTACCTGCCTCTGAAAAGCTCCCACCCCCAGTCTCTACTGTGGCAGCTGTAAATACAGTCAGCAAAATGCCTCCAATGAAACTTTGGTACTCGTTCATGAAAAACAAAGAAGTTAGCCCGTGTCTCCCGCCCGACTCACCAATCCTCCTGTCTCCTGGAGAGGAATCCTCCCTCTAAGCGGCAGAGCTCAAGCTCCGATAGATACTGGATTCTTGTCTACCACTTGCCCAGCAGCCAGGCAAGGGATGCTCAGTGCCAAACTGAAGCTCTCCGCTTCGGGGCAGGTGGAAACCTGATCTTGGAGTCAAAGGGGGAGGCCGCCACACCCCTCCATGGCCTTGCAGGTTCACAGAAAACAGAGGCCCCTCAGCCCAGTCATAACCTGGGAAAACTGTCCAACAGGAGCCCAAGGGAAGAGTTCCAGGCTCAGTCGGGGGATCTGCTGATTCTCAAAACAACCCCTGGAATTAGGACAAGAGCTCTTGAGCCCCTAAGGACGGAGCTGGGACATCCCCCAGCTCTTCACAGAAGCAGTCTGTTCACCCTGCTCTCTGAACAGTGGCACAGGTAGGTAGGAGACTTCTGAAGTGGCCAGGCGGCCAGTTACTGCTAGCACTGGGTGGTAGGAGGCTTGCTCTCCACTAGGAGGGGGGAAAAAACCCAACCCCCCCCAAAAAAAAACGTCACTGCCTTCTTATCAGCTCAGGCACAAGCCTCCCAGATTCCCCACCCATTTTTTCCTTCTAGCCAGGCTTTTGGTTACTTCTTTCCACTGAGAAAACGTCACTGAGCCCAAAACACTCAGTTTGGGGACGGGTGGTGTTCAGCGGGGAAGCCAGCACAAATTCAGGAGGTGGGAAGGCATGTGGGAGGGCGCTGAGGCTGTCCCCTCGCCTCCAGTGAGGGCTGCTTCAAAAATACTTTACGTGGGCTTCCTCAATGGTCACGTCTATTAAGAGCCCCAAAGTTGCGCGAGAGGACGAATATTTATTCTGCAACCTCTCAATTACTCCATCTGAAAAAACCTATTTCCTTTCCCTACACTAGATTCTGGGAATGTTAGCTGGTCAGTGTGATCTGGGAAAAACTGAAAATCTTTCATCAACTGAAGGCTATGAAGTTTCATAACTGGAGGTTATATACCTGAAGAGGGAGGGGCATAGATATCACTGAGTCTTATTAAGCCAATCCATGCTAGGGAAAGAGAGGCCACCACTGCCCCATGTCCTCCAATAACTAAGCGTTTTAGCAAGAAGCAATGGAACATAGGGGAAGCTTGTAGTGGTATCAGACTGGGTTCAAATCCCACTTTGATCATTTATTAGCTGTGTAACCTTAGACAAATCACAGCCTCAATTTCTCCATCTGTCAAATGAAGTGCTGGAATGGACCCGTCCAGCTCCAGACCTGGGATACCATGAAACAATGCCTCTGTCATTCACAAGCTGGGTAACATGGCAGGTAAGCCACTTAATCTCTCTTTTCCTTATCTGTAAAACAAAGTGGTCGGAATAGGTGAGCTCTAAGATACCTTCCAGCTCTCAGTCTATGCCCCAATGACATCATCTCTGCCACTGTGCCGTCCAAAAACACCTCTCTGGATTTGTAGCCAGAGACCCTGAGGGTTCATTTGAAGGGAAATGATTTTCTCCTCTAGACCTGACCCTACTTCCTCCTACCTAACCCTTTCTCTTCTTACATTTTCTGGAAACTTCCACACCCTAGGCTTATTTTCTTTGTTTGGATTGAAGGCCAATCCCTAACACTCATGCATCCATGCATCCATCCCTATGACATCAGAGGTGAGAACCAGACACACTTGAGTGAGAACTTGCCCTCTCCTACCCTGATGTGGAAGAGATGAGAGCCCCTGGCATTTCACAGACTGAACAGAGAGAGAAGGGGATGGGGAGTGGGGAAGCCATTCCAGAGGACCATCACTCACCCCCTGATCCTCTTCCTGCCACGGCCTGACAATCACCGCCCCCAAGGCCCAGCAACAACATTGAGATCCAGCTGCACCTTAACTCCCAATGCCATGTCTTCCAGGGTCCCATCCCAAAGAGTCTCAATTTAAGCCCAAGGCTTAAAACTTGCGATAACCAATGACTCTCATGCAAAAGCCTGACTCTCATGTGAAAATTCTCTCTAAGATCATTTAAAAGTGCTGAAAGGAAATAGACTGCCAGGGAAACTGAGCAAGCTCTTTGGGACACATGGGCCTAAGGGTCTGAGAGGGGGTATATTCCAAGGCAATCCACTTTATGTGAATGAGGGTTGCCCAAGGGCTCCACCTGCCTCTTGGACCAGGGAACTCCCAAGGGCAGGGGGTTCCCACAGCTTCTCATTATTTTAAACCTCCCACTAGTAAACAGCACAGGGCAAGGATTTAAGGGGCTTTAGAGATCATTTAGTCCAGTTCCTAAATTGTGCAGATGATAAAACTGAGGCTCAGAAAAGTTAAGCAACTCACCCCAAGTGCCTGGGGTAGAATTTAAAACTAGGCCTTCCTAATGCCAAGGCCCAGCATTTCATCCTCTACATCATGCAACCTCACATTGAAATGAGAGTATGGCCTCCCAAAATGACTTCTTTGAAAGGGTCGGCACCCCACTGGATATCTATTCTAACAGGCTTAGTGGCCCAGTAAATAAGAGTGCCGAGCCTAGAGTCATGAAGACCCAGATGCAAATCCAGCTTCGGACACTTACTAGCTGTGTGATCCAAGGCAAGTCACTTAATCTCTGTTTGCCTCAGTTTCCTCACCTGCAAAATGGGGGTAATAATAGTACATAGTCAATGAACATTTACTATGTGCCAGACACTGTGCTGAGTGCTAAAATTACAAAGAAAGGCAAAAGATAGTCCCTGTTCTCCCAGGGCTGTGGTGAGGATGAAATGAGATATCTGTAAAGTGCTTTGCACACCTCAAAGTGCTATATAAAAACCAGATGCCATTGTTATTAACAATCAATCAATTCACTTTGCCATCACATCTTGAAGGCTCACTCTTTATCCCACACTTCCTGGACTTGGGGGAATCCAAACCAATTCCCCCTTGGCTCTTTAGGGGTGGGAGCCGTTCCCCATCCTTGGTTTTTACAGAGAAATTTCTCAGTCCCAAAAGAGAGGGAATCTCTTGAGCTGAGATTAACATCTGTGGAAAACCACACAGTTTATAAGCAACCCTAGATGGCTCACAGCCCATGAGTCACTGAGATTCCCCAGGAGCGAGGAAAAGACAAGACGGTCAGAAGGGCCACCAGGAGTGCATCTTGGTGTCATTAAATTAAATCTATTGACTTCACAGCCCATTTGCTGGATTTCCATGCTATGAGATTCCTGAACCACAGTGGGATGGTGCAAACAAAGACCTCTCTCTCCTTGTCTTGGGTTATAGGAATGTTGATTATTTGGCTGGTGGGTCGTGGGTCAGGGATAAAGAGTGAGCCAGAATGTTAACTCAACGGTCTTCCTGCTAAAAAAAAGGTCCGGGGAGAAGGATATTAGGATGTATTTGTCTACAGAAGCTAGCAAGAAAAGGGATTGCAAGCCTCTAAGTTCAGGTTCTGACCTTGGCTTGGCCAGTGATCTCTCATTTGACCAGATCCAGGTGACTTTGCCCTTCATTTTCCCATCTAAAAAATGAGTGTCCTCCTCCTAATTCTTACCTCTTAGTAGGTAACTAACAGGAAGGGCAGAGGGCAAGACTCTAGGAAGAAGAAAGAGTAGGATCATAGACCTAGAGCTGGAAGGGGCCAGGGTGGGCTAAAGCCAGTTCAAACCGGAGGGAGGGAGGGAGAGAAACAGAGAGAGAGAGAGAAAGAGACAGAGAGAGAGAGAGAGAGAGACAGAGAGAGACAGAGAGAGAGAGACAGAGAGAGACAGAGACAGAGACAGAGAGAGACAGAGAGAGACACAGAGAGAGAGAGAAAGAGAGAGACAGAGAGAGACGGAGAGAGAGAGAGAGAGAGAGAGACAGAGAGAGAGAGAGACAGAGAGAGAGACAGAGAGAGACAGAGAGAGAGAGACAGAGAGAGACAGAGACAGAGACAGAGAGAGACAGAGAGAGACACAGAGAGAGAGAGAAAGAGAGAGACAGAGAGAGACGGAGAGAGAGAGAGAGAAAGAGAGCCAACTGTGAAATAGTCAGGGTGAACATTTACACCTCAGAAATCAGCAAAAACTATGTATCAAGGCTTGATTTACTGTTGTGTTAATTGTCTGGATTTATGAAAGTGATGGAAAAATATTAATAAGGCAGGGTTTGTTTTGTTTTGTTTTGTTTTGTTTTTTGGAGAGGCAGTTGAGGTTAAGTGACTTGCCCAGGGTCATGCAGCTAGTAAGTGTCAAGTGTCTGAGGCTGGATTTGAAGTCAGGTCCTCCTGACTCCAGGTCCAGTGCTCTATCCACTGTGCCACTTAGCTGCCCCCAGATTACTTTCTAAAGTGTGTCATGCATGCATTTTTTCCCCCAGAGAGTAAATTGTTAAAGCATTTCCCAGCACATCGCTTGCCTAAGAGATCCTCCAGTCCATCCTCTCTTGTACAGATGAGGAAACTGAGATTCAGAGAAATGACATGACCTGTCCAAGGTCACCCACATCAAAGGGACAACATAATTTAATCAATAATTTTAAAAATTAATGTTAATAAAAAATAAAAGGAGTGGACTTCTTAATCACAGGGTCTTTGGTTAACTGTTTTTTACCCAGGGATGATGATCAAATATGATATAAAATATACAATGTGCTTTGTAACCATCATGTTCTAAATATTCAGTATTTTTTTAATTATGAACCACGACACTGCCCCCAACTATATAAAAATGTCTCAAGCAGCAAGTCCTATGAAAAAGCCCAATTCCATCTCCACACCTTGGCTCACATGGTGCTCCCAGAGCTGGAAGATACATCTCCTCTACCTGGTCAAGTCCCTTTTTCTTCAAAGTGCATCCCAGTCTGACTTCCTCCATGAAGCCTTCTCTGAGATCTTCTCCTTCCCTCCTCCTCCAACTTCTTCAAACACTTCATCTCTCCTTTGCACTGAACATGTCATAGTGATCTGTGCCCATGTCCGTCTGTCTGTCCAGCTCAGGATCACTGATTTAGAAAGGGCCTTTACAGGCTAAGTCCCACCCCTTCATTTTGCAGAAGAAGAAGCAGAAGTTTCTTTCCTTTCTTTCTTGTTCAAACATTTATCAAGCATTTGGATTTGGAGCTGAGGACCCAGGTTTGAATTACTTCTACCGCTTAACTATCTATGGGACCTACGCTAAATTATTTAATTTTTCTGGGCCTCAATTTGCTCATCTGTAAAAATGAGAGGGTTGGGCCAGAAAACTTCTAAGGTCATTTCCAGACTCCACAATGTGGGAGGCATTGTGTTCAGCACAGGAAAAGACAGGAAGACAAAGATGGTGCTGAGAAACAAAACAGCCTGTGTCCAAAAGGGCTGCCAGTCTCCTGGGGGAGATGGATGGAGACAGGACATGTATTAGAGTCTACATCTCTTTCCACCAATCAGCACACAAATTCCTGGAGAGAAAGGTTTGTGTCAAATCTATGTTAGGATCTTGCGTGCCTAGCACCATGCCAGGAACTAAATGGAATCTCTGTCTAGCACAGGGTTTCTTAACCTGGGGTCCCATAAACTTGTTCTTCCTCCTTTTAGAAGACTGGGTCTCCCTCTGTCACGTAGGCTGGAAGTGTATAGTAGCCACGCACAGGCCCAATCCCACTACTGATCAGCATGGGAACACAATTCCTTAGGCAGCTCCCAGGGCCTCACCATATTGATGCTGAACTTGGAGCAGCATCACAATCATCACAGGCCACTGTAATCAGAACTCCTAAATGCAAGCAATCCACCAGCCTTTGCCTCTCCAGCAGTTGGAAGGACAGGTAGGTGTGCACCACCACACAAGGTCAACTGGAATTTTTTTCCCTTTCATATTTTGGTAAATCTTTCAATAGCACTAATTTCTTTTGTAATACTATGTATTTTATTTTAGGCATTTAAAAAACATGACAAGGTTTACTGGAATAGGCTTTACCAGACTGCCAAAAGGGGGATGGGACCCCAAAAAGGTTAAGACGCCTTGGTCCAGCATCATCCCCTGGGGAACATAGGCCACACACAGCAAGCACAGGTTAGTGCACCTAGGGGTGTCCTGGAGTTTTCTTCCACTGAAAGCAGGCCACCCAGTTTCTATAAACACACACACACACACACACACGTGCACACAGTCTTACCATTAGATAACACTACCGACCAAACTGCACTTGGAGACTCCAGAATTTAAATTAAACTCACGGTTTGTTTTTATTTCCATGGTACCTTCTCTCCAGAGAACTCAAGCTGTCATACAATTAACTTCAAAAAACAGCAAATATTTTCTATAAACAGTTCCATAAACCTTTTCCATGAGGCTTGTTAGGCTGATAGGCAGCTACTGGCTGGGGGGTCGGTGAAGTTCCCATGGGGTCCTCAGGAAGGCATGGGATAGGGGAGGGGGAGAACACTGAGGCAGCAAGAGGACCACTTAAGCCAAGTGTCACTAAAAAACACCTGTAGCTCCCCAATTGCTCGAAAAAGAGGCTCACACCTTTGTGCTTTGTGCTCTGGGAATCACACACAGCTCATCTGAAATAATTGAGACACTGGAAGAGGGAGGAGGGGGCAGGGAGCCCATAGACAAATGACACTGACTTCTTTAAGGCAGTTCAAGCATGTTCACACCCACTGTTTTAAAGGGTTTGGGGGGAAAAGAAAAAGGAAGATAGAAGAAGCAACAGGGAAAGGAGGAGGTAGATGTCCCAGGCCCAGACGCCAGACAGACTGCCAACACCTCCTTTAAACTCCCAGCACCCCAGGCGAAACTGTCTGATACTGGGTCCCATTCACCGTGGGTCCCCCACACTTATTACTCAATTCTCACTTTCACTGTGCCTTCTTCTCCACCCTCCCAATTTCTTCTGTATGTCTAAACTGTCTTTGCTTCCCCAGCTCCCCCCACTCCCAAACTTCTGCATACACACACCTCATCCCTGTGGGGAGAAAGCCAACCCAAACAGCATCACCTCCCTTAGCAAAACAACATCTGGTAGGCAGCCAGCCACACATGCTTCTGTCGGATCTGGCTCCCCGACCTCAGCCTTGGGAAGCTCAGTTCTCTTTCATGACCATCCCACCCTCCAACCACTACTGCCTCTGGCACATCCATTTTCTGGGTGGCATCTAAGTTAGAGGTTCCTAGCCTTTTTATGTCCATGAAGATTGGTGAATCCTATGGACTCCTTCTTGGGATCCTGCTTATAAAGGAATACAATAAAATACACAGAACTACAAAGAAAACCGATTAATATTGAAATACAGTTACAAAGATATCTTTAAAAAACCAAGTTCATGGGCCCTAGATTAAGAATCCCTGACCTAAGGAGCGCCTTCCAATGGAGACCATGGTACCTTGTGGGGAGTGGGACACAGCAAATGTAAGCTAATGGGACAAGGGGAAAGCAGGATTCCACTTGTAAGATGCCTCTCCACACAAAACCAGACAAAACCATGGGCTTTTTCACCCAACACAAGAGTGAGGATTTAGCAGCCATGAAGTGGTTGACGTGTTTCCCCAGTGATCTATCAAGACAGCCGCCTCCAGTAGGACCATGCCCCCAAACCAAGCCTCTTCTCTGAACACAACAGAGCTGAAAACCAAACCAATACCCCACCCGGGTTCTGGGCTGACTGGGCAGCGCCACAGTCGTCTACCTACCTGCTCATTTCATTAATGTCACCGCCTCCTCTAGGTAGGAAAACTAAACGGCTCAAGTTTCTGCATCTGCATCCCAGGTGTCTCAGTTTCTCCCCCATTTTCCTGCTGCCATGGTAACCAAATGCAACAGGCAAAGGCAGTCCTAGACTGACTGTCTCGCGAGGCCTGGTACTGGCTGGATCAGCCTCAGTCACCCACAGCCTGAGAAACCAGCAAGAAGGGATGCTTCTACTCTGAACTGGCTATGCAATTCCGTACAGCCCCCAACAGGCCACTGGAGAAGGCAACAATGCTTCCGGGGCTCAAAAGTCTGGCGCCAACCCCAGAGAGTCACAACATTTAGCAGCTTCTAGCAGAGGTCACCAGAAACCCATCAACTTCTACCCCTTGACCCTGTCACTCCAATGCACCTGTCCAGAATAGCTAGCATGCGTGTGTGCACAAACACACACACCACACACACACACACACACACACACACACACACACACACACACACACACGTCTGCCATTCCATTGCCTTGCCTGAAGAAATAACTGGATTATAACTGAAAAAAAATTATTAAATCAACAAATATATCCCTTTCTGCTAAGGAGACCAAAATCTTTAAAACTTTTGTATCTCACTGTCCTGAGTAGCACCAGTGACACTTTCAGTCAAGGATAGGAAACTTGGCTTCTTTCTAAATATCCAAGTAAGGAATCCATTGGGTGGCTCAGATCTCAAACAGAAGGCCCTGGTACTTCACATCCATGGAGCTAACAGAGCACTGAAGGACAGGCACGCCCAGCTTACCTCCCTGTGGAAGAAGCTACAAGATGAACATTCATCCTTTCAAAAAGCCTTTGTGAGAAAAGGGAGCTATGGAACTTCAGGAATGTGTGATGCCAACTCCCAGGTCTCACCCCAGCACCAAATTCTCTCCAGAGCCTGGGGAATGCTCACTGTACAAAGGCTGCTGTCAGTCATGCCCCTGTGCCAGGCTCTTTGCTGAGGACGGCAGAGGTCTTTGTGATCAGCTCTCTGGCAGCTCAGTAACAAGGCAGAAATGTCTCCGGTACCCATCAATGAAAGTGCCACATACCCAAGCACTGACACCAGTAGTGACCCATTGCCCCACCTCCCGCTGAGACTTCCTATCACACTGATGTTTCATCTCAAATTTTAAATCTCCATCTTTATTATACCCTTAATAAGTCTCCCTATAGCTCCCTCCCCCTCATTTTTTTTTCCAAGAAATGGACAAACTGCGTGATGCCTCAAGAATTGGATAACTAGATCTAGTCTGAAGGATGGGTAGGGGGTACTGGATTAGAATCCAGCCAGGAAGTTCTCCCAAAAGTACTGAAGCTGAGAACAGAAGTGAGAAGTCCCAAGAAAGGAGCAGAATCAGAGCAGTATGAAGTCCAGGCCAGGATTTTTTTTTGCTGGGATAAAATCTGCAGCGTAGGAAGAGGAATCTAGACACAAGAAGCCAGAAGAAGTAAAAGGATCAGAGAAGCAGCATCAACCTATGCTCCAGTTTAAGAAAAAAAAATAGGATATTTACCAGAATAAGGAAGGAGCTGAGGAATAAGAGGAGGGCAGGAAGAAGATGCTTGCTGCTCTGAGGACTTGCTGGCAAATGTTGGCTTTCTCCAAGTCCACATTGCGAAGGGGTGAGGAGCCCCACCGGACACTGACACCACGTCTTGTGTCCGGTTCAGGGCTCACAATTCAAGAATGTAACAGAGAACTAGGCCAGCGGCCAGAGAAGAACCGCAGAAAGGATCCAAGCATGAGAAAAACAGGACCCGTGATGAAAGAAAATCTGAAGGAACTGGGTTTGTTTAACCTGAGGGGGGATGATCACAGCTTATGTCCCAGGACAACCAATACATTTACAGTGAAAGTCTCAAGCTAATAACAATAGCCTATTATTTGATACAACAAAATTTCAGTATAGCCAAAGAATAGATTGTTCCCCTCGGAGCTCGGTGAAATGAGATCTGCGCCCTATGCAAGAAAAGCCAAGTCTGTTCCTAGGCTCAGAAGGCAGCATCAGGCATGACCCTCCTTCTATTCAAAGAACTCTCGGAGTCTGCTAACAAATGACTGTAGGAAATTGTAGGACTTCTTGCCTTCAGATAAGAGCAAAAGCTGAAGGAGAAGGGGTCTACAAGTTTGGGGGTGATTACAGCTCTCTCTAGACTACTCTGGCAAACAGCAACCTGCCTGTTGACTGACTAATTAAGCACCTATCATGAATCTTCTGAGATCATGAAGGAACATGAGGGGGCTGGTCAGAGGACAGAAATTCCCCACAGAGGCTTTTTCCTGCTATGTCCTTTCTCCTCAGGCCTCCTAAAGAGCCCCTATTACCCACGTTTACAGCAGATGACACCCTATTTTACTCAGAAAAAATTGTTGGAAAGTCATTTTAGTTGCATCTAACTCTTCATGACCTCATTTGGGGTTTTTTTGACAAAGGTACTGGAGTGGTTTGCCATTTCCTTCTCCAACTCATTTTACAGATGAGGAAATTGAGGCAAACAAGGTTAAGTAACTTGTCCAGGGTCACACAGCTAGTGCGACAGGGTCACACAGCATTTGAACCCAGCTCTTCCTGGCCCCAGGCCCAGCACTCTATCCACTGTGCCACCTAGCTGAGGACATTGCTAAAAATAGCTATGATAATAGCACCCTCACCTCCTCTCTACTCCTCAAAACTTTTTGGCATCAACCCCCAGTCTCTCTTTCCCTCCAGTCATGAAAAAATAGGCATTCCTACCCTTCAGAGAAGTTAATCCCTCAATCCCAAAGCCCCCTCAGATTTTGTTCCAGTCATCAACCTCTCTTTCCCAAACACCTCCATTCCCTCCTTCTCTCCTAGACTGGTCCCATCTGACTAACAAATCTAATTCTAAAAAAAGCCTTCCCTTGACTCCTCTACTCCATTTGTTTGTTCTGACATCCTTCTTGTCCCTTTCTTTGCCAAATTTCTTGAAAAACTTGCCTACAGATAATGCCTCCACATTCGCACTACCCTATCCTCTCTTTTCCTAATCCAACCCTGTGGTGAAGCTGGTTTTTCAGAGATCAAAGAGAACCTCACACTCATCAAATCCAATGCCCACATTCCCCTGATTCTCCTACCACTGACTGCTGCTTCTCTGACTTAATCTCTTTCTGATCCCTTATGGTCACACTTTCCCTCTAGGTTTTGCCCCAGACCTTTTCTTGTTTCTTCCTGAGCAGCATCATTTGCTCCAAAAACTTCACCGCTTATTTATCAAATGAGATAATATTTATAAAGTGCTTAGCACAGTACCTGTCACATAGTGGGGCCATAATAAATGATCCTTCCCTTCCCCTTGTTTCTACACATATGACTCCTGGGTCTGACCTCTTGTCTGAGCCCCAGACTGGTTAGGACTCCTTCACCAGTAAGTCCCCAGGGGCACCTCACACTCAACACATCCCAGAAGGAACTGCTTATCTTTTCTGCAAAACCTGCTCCTCCTTCTGACCTTACTACTTCTGGAAGGGGTGCAACCATTCTCTCAGCCTTTCCTGTCTGAAATCTTGGTGTTATCTTTGGTTACCAGAGGGGACGGAGAAGGAAGAGTCAATTAATTAGGAAGTCTCACTAATTCTAACACCACAATATGTCTCACACTGCATGTTGGCTCCTTTATGAGACTGACTGAGTTCCCTGAGAACAAGGACTGTTTTCTGCCTTTCTCTGTAGCCACAGCACTCAGAAAAGCTTTGGGCACTTAGTAAACACTAAATAAATTCAAGCTGACTTGACGCTTTTTGTTTTGCCGACTATTCCTACTGCCCTCATCCTAACATATTGCTTTATTACCTTATTGAAATGGCTCCTTACCCACCTCCACGCTCTTCCCCTCCAATCTCGCCTTTTTCTTGTTACTTAACCTTTCTTTTGCATAAATATGATTAAACTCTCCTCTAATAAATCAGAGAAACAAATGAAAACAAAGTAACAAAAAATATGAAATGGCTCCCTATTGTCTATAAAGTCAAGTATTCATTTTTTCATCTAACATTCAAGCTCTTCCTCATCTAGCTGCTAATCCACCTTTCCTTCTTGATCTCATATTGTTCCATTCTACGCTGGTCTATTTGGTGCTCCATGCTTGGAGCACTTTGCATTTTAGCACGTCCGTGCCTTTGCACACACTGGTCTGTACCTAGAATACCATCCCACCCCCCCTTTACCTGTTGAAGCTTACCCATGCTTTAATGCCTGACTCAAATGCCACCTTTTCTACCTTCCCTGAAGGTAAGGACTATGCCCTTGCCCTTGGACCACACAGAACATTTTTGTTTTGCACATTGCTAATATACTCATCAAATATTATGGTGTATAATTATAACTTCAGTATGCGTCTTATTCCTCTGCTAGACTGGGAGCCCCATGAAGGCAGGGACTTTGTCTTATATAAACGTTGTACTTCTCATACCTTGGACAGTGCTCTGATTAAAACAGACACTTGTTTGAATGGAATTCTAGCCACACTGAGATCTAGGAATACAACAGTGTGGTCAATGGCAGCTTAAAAAAACCCTCCACATATTACCCAGAAACAATGACAGTTGGTGCTCATTCCAGATTCCTAGCACCACATTTCGAGTGTGTTGGGGAGTGGGATGGAGAGAGAAGGGAACGCTTTATTAAGCACCTACTATGTGCCAGGCACTGTGCTAAGTATTACCTCATTTGATCCTCACAACACCTGTGAGAAGTAGGTGCTATTACTATCCCCATTTTACAACTCAGGAAACCAAGGAAACAGAAGTTAACTGACTTGCCCTTGGTCATACAGCTAATAAATGTCTGGGGCAGGATTCAAACTCAGGTCTTCCTGACTTCACACCTGGCAAAGTATTTACTATACCATCTAACTGCAGAGCATCCTTGGTAGAAGGGGCAGACTCGGGGAAGCAGTGTGTGCTGAAGCACAGAATGCTGGACTTGGAGTCACCAAGACATGAGTTTGAATCATGCCTGATACTTAGTAGCCGGGTGAACATGAGCAAGTCATTCTTTGAGATGCCATGTTTTTATCTGTAAAATGAGGACAGTAATCATAGCCCTCAACTTCATAGGATTGAAGGTTATTTTTTTTAAGCTGGACCTGTAATTTCACTGGTGTAGGGAACTCTCAGTGAAGACTGTCTGTCTACTCATATAAATAACAACAACAGTTAATAATGATGATGATGATGATGATGATGACTACTAACATTGACACAGGGCTGCAAAGTGCTCTCCTACGATCCTCACAACAAATGTGTGATCTGGATTCTTTTGTTTGTTCATTTGTAAAATGGGGATAACTATTTTCCAAATGAGGAAACCGAAGCAAACAGAAGTTAAGTGACTTGCCCATGGTCACGTACTCTATATGTCAAAAGCAAGGCTTGAACCCAAGCCTTCTTAATTCAGAGGTAGGCAGTCTGTCTGCCTCTCACAGGGCAGTCATGAGGCTCAAACAAGATGTCCATAAAGTCCTTTTGGGGGGGGGGTTGTTGAGTCGTTTCAGTCATGTCAGACTCTTTGTGACCTCATGTAGGGCTTTCTTACTGGGGTGGTTTGCCATTTCCTTCTCCAGCTCATTTTACAGATGAGGAAACTGAGGCAAACAGGGTTAAGTGACTTACCCAGGGTCACACAGCTAGCAAGCGTCTGAGGCCAAATTTGAACTCATGAAGATAAATCTTCCTGACTCCAGGCCTAGAGTTCTATCCACTGCACCACCTAGCTGCTCTAAAGTACTTTACAAACTGTCCAGTGCCTGACCAAAGTCAGTACTCCCCACAAAGGGAAAGTAATAACAACAGTAACAGTAACAGGGCAGGAATGGAGTCCACCTGAAGGCAACCATTCTTCCAACAACAGGCTCAGAAAATTCAGGTAAGACTGCCCAGAGGTTGAGGAAGATGCTGTTTCTAAAGATAAAGAAATGACAAAGTGTCCATAAACTCATCCTTGCAAGGGCCAGGGAGGTGAGCACCTAGTGGATTTTAAAAGAGGCCTGTTTAAAGCCAAGGGAAGCGCAAGAGTTTTCACAGAAGCATCAGGAGACGATCCTAAGATCACGGGCCATAAGATCATAGATTCCGAGCTGAAAGAGCCCCTCAACGTCATCAAGTCCAACCTCTTGATTTTCCGGATGAGGCTTAAAGAGTGATTTGCTGAAGGTCCATGGCTGGGGAGTGTCTGAGGCAGGACTGAAATCTGGGTCTATTGAGTTTGAAGTACAGCGCTTTATCTACAACACAACCCTGTCTCTACGTTTAAGAGTCAAGAAACAGCAAGGAAATAAGCTTCAGGAGGGATGATCATAGTTATTCTGATGAAAGGACCAGAGCCAGGGCCAAGAATGTGTTTGGGAGGATGACATCTAGGGCACAGCAGCCGTGACATTCAGATCATCCCAGGGTCATTGTGGGCACAGCAGCCGTGACATTCAGATCATCCCAGGGTCATTGTGTGTGTGTGTGTGTGTGTGTGTGTGTGTGTGTGTGTGTGTTCCCTTAGCAAATCTTCAATGAAGAACGAAGGGGAAAGAGCCCATTTTTCTTCTCCAGCAAAAGATCTGTAGCTTGACAGCAAACTCCAACCTCAGCTTTTTAGCAGTTCCATATAATGTGTTAAGCAATAAAATTAAGCCGTTTTGAAGGGACAAGCAGGAATCACCATCAAAAAATACATGAAAAATGCAACAAGAATGAGTTGTGGGCAGAGAGATCATTTATCACTAGCCTCCATGAGCAATTTGAGGGGGGGGAAAAAAAGAACAAATGGGCAAAGACAACTCAGTATGTGTCAGTGATCCCAACCTGCCTCTTCAAGCTTCCCAATTTAGAGCCCCACTAGAGACAAACTGAATCTCAGCCTGTTTTTTGAGCCAGACTATGTGCCTTCTTACCTTCCCTCATGTGACTTTCTGTCCCCTGAGCCCTAATCCCTGCTTATCGGAATCCTGTAGACTTCCCCTAAAGCCTAGCTAAAGTTCCACTTTTTGGGGGGGAAATCACCTGTGCCCAATCCGAGCTATGTCTCCCAGTTCTGAGAACTCATGGCACTCAGTACGGGTACCCCCATCTTCATTATCCTTCTGTGTAACTGTATTTTCTCCCCGAACAGACTCCACGTTCCCTTCCTTGAGGGTAGGAACCAAGATTGATAAGTCTTCCTATCTTCCCCCGGCCTTCTTTATTGGGTGTGTATTTTATATAGGCATAGAGACGATCCTTGACTAGTTTTTTGTTCTCCTCTCTTCCCCTACTTAACATAATGCCAAAGTCTTGAGGACCCTTAGCGAGAGCCTATAGCCCCCTAATGTGACACAGAGTGTGTCCCTCCCCAGCAAAGCTTTGCATGATGCCTCCAGGTATTCAGGCTCTCTCTTCCCTCAATTTTCCTTGAATACACTCCTTTGCATAATGTCGAATCCCATCCCTACCCCACCCCTCAGCAGAATGTAAGCTCCTGGAGAGCAGGAATTAATTATTCATTTTTGTTTTTTTACTCTCACTGTCTAATACAACGCTTTGGGACATGGTCAGTATTTAACAAATGCTTTCTGGCTAATGATTTAGACTTTGAAAAAGCCTCTAGCAAAGCTAGTCTTTAAAAATCTAAAATCTAAATTCCTATGAGATAGGAATCTATCATAAGAATCTGCTCTGTCAGGAACAGTTAAGAAACAGGGTGAAAGAAAAAGATGTTTCTATTACACACCATGACAACAACACAGAGGAAAAGAACATTAAGAGACATCAGAACTCAGATCAGTGAAATCAGTCAATCAATAATCACTTATTAGGTAGCTACTATGTGCTAAGCACTGTGCTATAAAATGGAGATAATCATTTTGCAAATGAGGAAACTGAGGCTAAGACAGTTTAAGTGACTTGCCCATAGTCACATATTCTGTATATGTCAAAGGCAAGACTTGAACCCAAGCCTTCTTAATTCAGAGGTAGGCAGCTACCTCTGGAGCTACAAAGACAAAAATGAAAGACTGCCCTCAAAGAGCTTACATTCTAACCAACATACACACATATAAGTATGTACATAATGGCTGTATACAGAAATGTAATAAAAGGTAATTTGGGGATGGAGGGTATTATCAGCAAAGGGGATCAGGAAAGCTTTCATGTAGAAGACCACACTTGAACCGAGTCTTAAGGGGAATCAGGAATTCCCTTAAAGGAGGAGGTGAGAAGGGAAAGCACTCTAGGTATGGGATACACACAGTGAAAAGTCATGGAAGCAAGAGACAGTGTGTCAAGTGTGAGGAATAGAATATAGGCCTATATAATGGATAGCAGAGTATATGGAAGAGAGTAATAGGTAAAAAGACTGGGGAAGGTAGGAAGGGGCCAGGTTGTGAAGAGTTCTAAATGCCAATGAGAAGAATTTTTATTTGAGTTCAAAAATAATATGGAGCCACTGGACTTTTCTGAGGGGGATGGGGGGGGCAGTGGCACAATCTGACCTTTGTTTTAGGAAAATCACTTTGGTGGCTTTGTGGAAGACAGATTGGAATGAGGATGAGGGGTCGAGGACAATGCTGAGGTTTCAAACATGGTGGCCCCCTAAATGGTACTAGGACTCAAGATGAAACATACATTCCTTCTCTTCTTTGTGGACGTAGAATGAGGCACGTGCTGTCAGGCATGGTTAAGGTATTGGTTGGTTGTTACTTGATTGTACTTTGTTACAAACAGAATTCATATAGCTTTGTAAGGTTTGCAAAGCACTTTACAAATATCTCATTTTATCCTCACAGCCGCCCTACGAGGTAAGTGCTATTACATCCTCATTCTATAGTGAAGAAATTGAAGTGGATAGAGGTTCATTGACTCGTGGGAGTCACCCAGCTAGGAAGTGTGACGCTGCATTTGAGCTCAGGTCTTCCTGACTTCAAGGCCGATGCTCCTAGGCATCGCACCGATTAGTCACCTCAAAGGAGGGTAGCATTACAGGAAAATTATCGGGAAATGACGGTGACTTTTTTAAAAGCATTAATAAAACTTTAAAAAAGAAAAGGAGTGTTTCTCAGGAGAGAGATGTAGGATCAGTGCTTCTAAGTGGTCAAGAAGAGGTGATGCATATCGAAAGTGACACCTTCAGATGATATGAAGCTGTCCCTCTTTTGAAATGACGACAGTGGACCAAGGTGTAGTGGGCATGACAGTCTGGAGTCCTTGGTTCTTGCCCTGGTTCTGCCTCATGACAAGCTGTGTGATCTTGGGTAAGTCACTGCCCCTCTCTAATCCTCAGGACTATTTTGTTTTGTTTTGTTTTTTTCCAGTAAAATGAAGAAGATGAACTGAATTATCTCTAAGATCTTCCAAGGACTTGGGTCCAAGTTCCAGCTTTGCCACTAATTTGGTAACTTGCTATAGGCTTAATGTCAGAGAAATCAGAACTATCTAAGAGCGGTCTCTGGCAGCAGTGGGATATCTCTTTTTAAAGGTCTTCAAGCAAAAGCTAGATTCACAGGGGATGTTGGAGGAGTCCTGGTCATGGCAGGTTGAATGGGATGGACTCTGCTGTCCTTTCCCACCCTGAGCTTTTGGAGACTCAGATAGATCTCTGATCTCATCTAGGCAAGAATCCTTTGGCTAGAGAGTATAACCTCTCCTTACCTTCTCATGCTCTGCAGTTCTTACACCAGTCAGATCTCCAACTTGGGCCTCAGTTTCCTCCTTTGTAAAACAAGGAGGGTGAACTATACAACCTCAAAAGTACCTTCTGGCTTTAAATCTCATGTTTTTTCTTGGTAGCAAAAATGAAAACCCAAGTTCCCAGGGGATGATTTGTAAGACTTTAGAGCTGAAAGAGACCTTAGAGGCCATGTAGCTCAATCCCCTTATTTTACAGATGAGGAAACTGAGGCCAAGACAAGAAAGAGGACCTGCTGAAGCGAACACAGCTGGCAAATCACCGGGGCTAACAGCTATAATAAAAGTTCTCGAGGCTGACTATCGGCAAAGAAGTGGCAGATGAGCTGCTTCTGTGTCAGCAAGTGGAAGGTGAGGGATTCAGGGGAAAACAATTCATGTTAAATTGACAAGATGATGTGCTCTGAGCTCTCAGCCCCATCACAGAAAGGAATCATCCAGAAGGCTATCTGAAGATCCAATATTCTGGGTGTTTCAAATTTCATTTCTGTTTCTGTCTCCCCAGATTAAAGTAATCTTTGCCTCTGCAAATTTTCATAACATGATTTATCTGGAGCCCTCCCCTTTGCCCCCATCAAATCTCCCTTCTTTCATACTTATCTATATACATGTTACATTCCCTCCACTTCTTAGACTGTGAGCTACCTGAGCAGGAATCATGTCTGTCATCTTTGAAAGCAGGACACATATAGTGAGGAAAATGAGGCCGAGACAAGAAAGAGGACCTGCTGAAGCGAACACAGCTGGCAAATCACCCTCGCATACAGTACTTAGTAAACATTTATTGAATTAAATCAAACTGAACTTTTCAGCCAAAAGGACCAACCTAACACAGCGCCGCCTCTCTTCTCTCTCCCCAGAGGGTTTGAGAAACAAACCAGAAAATATTCTTCTTCCGTACACAAAACCGGAGGCCAGCTATACACACACCTGCAACCCCACAGACATTCCAGCTGCTGCAGCAACTCAAAAAAAGGCAAAAGAGCTGGGGAAGGTCCCCAAGAGAGGTTTCACTATGATGATACACTTACTAAATTTTTTTTTAAATGGCCCCTTCAGAGTATAGGGCTGAAAGCTCAAAAGGGACATTTCTTATGCTCATGGAATTGCAATGGGCTTAAGTGGAGAGAGAGCATGGACTCAATTAGCCAATAAATCCGTGAACAAGAGCTAAAGAGTGATCGTGAAAGCTGAGAGCTCATTTTTAAGATTAAAAAAAAACACATCAAGGAATAAAATTGAGGAACTTGTTCCTATTAGAGGTGCTAGAGGCCAACAACATAAACAGGCTTGATGTGGGTTTAGAGAAATGCATTCCATAATAAACCAGCATGCCACTTCAGCACCATCCTTCTATTTCTTCAGCATGAAATGCTATTTTTAAAAAGAGGGGTGGGGAAGGATAAGGAAAATAGAGGGTTTATAAAAGTCACCACATCTGGTGACCAGAAAGTGGTGGGAAAGGGCAAGCCCAAGACCACCAGAGAGTGACTTGGAGAGTTTGACTTTGTTCATGGTAAACTCTGGAACACATCATTAAAGAGATGGTTTATGAACACTCAGAAAAGGAAAGTGTCCACTAAGAGACAGTCAGGGCTCACCAAGAGTAGACCATGCCAGACTCATCTCACTTTATTATTTTATTTCTAACAATGTTACTAGACTCATGGGTCCACAGAATTCCTTTGTCACACAGAATACTTGAATTTCAACACTGCATTTCACAAAGCTTCTCCCAAAAGGCAAAACAGGATGCAGAGATGTGGGCTAGGAGACAGTTGAGTTTAATGGATTCAGAAAAGGTTGAACAATCAGATTGAACGACTAGTGATCACTGGTCGAGGAGAATGTTACAGGGATCTGTCCTGGGCTCTGATTCAGAGAAAGGAGAAATGACAGGATTAGATAGAGATTTAGAGCTGGAATGAATTTCAGAGGTTATATATTCAAACCCTTCCATTTACAGAAAAAGAAACTGAGGCCCAGGGAAGTTAGAGAGACTTGCTCAAGATCACTCAGTCAGAATTTAGACCCAGATCCTCTACTGCAAATCCAGGGGTTTTCCACTGGAAGAAGTTCACCATGTTCTGCTGAATCTTTTTATCAAGAACTGAGATGAAGGCATAGATGTCACGCAGGCACATTAAATTTGCAGAGGACATAAAATCGGAAGGGTTAGCTAACATGCTGTATGATAGATCTGGGATCCAAAAAGATTCCAGCAGGCTAGAATGATAGATAGAATCTAACAAAAATGGAAATGATAGAGATAAATCCCAAGCACTAGACTTGGGTTCAAAACATCCACTGTACGAGGAGAGTATAGGAAGTATGGGGAAGACATGGTTGGACAACAGTTAATATGGAAGTCATATTGGGCTGCAAGCAGTATGATGGGTAATTCTATTAGTTAATGAAATCATCTGCTATATTAAAGGAAATATCCATAGAATTGTGAACTCTCTGAGGGCAGGAATTTTCTTTTGCCTCTTTTTTCATCCCTCAGCACTTGGCACAATGCCTGATATATAGCAGACATCTAATAATGTTTATTGATTGACTGAAGGTAAAATTCTGTTTGAAGACCTCCAATGACAGGGAACCACACTGACACCGTCCAATTCTAGATGTTGGAAGGATACTTCTCAGTGAAGTTGGAAGGAAGGTGGCATGCCAAGAACGACAGGGAAAAGGAGCTAGAAGAGAATAGGGGAGGGGTTTGGAATATGACAGAAGCGTCTGCATGCTTCCAGCAGCAATTCCGACCTTGGTTATGTGCCCTTTTATTTATATGTGGGATTTCTGTTCATGGACAACTCTAAAATTTTTAATAGGTTTCTTTGTTTAAGAAATAGGAATGGTGACCATTCTGGACGTGTAATGTGGGGAGAGATTGGATGGGACGGCTTCCATCTGGGGAGTGTCAGCAGTTAGGAAGTCGGCGGTTGAGGAAATGCCTCGTAACTGAGTCCTCCTGCTGCCCACCTCTGCCGTTCCACTTAGATAATTAAATGAATGTGTGAAAAAAAAAAGAAGTAGGAACAAGACCAAGTGACCTCCTTAAGACCCGTGCAGCAGGAGGTTATGAACAAACGGTAATTCCAAAACAGAATCTGGGAGTCTGCCTTCCATCCCTCACACTTTCCATATTGTATTTTCTCCACCCAGGAACACAAGCAACCTTAGTGCTCACCTCTTTTCTCTCATTAAGAAAAAAAAAGTCACTTGGTAACTTTTAGAGACTCAGCCCAAAGACTGAGGGTCCAGAGGATTAACAGGAGCCCTTGGTCTCATCCTCACCTCCTCCACAAGAAGCCACCTGAATGGGAGACCATGCCAGGCCTGATGCAAAGCAAATGGAATGAAGCATTTTCCATCAAAGGGCTGGCCCTCACTACCCAGCCCTGACACAGACGATCACAGACACCCTCGGAAAATGGCTCCAAAAGCAAACACAGTAATGTCCTGGCCACCAGAACTGAGTCACGAGTATTGTAGGTACAACTAAGCGGGCAGTCACTTTCCCACAGATGGCCTGCCTCTTCAGGGCTGACAAGTCCAGGAAGCTTAAGTGATTCTGAGAGCTGAGCTTGATGTCAGAAGGCCTATGTCTTCCACATAACTACCTTGGGCGAGTCATTTAAGGAAGGAAACAAGCATTTATTAAGCACCCACTGTGTGCCAGCCACTGTGCTAAGGGTTTTACAGATATCTCATCTGATCCTCACAACTCTTTGAGGTAGGTGCTATTTTTGTCCCTATTTCACAGTTGAGGAAACAGAGGAGGACAGAGGTTAAGTGACCCAGGGTCATGGAGCTAGTAAGTATCCAGTCCTGGCTCCAGGCTTAGCATCATATCCACTGTGCCAACTAGCTCCACTCATAAGGCTCAGTCTCCTCATCTGTGAAATGAAGGGGTTGGATCAGGTGACTTCCAAGGTCCCCTCAGGCTCCAAATCTACGAGCTGTGTGACTACTCAGAGGATCTATGACTTTTGCCAACAAAGGAAACTCTTGGCATGGGAATGTGATCCCCAGTAGAGATCAAAAACTATCCATGCTTAGACACGTACTAAGAAGTTATCTATAGTACGTGGAGGGTGCGTGACTTGACCAAGGTCACATGACTTATAAATGCCAGAAGCAGGACTGGCAGTCCATTGACTACAACCCACCCCCACCCCAACCACTGCGCCACTCTTTCCCACCATGCCAGACCTGCCTGTCACGCGAGGACTCTTGACTTTTTTTTTCAGTGCCCTCTGGCAATGTGGTGAAGATTACAGACCCCTTCTCAGAATTTTAAGCACACTAAACAAAACACACATGGGGCAGCTAGGTGGCACAGTGGATAGAGCACCAGCCCTGGATTCAGGAGGATCTGAGTTCAAATCTGGCCTCAGACACACAACGCTTACTAGCTGTGTGACCCTGGGCAAGTCACTTAACCCCATTGCCTAGCCAAAAAAACCCAACTAAACAAAAAAAAACCTAAATAAAACACACAGGATTGCAAAGAAAACCAGAGACTAATGAAAATAAAGAAGTCATTTTTTTCCCCTCCAACAAGTTCATGTCATTATCTATGGACTCTTGCCAGCACTGTGACGCTAGACAAGTCACTTAACCTCAGACTGCCTCAGTGTCCTCCACTGTAAAATGGGGACAATAATAGTACCTTGCCTCCTTGGGTCAGTGTGAGGCTCACCTAAGATAATATTTGTAAAGTTCTCAGCACAGCGGCCAGCACACAGTAGACACTTCATGCTCATATTCTTCCTTCCTCCAGGCTTAAAACTCTTGCTGTAGCAGATACGACTAAAAATTTATCATACGCTCATAGAATAAGAGCTGAAAGGGACCTTAACGGTCACCAAGTCCCATCTCTTCATTTTACAAATGACACAACAGGTCCACAAAGGTTACATACCCACCTGGGGTCACAAAGTCACTAAGCATCTGGGGCAACTCCAAGTTCAGTGCCTCAGCCATTAAACCCTCCTGCCCTCCTGCCCACCTCTCTCTTAAACGGCTAAGAACAGGGACCTCGGAGGATGATCAGCAGGCTTGACAGGCACTGGAAATACTTATGAAAAAGTTAAATTAATAAAGATAACACTATCCTGGCAAGTATTCTCAGGGTGTGTACGGTTGGTGGTTCACTGGACGGCAGGTTTAATTTTTTAAGAAGTTCTGGGGTCATTAGCGTAATACTGCCCCCCCACATACATACATTTCCCTGGCCTCACCCTCCACGCCTCTCTCTAGATTGCTACATTCAGAATGTACCAAGATTTCCATTATCACCCTTTATTAACCGACTAGCCTACACCATTTTTCCCAGAAAGAGAAAAGCAGCCAGATTCTGTTCTGAGCTAATAACAGCACCTTACACATCAGGTTGTTGTGAGGATCAAATAAGATACTATTTGTGAAGCTCTCTGCATAGCACCTGGTATACAGTGGGCTCTTAATACTTGGTTTTTTTCCTTCCCACAAGCTGATGGACCATCCTCGGAGAAGAGGAACAGAAAAAACCGGAACTTACCCTTCCTGAAGAATGAATTCAATATTTTCCGGAGAAAACTGTCCAGTCACAGGATGCCTAAACACTGTGGTCTGCTGATTGTGGCTAGAGAGAGAGAAAGAGAATGAGAATGAATGTGAGCAGGAATCTGGACTGTGAAAAATATAACTTGAGACAAGACAACATTTCTGAAATGGCTGCATATTTACTGAAGTTCCTCTCTCAACACAGCTGCTTCCACTGTAGCCGTGAGCTGAGCCCGATTGCCGGGGGATTACGGGGTTTGCAGCCTTCTCCATCATTCATTCTCTCGTCCGCGTGTTGAATGTGGCGAGGGCATGTAGGATTTATGAAACAGACCACCACCCAGGCTGACTCAAGCATCAGTCTCCCAAAATGAGGAAGACACCAGAAGCCAAATGCATTTTTGCCATCGTGAGAATTCACTAAGCATTTTTTAGAAGTACACAAGGGTCTTACTAGTCAAAATTAAGAAATCTCCTAGTCATTTTCAAACAACATGATCTTAAAAAGCAAAGACCAAATGGATAACAGGATGAAGCATTTTTTGGTAGATGGCAGAGGTGGGGGGGAATATGGGTACAGAATACTGTATACTTTGTCCCCCCCTTTTTTTAAACACTGGTGAGTTCACTGGTGGCTGGGAGTTTATTAAGAAACAATGATGTCGAGGCAGCTAAGTGGCGCAGTGGATGGAGCAGGAGTCCCAGAGTCAGGAGGACCTAAGTGTTCATATCTGGCCTCAGATATTCACTAGCCATGTGACCCTGGGCAAGTCACTTAACCCCAATTGCCTCAAAAAAAAAAAAGAAAGAAAGAAACAACGATGTCATAGAATAAAACTGGTATCAATAATTTGTTTGTTGTTCAGTTGTGTCTGCCTCTTTGTGACCCTATTTGGGGTTTTCTTGGCAGAGATACTCGAGTGGTTTGCATTTCCTTCTCCAGCTCATTTTACAGATGAGGAAACTGAGGCAAATAAGGTTAAGTGACTTGCCCAGGGTCACACAGCTAATAAGTGTCTGAAGCCAGATTTGAACTCAGGTTTTCCTGACTCCAGGTCTGGCACTCTATCCACTGTGTCACATAGCCACCCAGTATCAATAATACTTAAAACTTAAACAGAAGGGATAAGGACAAGACCTTATTTCATTGCTACAGCAAACTTCCAGGAAACTTCTCTCTATATCCAAGGCTCTCTGCATCTTACAGTCTTAGGTAATCATAAAAATAATAACAGTAAAATTAAAAGAAATACATTTTAAGAATTGAATGAGTTCTAAGAATCAAATTCTAAAAAAAAAGAAAAATGCTAAGAACTAGTCATTCTGCAAATTTTGTCTGCTTAAAATGCTTCAATTTTGCCACTGTTCTAATAGAATGCTTCTATTTCTTCAGTCTAGGATGATTTCAACCCCATGGCACTGTCACCTCCTTTGGAAAGGTGAGAGTACAGGTGCCCCTAGGAGCAGTAGCCCAGGGCAGGTGCTGTGTGCCGTGTTTGGTCAGGCCAAATACAATCACGGCTCTTTTTTTTCTGGTACAAACAGACACTTTTATTAATGGTTGGAATGCAGTCACACCTAGGGAGCAGGGATCAGCAGGCACACAGCCAGGGATGTCTCAGAGTAGGCACAGGATGTGGGAGGTCCCAAGGTTAGAAAATAGTCCCCCTTTTTTTTTGTAGCTAAGTTCACTTCAGAAGGGTTCTTGTTTTCCCCACCAGTAACAGTCACAGGGATGACAGTCCATAGTTGGAAGGGACCTCAAAGGCTTTCTAGTTCAACTCATCCATTTTAGAGATGAGAAAACTGAAGCCTAGGAAGGTGTGCTCAGGGTTCCAGAAGTTGTTAAAAGGCAGAACTGGGATCTGAATCCTGCTCCTGGGACCCAAACAAATAAATAAATAAAAATTCAATTCATTTTCATGACCTGGGACGCCATGTAAAGACCACTAAGTTGGAATCAATGGAGCTGCATTCAAGTCTGGGCTCAATCGCTTTTGCTGACCCAAAATGTGGGAAAATGAACAAGTCACTTTATCTCTGACATGGGACTCAGGGCCCCTCATCTGTAAAATGGGATAATAATCTTTGCATTCCCTACCTCGAGGGGTTGTGGTGAATTATGATGTAAACTGTAAAACTCTGAAGAGATGTGAGCTGCTTCATTACCACCCTGATTACTGTTCTGCCAGAACCTGAGGGTGGTACCTTACTGGGGAAGACATTCTCACGGGATCTTACTTATAATAACAATCATCGTTGACATTTCTGTAATACCGTCGGGATTACAAGGCACTTTCATCACAACCACCTCATGATATACATAGTACAGGTGTTCTTATCCCCACATTTTTCAGATGAGGCAACTAAGTTGAGATTTGAGCACAGATCTTCAGACACAAATCCAGGGCCCTTTCAACACCACCAGTGATCTCAAACTCAAAAAGAAATGGGTTCCTATTGACTTAGAAAACCACAAATTAACATTACATTTTACTGTATTTTTATTTATTTTGTTAAACATTTCCCAATTACATTTTAATGTGGTTTGGGCCACTCTGTGGTTGTAATTTTGCCTGTGGTCTGAGTTGGATACCTCAGGACTACATCATACCGTATTTCATTAATTTAGCTTTGCAGAGAGATTTATAACAAAGACAAGCCCGGGCCTTCAAAGCATTGCTAGGCTCCAAGTCTGCTCTGGTCCTTCTTACACCAACGGTCCATTATCCTGGCACCCTGTCCCCTCTGCAGGTCTGTGGATCGGGGAGGGATCTAATTACAAGTGCAAGAGCTCAGGTCCTAACAAGTCTGGTGTGAAACATGCAAAGCCACTGCCATGGAGTTTCATTTCCCAGCTCTCTGGGCTGGACATGAAGCAAGAAACAAATCAGGCAGGCAAGAAGAAGCCCCGTCACACCAAGTCAAAAGGAGTGTCTGGAGGATGTGTGAGAAGCACCTGCTTAAAAAGATGCCCACAAGGCCCACGGCTCCCCATCCATGTGTAGGATTCCAGGATCCAGAGCCAGATGGGACCATTGAGGTCCTCTCCAGCCCCCTTCATTGACACATGAAGCCCAGAGAGGTTGTCTTGTCCAGAGTTATTAAAGAGTGAGGCTAAGATTTGAACCCAGGTCCTCTAACCTCAAAGCCAGTGTCCTTTCCATTGTTCACTGCCCCTCTCTGCCCAAACCTCGATATGCTGGGGCCTCAGATTAAGTGAATATGGATTGGTGCTCTTGAGATGCACTATTTCTTCCAGGTATATCAACTTGGACACCTCTTAACACAAGTCAGTCCATGCTACCATCCAGTTTAATAAGACCTTGGGCCAGCCCTGCCTTTATTCATACTCTGGGCTGTTTGAGGGAGCCACATCTCTTTTTCTTTTCCCTAGAGACCACAAACACAGGAGGCTCTAAGTCCCCCGGACCCAGATAGGGGAAGGCACTGCCCCTGTTGGGCTCAGCAGAGGCTCTCCTTCCATAGACTTTGGAGATGATGGCATCTTCTCCAACAGGGTGCCCTCAAAAGAGCATTGGAGGACCTGCAGATACCCCTACTGTGGCTCCTCTTTAAGGTGACATGCATTGGCAGACAGGGTTCAATTTCTTTTTTGGACAAAGTGTGCAATCCTCAGTGGGCACCTAATAAAATACCGTACAATACCCCTACTGTGGCTCCTCTTTAAGGTGACATGCATTGGCAGATAGGATTCAATTTCTTTTTTGGACAAAGTGTGCAATCCTCAGTGGGCACCTAATAAAATACCGTACAATCACAAGCAGCAACCACTGCCGTCCTACAGCTCAAACTGGCTCAGGCTCTAGTATCAAAGGGCCTTTTAGGTTGCGAAGGCTGGTTTCAAAGTGGGTCTCGCTCTCCAACACAGTTAATGAGACAATGGGAGAAATGGGTTAAGACAAGGTCGTTTGCTCATTTGGCAAAGCCTGGTGGCAAGTACCTGGCCTCACCTCCGTAAAAAGGCCAGTTATACTGCTACCCAGTACTCTGAACCAAAAGCAATACTAAGCCAATATGAGGGCAGGACAACTGCGGCTTTGACCCAGGTCTCCAAATTATTTAGAGGGTGCTGATAGCAATTCTACTCCTTTAGCAGGGAGGAACAATTAAGATGAGTACTGTGTTTGCAATAATAATTAGCTAAAATAAGAAGCTAATGGATATCACAGGTTTTCAGTCCCATAGATTCCTGGGTTCTAGGTCTCACTCTTACCCTCCCCTTCCAATAGAATTTCTCTTGCCCAGGCACCAGAATTGCTAGTTATAGCTCTGCTGAAAGCACAAGACATCAATTCCTAGAAACTCAGAATTAGAATGGGACTCAAGAACATCTAGTCATTTTAACAGGTGGAGGAAACTAAGGCCTACAGAGAAATGACTTACCCAAGGTCACAGTGCTAGCTCATGGCAAAGTCAGGACTTAAACCTTGGTCTCCTGACTTTCTGGGCTGGTGTTCTTTACACTTCATTGTGTTATCCAAACCACTTTTGGGCTGTGTAGTTCCAATCTTGTGTGCATACAAGTATGCCCCTATCTCAGCCCAGGGCCCCCTGAGATGCTTCAGCCTGTTCTGTTTCCTGATACTTAGGCTGAACCCTTCCAATGAGCCTGTCTTGGGACGTGATGAACAGGTACGGACACATCTGCTGAAATACCTGTTTCTGAACCTGCGCTGCCGCCCTCTTCCTTGGCCAAGAGGGTCAGGCTTTGAGCCAGGTGGCTGTTTCAGATGGAGAGGAAGAGCTCTCCCTCCTTTAAAAAAAAAAAAAGACACCGGGGTTTGGGTCCCTCCTTTGTCATCCTGGGAATGAAACTCTTAGGAGGCAGCAAAACCCAAGCCACAGTGCCATGCTTCCATTCCATTTAACACGGCTGCACTGGGTGCTGGGGGGGGATGCAAAGATGAGTGAGACAGAGTCTTTTCTTTCAAGAACTTCAGTCTAGCAAGGAAGATAATATGGCAGAAAACAACCATGGTGCCAATACAGGCCCTAAGTGCATGGGAGAGGTACAAGGTGTGATGAGAATGTAGGAGGGGGAAGCATTTACGAAAGGCCTACTCTGTGCCAGGCACTCTACTCACACGAGCTAAAGGAGAAAGCATTTGGGAGAGTGGGAGGTGAGGGGGGAATCACAGAAGACTTCATGGTGGAGGTAGCATTTGAGCTGAGCCTTGAACACTGGGTAGCTTTTTAACAGAGATTGGGGATTGGAGGAAGAGGGTAAATGCAGGTCCATTCCAAGTACAGAGATGGGCCAAAAAAAAAAAATGAGCCAGGTTGGGGAAATGATGACTATTCCAGTTCATGATGGGGCAGAAGTGGAGGGCAGGGGATACTGGGTTTACTGTAAGAGCAGAACATAAAAAGAGGTGGAGATGGCTTTATAGGATAGCTTTGAATTTTAGGCCAAGAAGCTTGGCCTGTATTCAACGGACAATTGGGAATTATTCAAGATTTATTTAAATCATTATTTAAATTATTTAAAGCAGTGACCCGGGCAAATCTACACATTAGGATTCATTTGGCAGGTATGAAAGACAGCTTGAAGTGGAGAGGAGGGTAGAGTAGTGGTGAAGGGGGGCTATCCTAGGCTGGTGGCCCTGGGAACAGAAGAGATGCTTTGAATACCTCTGTTTGAAGTCATCACCTCCAAGCCGTCAGCCAATTCCTGTCACATTAAAGGGTAGTTTCAGACAGATACATCAACTGAATAAGTGGATCTGTGACAAAGAACCTTTCCTGGGAGGCGATTCTGAATAGTAGACGGCAGGGGAGAAGGAGAGAGGGGGAAAGTGAGAGGGAGAGGGGGTGGAGGTGGGGAGAGACAGAGGGGAAGGAGGAGAGGGAGGAGAGCTATTGCTGTCAGGCCAGGGCCCCATTTACCTTTCTCCTAAATGAAATCAAAAGGTTTGATTATATTTTATAGTAATTTTTTACATTACAAAATGTTTCATTTTCCATCACAAAAATTTTAATTTTAATTACAAAAACACAACAAGAGGTCTAGAAATAACTTGGATCCAGCTAAACAAAGCTTCCTTTCTGAAGGGCAGAAAATAGTGATAACTAGAAGACTATAGCAATGCTCCTCTAAGATTGGGGAGGGGGAGTGGGGCCTGGCAGAATGCGTCCCATCAACACTATGTTCTCATTTAGCCTCAGGCTACTTAAGAAAAAAAAGAAGGAAAAGAAAAATCAACTTAAAAAAACACACAAGCATCCGCTCTAGTGGGCTGCCTAAGAATACCCTTCAAATCCTTAATCGCCCCGTGCCAGCATCATTCGCCACTGAACGTTGCTGAGGCTGAACTGCAAATTCCTGAACCAGTTGTAAATGAGCCTGAATGTAAAATGCCAGACCATTGATCCCAAAGCCCTGTTCGGGACAGACACCAAGGATGCTACTTTTTGGTCACCTCTTCCAGTTAGCAAATGGTTTTTTCCGGAAGATTTAGGCTTGCTGTGGGGAGTCTATTTCCTGTTTAGGAGTCAGAGTTCCCCCAAAGTAGCATGGGCTACCTTTGGAAACAGGGCACTCTCCCTCACTTGAGGTCTCCAAGCATAGACTGCATGGATGCTCCGGAGGTGGACTCCAGAAGGGATGCAGGCTTCAGATCAAAGCTGGACCCTATGGCTTCTGGGGTCCCTTTCAACTCAGAGTCATGACAGCGTTCCAGAGGAGGAATGCTAGATGCGTAAATTCAAAGAACGTAGTACAGGAACATAATGTGAATGTTTTGGAAGAACTGCTCCAACTGGCAAGTGGATTCTATAGGGGACATGGAGACCCTTCTGTGCCCCCCTAACCCTAACTATGAAAGAATTCAGATTAGTGTATCAGAAAGAGTTTTGAATTAGAAATCAAGAAAAGTGGGTTCTAAGCATGGCTTGGCCACTGACTTGTAAATCAAGTCCTTCCCCTGTCTAGGCCAGTTTTCTCACTTGTAAAATTGAGGAGCAGGGGGGCTACAGACTGGGTGGTCTCTAATCACTGGCTCTGGGGCCAGAGTACCTGGGTTCAAATCCTGCCTCAGTCCCTGACCACTTGTGTAACTTTGGGCATGGCATTGAGCTTCTCTGGACCTCAGTTTCCTCATCAGTATTATGAGGGGATTGGACTAAAGGACCTCTAAGATCCCTTTCACTCCTAAGCCTATAATCCTGGGATCACTTTAACAATTTTGTGTTCTTCAAGGGTAACTTCTTTCCATACCTTCTCGGCTGAGTTGTTTTAAAATGGTTTGAGATGTGTATCATCTCAGGCACCCAAGGAGGATAGGAGATGCTCAAGAATGAGATTCTAAAGACACAAAGGGAAACAGCTCTATTGAGGGAGGAAATGGGACTTGTCTGAAGAAACCACTACAGATGCAAAAGGAAGACACCAACTAATTCATGTTGGAGATGGCCAGGTGACAGAGGACGACTATCTGAGTGTGGCATAGTTGTGTAATCCACTGTCAAGAATACTAAAGTTTAGTATGATCTAAGGCTATCTAAGGAAGCTGGCCAAAAAAAAAAAAGTGCGGTTTTTTTTTTCAGATCTCTACTGAGAAAAAATAAATGGGGAGGGGGAACGACCAAAGAAGGGACAGGACCTTTACTAAGGGTGGATGATGACAAATGACAACAGAGAGAAAGCAGGACTGTTCAGTTACCACCTCATAAGGTGAGAGGGATTGGCTGATAGATCAGAGATGATGCATTCTAATGGAGGCAGTCAGAGCATCTCGGCCATCCCCAGGGCCACCAGCCTAGTATAAACCCTCATCACCTCTCACCTGGATATCACAGCAGCCGTCTAGCTCGTCTCCTCACCTCTACTCTGCCTGCCTCCTCCTTTTCTTTTGCTTCTATTTTCTCCACCAAGGAGAATAACCATTATGTTGCAGATGACAGAACAAAAATGGTTAATTAGGAGCTGATGCCCAAGGTAGGTAAGGAGAGAGCAAAAATTCTAGGATGGGTTGATGAATGGTTGATGAAACTCTAAGAAAAGGAAGCAGAGAGTCCATAGAGCTATCAGGGCTTCATCAAAACCAGATCAATAGGGGTAGCTAGGTGGCGCAGTGGATAGAGCACCAGCCCTGGAGTCAGGAGAACCTGAGATCAAATCCGGCCTCAGACACAACACTCACTAGCTGTGTGACTCTGGGCAAGTCACTTAACAACCCAATTGCCTCACCCAAAAAAAAAACCCAAACCCAGATCAATGGTAGACTATTCTCATTTCCTTTTCTGACAGGATTATTAAACCAGTAAATGAATAGAACGCTTTTGGCCAAGCTTTTGACAAAGAACTTCATAATATTCTTGTGGAGAGGATGAAAAGATATTAGATGATGATACAACCTGCTAGATTCAGATCTGGTTGGATGGCCAACAGAAATAGCTATTAATGGTTCAATGTCAATGAGGCAGGAAGTCTCCAGAGGAGCACCCCCAGGAACCTGTGCTTGACCGGTGGTCCTCTTCAAGAACAAAGGACAACCACCAGCTTGACCCTGTGCTGTTCAACATTGCCACTGATGACTTGGAGAAAAGTAGAGATGGTCTGCTCGTCAAATTTACACGTAACACAAAGGCAGGACAGAGAATTAACACATAAGATGACAGAATGTGGATCCAAAAGACTCTTGACAAATGACGACCCAGGGCTGATAAAATTCAACAGGAGATCAATGTCAAGTCACACTTGAGTATAAAAAATCAACTTCTAGGGCACAAGATGAGGAAGATATGCTCAGACAGCAGATGTTTTTAAAAAGATCTGGGAGGGGGCAGAGCCAAGACAGCAGAGTGAAAAGATCTGGGGCTCTCAGCAGACTTCAAGCTCAGTGAGTCTCAGGAGGATGATGTGCTAAAGCAACCTTGGGATGTATTAAGAGAGGCTTGGCTTGTAGCACAGACAGGGGACAGCTTCACTGTACTCTGCCCTTGTTAGACTCCATCTGGATGACTTGGATGAACCGTATTCAGTTCTGAGCACCACAACTCGAGAAGGATACTGGCAAGCTGGACAATGTCAATCGGAGGGCAACCAGCACAGTGAAGGGCCTTGAGTCCACATCATATGAGGAACAGGTGAAGGACATATGTAGCATGGAGAAAGGAAGACTTGGGGGTGGGGGGTGAATGGGACGTGATATCTGTCTGAGTATTCCGAGGGTTGTCATGCGGAGAAGACATTAGTCTTGGCCCCAAAAGACAGAGCCAGGAGCAATGGGTGGCAGTCTCAAAAAGGCCAATTTAGGCTTGAGGTCAGGAAAAAGCTGCCTAATGATTAGGGCTATCCAGACGAGGCTGGATGAGACCAAGATACAGACCCTCTCCAGATTAATAAGGTTGAGTGAGAGGCAATGACATTCCATGACATACTACGATGCCTTTCTACATTCCCACAAAGCCATGGCATAAGACCTAGAACCCCTAAGAGCCTGGAGGCCTCGCTGCACATAGGGGCTTAGTAAATATTTGTTCAGTTGGATGGGCATCCAAAAGCCACTCTGGCAAGTTGTACACAGATACTCTTTCAGGTGATAAACTAAGTTAAAGAAGCGAAACCTCTCAAACTCCAGGGTGAAGGGTGTCTGCCAAACCCCAGGATGAATTATTCCATCCTCATTAGTATAATTAAAGACCAAAGAAAAATAATACATAACCTGGCCTTAACAATCCATTAATATACCAGCACAATGAAAACATTCAAATGTTCTCACACATCACTCCCTGGAGAGGTCCTCGTTTTTTTTTTTCAAATTCTGATTTCTATTCCCATAACCCTCCTCCAAACTGTCCTGTTCACCTGAGTGCTCTTCATTCAGCCCTGGGCCTTCCACTGCTGTTTAGCCACCCAGGGCTTTCAATAAGACTCTGAAGGAAATGATTTTAAGCCAAATTCATGTTCTGATAACGATAACACCGACAACTCAGATTTCAATGGCACTTTAAGGTTGGCAAAAGGCTTTTGTCCCAGCCATAGTGCAACTATTACTTATCTCCATTTTACAGATAGGGAAATTGAGGCTCAGAGACATAAAGTGATGTATGCTCAAGCTCAGTGCTAGCATGTGAACTGAGGACCTCAGACTCCAAGACCAGTGCTCCTAAAAGGTATAGAGTAAAAAAGAATTAACTCCACAGTATTGATTTTTTTAGACATTTATGGGATTAAGATTCTAGCTATAAAGCTGTCTCCAGATACAAAGTCCTATACTGGCCCCAGAATCCAAAGAATCATTTTCTTCTGGATGAGCTATGACACCATAAAATTAAGTTCTTATTTGAATGTCTAAGAACTCACCTTCGGAGCTAAGCAAGGCAAAATCAATCTGAAACCAACATCACCAGTTTTAACATTTGCAAAGCATCATTACTTAACCCTGTTGCCTCAGTTTTCTCATCTGTAAAATGAGCTGGAGAAGAAAATGGCAAACCACTAGCTGTGTGACCCTCAGCAAGTCACTTAACCCCTTCACCTCAGTTTCCTCATCTGTAAAATGAGTTGGAGAAGGAAATGGCAAATTCCTCCAGTATCTCTGCCAAGAAAACCCCAAGTGGGGTCATGGAGAGTCAGACACGACTGAATCCATTCAAAACAACCACTGATTTAAAACAAACCAGATTCCTTTTCAGTAAAAAGAAAGGGAATGGACTACATGACCATTGCTTCCAGCTCTGACTTAAACCTTGAAAGGCCCTTAGGGGTCATTTAGTCCAAGCCCCTCATTTCATAAAGGAGAAAACTTAAGCCTGGGAAGAAGTAAAAGGAAAGAGCAGAGTTCAGATGTGCAGCCAGGCCCCTGGATTCCAAAGCCAGGACCCTTTCCACTCATCTACTCTGCCTATGCTCTAAGAACCGTCTAGATGTGATACTACTCTCTGTTCTAAGGTCCCTCCCAGCACCGACATTCGTTATTCTAAGGACACTTCACACAAATATTCTAGTTTTAACTCTGAGTCTCTCTGTTCCAAGGTGACTTCCCTGGTCGAACATTCTAATTCAGCTAAGAAGGTATTCTACCAACTCACGAATCTGAATGAGAAAACCAAACAAAATCCAAAACCAAATGCGGTGTCTGCTCTGATTTCACCTGCCTAGGTAAATCAGTCACGGATTAGGAGGCTGACCTTTTCCCCACTAAACTGCAGTTTCTTACTTTTGCTTTTACCCAGGAATGCCTCCCCCCTGCTTCCGTCCTCCCCTCCAGTAGATATTTCTGTAAATGGGTTCCTGCACAGATTTGCTCCAGGAGCGTCGCTGCCCAAGGGGAGAAGAGGGAAAGAGGAGGGATAGTTGGAACTCACTCTGCTCTGGCTCCATCGCCGGGGTCCAGGTCTTGGCGGAGGCTGGGGCACCACCCTGAGCCAACAATGCCAGCTCCAGGTGGAAAGGAGACCGCACAGCCTGCTCTGCTTCCTGTCCTGGCTCCCCTCTGGGCTGCTCGGGCTCCTACAGTGGCCTCCCGCCCGCCTGCAAGGCACCTGAGCTGCTTCTTTCTCCCTCCTCCTCCCTCCAGGACTCCTCTCTGTTTCAGTTTCTGAGCTACCGCCTCCCGTGGTGTTCCAAACCCTCCTTCCCGCTCATTCATTCCTCCTCCTCTTCACCATGCCCCCTCCTCCCTCTTCTAGCTGATTTTTGGCAGAGTTACTGCTCTGAGTCACAGACCCAGGAGAGCTTTGGCTGTGGGAATTGCGAGGTGGAAACCACACACACTCGGGCAGTCCTGATCTAGGAAGCAGGAGCCCTGGGTTTGAATCTCAGCCTTGCTAATCACCAGTGAAGAGTCCTTAAGCCAGTCACCTGGCTCTTCTGGCACTCGGTTTCCATTTGCAAAAGTGGGAGGTTGAACTGGCTGATCTGTAAAGTGCCATTCTCTGGTTCTGTTTCTACCATCTCTGTTGTGGACCCCCTGGGATAAACCAGCCCTATTCTAAGGTCAGATACAGACTCTTCTGCTGGAATTTAAAGCCCTTTACAACCTGGTTCTATCCTACCTTTCCAGCAATATTATGTGTATATTACTCCCTTTCACCTCTTAGGGTCCAACCAGACTGGCCACCTTGCTACTCTTCACACCTGGTCTATCTCCTATCTCTTCTTTTTCCATAAGCTGTTCCCTACTTTGGAAGGTACTTCCTCCTCACCTCTGCCTCTGGTTTCCTTCAGAGCTCAGCTGAATGCCATCTTCTCCATGAAGCCCTTCCTTATCCACACTGAATGATGGCATCTTTCCTCCCCAAATTACCTTGCAGAAATTGTATGTATACTTATATAAGCACATCTTGTTTCCCCTTGTCAAATGTAAGCTCCTTGACATTAGGGACAAGGGGTAGCTAGGTGGCCCAGTGGATAGAGCACCCACCCTGGAGTCAGGAGGACCTGAGTTCAAATCCAGCCTCAGACACATAACATTCACTAGCTCTGTGACCCTGGGCAAGTCACTTAACCCCAAGTGCCTCACCCAAAAAAAAAAAAGGTAGGGACAGTTTCATTTTTGTCTCTGCATGTAGCATGGATGCCTGCCAAACAGTAGGTGCATAACAAATACTTGCTGGTTGATGGATTCCATTTCTTTCCTTCATACAACATTCTTGGGAAGTAGGAGAAAAATTTTAGGATTCCCATTATAGAAGGGAAACTGAGACAGGGAGCAGTGATCTGCCTCAGCCTACCTAGGCAGACAAGAAAGGATTGAGGAAAGGAAATCTTTCAGATCCCACTTTTCACTAAAACTAACATCACTCACTGCTCTTGTCAACTGCCTGCTATATGAAGCCACAATAGTCAGGTTGCAAGAAGGCTGTTTAGTTTTATATGAACTGATACAAAGTAATGTGAACAGAACCAGGAGAACGTTGTACACAGTAACAGCAATATTGTACGATGACCAACCGTGAATGACTTAGCTATTCTCAACAATACAATTATACAAGACAATTCCAAAGGGCTCATGATGAAAAATGCTATCCATCAAGAGGGAGAGAGGGAGAGAGAGAGAGAGGGAGGGAGAACTGATGATGAATTCAAAGTGCAGACTAAAGCATGCTTTTTCATTTTCTTAATTTTTCTTGGTTTGTGCATGTGTATGTTTTCTTTTGCAACATGACTAATATGGAAATATGTTCTGCATGACTTCACATGTGTGAGCCATATCATATTGTTTGCCTTCCCAAGGGGTAAGGGGCAGGAGATAGGGAATTTGGAACTCAAGATTTTTTTAAAAATGTAATCAGGAAATATTTAACAAAAGAAAAATATAATTTACAAAAAAAAAAGGCTGTTCAGACTCAAAACTAAGGGATAGAAAATAGTCTCCCATACACTACATTCCTAAATCAGGTGTACCACTGAGACCTTCAGGGCACAGAACGACTGGTAAAAACAATTCAAGTATAGATGCACCCTAGCTGATCACAATTCAATCAGTGTAGTAATTAAGTACCATTGGAAAAGACATAAATTTCCTCAGTTTTGAGGACATTTAGAAAGTACTCTTCCAGAGGACAGGGAGCTAGGTTGACAGTTTATTTATTCTAAGTCTTCACCCAGGGATCAGCAGCCCATCAGAGGCACCAACTGTCTGTTTATTCACTCCCTTGTAGTGGGGCCAGGGGTGGGGAAAGGAGCAAGAGGACCTGGCATGAGCTAACAACTTAATTATCAGCTAAAGGCAGAGCAGGGATTAGCAATGAGGAATAGGGCACAGGAGGGAACGCCACTGCAGCAGCCTCCTAACTGGCCTGTGGCTCCTAGTTTCCAAAGTCGTTTGAACTCTTGGCTAGAGACAAGACACAAGGCTAGCAGGTAAGGCTTCCAGCCCTGTGTTTCCAAGACAGGCTTGACCAAAGGAATGCAATTTCAGGCCAAGGAAGAATGTGCCTTCTTGATTCCCATGATCAGAAAGGGATGGATCCCTACTTCCTAGGGATGCTCAGGACTTTGGACCTTCATGTATTTTTCACACTCGACTTCGAGTCATTTTTATCTCTCGCTGTGTCTTACGCTCCTGTCCCAGGTGTAAGATCTTCTAGGGCAAAGACTGACACCCTCATCTTGGCAGCCCTGTCAGTGCTCACCCTGTAGGTGGTATGTGTTCTCACTAAGTATCTGCTGAACTACATTACTGAATAGGAAAGTGGGTGATATAGACACTTCAGAAGGACCAAGGGAAGCTTTCCTGAGCCCAATGGGTCATCTGAACCACAGTGCCCCAGATTCAACCCCAGCTGGCATAAGCATTGGAGGCAGATCATTTCAGGATGAGCAATCAATCCAAGAGAACACACCCCACCACCTCTTCACCAAGCCTGCCAAGCCAAACACCAAGCCTGCTGATTTGAAAGAGGCTTTTCCCAACCCCTAAGGAGAGCCATCCTTGATAACAAAGGCTCACTGAGCAAGGGCAAGAACCTACTAGATCTCCTTGGCGTGAAATGTGGCAAGAGCTCTTCTCCCTGACAACATCCTAGAAGAATTTGATGTGCCTCCATGGTCTATCTGGGGATCCACATGGGAGGGGTTATGGGAGGGATGGTGGTGTCACAGGATCATAGATTTAGAGCTAAAGGGAGCTCAGAGACCACCTAGTCCAGGAGTGGGGAACCTTCCTCCTCGAGGCCACAGGTTCCCCACCCCTGATCCAGTCCAACCCTAAGGCTCAGTGAGGCTGACATGTACACAGCTAATAACAGTCAGAGGCGGGATTTGAACCCAGGTCCTCCTGACTCCAAGTCACTTCTCACCACAAATCCCTTTGACCAGAAGTATTCTGGGTGCAGCTTTTACCAGGACTACCCCTAAAGATCCCAGGGTGTCTTAGGTGCCAGGGTCCACTAGAAATAGCCAAATGCATCTCCTAAAAGGACAGGAGTTCCAGGCAGAAAGCTTGGATACAGAAGAGGGGAAGGGAGCAAGAAGAAATTGGAACTCAAAATCTTGTAAAAATGAATGCCAAAATTTTGATAAGTAATTGTGGGGAAAAAAATAAAATACTATTTAAGGCAAAATAACAAAAAGAAAGTTTGGATACAAAAGAACATGGGGTGGGACATAACAGACCACACATGCTATAAAATCCTGATTTTAAACTAGAGGTTTCAGAAAGAGAAGTTTATAGACTATCCTTGCTGGGACACCACAGGATTGTTCTAATACTGGGGCCTCCACTTAGCACAGTGCCTGGCACCCAATACAAGCTGACTGACTGACTGACTCCAGTGATGCCCTGCTGAGTGCCTACAGCCCGGACATGGCTAGAGAACTTCCAAAAGGAAAGTTGCTGCTGTTTTAAAAGCCCATAAATGTTCTTTCTCACCTAAGGTACGGGGATTGCATGACCTCACACTTTGGGTGCCACTGTATTACCAGAATGGTGAGTGTGTACAGGGAGGGTCCACCAGCACCCTAATCTCTGGGCTTTGCACAGAACATCTTAATCTCTAAGTCTTGTCAAAGATGAACAAAAGGACTGAGCTGCTCAGTACTTATGAATGACTATCTTCTTTATCAACGTCTACAAGAAGGGCCATCCAATCATTGCTTAACCAAGGTCCCAAAACGGATTAATATCATCACAGTTTCCTTTGCCTTCCAGAAATCAGAACATGCATAAGCCCTGCCCCTGGGGTGGTTATACTCCAGCACTGACAGTCCTGAGACAAACACATGTTAAGTGGGCATAAAAAATTGTGCACACACAGAGCGGGTAGACTGAAATATATGCTGATAATTCTATCTGGAGACTAGTGGAACCAATGCTGCCTTGGAAACCTCTCCTTTCCTACCTAAAGTGAACCATACTTTATCTCCAGAAAACAAGATTCATCCTTTCTCTGGGGCTCAAGTTCCCCAGCTGGAAGATGAAGGCTTAGGCTAGAAGATAGGAAATGTCAAATGTTCTCATATTCTGTCTCCTCGGCCCCGAAGCTAATCCAATTCCTGATATTACCAGGATTGGGTTCATGATGGTGGGGCTGTCATACTGCTGTTGTTGCTGTTGTTAATAATCATCATCATCATCATCATCATCATCATCATCATCATCATCATCATCTTGCATTTATCTAGCACTTCAAGGTTTGCAAAGCACGTAATGTATGTTAACTCATTTGATTCTCATAATAACTCTGGGAAGTAGGTGCTATTATTCCCCATTTTACAGATAAGAAAATGGAGACTCAAAGAGGTTTAAGGTCACCTAGCTAGTAAACATCTGAAACAGAATTTGAACTCAGGTGTTCCTGACACCAAATCCCATGTTCTATCAACTGCACCACCTAGCTGCCTTACTCTTGGGGTGGTAACTTCTTGATTTAAATTCACGAAGTCGATATAGCCAACCACCAGCTTCTCTGCAGCCACGTTCAGAGCCATAACAAGGCTACAACACCAGAAGCCAAGCTGAGGCAAAGAATTTGCTTCACGAGCTCAGTAGCAGGAATGCACAGCTTGGAGTGACCCACATAAATCTTGACATTAGAGCCTTTATTTCTAAAAAACCAGGGCACTGCAGCAACCCATCATTGCAAAAATCAAGGGGTTGATGGGCCAACAGCAGCAGGGCGAATCCATGAGGAATTGAGGCACAATGCCACTTTTTCAAAAACAAAGAAAAACAGAAAAAGAATTGAGAGTGGGGGAGAGACGAGACGGCCACTGGCCCCATTCTAGCAGGAGACACTGTCACTACCCCCACCACAAGGGCTGTCTGTGGTGCTTGTCATTGCTACATTTGACAAGATGAATAAAACCACATCTAGTATTTTTAATAATGTTAGCAGCTCAGACTTCTAGCATTGCAACATGCAAAGCAAAAATGTCACTGCAATAGAGTAGTTTAGAGAACACTATCTCCACTTTATATGTGGGGAAACTGAGGCAAGTGCCAACATAGTCTGACTGAGCAGCGTATGCTGTGAGAGTCTAGAATAGTGTTACGTGAGGCCGATCTGCAGACCAAGCAAAGACACATATTCCCAATCACTAGATTCATCTGTTTCCAGGACATGACCAGAGTTAACCCAGTAACCTCTGTGTGATCTTACCAAGGAAATGAGACACCCTCAGAGAAGGTGATACCAGCCATGCCAACCCAAAGCTGTTGTACTAACACAACTCCCCGCCCCAGAATGCCCGACGTTCTTTATCACTGACTCTGAATCTCGGCTCAGGCTCTGGTGTTTAGGCTCCTGGCCCATTTCCCCAACGTCAGAAGCATGCAGCAAGGAAATGATGGAGCAGAGAGAGCTCCTGATAATCTGTCCCCTGTGGTGACCCCCATCTGAGGCGTGGGGAAATGCCCTTCTTCCAGCACAGTGGCATCTCTTCATTCAATGAGCCACAGCCTCATAAAAGGCCAGTGAAGGGGTGGGTGTGGGGGAAGGGTGGGGAGAAAAGGGACGTCTCATTCCTTACATGCAAAGACTTCTGAACCCAAGCACAGGGCAGGCATTGCCCTCAACAGGTACCAAACCACACTGGTTGAGCATCATGCAGAAACTCATTCCAATTGGTTTATTGTGGGGGAAGGGGGGAATCCTATGAAACGGGGCTGAAATACAACCTCTCTCAGATCTGATGTTTCTGAGGTCTGATTCCTGAGGGGGAGCTCTGCTCGGTAGAAAGTCAGCACAAAAGGCAATGGAAAACAATGCTGTACTTGGAGTCAGGAAGACCCAAGTTCAAATCCTACTTCTAGCTGGGCAAACCTGGGCAAGTCACTTCACTTTGGTCTGCCTCAGTTTCCTCATCTACAAAATGAGGATAATAATGACTTCCCAGGGCTGTTGTGAGGATCAACTAAGGTAACAAAGGTAAAGTGCTTTGCAAATCTTAAAGTATTATGTAAATGCTGGCTATTAGGAGCCAGAGCCAGAGCCTGAACATGGGTGAAAAGTCTAGTGACTTTTATCTTTCTTTTTTTTTGGTGAGGCAATCAGAGTTAAGTGACTTGCTCAAGGTCACACAGCTAGTAAGTCAAGTGTCTGAGGCCAGATTTGAACTCAGCTCCTCCTGACTCCAAGGGCAGAGCTTTATCCACTTTCCACCTAGCTGCCCCAATCTCCTTTTCTAAGAGAAGCTCGGTCTCATAGCAGAAGAAAATTGGACCGACAGAAGGCTTGGATTCTAGACCCAACTGCCATTGAGCTGGGTGACCTTTGGCACGTCTACCCTCATCTCAATAACATAAGGGTGGCCACAGCTGAGGAATTTTTAAGTACGTAAACAAGAGAGTCTATACTTCATGATTCTTTTGTGAGGTGCAGATCTCTCTTGGACTGGGGCCGAAAGGGCCCACTGGAGCGGGCCAACCCAACAAAATGACTTGTTTTAAATCTGCTCTGAGCAGCAGAGACATTTCAGCAGTCACTCAGTGCAGTGTGAAGTAGGCTGGTAGTGGGATTCCAGAGTCAGAAGCATCTCAGGAATGACAGACCCTGGCACCTATACCAGAGGGAAGCGAAATTATCCCAGATGGAGTGTTACATTCCTACCCTCTCCCATGTCCATGTCAGTCAGTCAACTAGCATTTATTAAGCACCTACTATATGCCAGGCACTGTGTAAAGCACAGGGGATACAAAGAAAGGCAAAAGACAGTCCCTGCTGCTCTCAGGGATCTTGCTGTCTAAAATGAGGACAACAATATGAAAACATAGGTATGAACAAGATGTATACAGGAGAGACTGGGCCAGTAACATGATGCAGCTAAAGGGGATGCCACAGATACACAGCGAGACAGAAAGACAGCCACCAGAGGGAGGGAGCAGCTTCCAGGGACATGGACTCATTGCACTTGGGGGAAAATGCTGGCTCACGGACTTGAGAAACATCTTTGAGTAATTAGGACCTATGAGTTACCCCTTGAACACATGGGTTCTCTGCAGAGTGGGAATCGGGGAAGTAAATGGGCACAGAGGGGTAAGCCTTATATACTTTATGAGCTTCTATTTTCTCATCTGAAAAATGGAGATATTAACATCTGGCCTGCCTAACCCCTAGGACTGTTGGGGGAATTTAATAGGACAAGACACAGGAGAGCGACTTGTCAATGTCACCTTGTACATAAATGGTATTTGTCCCTCTGGTATTTGGGTGGATTTGTGATTTCATTCACATGAGTATTCACTCCACTAATAGACTGCAGCCCATTTACATCTTCTTCTGTATTATTCTTGCCTGACTGAATGTACAGGAAGCCCTCCTCTGATCCTTTGCCCTAAATCTAGGTGCCAGCAGAGCACTCAGGCTTCCCATCTATTGCCTACTGTTTTTCATTATATTATTAGCCCACCTCCTTTTCTGATGATACACTTCCCTCAAGCAGAGCCTATATGCCATTTTTCATAAGTGAGTCCTTATGACACCTTGTGGCCTACCATGTGTCTTTCCGTCACTCTTTGAGTTCCTGGCAATCATGGGGAGGGAGAAAGGGGAGTAAGACAACAGAGAGAAGAGAGGAAAGGAGGAAGAGATAGAAAGAAAGGCTGGGTGAAAGAGAAAAAAGATGAAGAGGAAGGGAATGATGGAGGTGAGGAGAAGAGGGGAAGAGAAAGGAAGAGGGGAGAGAGAAGGAAAGAAATGAGAGAGGGAGAGAGGAAGAGAAAAAGGGAAAGAGAAGAAATGGGGAGGGAGGGAGGAAGAGAGAGAGGGAGAGAGAGAGAGAGAGAGAGAGAGAGAGAGAGAGAGAGAGAGAGAGAGAGAGAGAGAGATTGAGATTTCAGAATGCACAGCATAAGACACCAGTGGGAGGATGCTGGTATAAAAGAGTCAGCCTTCTGCAGCAGGCAATGGTTCAGCATCACCAATGTTCTGTGCACACATTCCCAAACGAGCTCCAACCTGGTCTCTTACTCCTACCCAATCCTGGCCCCAGGTCACCTTCTCTCTGAGTTACTTTTCTAAAGTAGCAGTAGAACACAGTGGACTTTAAAACCATGCCCCCATGTAGCACCTTTGTTCTCCCTCCCCTGTCACTTTTCAGCTCCCTTTTGTGGGTTATCTTCCCACCCCCTCTATTAGAATGTAAGCTCTTTGAGGACCAGGACTGTATTTATCTTTGCTTGTATTTATATCCTCAAGGTTAGCACAGTGTTAGCACACAGTAAGTACTTAATAAACGCTTATTTTTTTCTCTCAGTTTGTTGAATAAAAAAGTGACAGCTAGGTCATCTCGGGTTGTCCTGATCTATATTTGGCCATTGGACTCAGATGGCTCTGGAAGAGAAAGTGAGGCTGGCAACTTTGCATAGCCCTGCCTCATTTAAATCCAATTCACTTGCAAGTCATGGCATCACCTTCCTGATGTCATAGACTTCTTTGAAAATGAAGGACAAACCACACAACCACAAGAAAAGTGACATGGTCAGATATGTGCTTAAGAAAAATGCACACAGCAGCTATGTGAAGGGTAGACTGGAAGGCTAAGACTTGAGGCCAAGAAATCCAGGCAAGAGGTGATGAGGGCCTGAACTAAGGTGGCAGCTGTGTGCCTAGAGAGAAGGGAAGAGGGGATACGCAAGATAATGTGGAAACAGAAATGGCAAGATTTGGCAGCAGTGTGGAGGATGAACTGGAATGAGGAGGGACTTGAGACAAGGAAACCTATTAGAAGCCACTGCAATGGTTCAGATGACAGATGAGGGCTTGAATTAAAGGGAATGGGCTGTGTAGGTAAAGAGGAGTTGGATGTAACAGATGTTGTAAAGGTAGAAATGGCAAAATTTGGCAACTGACCAGATATGTGGAGTAAGGGAGCATGAGGAGGAGACGACAACATCAACATTATAGGCCTGGAGAATTGGAGACAGACAGACAGACAGACAGACAGACAGACAGACAGACAGACAGATAGATAGATAGATAGATAGATAGATAGATAGATAGGTCTGTGTGTATTTCATCCACTTTGTCTTTCTAGTGTGGATGGTTAGTCCAATCTCTTTCACTTGACTGTGGATTTCACCAAGAATAGTTTGCAGTGTTCTGAGGAATGATTTAATAATACAATATCCTCTGCCTACAGACAACATTGGCACAGTAAATAAAGAGCTGGTCTCTTAGTTAGGTTCCAGTCCTGACTCCAACACATACGAGCTGGGTGGTCCTGGGCAAGTCACTCAACTTACTACAGGCAACTCCCCAAAACTAATAAGTTGCAGAGACAGTGCCAATCTGCATTGGTAGACATGGTTCACCAAGAGCTCCTTTCACCTGTGAAATCACAGGTCCAATCCTGTCCAACCCCATCCCCATCTGGGAAAGGCACCTAGGGATCCTTACCAACAACAAGGAACCTTCCAACAATGGTCACTTTACACATATTCCGTGACATTGGCAAGTAGGCGGGGCAATAACTGATAACTCCAGTGTCCAGGCCACTACTGTAAAATGCTTCGAGGGTGAGCAACATGAAAGCCGCCAACTAGCTCCTCTTGCTAAATGGGTGCTAAGCTCAGTTGTTTCTGGCTACTGAAAGAGAAAAGTGTTGTCAGTGCCCTCTAAATTTCAGCACCCTAGAGCAAAGCCCTGATTGTTCCACCCTAGTTATAGCCTCTTCCTTATGGTTACAGCCTCCTTCTCACTGTTAGGCTAAAAAGCGTGCCACAACTTTATTATGAGAAGGAAAAAAACCCAAACAACCCACAGCTCTCGCTTCCATACTGAAATGGCTCTCTCCAAGCTTGTTGGAGGGAGGGAAGAAAAGCTAGTTATGAGTGGCATCACTTAAAGTCACCACACATTAAGAAAGTGCTGTTTTAAATGGGATACCCCGCTGAGATCGCTAAAGAAAGATGCCTCACTCCCAAAAAGCATGTGCATTCGTGAGCAGTGGGGGAAGGAGGAGGTGGCAGGAAAGGAAGGCTGGAGAGATACCGAGGGGCCCAGCAAGCTGGCAACGCTGCCCTGTGAGCGGCTGGTAGTTTCTAATTACTTCCCTGAGTTTTCATGATCAAGTCACATATGCTATTCCACTGCAGGGACACAAAAGCAATTAGAAAAAGAATGCAGGCTTTATTACTCTAACCATGACTGCACCCCAGCGCCGCTCAGCTAGCACTCGCCGACAGAAATGTTTGGTTCAAACATGACTTTAAAAGGTGATTAAGGAAATGTGCCCACCTCTCTTGGGGGAAAGATGATAACTGCTTATTGCCAGGTTTGCAGTCACTCCCTGATTTCAAGCTGTCCTTCACGTGTCTCCATGACAACCACCCAAAAGCTTCCTTCTTTCTCATAAGGAAAAAAATGGATATTTTTAAATAAGACTATTCATTGTTTTTTGGCTGTTGGGATAAAAAACATTGGCAGAGCTGAGTTCTAGTTCCAGCCAGGCCTCTGTGACCTTCGGCAGGTCACGCCCCACTCTGGGCTTCCACGGGGTTTGGGGAGCCCACCAGCAACCGGCAGGCAGGAAGAGCCAGGTTCTGGTCCCAGCTCAGCCATGAATTTGCTCTGTGACCTTGAAGAAGTCCCTGCTCCTCTCTGGACCTCAGTGCTTTCCTCCAAGGATCTGAGGATTCTTAAGTTCCCTCCTGGCTCCAATGTCGACCACTCTTGAGATGCCCTCAGATGGAGTCATCAAAAATATCTGCACCGGGATCAGGGGTAATCCACATGCCAGCTACTGCTGCTTGGCACGTGTTCACACCATCTCTCAACTTCCAAACCCAACACTGTTAGGGGGAGGGGGCAGTGTATATGTGTGTATGTGTATGGGTGTGAGCATGCATATGCTTGAAAATCTATGTGTGTGCATGTGTGTACCTATGCATGTGTATATACACATGTGTATAAGTGCATATGTGTAGAGATGTGTGCATGCATGGGTATGTAGGTATGTGAGTGTATATGTGAATGTATATCATGTGAGTGTGTATATGTATGTGTATGAATATAAGTACATATACATATGAGCATGTATTGTATGTCTGTGAGTTTATATGTATGTGTGTGAGTGTATGTATATGTATGTGTATGTGTGTAAGGTGTATATATGCGTGTGAATGTATATAAATGCATGTGTGAGTATATATGTACATAAAGTATATATGTGTGTGAATGTGTATAAATATGTGTGAATATATAGGTACATAAAGTGTATGTGTGTGTGAATATGTATAAATGTATGTGCGAGTATATATGTATATAAATTATATATGTGTGTATACAGGGCAGTGTATATATACGCATGTGTGTGAATGTAAGTGTATATGTTTGTGATTGTGTATATGTGCATGCATGTGAGTGCATGTGTATACGTGAATATGAAAGTGTGTGTGTGTGTGTGTGTGTGTGTACACGCATGTGTGGGAATGTATGTGAGTATATATGTACGTGAGTGCATATATGTATAGGTCTGTGAGTATGTGTATGAGTGTGTGGTGTCTAGGGGGAAAGAGGGACAAGAATGAAATGAAAGACGTTGATGAGAAGTAAGACCAAAAGTAGGAAGCTGGAGGCAGACCCAGGAGTCTCCTGGCAGGTGGACACACTCATAAATGGTCAAGAGGGCGGGACCCCATGGGGGAAGTGAAAAGAACACACACACCACTCTTGCCCTGAATGCACTTCAAGGCTATGCAGAGGGACTACAGGTTTACAAGGTCCTATGCTACATGCTAGTGATAGAAAGAAAAAATGAAATGGTCCTTGTCTCCAAAAAGTTAAACAACAATGACAGTAATAACCTTTATACAATGCTTCAAGGTTTACAAAGCACTTTACAAATATTATCTCATTTGACCCTCACAACAGCCCTAGGAGGTGGGTGCTATTATTATCTCCATTTTACAGATGAGGAAACTGAGGCAGGCAGCGGTTAAGTGACTTTCCTGGGGCCACACAGCTAGCAAGTGTCTGCAGCCGTATTTGAACTCAGGTCTTCCTGACTCCAGGACCAGTGCTCTATCCACTAGCCACTGTATTCCACTGTGGATCCTGCAATACATGTACACAGGTAAATGAAGGTGAGGCAATTGGAGGGAGTACTAACAACAGAGAGAAGAGGACCAGTTTTACAGGACAGGTGGAAACTCACCTGAGCTTTGGAGGAAGTAAAGGATTCTGGGAGGTGAAAATGAAGACAGAGCACTTTACAAGTAAGGAGGATGGATTGTGTACCACCAGAGAGGCAAATTCCAGCTTGGTTGGGAAAATGTTCCAATTTACAAAAAAATGTCACTTACACAATACTTTTCAGAAATGTACCTATTTGCGTGAAGCAAGCCACACCAGTGTATGTGCTAAGGAACCACAGAAGTACCATGAGGGGTAAAAGAGGGAGGGAGACTTAGTCAAGGAAGGCTTCCTGGAGGAAGTGAGTTTTTGAGCTAGATCTTGAAGGAAACAATGAAGGTGGCTTACCACTCAGTTTCACCACTTCAGTAAACTGGACACCATCAACTTATCCAAATTGCCAGATTACACAAGCAAGTATTAAGCAGCCACTATGAGCCTGCCCTCAAGGAGCTTGCATTCTAATAGGGAGGAAGGGTGGGACATACAACACCCACATGGTTAAGAAAATAATATATGCCTCAATCAGATGGAGATACTGGGAAAACCTTGATCATGAAGTTGGAGCAAAAATTCGAACTGGCCCATGACACTTGGCTACCTGGAAAGGATAAGAAGGTCAGGCAGCTGACTGAGTCATGGCTTCAGAGACCAGGAAGGAGCCAGCAGGAGAGTGGTGCCCAAGTCAGCCTTCTCAGCCTCATAGCTTTGCCCTGGCTAAAGACACAGGGATGCTTTCGGAGCTGAGGAAGGGATCAGAGAGAAAGTAGATGTGGGAGGCTGCTGGCAGCCAGAGAGGCTAGGGAGGTGGAGGCCAGCAGACTGATGTGATGAGGAGACAGAGACAGAGAGAGAGAGAGAGAGAGAGAGAGAGAGGAATAACACCTCAAAGCACAGCTATGTCCTTAAGAAATACCAATTCAAAATGATGCCTAATCTATCTTTAGATTTTGCCTAAAGACTATAGAAAATACCAACTGGGGAAAGAAGGAAGGCAGATATCCAAAATATGTTTTCCATTTTAAAATGAAATTAACTGGTGCTCCCTTGGTTACCTGGCATCTGGCTATATTCTACCTGATTTCCCCAGATTTCCATTTCACTAGGTTTTAATCTTGGAAAATGTTTTCAATCCAGATTTAAATTGAACACATAAAGCAAGGGAAAGGGGATGCAATTTTAATAAAAAAGAGTGGAAACTCCAGCGATCTCTGATTAGGAAGCTCCTGAGTGGGAAGAAGCTGAGACACTCCCTTTTTCTCAAAAGAGAAGAGATAGAGGGGGTCTTTTCTCCAGCAAGAGACCAGGGTAGTCCCTTATCCCACTCTCCCCCTTAATTGAGGGAACAGCAAATCAAGGCAGAAAGCTGAGAGAGCCCTGAGGTGGAGGGGGACATGGCTGGTACTGGTCACTTACTAGTGCACTGACTCATTGAAAGGGTATGCTGAGGCCAGTGGGTGGCTTCTATACTATCTCCGCAATCCTCTTTCTTCCCTTAGTTCCCCCTCCCTGACTTTCATAAGCAATGCAGTTGGACCTCACATACTTGGGCATGGCTCGAAGGTTTGTTGGACTTCAGCCCCCTCTATTCGGGGTCAGGGGGAAAGCCTGGGGCCTAGAGTGATCACCATTCAGGCCTCACTCTTTGAGCCCATAGCATTTGGTTCCTCCACAGTTCCCTATGTTAGGAGGCTACTGGGAACCTAGAGGCCTATACAGCCGGCTCTGCCAAGCTGTAAATCTGCAGTTTGACTCTGATAGCTGACAGCAAACTCCACCTTCAAGCAGAACGTGAAATGTCAATAAATCTCACATCACTGACCCATAAATCCTATCCATCTTGTTAAGTACCACACGTTGCCAGCTCAGGCCTTACCTTAATCTGAATACCAAGTGGATTCTCATTGGACTAAGACTTCATACCATTTATTCACTAGTCTACAAGTTAATGGGGGAGTGGGGAAACACAGGCATGAATGACAACAAAATGAACAAATAACATCACAGAGGGACATGCAAGCTCAAGGGCGTGGAGGTCTGTGTATATGTTATACACAGACAACTTTTCTCTCTCCCTGATTGGCTGGATGTAACCAGCCTTTGCCCCAGCCCCAGCCCCAGGCCCCACTCCCCAGCCCAAGACATCTTTACCTGTTTTCTGTATTAGGAAGGTTGTACCCAGAATTAGAAGTTAAATCCCTTTAGCCAAGTTCCTAAGCAAGCGCATGATGATGCCATGGGAAGTGGCAAGCTTGTAATAACAGCCTGGTCCGGAGGCAGAATCAGAGCCATGGAACCCTGGAAGTGGGGAGAATATGTGAGATCTTCAAATGGCCCTGCTACTTTTGTTTGAAAACCTCCGATGAGGGGAATCCACCATGTACCTCATAGATCCATATACTCAGCCCTAACATCTCTCCTAAACTTCAGTCTCACACCCCCAACTGCCTTTTGGTTATCTTGAACTAGACGTCCCATAAGGCATCGCAAACTCAATATGTCTAAAACAGCAGAACTCATCATGATCCCTGTCTCCTCCTCACCCAAACCTTCCACTCTTCTGAACTGCCCTATTATTGTCAACAGCACAAGCACCTTCTCAGCCACCCAGGCTCACGGCCTTGGTGTCATCCTCAGCTTCTCTTCACATTTATCCCACATATCGAATCTGTTGCTACCTTCACAACATCTGTCTTCTATGTCCCCTTCTATTCACAAAGTGATGGTGCTCTTCACAATACCAGGGAAAAGTTCAGAAGAGGGGGTGGTTTGGGGGGGAGGGAACATAATGAGTTCTGGTTTGGACAAATTGAGGTTGAATAGTCTCATGAGACGTCCATGACCCTGGTGCAGGCTCTCATTCACGCTTTGTACCTGGGCTATCGCAATAGCTTCCTGGTTGGTCTCTGTGACTCAAGCCTCTCCCCACTCCAATCCATCTACTTTGCTGCCAAAGTGATTTTCTTAAAGTGTAGGTCTGACCATGTCATCCCCACACCCTAAGTAAACTCCAGTGGCTCTCTATTACCTCCAAGATCAAATATAAATCCTCTATTTGGCGTTTAAAGCCCTTCAAAATGTGGTTCCCCACCCCCTTCCTATCTTTCCAGTCTTCTTACATTTTACTCCCATCCATGGACTTAGATGCAAGCTCAATGAGTCAACTCAGTGAGCAAATTTGAGCTCAGGCTACATTAAGAAGGCATAGCTTCCAGGAATAAGGAAGTGATCACCCCACTGTACTCTGTCCTGGTCAGACCACAGCTAGAATACTGGGGTTGAGTACTGGGTATCACAGCTTAAGAAAGACATTGATAACCTAAAGAGTTCCAAGATGGGTAACCAGGACAGGAAAGGGTCTTAAGATCACATCATAGGAGGTTTTAGCTTAAGGAACTAGAGAGATTTTTCCTAGAAAAGGAAAGACTCATAGGTGGGGGTGGGGATGCTATGTGTCATTTAAGCATCTGAAATGCTGTCCTATGGAAGAGTGATTACATGTTTTGCTTGAATACAGAGGGCAGAGCACAAGCTCTAGCAAGGCAAATTTAAGGAATAAACTGAAGCAAGGAAAAAATATGCATGCTGTTGGAGCTCTCTGAAATATACTGAGGTTCAAAAAGATCAGAGAAAGAGGAAAAAGTCCTATATGAACAAAAATATTTATAGCTGCTCTTTTTTTTTTCATTAACAAAGAATTGGAAAATGAGGAGTTACCCATCAACTGCAGAATGGCTAAGTTAGTTACGGTAGATGAACATATGGATAGAGCACCGGCCCTGAAGTCCAGAGGACCTGAGTTCAAATCCGGCCTCAGACCAAACACTTGACACTAGCTGTGTGACCCTGGGCAAGTCATTTAATCCCAATTGCCTAAAAATTTTTTTAAAAATTTAAAAATAGATGAACATAATGGAATACTATTGTGTCAGAAAATATTAAAGGCATAGTTTAGAGAAATCTGGGAAGAATTGTATGACTTGATGCAGAGTGAAGTGAACAGAACCAGAACAATCTATACAATAACAACAACACTGTAAAGACAAACAACTTAGGAATTCTCATCAATTCAATGGCCAACCATGATTCTGAAGGATTCATGATGAAACGTGCTCCTCAGGTGTGAGCTCCTTGAGGGCAAGGACTGTCTTCTGTACTTAGCACTATGCCTAAGGTATACTAGGTGTTTAATAAATGCTTATTAACGGGCTGACAGGTGATAGATTTAGAGTGTAGACTGAGATATTTTTATTTGGACAAGGCCAAGGTAGGAATTTGTTTTGCTTCACTTAACACATTTGTAACTAACAGAGGTTTTGCTTCTCATTCTTTCTCAACGTGGGGGGTGGAGGAGAATTGAGAGAGAGAGAAGGTAGATTTTCATTGATAAATAAAATTTAGTTTTGAAAAGCAAATTGGGTTGCCTTGGAGAAGTCGTTTCCCCTGCCCCTCCACCTGAGATCTTTAAGCAAAGGATGGATGTTTGGTCAGGTATGTCACTGAACGATGCTTTTTTTCAGATACAGATTGGACTAAATGGTTTAGAAGACCTCTTCCAACCCAGAAATTCTGATTCAGAAACAGGAAATCAAAAAGGCAAGGACTACTGAAGAGTGTAGCTTGAGTAGAGTAGAAGATCTAGATGGTGGGGACTGAGTTATCTGGCAGAGCTATGGCTGACAGTGGCTGGTCAAAGTCTCCATTCAATAAATATTTGTTGAGTCCCTGAAGTTGGGCATGGTGGTTGTTGATCAAAGTATGCAGATGGACAAATGGAAACGGAGGTCATAACCTGAAGGGTTCACAGATACAGTAGCAAACTGTGCTCTATTCCACCTGGACCCCACCACCTCCAGCAAAGACCTACTGCCTAGAATAATTTCCATTCCTTCATTCAATACAGAAGGACTAGAGATTCCAGAAAATACTGCTTTCCTTCTTCATTTTTAAATAGAAAGAAGGAAGAAGGATTCACTTTCATATTTCAGATTATAGCTTACAGCTAAAAGAGCAGGAGAGCCAATGGTTCTGAATTCAGAATAAAGACAGGTGGTTATACACAAGCACACATCGTTCAGAAAAGCCAGGGAAAAATGAAAATGAACAGCTTGCTGTGAAAGTTTAGCCATTTTTTTCCATTCATACTTAAAAGGAGAACTAGATGCTCACAAAACCTTAGCCTAAGACAAAATGATTTGTGGGTTGGAGGGAAGAATCAACAATTGGTTAGCATTTATTAAGGGTCTACTGTATGCCAGGGACTATGTCAGACACCTGGGACACAGAAACAAAAATGAAACCATTCCTGCCTTCAACAAGGTTATATTCTCTTGAAAAGACACACGTGAATTTTGTTCTTCTCGTTCAGTGATATCCAACTCTTTGTAATCCCATTTGGGATTTTCTTGGCAAAGATACTAGAGTGGTTTGCCATTTCCTTCTCCAGCTTCATTTTTTTTTTACAAATGAGAAAACTGAGGCAAACAGGGTTAAGTGACTTGTCCAGGGTCACACAGCTAGTGTCTGAGGTCATATTTGAACTCAGGTCTTCCTGACACCAGGCCCAGCATTCTATCCATTGCATCACCCAGGTACCCAACACATGAATATATAAGTATAAAGAAAATAAACCCAAGGTAATTTCTTGGGGAGGTGCCAGTAGCTGAGGAGATAAGAAAAGGCTTCATGTAAAAGGAAATGATTAATGTAAGTCTTGATAGAAACTAGGAATGCTAAAAGGCAGGAGTGAGGAGGGAACACATTCATTATAAGAACAAAGGATAGGCCAAATCTTCAAAGGTATGGAGGTGGGAGATAAATTGCTGTACATGAGGAATACCAAGATGGCCAGTCTGGCTGGGATACAGAGTGAGGGAAGGGGAGCAATGAATAATAAGATGAGAAAGGTAAGTTGAGGCCAGGTTGTGAAGGGTTGCCAAATGGGAGTTTGTATTTGATCCTAGGAATAACAGTAGTACTAGAGTTCACTGAGCAGGAAAATGACATGGTCCAATCTTTTCTTTAGGAAGAGCCAGACAAATTAAGAGGTTGGTGCAATAGCCCCATTGTGGATCTGCTAAGTTAAAGGATCTTGTGGACCATCCAGGTAGAGACAGAGATATCTACTGGGCAGTTGGACACATAGCTTTGGAGTTCAGGGGAGAGATTAAGGTTGGAAATCATCTGGGGGGAGGTGATAAAAGAATCCATAAGGGTAAATGAAATCACCAAGAAAAAGAGGGTAGAAAGAAGACAAAAAAAGGCCCTTGGGAGCTGCAAATTGACACAGGTTGGAATCTGAGCGGGCCAATGCCCCGCGCTGATCAGTAATAGGATTGGGCCTGTGAATGGTCACTGTACTTCTAGCCTGAGTGAGAGATGGAGTTATAGGCACAAAAAATACAATTAACTAATTTATTTTTTAACAGATTAAAAAGAAGTTGTAACTTTTTTCCAAGTTTAAATTTACATGAAATCTTTGTTATTACTTCAAGAAAACTTGCCATAAAAATGAAATTAGCCTTCATGGCTAATGGACTTCATGGTCCAGAGGTAAAAAAGGAAGCAACTAACCTTGCTGAGACAGTGACCTGAGGGAGAAACCAGGGCTACTAAGAGAAGGAAAATTAAATACTAAAGTGAAAGATTCCCTTTATGGGCAGAAGGACCACAGAGGGAGCACAGATACTCGGCAATAATTAGAAAAGAATTCTGTGCTCAGCGCTATATACTAAAATTCTAGAGAAAAGCAGGTTTTGGCAGAAGTTATGAGACCCAAGCCATCAAGCCAAATAATCCCAGTGGTGGAAAGACCCAGCTACGCCAATTAGAAGCGAATAAGCCCCTCCCTCCATCAGAATAAATATCCCAGGAGGCCACTACCCAAGCAAATCTCAGATGAGGAAGCAGTTCGACATAGTGGACTGTTGTGTGGTTGTTTCAGTCCTGTCTGACCCTTTGTGACTCCATTTGGGGTTTTCTTGGCAAAGATATTGGGGTGGTTTGCCATTTCCTTCTCCAGCTCATTTTACAGATGAGGAAACTAAGGTAAACAGGGTTAAGTGACTTGCCCAGGCTCATGTGGCTGAGGCCAGATTTGAACTTAGATTTTCCCAACTCCAGGCCTGGAATTCTATTCACCACACCACCTAGTTGCCCTGGTATAGTGGGTAGAGGGTGGATTTGGAATCAGAAGACCTGGGATCCAATCGCTGCTTTTCTACTTACTCCCTGTATGACCTTGGGCAGTGACTTAACCTCTCTATGCCCCAATTCCATATCTGTAAAATGGGCTCAATGGCCTCTGAGGTTTTTTTCCAATAGAGTAGAGATTCTTAACTTTATGTCATCAACCCCTTTGGCAGGCTGGGCAAACCCATGGATCCCTTCTCAGATTTAACTGCATAAAACAAAATTAAAATAAAGTCAACACGTTCCTGGACCCCAGGTTAAGAATCACTAGTGTGGATCTATGATCTTATGTACTTCTCCATCAACTGGAAGCAACATTTCATATCCTCCATATCAACAAACGCACAAAGAGTCCTTGGAGCAGACATCGGTTCTAGGGTGGCCATGCTACTCACTTGACATTGAGTGCATATTTCTTAACCTCCATGGGCCTCAGCTTGGTCCTCTGTGAAATTTGCATGCCTCTAATGTTTCATTCAGTTCTAACATTCTATGAAATTCTATGAAGTGTATGCTGCTTTCCAGGGTTCGTGATTTTGGGGAAAGATGCTGGAAAGATGCCAGAAATCTGCAAACACAGCTCATGCCTGGTCCATCTGCACAAACTGCTTAGAAATGATAGGCCTTGGGGGGCAGCTAGGTAGCACAATGGATAGAGCACCGGCCCTGAAGTCAGGAGGACCTGAGTTCAAATCCAGCCTCAGACCAAACACTTAACACGTACTAGTTGTGTGACCCTGGGCAAGTCACTTAACCCCAATTGCCTAAAAACAAAAAAATTAAAATTAAAAAAAAGAAAGAAATGATAGGCCTTCAATAAATTCAATTATTATATACCTAATACTGAACTGAACAAAATACTGAGCTAAACTTGGAGCTTAGGTAAGATACTATCTCTGCTCTTACAGAGCTTGTAGTCTAGTGGAGAAACACACTAGAAATATACGTGGACAGATATAGTATACATATATGTGGCACGTGCATGAATGCCCTTCCTGACACAAAAAGCCTAATTCACTTTGGAGACTTCTCATTTTTCTTGCCCCTATCCAAAGGGAAACTAGAACTTCAGTATCTACCACTCTCTCAAGGACAGGGCATGCTCCCCTCCCCTTACAAGCATTCAAGTTCTCAAGGTTTCAAAATATATACTGGTTTTATTTACAGAGAAACGGCTTTTATCCAAGGTTACCAAGAGACCACTCTGACAACTATTCAGTCTCCATGACCTATATGCTCTGAATGAGGCCCAAAATAAGGGAAAGGACCAGGGCTCATCACTTCACCTAAGGGCTCTCTATAATCATGTTCTTTTGCCAGGTGTCTGCACTCTACCTCTCTGCTGCCTCTAGTTTTCGTTCCTGATAGGTGTCATGGGTCCTCATTACTATCATTGTTCTATGTTTTGCTTTCATGCTCCCTAAGGCTTTCCACCCCAGGAGATGACACCAGCTCTCAAGTAGACAGAGGAATTACACTCTCTTGGCTACCAGCATTACAATTCTTTCATGCCTCTGGGGGGTGGAATGTTTCTGATCCATTTAAATGTTCTGTTGCTTTATGCAGAACCCACAAGACTCATCCTACACACAAAGGTTCTCTTCAGGTAGCTATGGAAATGTCTTTCTTCTAGGTCAGCTCAAAATGAATCCATCCTGTTTACTTCCTACTTCTTTAAGAGTCTGAGAAATTTACCTTCAGCTTAGTCAACAACTTCCATTGAGTCTTGGGGTTCAAAGGGGTTTGAACCCTTTGAACCCTTGGGGGTTCACTCCTCATCCTCTCCACTTGCCTTTTCATTTTTATCATTCTCTTCCAGGATGACTGGGTTGGACCACACAGATTAGCCTGGGCCAGGAGTAGGGAACCTGCAGTCTCGAGGCCACGTGTGGCCCTCTAGGTCCTCAAGTGCAGCCCTTTGATTAAATCCAAACTTCACAGAACAAATCCCTTAATAAAAGAATTTGTTCTATAAAACTTGGACTCAGTCAAAAGGGTGCACCCAAGGACCTAGAGGCTGCAGGTTCCCCACTCCTGGCTGGGCTACTTCCTGTAGCTCTCTAGAATAGCAGTGGGAAGAACACAAGGAAAGCTTCCAAAGGTTGGCATCTATGCCAAGGAGAAAGGGTTTGCATTGTGAGAGGGGGGAGTCTGCATCAACAAAGGAGATTTTTGTAGTACCTGACAGACAGCATTACATGATAAGTAGAGAGGTATTAGCAAATTTCTTAATCTGTTTGCCTCAGTTTCTTCATCTGTCACATGGGGATAATAATAGCACCTACCTCCCAGGGTTGTTATGCAAATCAAATGAGATAATATTTGTTAAAGCACTTAGCATAGTGCCTGGCACATAGTAAGCACTATATAAATATTAGCTATTATAATAATTATTATTAAGGTCCTAGAGGATAAAGGTATTATTAACAGCACAGTGCCTGGCACACAGTTAAGTTGTTATGTAAATGTGATGATGATGATGGTGGTGATGATGATGATGGTGAGGAGGAGGATGGTGATGATGAGGAGGATGATGGTGAAGATGATGATGGTGAGGATGGTAATGATGATGAGGAGGAGGAGGATGGTGAGGATGATAATGATGGTGAGGATGATGATGTGAGAGGGAAATGTTAGATGGGATGGATGTTGGAGGGAAAGCTATTATCTGGGATTATCTGGGAAAGCTACTTGGAGGAGGTGACAGAAGAATTGGACTTTAGAGAATGTGAAGGATGCAACAAGCAGAGTCCCTGCTTTTGTACAGACTCTTGCCACTAACAACCCCATGTTGAGGCCATTGGGAAGATCATGGGAACATAGAGTTAGAGCCAAAAGGGGTCTTTGAGAACTTCTGATCCAACCCCTTTATTTATGAATGAGGAAACTAAGGTCTCAAGAAGCAAAGGTCAGACAGGCAGTATGTAGCAGAGGAAAGATTTGAACCCAGGTCCTTCTGACTCCATACCTAGAGCACCTTCCACTACACCATAAAGCTCCTGTGTTATAAGGACAAGAAAAGAACAAGATGAATTACCTCAGACCTGCCATTCTCAGAGTGTAGTTGGACTAGATGGCCTTTCAAACTGACATTCTATGAGTCTATGAGCCCAGTCACAAGGATAAGAAAGTAGAGGATTTGTGAAATATAAAAACAAAGTATGCCTGATGCTGAAAACCAATGGATTGGACAGGAAAAAAAAAGCCCCAAAGGAGCCATGAATTAGAAATTTGAGGAGTGCAGGTAGGGGAAGATAAGGATCACAGTTGAGTTAAGCCAAAAAGGGATGATAATTTTTCAACTGTGTTGGGAAACCTGGAGACACCAACAGAATGTACCCATTCACACCACACACAATGACCTACTCCTGGCCCAGAGTCCTCCTTCACCACTCAATGGATAGAAGGCTGACCTAAAATTCTTAACAGTAAACTGAAACGAGGTCTCTGGGGACACTGGAGACACTTGATGAGGGACAAGTGAAGGTGTTCAGGCGGGTCTGGACAGTTTACCATTAAGGCCTGTCCTCAAAGGAGCCAATAGCCATTTCGGTCAGAACCCTACCTTTACAGAGCTAACGTTCTGAGCAGGAAGAGACTTTGGGAGTCATCCAATCCAACATTCCTCCTTCTGCAGATGAAGAAACTGAGGCCTAAAGAAAGGTAGTAATCTGCCCACAGTGATACAGCTAATAAGTAAAAGGACCAGGAGTTGGCCTGAGGTCTTGTGCTCACAAATCTTGCCATTCTTCCATCACACACCACCCTGACCTTGACCCCAAGAGGCAAAGAAAAGTGTTAGTACAGGCACTGAACTACAGCTAAATAAATCAAACTCTTCAGGTCTCTTCTTTATATTTAACAATGGGGACCCATTAGCCAGAATGGGATGGTTTTAATGAAGTCATTTGTTTAATTAAGGAGATAGACATTATACCTGTGATTTCACTGGTATAGGGGTGAGAAAGCCGCCTCTATCAATTCAGGTCAGCACCTCCCCTACAAGCCAGAGTCTTAGAGAAGTTAAGTGACTTTCCCTGACTCATATAGCCAACATTGTTCGGGGGTGGAATTTGAACCCAGATATTCCTGGCTCTGAGACCAATCCTCTATCCACTCCACACCAGAGGTAACAAACAAGAGTCCAGCAAAACTCCCAAGTGTTGCCCAAACCAGATTAAAATCTATTTAGGAAATGTTCAGCAAAATAAATATGACAAAAATTTTTAAAAATAAATAAATAAACACAACATAGATGTTAATTTGAGGTTTCCTAAGTCAACATGAAGCCCATAGGGATCCCTGTTTGATTGTGACACCATTGAACTACACCACACCAGCTTTTTAATTATGAGGCATGTTAACAGAGTCTGTAATGGAAAGAAGAGCTTAGAATCACAGTAGTCCTAACTCTGGCACTAATCCTCTGTGTGACCTTTGGCAAGACACTTCACTTCCCTGAGATTAGATTTCTAGGAAGGCAGTTGCATGTCTGCTACAAGAAAGGGCAGGCACTGGATTTGGGGGCAGAAAGACCCAAGTTCAAATATTATTTCAGATGCTCACTAGCTGCGTGATGCTGGGAAAGTCACTGAAGCTTGCTCAGCCTCCGTTTCCTCATCAGTAAAATGGGGGTAAATAATAGCTCTTACCTCACAGGATTGTTAATGAACAAATGAGATAATGTATGTAAAGTGCTTTGCTAACCTTAAAGCACTCTGTAAGTGCCACCTATCATCATCATCATCATCATTATAGCTCCATCCACAAAATGGAGACAAGAAATGTTTATACTACCGCCCTCACATGATGGTATTGAGGAAGTGCTCTGTAAGCCACAAATGGCTGTAGAAAAGGGAGCTAGCAGGGGCAGGTAGGTGGCCAAGTGGATAGAGCTCCAGTCTTGGAGTCCAGAGGACCTGAGTTCAAGTCTGACCTCAGACACTTGACACTTACTAGCTATGTGACCCTGGGCAAGTCACTTAACTTCAATTGCCTCACCAAAAAGAAAAAAGGGGGGGGGGGGGAAGCTGTCATTTTTATCCTGGAGTTGAAAGCCCACCATCTATAGAAGGCAGCTAAGCACGTCCATTAGCAAGGCCTTCTTGCCTGTATCAGTGTGGGTGTGCTCAATCCCAGGAAAACAAAGTAAAGGGAAGCCTAATGTGTCTGAATACATTTACTCCAACGAAGAAGCATCTGCACCGACTTCCTTACCTTAGGGAACTGACTAATTAGCGATGGTGGTGCCCAAAGAGTGAGCGTCCACGTACAAGTTGCTATTTATTCCAGGATGATCTCTCTCAAGAGCCGGCATTCAGAGACACCATGCCTTCCAGGGGCGAGGAGCCACACTAAAAGGCAGCAGAGACATATTGCACACAGCAGTGTGCTTAGGATAACAATGAAGGAGGGCCTGGGGACTGTCCTCCCCCTGTCTGAAAGGAGAGGGGAAAACTCTCAGATGTTGAAAAATTCTTTTGAGGCAAAGGAGAGAGAACTCACTCACAGTCTGCACCAATGCACAAAACAGCTTCTGAAAGAGTCCTTTCAGTCCGTGTGTATTTCCTTGGCCCACCCTTGGATTAGGCATCCTGGTGGGGTGCAGAAATAATGGAAGAAAGGCAGGGGGTCCCCGGTCTCAAGGAATGTTTAACTACAGTTGGAGAGAGGAAGCATAAAGCATAGGAAATAATTAAATCTGAGTCCATAGCATTTGATGGTAAGAGGCAAAACTGAGACATAGGGCTACCAACAGCAGACAGGCATCCAGAGAGCCAGAGAGATGCTAAGAGAGAGAGAGAGAGAGAGAGAGAGAGAGAGAGAGAGAGAGAGAGACAGCGAGAGAGCACAGGAGAGATTCTCTGTGACTAGGCTTGAGGCACTCCATCTTCTCAAACTATGGCTCATCTTGCTGTATGATCCCTAGACAGGTGTTCTGAGAATCCTGAGTTCCTACCCTTTGTTTTCTGTTTAACTCACTGTACCCCACTGACTCCCATAAGCCAGAGAGAGAGCTTTATTATGTATCACATGAGGACTCTTCCTGACCATAAGCTAAGTCTATTCATTTCCTTTCCAAATTAACATTCCATAATAACCAAGGACCTGGGCAATAAAGCTGTCATTTCTCAGCAAAGAAGGGTCAAACAGGCAAGGGGCCCAAGTTTCTCATCCTGATGATATGGCTGGTGCTGGGGATGATCATGCTGGGTTTTTTTTTTTTCCCCTGCAGAGACCACCTTTTTTTTTTGTCCTCAGAAATGCATTCAGATGACTATCACTCCCTCTACCCCACCACCATCACACCCCTGACCAATGGGCTCCTGACTGATGCACAGTTAATCCCTGCTCCATCCACTTTTATTTGGTGGAAAGAATTTGATAAGGTATCAATAAAGGAGCACCACTCTGAATGCTAATTTCCCCGATGACTTCTGCAGAGGGTGCAATATATCCTGGCCCCTGGGCAGAATCAACAGCACTCTCCACCTCTGAAACCCTACCTGGCCCAGTCAGCACCACGGTGAGCCACAGGACGCTGCCCTGATCCTGACACCAACAACCAGAGGCCTCCAAGTTTCTTCCAAGAGAACATAATGTTGGTGGGTTGCCATGCAGGTTCCAAAGTCTAAGAAGCATGAAAACACAGCCCATGGATAGGACCCAGGTCCTCTGCAGTGCCACCAAGAAGCCCTAGATGAGAGGGTGTGTGGATTTAAAATCCAGCAGATGAGATTTAGGTTAGATCCAAGGAAGAACTTCCTGACAGAGGGTTCAGTCCTGGAAAGGTTTTCTGATTACTTAAATTTCAGTGTGGCGTCACAAGTGACTGACTGTATTGTCAGCCAGGAAACTCAGCAGGGAGGGAGGAGTTGCTTGGCATAATGGTAACAGGGCCATCTGAAAGAAAGCCAGGAGTGGCAGGGGCTACAGAATTTTGGTTTCTTTTAATTTCTGAGTTTATAGCACAGAGAACAGCCTGCCCATTGAAGAACATCAGTGCAATAAACTCATTTGGTTATTCAGTCATTGTCCCCAGACTCAAGCTTGTCTTTGCCAAGGAAAATGGATTGTGATTTCCCAAATGGTTGAACTCCCATGCTCTCTCCCTGCAAATACCGCTTATCGATATATTACTTTCAACCTAGAAGGCTTGGTATTTTCCCCTCCCAAGATTCATAGAAATTTTATTCCCAGGGCTCACTTCCTATCAAATTCTGAAGCACAGGAATGAATCTGAAAGGGAAGAAGGGGAATAAAACCAACCCTGAATTCCGCAAAGAGCCACATTCTTTTCAGTGAAGCCTAAACACCATCGAGCTGTAGAGAAGTCACATCATCAGTCAAAACTCTCAGTACAGAATGGCACCCCAGCAAAGAGATCCCAGCAAAAAAGGGAGCTGAGAGCTGGAAGGTATTTAAAGTTTAATCTAAAGGTTACCGAATCCAGATTCCAGCACTCTAACTTTATAAATGAAGAAACTGAGCCCTGGAGAGACTGAATAACTAGGCAATGGTCGCAGAGAGAGGTATCAAAGCTAGGATTTGAACCCAGGTCTTTCCCCTTTATTTGGCTCATTACAATGCCACTCAAAGGGTTTCCAGACGTCATCAAGGCATCTACTCCAGGAACACTTTACCCAAGCCAGTACACAGGATGCTGTGACAGCCGATCAAGGAACCTTAGAGCAGAAAGGATTATCATAATCAGCCCCTCTCCATTCCCTCCAAGTCCCCATAAAACATGGCACCCAATGTCTTCACCATTCTGGTAGCCATCTTCTGACAGGATAAAGTTTATCAACATAATTTGGAGCTCAGAACTGACCACACAGTACTCCAGATGAGATCTGGCCAGACACATATGCATTATGTATGTCATGTATTTATATATACCATTTACATATACCATATAACCAGAAAGCCTATGTGGTTTTTGGCCTCTTTGTGGCATTGCTGACTCTTAAGAAATTCACAGTCCAAATCTTTTCCCCAGAACTGTTATGTAGCCATGTCTACTCCCAAACCTGTATTTGGATTAAAAAAAAAAAGCAACAACCTTGCAGTTGGAATACTTTACATCTGTACCTTATTAAATACAACATATCATCCTGGTACATCAAGATCTTTCTGCATCCTGGCCAGTCCTTTGTTGTTGTTATACAGTCATTTTCAGTCACGTCCGACTCTGTGCAGTTTTCTTGGCAGAGCAACTGGAATGGTTTGAATCTTCCTTCTCCAGCTCATTTTACAGACCAGGAAACTGAGGCAAAAAGGTAAAGTGACTTTCCCAGGGTCACACAACGTCTGAGGCCAGATTTGAACTCAACAAGATGAGTTTTCCTGTGTCCAGGCCCAACACTCCATCCACTGTACCAGCTAGACGTTCCTACATGGACCCCTTTTCTGGGAGCCCTGTTTCTGTCCCCCCCTTCACTCACTAGCCTAGTGAATGTTTTGAGGCCAGACAATGGACCCTTAAATGTCTACTGAGCCAAATTATGTATGTTAGAAAAAGTGGTCGGGGCAGCTAGGTGGCGTAGTGGATAGAGCAGCGGCCCTGAAGTCAGGAGGACCTGAGTTCAAATCCGGCCTCAGACCCAACACTTGACACTTACTAGCTGTGTGACCTTGGGCAAGTCACTTAACCCCAACTGCCTAAAAAAAGCCAAAAAAAAAAAGAAAAAGTTGTCCATCCAAGTTGTAGAACTCCAAGATCTCATGGATCCCTTTCTCAGAATAATGTTTTTAAATAATTGAAGGAAATGCTAAATTCTAGTTAGAAGTTAATGAAAATGAAGATGCCATTTTTCTCCCATCCACATTCACAGACCTGCCCCCCTCCCCAAAGCTGAGGTCCTTGGATCCCAGGTTAAGAACTCCTGCTCCACAGTAAGGAAGCGCTTCATTCTGACTTGAGCCAAGTAAAGAAACTGAGACGCCTATAGCATTTTAAAGCATAGGAAATCTTTCATACACATTACCTCCTTTGATCCTGACAATTCTTAAAAGAGATTTAGGAAGATTCTCTCCACTTTCCCTATAGAGGGTCGCACAGCTAATCAATATCTGAAACAATTCAGTCAGCTTCCAGACTCCATCAGCTACTCCACACTACCCTTTCAACCTGCAAACTCAACGGTAAAACCTGACCTAATTTTTCCAAGAAGTCTTCTGATCTTTTTGAACTGGTTGATTCTTAACTGGCTTAGAAGGACTCTGATTCCAGGTACTATCCCTCTCTGCTCAAGATCTTCCTATCTAGGCATACTTGTCTAGGAAGAGAGCTCCTTCTAATTCTAGAGAGTTCTTGACATTCAGGCCTGAATTACCTAGCCAATCCCAAGGTGGTGGTGGCAGGAGGTGGGGAGCAGATTTTTGGACTCACATCTCAACTACACATTCACATTGGTCATGAGTGAATTCACTTGGGTTGCTCCTATTCACTCTAAAAATATAAATACCGGGGGCAGCTAGGTGGCGCAGTGGATAGAGCACCGGCCGGCCCTGAAGTCAGGAGGACCTGAGTTCAAATCTGGCCTCAGACCAAACACTTGACATTTACTAGCTGTGTGACCCTGGGCAAGTCACTTAACCCCAACTGCCTAAAAACTAAACATATATATATATACCAAGGCATTTATATTTTTATATTTTTTTTATATTGACACTTTTATACAGTGTCACAATGAGACAGCTAGCTGGCATGGTGGATAGAGTGCTAGAACTGGAGTTGGAAGGTCCTGAGTCCAAGTCTAGCCTCAGATACTTCCTGGCTTTGTGATCTTGCACAAGTCACTTGACCTGTTTGCCTCAGTTTCCTCATCTGCAAAATGGGGGTAATAATAGCACTTACCTTCCAGAATTGTTGTGAAGACAAAATATTTATAAAGCAATTTGCAATCCTTAAAGTACCGTATAAATGCTAGTAGTTATTATTTATTATTCAGTAGCATTTATTCCTGCCTTTTTATCTAGTGTGCCTAGGTAGGTCGTCCATAGCAAGTCAAACCAACATGGCTCCTGTCCTCCAGGAGCTTACAGTCAGAGCTAACATCACGCCAGCTATTTGAAGTCTGGGCAAGCCAAGCCAGAGCTCCTAGCACAAGATCTTATCACTCACTACTCACCAGAATGAGTCAGGATAGATAAATACAGAAAGCACCTTCTTTGAAATCCTATCAGAACCAACCCTTAAATTAGCTAGCTACCGTGGCAACCTAGCAACCCAACCAGGTCTCTCTCTCCTTCAGCCAGGGACTTGGGGCAGGATAGGATCACACTCCAAGGAGGAGCCAGAGCCCCAGCAGGACGGGAGAAGATGGAGCTCCGAGCACATTACAGCTGCCACCGGCTGCTTTGGCCAGAAGGACTGAGCGGGAGGGAGCATAAGCCCCTTTGGAAAAAACCCAGCTTGACTGTGGCCATACGGACTTCAGCATTGCATTCCGCCAGCAGAAGGGATCCCTGGCAGCTTGACACCTTGAGAGGCCATTATAACTTTATCCTAAAGCTTCCAAAGAACTCTACTTTCCAAGGGGTGACTTGGGTAGGGGTGGAGAGGAGGAGAAGGAGAGAGGCAGGAAACATAGAGAGACAGAGGCAGGGGAAGAAGTGAGGAAGAAAAGAGGTGGGAGAAAACAGGAAAAGGGGAGAACAAGGAGAGAAGAAAGGAGGGGAGAAGGGAAAGAAAGGGAGAAGAGAAGAAAGAGAGGCTAGAAGAAGAGAGAAGAAAAGAGAGAAGGGAAAGAAAGGGAGAAGAGAGGAAAGAGGGGCTAGAGGGAAAGAGTTGGGGGGCTAGAGGCAAAGAAGGAGGCAGGAGGAAGGAAAGAGGCAAAGTCTAGGAGGAAAAGGGGGGCTACAGGTAGGCAGAGGGTGGGAGAGGGAGGTGGGGAGGAAAAGAGAAGTGATGGGATAGAAGGAGAAAGAGGAGAGAGGCTAAAGGAAGAGGGAAGTGGAGGGGCTTGAGGGAAGAAAAAGGTAGAGGGGGGTTAACATATGAGGTTAAAAAGAAAAGCTACACAAGACATAAGTGGAATGTAGAACTGAAATCTAGCATTCCATTAAGAGGGTTGTGAAAGGGGCAGGGGAGATAGGCCAAGGCGGAATTCAAACCTCAAACCAGCTAGGCAGATCAACTCTGAAGCCTCATTCCCTTACTATAAGATGTATGCAATCACTGAAGAAGGCAAAGGAAGGTGCTGGTAAAATTTGCAGAGAGAGCTTTCTGGAGGCACTGGGCCCCTCCTCTTCAAAAGTAATGATAATAATAACAATGACAAAACGACAGTGAAGACTAGACCTATTATTTAAATTCTCCCTAGCACCTATCTTTCAGCATTGCTGTAAAGATAAAATAAAAAAACATTTAGAGGTAAGTAGGTGGCACAATAGAGCACTGGACTCAGGTTCAAATGCACCCTCAGACAATAGACCCTGGACAAGTCACTTAACCTCTGTCTGCCCCAGGTTCCTCAATCATTAAATGGTGGATAATAATAGCACCAACTCCTAGGACTGTTGTGAGGATTAAATAAAATAACGTTTGTAAAGTGCTTAGCACAGTGCCTGGCACATAGTAGGTGCTTAATAGATGCCTGTTTGCACCTTTTCTGCAGCTTATAGTTTTAGGGAGCTGTCCTGAGAGTCACTTGCCCAGGATCACAACACTAGTATATATCAAAGGCAGGGCTTGAACCCAGACCTTACTGGATCTGAAGCCAGCTTTCTGTTCCCTATACCACACTGCTTCTCTGTTGTTAATTAATGACATTCTATGATATAATCAGCATTATTAAGACTGCCATACTATACTACTTTTAGGTTTACACACGCTTTGCAAGGGCAGCTGGGTGGCGCATAGAATAGAATACCAGCCTTGGAGTCAGGAGGGCCAAAGTTCAAATTTGGCCCCAGACACTTCCTAGCTGTGTGACCCTGGGCAAGTCACTGAACTCCAATTGCCTCAAAAGAAAAAAAAAAGTGCTTTGTACACATTCTCTCATTTTAGCCTCAAGATAAGTAACAGGAATTTTCATCCCCATTTTATAGATGAAGACCCAGGACTGTGCTGCCCAAATCACAACATAAAAAGACTTATCGTCTGTCTGCCCTCTTGGACATAGGACTCAGATTATGGGAGCTAGATTATCTCCAGGGATTCTTAACCTGGGGCCTATGAACTTTGTGTGTATGTGTATGAACATATAGATAACTATATTTCAATATAATTAGTTTCCTATGTGTTGTAATAATATACGATCCCATGTGTCACATTTTAGGTATTTAAGAACATTAGTGTAAGAACAAGTCCACAGGCTTCCCCAGACTGTCAAAGGGCTTGACGATTCAAAGAAGGTAAAGCCAACTCCCCCATTTTAGAGAGGAAGAAGCTAAGGCCAAAAGAGAAGGAGCTTACTCAAGATCGCAGACCTTGAAGGGGCAGAGCCTATGCAGAAAACACAAGCCCCACTGATCTATTGCCAGGAAGAAGGAAAGAGGGGTCCCCACGCTCTAATTAACCACAGGGTAAACTGACCCAGCTTCTAAGCAGGACATCCTGCTACTGAGGCCCAGAGGAAAGCACTGCCCCATTATGCCGGAATGGATGGGGAAGTGACTAATTCTGGGAACTCCCTAGCAAGCCCCCCAGACTATTCATTCCAGGGCAGCACCAACATAACCTTGGCTTCTCACCCACTTCTGAAGGTGCCGGTATTCTGACATTAGGGAGCAAAGCATACCATGGGGGAGGGGATCAGGGGACAAGCTTGACCTACTCCCCTTTGTCCCTCGTTAGCTGTGAGAACCCTGTCTCCCCCCACACTCCCCAAGCCCAGGTCATTTCTCCTACTAGCAATAATGACTGTGTGAATCAAGAGAGATAGAAGAGATCCTAGCGATTTACAAAGTTAGGAGGCCTGAAACCTCTGTGAGCCAAAGATTGCGGCGGCTTCTTCCAGGGGCATCTATCTCCAAGAGACCCATTCAAATTTTTATGCCACCAGGCCTTTACCCAATCTTTATCTAACCCTCGTACACGCTGCAGCCTTTTACTCCTACTAACATGCCCCAAGGGTGATTAGAAGAACAGATTTGGTGTCTGGACCATAACTCCCTGTTAACAAACACGATCACCAGCTCTCAGGGTCTGTATATTTACCACCAGCCAGTTTTTAAAAGCCAAGAATCTCTTCCCTCACTGAATCCCCCTCATTTCTCACATCTCCTTGAGACTCAGAACTTCGCCCCTTCTCCAAACCTCATCTCCAGCCTATTCATCCTGAGGGGTAACCAGCCACCGGCATGCTCCTGCCTGGAGGCCATAGGAGAAATGGGGGGAACCCCTCCAGAGGCCTGGAGTCTGGTTCAATCCCAGCTGTGGGCTCCAGAGCTCCCAGGTTCCGATCCTGGGGGCCTAGAATTTCCCTCCTATAAAGGGAGGAATAACAGCATAAGCAGACACCTGCAAACAGAAGGCACCCCAAAGAGTGAGAGCAAAAGGGAGACCCTCTTGCATCGCATTCCCACTCACGCAGGTCAAATTTAAAATTCTGACTTGGCACATAAGGCAACGAGGTGTCACAGTGGGTGGGGCTCTGGGCTTGGAGTCCAGGAGACCTGACTTCAAATACAATCGCAGATGCTTCCTGGCTGAGCAGCTCCTTTGAATTCTGTCTGCCTTGGTTTCCTCAATTGTAAAATGGGCATAAAAATAAAGTGTTTAGCACAGTGCCTAGCAAATGGTAGGTGCTTAATAAATGCTATTCTCTTCCCCTTCCCTTCCCTATCTGGTATGTGGGCTCACCGGGAAGTTTTCAGAAGCCATTGTGGGCAATTCAACAAATATTTATTAAGTGCTTTCAGTAGGCAAGGCACAGAGATGGTAATAATTAAAACATTTAACATTAAAACACTTATTAAGCACCTACTAAGCCCTTATGTGTCCAAGCACAGGGGAAATAAAGACAACCCTGCCCTCAAACAGGTTACAGTCTATGAGGGGAAGCAAACCAGGGTAATTTTGGCAAGGAAAGGCAGAAGGGACTCCTCTACACCCTCCCTGCCACTGTTCCCCAGTGACCTAACATCTGCTGGGGGGTTTTGGCAAAGATACCGGAGTGGTTTGCCATTTCCTTCTCCAGTTCATTTTACAGATGAGAAAACTGAAGTAAACAGGGTTAAGTGACTTGTCTAAGGTCACACAGCTAGTGTTGGAGGCCAGATTTGAACTCAGGTCTTCCTGACTCCAAGCTCAGTGCTCCACACACTGTGCCCCCTAACTGCTCAGACCCAATATCCACACTGTATATATTTTGTATGTAGGGTTATTTGGCTATGGTCCCCTCTCCCCCATTAGAATGTGAGTTACCCAAGGGCAGGGACTGTGGTTTTGCCTTTGTTTTTTTAATCTCCAGTGCCTGATACAGAGTAAACTCTTAGTAAATGTTTGTTGACTGACTCACTGATCTCCTAAGACCTCCAGTCTCTTTAATCTACTCAGTTTTGGAATCATTGCCTCAGAGCTGCAATAAATTAATAGCTGAGTCAGCAGGTACTTTCTGGTTCTAGATCATGATTCACATTCCATACCCCCGACCACCCTGGCCATATGCTGGCCAGCTACCCCACAGCTCTGGGTGTATACCAGGGAAAGTTTTTTAAGAAAGGGAAGGGGAGTGAGGCCAGGCACCAAGAGTCTCTTCCCAGCTGAAAGAAGGGTGAACAGAATCATCTAGACAGAAACAGTGAGAAAGAATTCAAAATTACTCAGCAACCAAATTCATCTAGAATATAGGTTCCATGAAAGGGTGTAGAGTACTACGAGAGAGAGCTGGAAAATAAGGGCACTTCCAGCTTGAAATCTATAATCCTAAAGTAGGGTGAATGGAAAGTCTCAAGTGTTTAGACTTGTTTTGGTAGGCAGTGGGGAGCTCAACCAGGCAGTCACCAGACATTTATTAAGCACCTACTATGTGCCAGGCACTGTGCTAAAAATGTTTGGCAGGTCAGCTGGGCCTAACCCAATAAAACCAAGTCATATCCAATACAACAAACAGAACCTACCCGATAACCTCTTCATTCCCTCCCTGCTCCCCCCATAAGCCCACAAAGACGGCCTTCCAATCCCCTAGTTTCATAGGGGCCACTCTTGTACCGTCACTTCAGTGATCCCCCCCTTTGCTGATCTGCCCCTCTGCTGATGGTCCCTAATCTTATAATTCAAAGAATATCAGAGGTGGGGGAAATGCAACAACTCATCTGGCTCAAACCCCCTCCCCCCAAATCCCCTTGTAGCTTTGTCAAACCAGGATATTAGTGGACATAGCCTTCCATATTTTACAGAGAAAGGGGAAATGATGAGCCCAAGGTCATGCATCTAGTAAGGGCACAGATAAGACCCGGGCCCTCATCTTCTGCACCAGACTGACTCCAGCAGCTGCCCTCCTGCTCCTCCTTCCTCCTTCTCCCTCCTTTTCCTCCTACTTTTTCCTCCTCCTCCTCTCCTCCCTTCATAAATGCCCCCTTCCAGCTTCCTCCTACAGTCTCCCAGGAGGCTCAAGCCCTCTAGCCTACAGCTGAAATCACTCTTAGAGATCCCTTCCTCAATTTCCCCAAGGGCTTCTTTTTTCTCCTAGTGGCAGAGGCAGCTCCAGCCCAGAATCAATGAATATTCAGCCACAACAAAGAGGTTGCAGAGGTGAGCAGATGTCAGATGGCAGCCTTCCCACAATAGAAAGAGGATCTCTTTAGTAATCGGGTCCATCCATCTCTCTGCACTCACAGTCCAGCACAGCACGGACAGCTCTAGCCCGTCAGTGTGGCCCTCGCCGGGCACAGAGAAGGAATGGGAATGAGAAGCCCCCATGTACGAAGATGACCCCCAAACAGGTTGCATCCACTCAGTTCCTAGGATTTTAGAGCTAGAAGGTAACTTCAATCCAAGTTACTCATTTTACAGAAAAAGGGGTTAGGGCCCAGAGAGGGAAAGGAACTTGCCTGAAGTCACACAGCTAAACAGGCAGCCAAGCAAGGCTTCAGACCCCTCTCTAGCCATTATTCCTTCTTCCCACTAAGGCCACAATGCCTCATTTCCCTAAGAGAGTGAGATCACTTTTTTTTTCTAGAAGATAATGGCTACTCCAGTAACCTGCAGATCAGGGTGAGCAACTGAATTCCAGAAGCCACACCCTGAAAAGAGAGGGAAGGGTGGTAGCTGCAGGCCTGTGGGGCCTAGAGCTGACTGGAGGAATGCTCTCTCCAAACTGGATTTCCAGGAAAGTTAGGCCAGGAACAGAAGGGAGGGAGGGGGACAGAGGAAGGAAAGGCAGTCTCTTCCTTCCCTCCTCCCCTAGGCATACACACTCCACTCTTCATGGCTCTAGCCACAACCAAAAATCCATCCACAGGCCACCTCTGGGCATTTGTGGGGTAGGATACCAAAGCTGCCCCACCCCACCTGCTGGACAAGAGCCAGTCAGACCTGAAATTTCTTCACCCTTTCAGGCCCAACCCTCAGGATGTCTCCCACCTAGGTCACCAGGGGTCTAGGTCTTCTGCCCAAAATTGAGGGCTTTAGGCTGGGGACCCCAGCTTCCATAGTCCTTTTTTGTCAGGGAGACTGAAGCTGGCACAGAAACCCTCCTTTCCTGGCTTCCCATCCCCCAGCAACCCCACCAGGACAATCCCTTCAGACCTAGACTGCACCACTAGGCTGAAAGTGAAAGTGCAGGGTCTTCCTTTCCCACTTTTCAGTACTCCACCCAGAAAAACCAGACTGTGTTAGGACCCTCTCAGAGATCCCACCCTCTGTATCCAGCAAAGAACAATTGAATGGGTGGGAGGATAGCTAGGTTTCTCTTTCCTCTACCCCTAGACCTCCACCCCAAACAAAAGGCTCTAGAGAGGGAAGATCAGACGATAGCAGCACACCTTAGGACACTGGGATCCCTCTGGAGGGCTCCCACTTGGGTTCTTGGGGAAAGGAGAGAAAAAAACAAAACACCTTGGGTTGGTTACTAGTGTGAGCTGGGTTGGGAGGCAGGCCAAGGATCTAGAAGGTTTTCTAAAATGTTTAAGACTCTGCTAAGTAACTAGGGAATAATAAACAGGGAATAGAGCCTCAGACTCAGAAACAGGAAGATCTGAGCTCAAATTTTGCCTTAAACACTAGCTGTGTGATCCTGGACAAGTAATTTAACTTCTATCTGCCTCAGTTTCCTTAGCAGCAAAACAGGGATAATAATAGCAGCTACACCCAAGAGTTGTTGTGAGGATCAAATGAGATAATATAGGTAAAGTGCTTTGCAAAACTTTAAAATGATATAAAAATGCTAGTTCTTATTATTCTGATGGTGGTGAAAAAAAATTTTTTTTGAGGGGGAAGGAAATGGGTATGGGGGGAAGGGGCAGCTGTCCTGAATCACCACGGTGTAGTGAAAGACCTCTAGAGTCTGAATTAGAGGACCTGGCTTTAAATCTTGCCTCTGCCACTTAGTCATCAGTGAATTAATAAACATTTATCAAGTGCTTATTATACGTCAGGCACTGTGCTAAGTGCAGAGGATACAAAGAAAGACAAAGGACAAATGCCTGCTTTAACGTCAATGACTAGGCAAGGAATTCTCCTTGCCTTTGCCTCAGTGCGGGCTGTTTAATCATTTAACCAACATTGATTAAACATCTGTGCCAGACTTTATACAGGTAGCTAGGTGGTGTAATGATTAGAACACTGAGCCTGGAATCAGAAAGATCTGAGTTCAAATCCAGCTTCCCTTACTAGCTATATGATTCTGGGAAAGTCACTTAACCTCTGTCTGTCTCAGTTTCCTCATTTGTAAAATGGGGATAATAATAGCACCTCTCTCTGAGGAAAAAAAGAGTTAATAATAATATTATATAATAATAATGATAACAATAAGTGTACTTAGCACAGTGCCTGGAATATAGTAGGTGCTATAGAAATGTTAGGGTTAGCATGGTGGCATGGTGAGTAGATAGAGCTTTGGGCCTACAGTCAGGAAGATTCCAGAGTTCAAATCTGGCCCCAGACATTTACTAGCCATGTGACCCTGGGCAAGTCATTTAACTTTGTTTTCAGGTCAATGAGCCAGAAAATGAGCTGGAAAAAGAAATGCAGAACCACTCCAATATCCTTGCCGAGAAAACCACAAATGGGGTCACGAAGAATTGTAAACCAACTGAACAACAACGACAAAAAGTTAGTTATTATTATTAGCTTTTAGGGGCTAGAGATATAAAAGCAAAAATGAAATAGTCCTTGCCCTCATGGAGCTTACATTCTATGGAAACATATAAGACATAAAATACTAATTTCAAGTGAAGGCACCAGTAACGGGGAAAATCATAAGGTGAGGGGTTGGATGAACTATAAGTCCTGAGATCCCCCAAACCCTATGTAACTGGGGGGGGGGGTGCACGCATTGGGGCAGACCAGGCACGCGTAACGGAATAGCAGTTTAGCTCCATTAAGTGAGTCAGTCTCTGTTCCTCCCTTCTCAAAATGAGTCTTTCTGACGACTAGGCAAAGGGCATGACAAGCCCCCCCCCCACCACACACACACACACACTCTATCATCTATTGGAAATGTCAGCCCTAGAAAACTGCCCACCCACTCATTTTACAGAAGGAGAAACAGCAGCTCACAGGGAAGAGACTTGCTCAAAGTAAAGAGTCTATGAGTGAGTGGTGAATCCAAGTCTTGGCCCCAGGTCCCAGGCAATACAGCCCAGGAACAGTGAGACTGGGAGGAGGCAGGCCTGAGCTTTCTGGGCCTTACTAGAGCTCAGGGTTAATAAGACCCTTGAACAAGTTCATGCCCCACCCAGGATGGTTTGTGAGGAAAGTGCTTGGTAAACTGGAAAGCCCTCATGAAACGGGAGCCATTGTTTCCCCGAAGTCCCACTAAAGGAATTTTAACCCCTATTATCCCAAGTGTGAACTTGTATCCTGAAGCCAAAAAACACATATTTCAATCCTCCGCATTTCCAGGTTTGCCTTCTCTGCCCATTCACATTAATAATTAACTTCACGACCATATCACTCCTCCAAATGCCATCCTGGATGAGTAATGGCACAGTAATCCAGGGGCTCTGGGTAGCTGTAGCTCTGGCCTTTTGTTAGGGTTTCATAATGGGAAGGGGCTGGTACCAGAGCCTCTCCAGTCTGTGAACAAAGACTCCACATTCCTCTGGGAAGGTGTGTCAGAAACCAGATACCCATCCAGGAGACAGGAAGCTTAGCCTTCACCTGTCACTCTACCAGACACTTGGGAAGTCTAAGGAGATGTAGGGAAGGAGGGGAGGAGCAGAGAGGGAGGGCAATCCCAGTTTACACACCCAGATTACAGAGGGCAAAACTGGGGTCACAGCCACCCTCCTCCAGCAGAATGCCTGGGGGAGATTTCACTTTCTCCTCATCACACATCCAGCCCCAAATCATGCATCATCTTCCCCAAGACTGGGTTCCCAATAACTTCAGCCCCAACCCCCCACCTAACATTCCCACAAAACTGCAGTTTATCGTAGGAAATGATAAACAGGGAAAAGAACCATCTTGTTACTGGGGGCCTTTTCCAATCAATAACTAATCTCAAATCAGGCACCAATCCAATAAGGAGCTCCAGTTAAAAACTAACTCCCCGGACAGCAGCTGCTTTACAAGAACGAAGCGATAACTCAAAACTCTTGCCAAGATCATGCTGAGATAGGTACCCGCCCCCCATCACCTGGAGCCTCCAGACACAAAAAGGAGTTGTCATCGTAAAACAGAGCCTAGCACACCAGTCCCAAGTGAAGCCCTAGGAAGTCTGCCCCCTGAGAAAGAGAGCCTTAATTAACCATTTACTCTGAAATCTTGGCTACTCTAAGCAGTGGGCAGATGCGCCCTGTCTTGGTTGGGCTGTCCTAAGACCCCTAGCCTAGTAAGAGCCGACACATGCATGCACACGCGCACGCCCACACATACACACACACACACACACACACACTCGAGAGCCCACGCACACCCGAGAACCCGCGCACCCGCACACACCTGCAGGCCACCTGGCGTACCCGGGAAACAGAGCTGGAAATTCCAGGCTGACTCCACATGACTGTCCAGGGATGGCACATTCAGGGGGAAGACAGGCAGCTCGGGCTGTCCATGGGCTCTCTGGGGCGGGAGGGAGCACCAAGCCTCTGGTCAGCGTCCCTGCTCCTGGGGGCGTGGGGCTGACAGAGGCAGAGGCAAAGACCGGGAGCCGCTGCCGGAGATCACGAGCGGGTGCACCAGGGTGGTGGGGCCCTTGCCAGACATGGTGTGTGAGCGCGTCCCGACGCTCCCATCCAAGGTGGGAGAGCCACCACCCCGCCTGACATCACAGTCAGGCAGCCAGAATAGTGGTGGTGGAGGCTGCTGCCGCCGCTGCCCTTCAGCAGGGCACAGGCACCAGCTGCAATAGCAGCAGCAGCAGCAGCAACAGCAGCATCATGCTCAGCTCAGCTCCTCCTAGCAAGAGATGCTGCATGGATGCGGGGAGGGAAGGCAAAGGGGAGAGAGTGGACACAGAGAGCGGGACCAGCGGTGTCCTGGCAGCCAGCCAGGGGACTCTCCACCACCTAGGCTGCAAAAGACTGCGGGTGGCACAGGATTGATGCCTGCTTCTCCCCCTCACCCCAAACCCAGAGCCAGCTCACACGACCTTGAATCTCAGTCACCCCAAGCAGCCCCAGAATGAATGTGGTGGGTGCTTGATCCCGCCAAGCTTGAAATGAGAATGAATGAATGAATGATTCCGGCTGCCTAGCCACCTCGCCCCTACCCTTCCTCCACTTCTAGGCTCAACCAGGCGGTGCTGCTGACAAACTCCCACCCACCCCCCAAGAACAATAGTCAGTTTAGCTTAATTCCCCTCCTTCTCCCAGAAGCCTTCCCTGGCTACCTCCAGACAAGCACTCATAGCTGTGGAAGGGACCTAGGGATCATAGTCCAGTCCTTAGATCTCTTCTTTCTCTTAGGTCAGGCAATTCTACTCATTTGCAGAGACTGTCTGTCCCCCAAGCCTGGTAGGCCCTCTCTCCTCACCTCTTAAAACCCTTAGCTTCTTTCAAAGCTACTCAAGGGCCATAAATTATAGCAAGCTGATTCTGAATCCCCTCCCTCTCTCTCCCTTGTTAGGGTCCTCCATCTCAAACTACACACACACCACACCCTGTATTACTTATGTACACATATATTATTTTCCCCAATTGTTAGCTACTTGAGGACAAGAGATTTTTTTCTTTGTATTTCTACTATTAAACATATAGGAGATACTTAGTAAGTGCTCGTTAAATTGATTTAATCTTACATGGTTTCATATTGAGAGACAACATGTCCTGGTGGACAGAAAGTTGGCCTCCAAAAAGAGCTGTGTGTGTTCAAGTCCCATCTCTGACACATACTGGCTATGTGACCTTGGACAAGTCATTCTCTCATGGTCCCCCAAGCAACTAAGTCTCTAAGTTGTAGAATGGTGGCAAGTCTGCATTGGCAGAGGCAATTTTCTTATTAGAAGTTCCCCACATCAATACGATCCCAGATCTACTAGGGAAAAAATGGTCTCATATCTACCATAGCAGGTAATTTCATGAAACTGACCTCCTTAAGGGAAGCAGCAGGTACAGTGGAAAGTGGCCTGAATTTGGTGTGAGAGGAAAGCAGCCCCAATCTAGGCTTGGCCACTAACTGTGTGATCTTGGGCAAGTCACTTTATCTCTTTGGGCCTCAGTTTCCTCATTTGTAAAACGAGGGGGTGAGCCTCTACAATCCCTTCCAGCTCTAAATTTATGATCCTATGACCTTATCTTCTCCTATACTTATGCACACCTTAGGCTTACTTTTACTTATGCTCATGCCTATTCCTGGAATTCAATTAAATAAATGTGAATTAATTATCTGCTCTATGCAAACAGAACACTATGCATGGTGATACTAGGACAGATACAAAGTTTGGCTCCCCCACCTACTGAATTGCTACCCAGCTTTAAAAGCCTACCTGGAATATCACCGCCTCCATAAGCTTTACCTGCTCCTGGTAGTTAGTAATAACCCCTTTGTCCTGGACCCAACACTTCTCATGCGCTTATCATGCATTACTTAGTAAGAGTTATTTTTGTATGTACCACTGGAAAAGGAGGTGGATTAGTCAAAAGGGAACTAATAAGTGGGGAGTCCTTGTGCCCAGGCAATGTCGAAAGAGCTAAAGTTCTTAACTTGGGATCTGTGGAGAAATTTCATGAGGTCTGTGAATATAGGTGCAGGGGAAATGATAGTTTTATTTACTAAAGTTATCTGACTCAAATTTAGCATTTCCCTTAATTATTTAAAAACGTAACTCTAAAAATGGGTCCATACGCTTCACCAGGCTGCCAAAGGGGCCCACGGCACACTAAAGGTTAAGACCCGGCTCTAGACTACAGGAAGGTCCCTAGCTGAGAATTTACAGAAGGACACAGACAGGTTTCACACAGAATGGATGAGAACTCATCGAACAGGGGGTAGTAGTCACATGAATGAGTTCATAAATGTATAGAATTACCCCTGGAAGCCTGGGCTACAGGAAGGGAGATTGGTTTTTTTTGGCCATAAGTGCTTGTTTTGACCATCTACTAAAGCACTGTTGGGATAGGAATCTGCATTTGGTCTTAGAGTCCCAGCAAAGTCAGAGTTCTACTCCCCTGCTAGAGCGTAAGCTCTAGGGGGCTGTTTTATCCAAACTTTAATCTCTTCAAAAAGCCTAGCATAGGACATTGCACACAATGTACAATCAATGTTTGTTGAATTATAAGATCATAAATTTGAACCTAGAAGGGACATTAGTGACAACTGGATTGGGGGGTGTCATGGGGAGTGGGGGGAAGAAAGAGAGCACTGGGCCTGGTGCTCAGGAAGACCTAAATTCACATCTGGCTTCAGACACTTACTAGTTGTGTGACCTCAATTCCTCACCTGTAAAAGGGGGATAATAACTGCGCCTACCTCTCAGGGCTGTTGTGAAGATCCACTGATATATTTGTAAAGCACTAAGCACAGTGCCTAGCACATAGTAGGCACTTCATAAGTGCCTGTCCTCCTTCCCCCCACCCCCATCCAAGCCCCTCTGACTCCAAATCCAGTGCTCTTATCACCGCACCATATTGCCTCCTACATGTCCTCCTCAGCACCCCCCTAGCAGCTCTTGGAAGGATCTTAATATTTGTGGTGGTTGTTGAAATCTAAGAAGTTTAAGATACAGAGAGAAAAATACACCTTTCAATGGGAAGCTCAATCTGCCAAGTCCCAGATTAGCATCAATTCAACTTAGCAAGCATTTGTTAAGCACCTACTATGTGCTGGGCATTGAAGCTACAAAGACAAAAATGAAAACATTCCCAAGCACCCATTTTGTTTCTAACTCTTTTCCACCACAAAAAAACATAAGCACCAGGTCTCACCCATATACCTAGGAGTAGTTAGACTGCTTTATAAAGGGAACTACTTTAAAATCTCTCTTCTCCATCTCCACCCCTCCACCACCACCACCTCCTCCATATCAGTGCCCTGGGAATGAAAAAAAGAAGAAACAAGGGCAAAGAGTGAGAAGTCAAAAGAAAAGGCCTTGGGCCATTTATCATCATTCCAGGCAGGCCTAGGAATTCCCAAAGCCAGAGAGCCTTCCCTGCCCCTTGATCTACCAAGCTATTTTCTCACCCTAACCTCTAAGCACCTTCTGTCTACACCACACACTCAAACACTTTGTTCTAACTATACTTGGCTTTCTCAAATGCCCTCTTTCCACATTCTTAAAGGCCCAGCACAGATATGGCCATTTCATTGAAGACTTTCTTGATTTCCCCAGCTGGAAACAGCCTCTCCCTCATCAGACCTCTTAGCTTAAATTCTCCATTCCAACTAGTATCATGCCTAATTCTCAATTTCCCCAAACTACAAGCTCCATGAGGGCAAGGACTATAGTTTATAAATGTGCATGTGTCTCCTAGGACAGAGTCTTGCACAGAATAGGGACTTAATAAATATCTTCACTCCATGAATGATATTATTCTATAATAATTGTGTCTTGACCCCATACCTCATGCTGGCAGTGCTGGAGAACATTTTCTGATTGACCAAAGCCCTCCCGTCTAAGAAATGTTCTTCATCTAAGTCAAGTCGACAAGCATTTATTAAGGGCTTATTATGTGCCAGGCACTGTGCTAAGCACTGAGGATACAGAAAGAGGCGAGGTATTCTTTGTTCATGGAGCTCACAATTGAATAGGAGAGACAATATACAAACAACAATGTACAAATAAGAGAAACTGCAAATGTTGTTTGTCCTTCATTCTCAAAGAGGACCTCGACAGGTGGCGCAGTGGAGAGAGTGCCAAGCCTGGAGTCAGAAAGGCACATCTTCCTGAGTTCAAATCTGGCCTCAGACACATACTAGCTGAGTGACTGTGGGCAAGTCACTTAACCCTGTTTGCCTCAGTTTCCTCATCTGGAAAAGGAAATGGCAAACTACTCCAGTTAACTGAAAATAACCTCTGAAGGAAGGCACTAAAATTGAGGCTCACTGGGATGAGCTTCTTGCAGAAGCTGGGACTTTAGCAGAGCTTGAAGGAAGCCAAGGGGCTATATTATAAAAGCATAGTACCCTCTAAACTTTTTTCAAAGTGTTCTCTATGCTTTTTCTTCAATAATAACCATTCTAAAATGAATCACAACCACATTATATTATTATTCCATTTTATAGAAGAAAACTAAGACCCAGAGAGGGCAACCAGCTCAATGTCCAAAGGCAGGTCCAAAAACCAAGCATCCTGACTCCCAGGCCCTCATTTTCCCACTGGCCCATGCTGCCCAAATCTCTGTATGGATCCAAATAAGCCAGTTTTTTGCCAAATCCATCAGAGCACATCCCAGCTGGAGTAATGTCTACCTGGCCCATTAAATGCTGCATCAAGGTCGGATCCCAACTAGGGAAGAAACCCTTTGCAGAGCATTTGTCACTCTCCATCTGTTTTGCTTCCCTTCATCTAGCAGCAACTATTGCACAGGGCCCCCCAGACCCCTGCACAGGTGTCCCTGAAGGGGGTAGCTTTCCAGAAGGCAGCAATGAAAGGCATCTGCCAGCCAGGAATGGCTGCAATAGAACAGGCCTTCCTGCACCAATCTCACAAACTGTCCATCACAGACAGTCGTACAGGACACAATACATACACAGTGCCGAGTGGAGAGAAGAAAGGAAATGTCTGCCTCCAGTTTCTTATCTGTCAAATGATGGAGGAGGGGTAGATGAGATTAATAATAATCATGAGAGATAACATTTAAATAGTACTAACCAAGTGCCAGGCAGATACTGTGTCAAATGCTTTACAACTATTATCTCATTTGAGACTCATAATACTTTGGGAGGTAGGTGATATCATTATCCCCATTTAAAGGATCACCCAGCTAGTAAGCATCTGAGGTTAGATTTGAACTCAGTGTGGAAATTCCTTCCACCAAAGCATGTTAACAGCTTCTCTGCAAGTCATTACAGTCTCAGAAAGTCACCTAGAGCACAGAAATGTCAAATGGTTTGTTTCTGGTCGCATTGTTTGTACACGTCAAAGGCCAGCCTGGCCAGGGGTCTTCTGCACCCTAAGATCAGCTTTCTGCCTACCACATTTCATGGCCTCTCACGCGATATTAATGGAGCATATGAAATTATACATGTAAAGGCTACAAAGAAATACAAGAAGATACAAGAAGTGATACAGGAGGCGGGAAGAAGGACTGGGGCAACAACACACCACTGACTTTGTAATAGCAACAGTAACAACAATGAAATGCACATATAGAAAAAGGAGAAGATGCAAAAGGGGACATTTTGCTACTCTCTTCCAAAAGCTAAAACACATTCAAAATTGTAAGTCATAGAAGTGTATAATGAATATTGTATGACACATAATGTATAAGGCCATTGTGGTTTATATTTTTATGTATTTATATTTATTTATTTATTGTTTATATTTTGTTTTTATTTTTGTTTGCATGTGAGAATATTTGTTTTTGTTGATGGCTAAAATTTAGAAGAAAGCAAAAGAGAGAGATGAGTATTAGAAAGTTTTTCCTTATATTCTGCAATCTTCTGCATCACTCCTAATTCTTCCCTCCACAACCAAGCAGAACCCAGTGGCCCTTCAAGTACATGAAGGCATTGAATGACACCTAATCAAACACTAAGTAAATAGGAACAATTATAGTTCATATATCTATTGCACTTCCTTACAATAATAACCTGTGTGTTGGGAGGTTAGTACAAGTGTCATTATCCCCATTATATAGATGAGGAAAGTAAGGCTCAAGAACATAAATTACCTGACCAACATCACCCCATAATAAATGTCACAGGTGGGGCATCTAAGTGGCACAGTGAATAGAGCACCGGCCCTGAAGTCAGGAGGACCTGAGTTCAAATCTGGCCTCAGAACAAACACTTGACACTTACTAGCTGTGTGACTCTGGGCAAGTCACTTAACCCCAATTGCCTCACTAAAAAAAAATAATAAATAAATGTCACAGGTAGGATTTGAACTCAAGTCCTTCAACTTAGGAGCAATGATCTCTCCTCTAGACCACATTGGCCCCCTACCAAGGAAAGCTTTTTTGAAGAGGTAGATTGACACAACCCAGTCACTAATAATGGCAGAGTTGATTTGATCTTGGTTCATGGTTCTTTAACTAGAGTGGGGGAGAAGAAAAAGGAAGGAAAGAAGGAAGGAAGGAAGGAAGGGAGGGAGGAAGGGAGGGAAGGAGGGAAGATTTATTAATTTATTAATAATATTTAAATTTATTATGTATCAGGCACTGTGCTAACAGCTTTACAAATATTATTTCATTTGATCCTCACAACCATTCCAGGAGGTAGGTGATATTATTACCCCCATTTCACAGCTGAGGAAACTGAGGCAGACAAAAGTATAAGTGACCTGCCTAGGGTCACAGAGCTAATAAGTGTCTGAGCCTGGATTTGAAATCAGGTCTTTCTGATTCCAGACCCAGTGCATTATCCACTGTGCCACCTAGCTGCAAAAGAGAAGAGAGCCCGGCTCAGAGCCTTGGAAGCGAAGCTGGAGAACAAAGAAGAACAGACAAAAGAGCCTGAACTATCTATCCTCAGAGGGCAACAGGAAGCCCCAGGCCACGAGGGCAGGAGCAAGCAGGGAGAAAAGTCCAAAGCAGGTATTCATTCTCCCTTGAACCAGACCTAGATGAAGGGAACCAGGGACTTACTTTCAGCAATGTTCTTTGGCAACGACCTCTATCCAAAATAGCTGTTTTCTCCCTCCACCCCTACCCCAGCTTCTGCTTAGCACCTGCAGCTGAGCCCCTGGGAATTCCAACGTGAGACGCTGGAAGCAGTAGCAGCTTCCCAGGAGTCCTGCTGGTTGCAGCTGACCTCCAGCAACAAACCTATCTACCACTTGAGCTTTCTCCTTTTTTTGGCCCTCCTATCAGCACAGCTCCATTTTGGGGGCCCAGGAGCTGGTGGTAAGCACTAGGGCCTCAGCACGCTGATAATGAAGGGGTTTTTAAAAATAAGCCTCCCTTATTAAGGATGATTGATGCCGGGGCAGGAGCACTTCCACAAACAAGCCAAACTTTACTTGATAAAATACTTTCAGTATTGATGTGTCTTGGCAGACAGAAGTGAGCTGAAGGTCATACAGAGGTTTAAAAAAAACCTTACACACACACACACACACACACACACATACACACACTCACTTCACCACTTTGAGTTCCAGCAAGATATCCAGAACAATAGGCAGAACATATTTTTCTCTGGGTTTTCCCAAACTGAATGTGTCCAAGAGTCCAAGACAGGAGATCTCTCCTCATGGCCACAGTCATGTGGTTTGGTGGGAACACAAGGCAGTCACATTTGTGCTTATTAAGCTTCAGATACCAGTGTATCTGAAGACCTCCATTCTTTGGATGGCACTCGGAATTAACAAGCAAAATAAATCTGAAAAATGACAAACTGCTTTCCAAGAATCCTGATAATTGTCAGCCTGGACGTAGGCTGTTGTAGTTGTTATTGTTTTGTTTTCCAATCTTCTGATTGCCTGAATAACTTTCCACAGAAAAGATAGGTTGAATTTCTCATCATTTGTGCCAGAAGCTGGCAGGCCCTGTTCACTGAGCACATCAAACCCGTAACAGCAATTTTCAATAAAGAGCCTGCTCCGTAGGCTAAACAATGCTTGTCAGCGCTACTGTATGGAAATTGGAAGAAGCTTCATACTAAACCAAGACACAAATAGGCTGGCGAGGTAGCTCATCAGATCCGTCAGATATGGTTTGCTGGATTTGCTATTTCTTCCCCGCAACCATCCCTCCCTCCTCCCCTAGCAGTGGTGGCAGGAGATATGGGGAGGATCCTATTAATAGGACTGATGCTTAAAAACCTACATCCACCACTGAGTGAGTTTTTAGAATGTGTAATGGATAATAGCCAGCAATAGTCAACAATCAATACACAATTATTAAGCACGTACTGTGTGCCAGGTACTAGGCAGGACACTGGGGCTATAAAGACAAAGATGAGACAAAGACAGTCCCTGTCCTCAAAGAGTTACTATCCTACTAATCGACTTTGGAAACATCAATGTTAATGAAGAACCTGAAATATCTTGTTCCCCCTTCCAAAGGGTAGAAAGAGTGCCAAACTTGGAATCAAGACAGTACGGGGTTCAAATCCTGCCTCTAACACATGTATGCATGTATGTGTGTGTGTGTGTGTGTGTGTATGTGTGACCATGAGACAGTTACAAACTCACTGATCCTCAGTTTTCTTTTTGTCATTGGTAAAATAGGGTTGATAGTGCCAGGCAAATGTGTTGTTGGGATCATATGAGAATTTAATGTAGGGTGGTAGCTAGGTGGCACAGTGGATACAGCACCGGCCCTGAAGTCAGGAGGACCCAAGTTCAAATCTGGCCTCAGACCAAACACTTGACACTTACTAGCTGTGTGACCCTGGGCAAGTCACTTAACCCCAATTGCCTAATAAAAAAAAAAGAGAGAGAGAGAATTTAATGTAGGGAAAGAGCTTTGTGAACCTGAAAGTCATATCTGGGCATCAGCTATTACTATTATCCAAGGCAGGCTAAATTCAGTTTGGTTTTAAATGCATTTTATTGCTTTCCAGTTCTCTGGATCTCATAGATGGTAGACCCACCACACCTTAGTAGGTGAGTTTTGCTAACTGCTGGTCAAAGTTCAACTTAAGTGTCACCTCCTCTAAGAAGCTTTTCCTGATCTTCCCTTTCCCCCAAATCACTAATTTGTTTCTTTTGCACATACCTATACATGTATATCTTGTCTCCCTGGATAGAATGTAAGCTGCTGGAGGGCAGCGATGGATTCACATGAGTCTTTGTACCCATAGAGCCCAGCACAGTGTCATCAACATACAGCAGGTGCCTAATGAATGCTTTGATTGATTGCCGTTGCCCAAAGAATTCATCTCTTGGTAACTAAGCCTGTCTAATCTTAGTTATGCTGATTCTTGGCCAACAGAAGCAGTTTGTCACTGGGCCCACACTCAAAAGTTTCTCCAGCCTGGTAGAACCTTCTGAAGCTGGTGCCCTCCTCACCCAGCCTTTGAGAGCCCAGAATTCCCCCCACACTGCTGTGAATCACCAAAGGGAGCCTTTAGAAGAAGCCTGTATGCATCAACTCTTAACTTTTCAGAGTAGTTGATCAAATAGAGCATCCCATCCCCCAACCGCGCTGTACAGCGGAATTTCTGTAATAACAATATACGCACTTGTCTTCTCTGACAGATAAAAGGATCCTGGCATCCCCAGTGATAAACACCCACCTGACAAGCTCAGATTTGTGCTTATATTTAAATTCACTTTATAGCAAACTGGTTACTTCCTACCTCTGATCTCCCAAATCCCAGGATAAAGGTGATTAGTCCACGAAACACCTGAGTTGTTGCCGCTTCTTTCTCTCCCCAGAGACTTTTCTAATTCAACAGGAACCTCTTATTTTAATGCTCGAGGAGACAAAGGATGAGTTGCGTAAGAGAAAAGGACGGCCGCCCCACGCTCCAGCCACCAACATGCAGCCCGAGCTCTCTTCACTGAACTCGGACAAGGCCTGGAATGTGGTGACAGATGTCAGGCAGCAGCAGCAGCAGCAGGAGCAGCCTGTGCCACAGTGCCCTTGCTGGGATGTCCTCTTGGCTCAAGGAGAAAAACTCACAACTTCCACACAGGCACCTGTGGAAGCATCAGCCTCAACCCACTCTGCAAGGAATGTATGTGTCACCAGCTGGCCTAAGCGCACCCATCTGCTGTCTGCAAAGAGCCCCTTGGAAAAAGCAAAACCAGGAACCCAGGACCCACTTCTTTAGTGGACTAGGAAAGATGTAACCCCCTTTGCCCAGCATTCAAAGCTCTCTCACCCACCCCCATATGTTGTTACTATACTTTTCTGCCTTATCTTATATTACTCCTCTCCGTGCCTTCTATGTTGGAGTCAGGAAGACCTGAGTTCAAATTGGGCCTCAGATACTTACTAGCTATGTGAATCTGGGCAAGTCACATAACCACTGTCTGCCTCAGTTTCCTGAACTGTAAAATGGGGATAATAATAGCATCTACTTCCCAGGGTTGTTGTGAGTATCAAATGGGATAACATTTGTAAAGGGCTTAGAACAGTTACTGGCATATAGTAGGTTAACAGATTGTTTTGTCTTATTTGGGTTTTTTTAATGTAGGGTGTTTTTTGTTTTTATTTTTTTGGCAAGGCAATCAGGGGGTTAAGATACTTGCCAGGGTCACACAGCTAATAAGTGCCAAGTGTCTGAGGCTAAATTTGAACTCAGTTCCTAACTCCAGGGACAGTATTCTATCGACTGTGCCACCTAGCTGCCCTAGGTTAACAGATTAATATTAAAAGATGTTTATTTCCTTCCTTCCTCCTTTTCTTTTTCCCTCCCTCCTTTCCTCCTCCCTCCGTCTCTTGCCTTCCTTCCTCTCTCTTTCCATCCCTTCTCTCTTTCTTTTCTCTCCCTCCCTCTGGCCAAAGTGAATGACTCTCTTTTTAAGAAATATATATATTACATGCAACTGGGAAATAAGATATGTAGGCAACGGAGTATAGAAATCTACCCTACCCTACAGGAAAATAGAAGGGGAAAGGAATAAGGGGGGGAGGGTGATAGAAGGGATGGCGGATTGGGGGAAGGGGTATTCAGAATGCATACCGTCTTGGGGTGTGGGAGGGGAGAGATAGGGAGAAAATCTGGAACTCAAAATCTTGTGGAAATCTTGTTGAAAACTTGTTGAAAACTAAAAATAAATTAATTAAAACATATATATATATATATATATTTAAAATTGTTATCGATGCCCTTTTTTATTGTTATATCATATTTGTTCCAAATATGTACCTCTCCCTACCCCTCTGCTTTGTTTATAGCTCTTTGCAGCCACAAAAAGTTCTGCTATTAATATTTTGGTGCATGTAGGACCTTTCTCTCTGTCTCTGACCCCCTTAGAATACATGTCTAGGAGAGGGACAAAAGGGACCATATGTCTTGTCCCTTGAATGGACCCTGGGTTTTCCTGCATCTTCACATTTGTGGAGAGGTCTTTGCAAGCATCTAACCCAGCCGGTCCCAGAAAGGGGTCCCTGCTACAACCCATTCAGCAAACGGTCAGCCAGCCTCTGCTTGAATCCACAGCCTCTTGGGGCAAGCTCTCTTTCCCTGGGCCTACAACATCCTCCCTCTCCTTATTCCTTCATTAGATTCCTACCCATCCTTTCAAGGCAAATTCAGGTGCCTGCTCCTCCTGGAAACGTTCCCAATTCCTCACCAGCTGCTAATGACCTGTTCTCCCCACTTTTCTCATTTCACAGGGCACTGTCCTGTAACTCTTAAACCTACTCCTGTGTTATTGTGTATATCAGACTTATCCTCGGATGGGTTGCATCCCCTCTATGAAACAGTGAGCTCCTTGGCACAACCCACTGGCAGCCTGGTCACAGAAACCTAGAATATCCAAGGGACCTCAGAGGTCATCATATCTACCCCTCCTTGTTGTACAAATCAAATGTGATACTGTGGGTAAGCACCCTACAGGACTTCAAGTGACATAAAAAATCAACTACTATTATCATCATCATTATTGCTAATCTGTTCTTATCATTTTTGATGGAAACCATTCCCAGACAAGCCACTCCACAGCTGGGAGTTGCAGTCTATACAATCTAGGACTCAGAGTCATGAAGACTTGAGTTCAAATCCTGTCTCAGACACTTAACTAAGCAGGTAACCCTGGAAAGGTCACATATCCTCTTTCCTTATCTGTAAAATAATAGCACTGATCCCTCAGGGTTATTGTGAGAATCAAATGGGTTAACATATGTAAAGGGCTTTGTCAATCTTAAAGCACTATACAAATTCTAATTATTCTTCTATACTTAATTCTCTTGGAGGCAGCTAGGTGGCACAGTGAATAAAGTGCTTACAGAACTTTGTCCTGAAAAATTTGGATTCAGTCAAAAGGCCACACTTAAGGATCTAGAAGGCCACATGTGGCCTCAAGGCCTCAGGTTCCCCATCCCTGTGCTAGACCTAGAATCAGTAGGACATGAGTACAAGTCTGGCCTGGGACACTCACTAGTTCTGTGACCCCGGGCAAGCCACTCCGCCTCAGCTTCCTCATCTGTAAAATGAGGGGGATGATAATAGCACCCACCTCCCAGGGTTGTTTTGAGGATAGAGTGAGATGATATTTGTAAATAACTTTGCAAACTTTAAAGCACTATATAAATGCTAGCTATTGTTGTTATTATTACTAATATTACTCTATGGAATGCAGTGAAGATGCCAAAAAAAACTGCTTTGTATAGTTGAATAAAAGTATTAGGGTATAAGCTCATCCTCTGAGGGTTCACTAAAAACACCCTCAGAACACCTCCAGTAGTAGACAGAGAAACAGCCAAGAGATGGCCCTCATCCTGCTCCCATGTGATTTTGACTTTCTCTGCTGGGTCTCTGTATTTTGAAAACTTTTCATTCCATTTAGCTCAGAGACTATAAACATTTTTTTAAAAGACTGTTAAGTTTCATGGATTATTATTATTGCTACCCCTACTACAGATGGGAAAAGTGAGACCAAGGAAGATGAAATGATTTGATCACTGCCATACAGCTGAAGTGAAACTCAAACCCAGGCCTCATAACCTTCCAGTCCATCACTCTGTTCTCTCCAACATGTTTCCCCATGAGTATTTATTTCCTTGTTTGTTCTTTGGTCAAGGCCAGACTGGGACTTACTCTGGGAGGAAGTTAAGCTAAGTGTATGTTCCACAGTGCAGGTTGAAATCTCACCCAGATGCAAGGAAAAGGAAGATTGTGATGAGGAGATTCCCACTCAGAGACAAGTAAAGAGATGCAGATAGATCATGTGATCAGCATAGTTGGGAGCAAAGAGTTATAGACCGATGAGCTGAGGGGCACGAGGTGGAAAGAGACATCTGAATAAAAAACAGAGACACCACAAAGACCCAAATCAGAGTCTGAGATGGTGAATGAGGAGACACGAGCCTGGGTCAGGCTGTATGTGGCAGAGTTCAATACTGGGATAAGTAGGAAATCCCACTATTTCCCCAAATTGCTTGACTCAATTTCCCTTTTCTTTTTCTTTTTTTTGAGACAATTGGGATTAAGTGACTTTTCCAGTGTCACACAGCCAGTAAATGTCTGAGTCTGAATCTGAACTCAGGTCCTCCTCACTCCAAGGCTAGTATTCTATCCACTGCGCCACTTAGCTCAGTGCCCCTTTACTCAACTTTCTATGGGCACATATAACTGGTCACAACATCCTTCCTAATAGAGCTTCCTCCCTAATCACATTTCCAGACCAAAACTAAATGACATTTCTTCTTAATTGTAATGCAAAGTCCATCTCTCCTTGGCCTGGAATTCAAGGACTTTACCAGTCTGACTTAGTTTGCTTGACTGTATTTATTTGTCACAAGGGAGGCTACATGGGGGGGGGGGCACGGAACAGATGATGGTGTTAAAAAAAAAAAGGACTAATAAAACTTTAAAAATAATTGTTTTGAAGGATACAACATTTTTCAAAGGTCTAGTATCTCTTTCTTTAAAGTCCTCCTATGATGACTCATTATGGCCCAGTAATGACCCTAGGTTTGCCAAGGGTAGGCCAACAGCACAGCAAGCCACTTGAGAAGTGCTAGAGACGCTGCACCTATGAAAGGGCAGTCCGATCTGAGCACTCTCTGCAAGTCACTGAAGTACCTGGGGCAGGGCGTCCATCCATTCATCCTCGCCAGTCACCAACAACCACTTGGGAAATTGGTCTCCAGGGCAGTGTGTTTACCAGGAGGGCTCAGTACTGCTCCCAAGGGGCTTCAATTAGACCCAGGGGACACATCCTCATTCTGTGGAATTTGGCTGTAACTGTTACGGGGATGCGTTCTGCATTAGAGCTAGGTAATGCTGGCTTCTGATGGCACTGACAAGGGCTCCCACCCCTCACAGAGGAGCCCTATCATGGGAAGATGCTGTCACCCGCCAAACACTTCCATTTTCCTTTTCAATAGGGGGCAGGCCAGGGAATAGCCATTAGGTCAGGTGTTGATTGTGGATTGGACACAGAAGGACCAGATAATACCTGGACAAGCAATATGGAGCAGAGGGGAAGAGTCAGGAGACTTACAAGCTGTTACCTTGAGAAGCTCACTTAACTTCTCCTACTTCTAGTGATTTCATCTGTAAAATGGGGATATTAATCTTTACATTCCCTGCCTCACAGGGTAGATATCAGGGTTGTGGCATCATAAGTTTGAAGCTGGAGATCTTAGAAGAAATCTGGTCCAAACCCCGCATTTTGCAGAAGAGTAAACTGAAGCCCAGAGAGGTTAAAAAGTGTTTTTCCCCCCATAAACCTTAAAGTTCCATAGAAACATATGTAATTATTATGACCACCACCTGCTTTATCCCAAGATACCTATCAGTTTAACCCACCCAGGGCCTCAGCCCAACTCAGACTATATTCTGCACCAGTCAGAAGGGAGGTGGGGACAGAGGGGGGTCGTAAAGGTAGCTGAAGCACTCCAGCTCTACACACCCAAACAATTCCATCACCAGAATGGCCTATGAGCTATGCTACCATAAGGCAAGAGGAAATACTGATAATGATAACATAACAGAAAATTTTTAGCTGTTTTTCTCTGTTTGGCAATCTAATCCAAAACCTTGAAACACCAACTAAAATTTCCTTTGTAATATCACTTTAAACTATTCAAAGTGTTTTCATATCTATGATCTCACCTGAGCCCTCAAAGCAGGCAGGGCAGGTATTATCACCCCCATTTTACAGATGAGCAAACTTCTCCAAACTCCCAGGGGCTTAACTCCCTTTGGGTCTGTCATTGCTAAGGAGATGAATCAGTTATTCTGAACGGAGTGACACAAGACAGCCAGTCCAGCCCTGACAGCATGTGATCTTGGTTAAGGAAGAGATAGAAGAGAGAAAGAGAGAGAGAGAGAGAGAGAGAGAGAGAGAGAGAGAGAGAGAGAGAGAGAGAGAGAGAGAGAGAGGGAGAGAGAGAGAGGGCCGGTAGGGAGGCTCAGGGATGGGGCAGAGCCATGATGCTGAGAGGTAATCAGCAATTTCATTTGGTTTCCCAGCATGGGATCCCAAGTCAACAGTTAAAAAATGAATTGTAGTTTCCATTAATAGCTATTGTCCTTAAGGGCTCTGGACTCCCATAGCAAAAATTCAACCCAGTGGAAAACAATTACCCCATTTGGAAACCTTCCAAACAGGTCTGAGATGATATTCAGAAGCGGATGTCACAAGAGCCTCTTTAAATGTCACAACACTCCTGCTCCTCCCCCCAAAATGGCGCCTATAATAAACAAAACCATAAATGTTCAAGGCCAAGTTCAATCATACCTGGATGAAATGTCATTAACAGTTTCCTAAAATGAGAAAACCCTATGCCCAGGCTTTATAGAGACCACTTGAGTGACCCTAGGTAAGTCACTTCATTTCTTAGGGGCTTAATAAATGTAAAATGAGATGCTATCACACTTGATGACTAGCGTCCCTTTGACCTCTAAGATCCCAAACTTTGAAAGACAACTACTGGAAGCAGTGAGATTTTAACATAAAGCTTTAAGTCAGGCATATTAGTGGACACATGCAACAAGACCCCTTCTAATGCAGACTCTAATGAGTCTGTGAGGTGAGGCAGCATCAACCCTGAAAGGGACTACAGTGAGAGTAGAGCGAGGAACCACTACAAAATATTTTTTCCCTGAAGGAAATAAAAAGGGGGGCGGGGAGCAGCAAGGTGGCACAGTGCATAGAGCACTGGACAGAGCACTGGCTCTGGAGTCAGGAGGACCTGAGTCAAATCCGGCCTCAGACACATAACACTCACTAGCTGTGTGACCCTGGGCAAGTCACTTAACCCCAATTGCCCTCACCAAAAAGAGAGAGAGAGAGAGAGAGAGAGAGAGAGAGAGAGAGAGAGAGAGAGAGTGGGTATGGCACAGTGACCAAGCCCATGAGTTGGAGTCAGGAAGTACGTTCAGTCACGTCCGATTCTTCATGACCCCATTTGGGGTATTCTTGGAAGAGATACTGGAATGCTTTGCCATTTTCTTCTTTAGCTCGTTGTACATTTGAGGAAACTGAGGCAAACAGGGTTAAGTGACTTGTCCAGAGTCACACAGCTAGTAAGTGTCTCAGGCCTCATTTTAACCGAGAAAGAGGAGTCTTCCTGACTCCTAGCCTGGCACTCTATCCACTGCGCCACCTCATCAACTTGAACAATCTCTTATTAAAGGAGGGATGGGCACTTAACCCCAAATGCCTCACAAAAATAAATAAATAAAGGAGGGATGAAGATTAACTAGGGAGATTTGCTGATTTTGTTCTTGAGAACTCATTTTCAAACTGTATAAAATGAGACTGCAACAAAGAAGACACACCGCCTATTAAGTTTTTCATGTAAAATATTATATGGCTACTTCTATTAAGTGAATAAATTTAATCTTTTTAAAAAGAGAGAGATCTGTTGATTTCCCTCCATTGTCAGTTTCCTTGCCTGCCTCCCTGGGAACTCGGGACCCTTATTGCTGTGAAAAGGGCATTGAGCTGGGAGTTCAAGTGCCCAGGTTGGAATCCCATCTCTGCACTGATGGACTTTGGGACTTTGGCCAAGGCCTTCTTACCACTGGGCCTCTGTTTTCTTACCTATAACCTAAGAGTCAGGCTGCTCTCAGAGGTTCCTCCTGTTCCCAAGCCCTAATTATGGATGTGCCAAAGGAACAGGTGAATTTCTCTCTGCTCAGCTGACACAGAAGAAGGAGATCCCTTTGTCCATGGGGAAATGATGATTTTCCAGACATGTCCTCAGGGTGGCAGCAGGCACCATCTTTAGCAGCCCATGCACCTAACCCACTCCACCCCTGCCCTGCAGTTGTAGCCTTTCCTGGTTGTCTTTCCTCTCTCCCAAGGTCTAAAGAGGTGTTGCCTGGTTCACTTTCATCTAAGGAAAAGGGATTAAGGCACCAGGGGAGTTCTGGCAGCTCAGTTCCTGGCAGAACCCAGCAGCAAACTGGGCCCCTGCTCCCCAGTGTGTCTGTCTAGGGCAAGGCCAGTGAGAACTGAGATTTACAGGACCACTGATCCTGGCACCAGGAGGGACCTTAAGGGCTATCTAATGCCACTTTCTCATTTTTCAGAAGAGGGTTAAAGTGAATTGATTAAGGTCACATGGGTAGTTAAATGACAGTGGCAAGATTCAAACTCAGGATTCGAACACTGGAATCACTTCAGAACACAGTAAGATTAAAAGAAACTTGGGGGGGAGGGGGAATAGAACCATGAAATCTGACCACAAATGTATTTTCAGCTTTGGAGATTATTAGGGTTTTTTTTTTAAATCTGATCAATAGGGAATTTTACTTGAGTACTCCCAAGGAGTTTAAGAAGCTAAAATAAAGGTGCCCTTGTTTCACAAACTTGTTAGAATAGCAAATGTGTGGTGAGGAAAGATTCCTGGGTAGCAAGTCAAATTTCCACCCAGTCCTCATTTACAGACAGGTTCTAACTTGCCCTGAGTTGTAGCTTGAAACAGAGGGACCATTTTGTCATAAGACATTGCCAATACCGGAGGGGAAAAGAGACCTCTTATCTCTGTTTCCCCTTGGCGTAGTTCAGCAGAGTACAGTGCTATTGTATGGATAAAATTGGGAAGCAAGGTGGCACAAAGGATAGAGCACCGGCCCTGGATTCAGCAGGACCTGAGTTCAAATCTAGCCACAGACACATAACACTTACTAGCAGTGTGGCCCTGGGCAAGTCACTTAACCCCACTGTCTAGCCCCCCAAAAAAAATTGGGAAGAGGAAGAGAGCTCTCTATGGTAGAATGGCTGGAAATGGAGACACAGATGCCAATCCCAACCGTAGCACTAACCTGTGCACACACTTCAGCTAAGTGCCTTCCCTTCTCTGGGCATCAGTTTTCTCCATTTTGAGAAATTTGGGAATTTAGTCTCTAAATTCTGTTCCAGTTCTTATACTCTGTGAATCTGTGATTTCAATTTTTTGAAAAAGTATTCTTTTATGATGAATATGAAGAATTCTGAGGGGTAGAGGAAGACCTATAAGAACTGACAAAGAGTGAAGGAAACAGAACCAGGAAAAACTAAGCTACAATGACTACAACACTGTAGATTTTAAAAATTGAATATTGTTTAATTAGAATGACCAAGAAGCTTGGGCCTGGAGAGAAGTTAAGAAAATGCATTTACTTCCCTTCTTTACAGAAATGGGGAACTGTGGGTGTAGAACCCTGCATATACTGTAGGGCTGGGTTGATCTATTGTTAGTTTTGCTAAAATGCTCTTTTTTTAAAAAAAAATTCTTTGTTTTAAGAGCTGGCTCTCCTGAGTAGGGGAAGAGATAGAGATGTATTTGGAAATACAGATACATAAAAGACATCAATCACATTTTCTGAGTTATTCTTTTGCCCAAATAAAAGATTTAGGGGTGGCTAGGTGGTACAGTGGATACAGCACTGGCCCTGAAGTCAGGAGGACCTGAGTTCAAATTCAGCCTCAGACCAAACACTTGACACCTACTAGCTGTGTGACCCTGGGCAAGTCACTTAACCCCAACTGCCTAAAAAAAAACAAAAAAAAATTAAAGATTTACAACACACAGATCCCCAGATGACAACATAAAGTTATATTGGTCACATCAGTCTCATTGCCTCAAGTGCCTACAGTCACCAAGCCAACCAGTATGCAGCCAAGATACCCTGATCCCCCCACGATGTTCTGGAATGCCTTGTTTTCCTTCCACCAGTTTTTGACCAGGAGGGAGGAGGTGATGGTAACCATAATAACTTCTGTCTGGAGGAGGGAGGGCAGATACACATACAGGGAAGAGCTGACTAGCAGAGAGATATATGGGTGAGGGGAGGGAAGCTACACACACACACACACACACACACACACACACACACACACACACACAGTGTCGAAAAAGTTTACAGATGCCTTAGCTACTGGGAAAAAAGATTCATATTTGTCCATCCCCTCAAGAAACACATAAACCACTGATGGAAATGTCCCCTTCAGCTCCAGGATTCAGAGTGAGAGAGCCTGTGAGCACCGAGAAAGAATAGGTGATCACCAGGAACCAGCATGGGTGCATCAGGGGCAGGTTGTCTGAGGTTCTTCTCACTGTCTTTTTTGACAGGATTACTAGACAAGCTCATAGACCCTAGTGGTAAAGCTAGGGCTTCAAGGGCCCTTCAAGGCCATCTGGCCCAACCTCATCATTTGAAAGATGAGGAAACAAGGTCACAGAGGCAGGAAGAATCCGAGTCCTCCAACTCCAGGGCTGGGACATCTGGATATCCTACTACCCTCTCAGGCTTGAGCTAGAATTTAAAGGTGAGAAGGGGTGCGGTTTGGTACCCAGAAGGACAAGAATGTGTTAGGAAGCATGTCTGTCATCAAATTTAGTCACACACAGTCTTCTCAGGAAGACTATCCTCGTTTTACAGACGGGGAAACTCAAGCCCAGAGAGGGTAGTGACTTGCCCAGGTCACACAGGTAGCAAACAGTCAATTATTCCCTTGAATTCTGGAAAAGCACTGTGGCTGTCTGTTGGACTGGGAGCCAGGAGGTCCATGTGTCAATCTCCAATCCCATACTTCTTAGCGTTGGCTCGCTGGGCACAAACCACTTAAACTCTTGGGAAGTGCTTCCTTATCTGTAAAATTGGACTCACGATCCTTGCACGGTACACTGACAGCACACCTCGTAGGGTTTCTTCAAGTAAAGAGCTAAGTAAACTGTAAAGCATGATATCAATGTGAGTTATTACGATCACTACTTAGAGGGCTAATTTACAAAGTGCTGTAATGCAGATAGTGTGAAATGAGACACAAGCCGCTCTCTAAATATTTAATTAAAAGGGAGAAAAAACTCCTCTTAGGATCAAAGACCTGTGGGGAGAGCTGGGTGTACTTAAGTGTAGAAAGGGAGGGAAAAACAGGAAGGAAGGGAGTTAGATGCCAACATGGCCCAAGAAGGCCTTACAAAACATTGGAACCCAGAGACTGAAGAGGTTTAGGGATCAATCCTGAAGACACAGAGTCAGACTCTTAGGGCAGAGGGGACCACAGAGGTCATCAGTCCCTAGAACTAAACAGAAATCTTCTCTAGGACATCCACCATAAATGGCCATTCAGTATCTATTCAAACCTGTCTAAGGAGAAAAGAACTCCCTACCCATTCTATTTTGGGGGCAGCCCTACATGATAGGAAGCATCTGTCTCCCTGAAATCTCTCCCCCTCAATCTCTTCCCTCCCCACTCTATCCCTCACTGTCTCAGTTCTGCTCTCTGAGACAAGCAAAAGAAACCCATTCTCTCTTCCCCATGGTAGTCTTTCAAATACTTGAAGACCTCTTTCATGTTCCCCTAAGTCTTCTCTTACATGGTACATATGCTTGATAAATTTCTATTGAATGAATGAATGAATGAACGTTCTCAAGCAGCTGCTTCTGTATAATAAAAATAATAGTCATGCTACTGATAATAATAATAAATTACCTTCATGTAGTGTTTTGCAAACATTAAAGCACTATAAAATTCATTTATTATTACCGATTATTACAAATTATATCATATTATTACAAATTATATTATACATGCTTTAAAAGCTTAATACTGCAGTATGACTTTTGGGTCACTATATATTTTCATTTGATTCTTGCAACAGCCCTCTATCAGGTACTACCAATATTATTTTAATCCCCATTCTACAGGTAAGAAGACTGAGGCTTAAAGAGGTTAAGGGACTTATTTAGGGTTACATAAGCAAGATATAAACAGTCTTCCCAACTTCAAGTCCAGCACACTCTATTTACAACATCTCCTTAAGGCAGCCCTGGAAATACCCCTTCCGTGGACAGACTCCAACTCCACCCACTCTATTACCACCTCTATTACTTGAATAGGGCACCTTACTTTCATTCCTTTCCTTCCAGTGCTCAAGATCATACAATGGCTCCCTACTATCTAACCATATCAAATTCAAACTCCATGATGTGACCCCACCTGAGAGGAAGCACAGCAGAGAGGGCATAGGACTTCAGAGTTAGAAAAATAATAAATACATAAATGAGTTCTTTCTCTTCCTCCACTCATTAGCTATGTGACTTTGGCCAAATCACAACCTGAGCTGCAGTGTCCTTATCTCTAAATGGAGCAGAGTGTAGCAGAGAGAGGGCCAACCTTAGAGGTAGGACAATGCCAGCAATTCTCTAAAAATTAGGGATCTGCCTCTTTGGAGGGAATTTCCAACCCTGGGAGTTCCTTATACCAATGAAATTACAGGGCCAGACCTAAAAAAGTGATCATAAGCTGTGCCCTGCCTCCTTAATAAACTTATTGTGAAGATCCCTGGCCTAGCACTTAAATGTTTGTCAGATTGGAATAATAGGTAATAAGTTTAGGTTTAGAGCTGGAGGTGGTCTAGTCCAGACTCTTCATTTTACAAATGGGGAAACTGAGACCCAGAGAGGTTAAAGGGACTTGTCCAAGGTTACATTGCACGTTGGCAAATCCAAGATTGGAACCTAGGCTCCCCTCACTCCAAATCCAGTGTTCTTTCCACTCCCCATAGAATTGCACTGAAAGCACTACTCAGAGTGAAGCAAACAACTTCATAAACTTTGACCACAACTACATAAAACAAAAAATAACAAAAATTAAACTAAATACTATGTAATTAATTATAATGACTAAGCTTGTCCCTGGAGAAGAGTTAAGAAAGTGTACCTCTCTTTGTAGAGGTGGAGGACTACAGGTGTGAAATATGGCATATGCTGCCCCAAATGGTCAATGTGTTCATTGTTTCTTTATGGTTGTTCAGTCTTTTTTTCAGTCCTATTCTACTTTGCATGACCCCATTTGGGGTTTTCTTGGCAAAGATACTGGAGTGGCTTGCCATTTCCTTCTCCAATTCATTTTACAAATGAGGAAACTGAGGCAAACAGGGTTCAGTGATTTGTGCATGGTCCACAGCTAATAAGTGTCTCAGGTTGGACTTGAACACAGGAAGAAGAAAAGTCTTCCTGACTCCTGGCACCCCCCTTCCAGCGCCCCCTCAACACACACACACTCTGTGTAGTATGACACCCCCTAGTGGCACCTGCATTGGTTCTGCCTAACTAAGGGACGTAGGTAAATGATAAGAATGGGTTACATTCAGAAGTGAAGAGGATATAAAAACAAAAGAAATCCATAAAGTCAACGTCAAAACAGAACAGAATATAAAAAATGAACAACAAAAGAAAAAAAGTCAATAAAGTATTTTTAAAAGTGAAGAAAAAATAAAAAAGAAATTCTAAGAGTCAAAGAGCTAACTGGGAGAAGGGAGGGGAAAGAAGGCTGCTCTTTATGTGAAAATGGAAGTTTTTCTAAATTGTAAAGTATGTCCACAGTGTTACAACCTCTCTGACCCTGTGGCCAATGATGTGTCTCTCCTACTCAAACTAGGCATCTGTGTGCTGTGCCCATTTTTACTCCTTGAAGAGAATTGTTCCAAGCCCTTCTGGCCATAAAGACAGAAGATTCTACAGAAAAGGCAAACTGTAGTTCACTCCCTCTAGGATGTCCTTTCCCTGGTCTCTGCTAAATGAAGTCCTCAGAGGCTCCACTCGGATTACCCTGATGCTCTGCCCCAGAAGGCAGCACAGTGGAGGGCTCAGAGGGCAGAACTGGACTCACAGGGGATCTGGATTCAAGTCTCACCTCTCTGTTGTCCCCATAGGCAAGTCACTTAACCTCTGTGGACCTCAGTTTTCCCATCTGCAAAGTGAAAGGTCTCTCTCTTCCAGCCCTATCTCTCCTTCCTCTTTGTACTGGGCACTTTCTCTGCACCGCTTAGATGACACCCACCACACATTGCCTTGAATTTTATTTGTGTCCTTATCTCCTGCCCCTTAACGTACTGTGAGATCCTCTAGAGCAGGCTCTTCTTTGCCATCTGTTTTCCCCAAAGGACTGAGGACGGAGTCCTATGCATAGCACATCGTGCTCAATGCTTGATGAATTAAATCAATGAATCAACCATATTCTGCCACCGCTGATGGTAGGCCTTGGGTGACCCTTTTTTATCAGCAAAGAACCTTAATTCCTAGAGCTCTGACAGGCACACAAAAACCTACACTTAGAATAATGACAAAGAAAATCAAGTCAATTCAAAGATTAACCTCCAACAGGCCTAACACTGGGATTTGGACACTCACAGCCCAAGACAGCGGCTCCAGGAGACCTCACTCTCCCCACATGGCCCACACTTATCCCTGTCAAAGAGGAAAACACTAAGAAAATTACATTTACACCAAGTGTCTGGCAGGCTCTTGTCTCCTTGGAGTGATTCACTTTAATGCCTGGGTAAACAGGACTGAACCAGGAGCCAACTTGGGCTTCCTGTTAAGGGTGAAGTCACCCAGAGGATGACAGAAGGATATAATCGCTTTTCCCCTTCAATGACTGGTTTCTTTCTTCAAAGAAATAACAATTCTAGTTTCTCCTCCAAGAGAAAACACCATTCATTGCACAAGAGATACATTCATTCATTGTGGAACTGGAGAGATTTCATCCCCTCAGCCCCACCCCCCCCTCAGGATGGAAGCATCTAGACCAGGAAGTCCTAACCTTTTTATTTGGCTCCTTGGACCCTGGGGCAGTCTGGAGAAGCCTATGGACCCCTTCTCAGAATAATGATTTTGAATAAGCAAAATAAAATCCACAGGATTACAAAGAAAACCAGTCATATAATAACACTAATAATGATGGTGGTGACAATAATAATCACAATTCTTATTATAGCTAGCATTTATATAGAACTTTAAGGTTTACAAAGTGTTTTACAAATCTCATTTGATCCTGATAACAACCCTGGAAGGTACATGTCATTATTATACCCATTTTGCAGATAAGGAAGTTGAGCAAACTGAGGTTAAGTGATTTGTCCAGGGTCACACAGCTAGTAAGGTGTCTGAGGCAGGAAATGAACTCAGGTCTTCCTGACTAAAAGTCCAAGGCTCTATCCACTGAGACACCAAGCTGCCTCTATTTTGAAATAGTTGTTAAAATAGGTTAAAAAAAAGTTTACAGACATCAGATTAAGGACCCCTTATTTAGTGAGGCAGTGGATAGAGCACTGGAGTCATAAAGACCTGAGTTTGAATTCAGCCTCAAACACTTACTAACTGTGTGACCCTGGGCAAGTCACCTCACCCTGTTTGCCTCAGTTTCCTCACCTGTAAAATGAGCTAGAGACGGCAATGGCCAACTACATACACCAGTATCTTTGCAAAGAAGACCCCAAATAGGGTCAGGGAAAGTCAAGCACAACTGAAACCACTAAATATTTGGTCCAACTCTCTCATCTAACCAATCCTAAAATTTGCAAAGCACTTTACATGTGTTATCTGGCTTGATCCAGACAACAGCCCTGGAAGGTAGGTGTTATTATTATCCCCATTTTACAGATAAGGACTGGAAGGCCCAAAGCCTTCAGTAAAGAAGCCAGAATTTACACTTGGATCTTTAACCCTGTTTGCCTCAGTTTTTTCATCTGTCAAATGAGCTGGAGAAGAAAATGGCGAACCACTCTGCCAAGGAAACCCCAAATGGGGTCATGAGGAGTCAGACATGACTGAAACGACTGAACGATACACTCTCACATTTAATAACGACTCATACACACAAAGAAAAATGATCTTCCTACAATGCTCTTGTGAGGCGGGCAGGACGTACAAGTTCTACCCCAGAACCCGATGGCAGGGATGGCCCATACCTGGAACAAGTATCTGTGACAACTGTGACAACTGACCATCCAGACTCCACCCGACAGCTCTCCAAACATAGGGAGCCCACTGTTATCTTCCCAGGTGACCCAGGCCCTCTTTGGACATCTCTGTTCACAAACTTATCCTTAATCTGAAGCAGAAATCTGTCTGTGCAGCCTCCACCCAAAGTTCCCAGTTATACTGTTCTGGGGCCCCAGCAGAGAAAGGCTGGTCCCTTTTGCACAAGATAGGCCCTCAAATCCTCAAAGACAGCTGCCACTTAGGCCCTGCACCTTCTCCTCTCTAGGTGAAACAGCACTGACTAGTACCTCCCACTGATCCTTTCTTGGGCAGTCTCCAGGTCCCTCCCCTCATCACTCAACTGTAGTTATCACCATCCTTCCTAAAAAATACAGGAGCCAGATGTGGTCCCCATTTTACATAGGAGGAAACTAGGCTCAAAAGAAAGGTGAAGGACATGCCCATCAAGGTCACATATCCCAAAAATGGCAGCACTGGATTTGAAGTCAACTCTTGTGGTTCGGAGTCTAGACTGGAGATGAAAGGACGTGGGGGAACCAAGATGGCAGCCTTCAAGTAGGGATCACACTTGTTCTGCTTGGCCACTGACAGCAGAACCAGGAGTAACAGGTAGGAGTTATGAAGAGAGAAATCTTGTCTTGATTTTTGATTCACTTCTATAAACACTTGTCAAGTACCTACTATGTGCCAGGCACTTATCACCTTGACCAAGCGCTTAAACTTTGTGGGCCTCAGTTTCCTCATTTGTAAAATGAAAAGGTTGGACCATGTGATCTCTCAGACTTCTTCTGACTCTTAAGTCTTAACATTTAACTAAGATCAATATCCTCATCCTGTGATTTTTTTCCCCCTCCTCCAGCTACTGAATAGCATACAAGCTTGAGGATCTCATGCTACCTCAGGGTCATCCTGGTTAACAATAATTCACATTTCCACAGGATTTAAGCTTTGCAAAACAGAGCCTTCCTTACAACAGCCAACTATCAAGGAGATAGAACAAGTACTCTCAACCCCATTTTACAGATGGGGAAAATGAGGCTCAGAGAAGTGATGTAACCTGCCTATAGTCACACAGGCAGGAAGTGTCAGAGCCAAAACCTGAACCCAGATAAAGTCTTATGCCATCATATCACTGATATGGAGTTAAAAGGGAAATATTTCAATGCTGCAGATCTACTTAAGGAAGAATTAAAACAAAACCAACGAAACAAAACAGAAAAGCAAACTAGTGCAATATAGCTGAAAGAGCCCTGGAATTGGAATCAGAGGATCTGGATTCAAATCCTGACTATGCACCTTGCTACATGTGGGACCACATGCAAGCTACTCCAAGGTGAGCTAGTAAATATTTAACAACAGATTTTCCAGATTTGGGAGGGGGGGGCCTCGAGTTCCTCACAACATACTTTTAAATTTTTAATATTCATTTTTGAAAGTTTCTCCATCACTTTCTTAAATCTAGACAATCAACAAAACAAGAAATCACGCCCTGATTTTTAGCCTTTGCCAATTGCCAAGGAGTAAATGTTCGTGTTGAAAATTTAACAAGTGGATCTTCGGTAGGAGCTAGTCCGGCACACACGTGACGTTCCTTTTCCCTGGATCTTGGTGTCTTCATCCATAAAACAAGGGGGCTGGAGCAGGGAATCTTCAAGGTCTCTCTCAGTTCTAACTCTATTCTGTGGCTTCCTCTTGAGAAACAAGTTCTATGTGACAGAATTCTGGAGAAAACAGTTTGTGGGGCACTCTATCCCAGAAGGGGAGCGGTACTCGGCTAGCGCTCTGACTGAGCTCACCTACCCAGACGGAAGGGCCAAACAGGAGACTGGCACTGGGGGCCGAAGGAATCAAGTGTGGAATCAACCTCTCAGGGAGGAGTTCACGGTTTTCCAGGTCCCTCCCCTTCCACTCCCCACCCTCCCACCCCCGCTGCCATCAAATCTAAGCTTGTAGGGGGAGGGAAAATGAACTGAACAGATAACCAATTTCCCTAATCTTAATGAACGCTAAATAGTAACATTCTGAGTGATACGGGGATCAAAGAACAAATCATAGAAATAATTACGCTAATGTAGCCAAACCAAGGATGCAGTTAAATCAGTCCTCAGAGGACAATGTACATCTTAAAAAACTTATATTAACCAAATAGGAAAGCAAAGGATGGATGAACTGAGCAGGCAAAGAAAGGACCAGGGAATAAACAAATCAGCAACCCTAAAATGTGAACAAAAGAAGAGATCTTAAAAATTAGAGTAGGAAGGAACTTTAAAATAAAAGACCCTAAAATGATTCTCCAAACTAAAAGCTGGGTTTTTTTTTAAAGACTTAACAAAATCAATAGACCATTAGCTAATCAAGAAAAAAAAAAGAGGAAAATCAAATGAACAAAACAAGAAAATAAAGAAGGCAAATTCACAATAAACAGAGGAAATAGGGACATACACAGTCACATGCAAATAAAACTAAGAATTCAAAGGAAGTGGATAAAGATCTACAAAAATATAAAAGACCCAAACAAACAAAACAAGAAATAGAGAACTTAACCCAAATTCAGAAAAAAAGCAATCCAACGAGTCACAAATGATGTGCCAAAGAATAACCAGTTTCCCTGGACCAGCCAACCGCAATGCTTTCCAGCTGAGAAATACAGTGTGTGGGAGAAACACCCCTGCACTAAAATAGTCAAAGGACTTTGGCTTGAGTCTTGGCTCTCCTATGAACTCCCAGTCTGATCCTGGGAAAGTCCCTTCTGCAAAGGGGATCACCAGGAGAAACTAGGCAAAGGTGTAAACAGTCCCATTGAGAGATGTCAAGAGAAGAGGAGGAAACACAGAGGCCAATGGTCAATGGTTCCCTGGAGGAGACAATTACTCAAGGAGAAAGAATTAGGAAGCCACTGGCTCTCTCATCAACCCTGGTACCCAAATGCAGAGGAAAGAAAGTCAAGAGAAGAAATTGAAGTCCTCTATGTTGAGGGGGCTTGATTTCCAAGAGGAAAATTGAGGTCTATAAGTCACTTTTTTTTCTAATTGCCAAATTCCCAGGGAATAGAAATGCCTGGTGCCAAACTGGTATTCTCACTGCATTAACCATGTCACTCTCCTGCTCCAGAATCTACTGTGGCTCTCTTTTTCCTCTAGGATAAAATACAGATACATGTTTGGGATTTAAAATCCTTTGAAATCTGGCTCCAGCCTACCTTCCCAAACTTACTTGCACAGACTCCTCGCATGATATGTTCTACCCAGCTGTACTATTTGCTTATCTCCATACACAACATTACACCTACTGCTTCCATGCCTTTGTCCAGGGCTAACCCCTGCCAACCCCAGCCCCATTCCTGGAGCGGGCCTCCTCTTTACCTCCAACTTTTAGAATCCCAACCGTCTTTCAAGGCTCAGGTGCCACCATTACAGGAGACCTCCGTCAGTTGGTAGTTCCCCCCTCTCCAAACTCTTGAAAATTACAATGACACAGTTTATATGTTGTATATCTTTGCCTGCCTACCTCCCCCAACCCCCATCCACCCTAGTCAAACACAGAATCACATTTTCTCTCCTGGAGAGAAGGGATGGTTTCACTTTTGTCCTTGTAGCTTCAAGCACAGTGCGCTAATGAATGCTTCTTTTTGTTTGTTTGTTTGTTTGCTAGGCAATGGGATTAAGTGACTTGCCCTGGGTCACACAGCTAGTGTCATGTGCCTGAGGCCAGATTTGAACTCAGGTCCTCCTGACTCCAGGGCTGGTGCTCTATCCACTGTGCCACCTAGCTGCCCCTTTTTAATTTCTTTCTTTCTTCTTTTTGTTTTGTTAATGAATGCTTCCTGAACAGCACTCACAGCACCTCAGGGAAGGCTCATTCAAAAGATATAACAGTGAGTATCAGCACTGCCCCTGGCTGCACTGTGAGAGACAGGGTCCCCACTGAACTTCAGTTCTCTCCAAAACACACAAGCATGTTCTCTGTCTCTCTCTGTCTCTCTCTGTCTCTCTCTGTCTCTCTCTCTCTCTCTCTCTCTCTCTCTCTCTCTCTCTGTCTCTCTCTCTCCCTCCATCTCTCTCTGTCTCTCTCTCTCCCTCTCTCTCCCTCTCTCTCTCTCTCTCTCTCTCTCTCTCTCTCTCTCTCTCTCTCTCTCTCTCTCTCTCTCTCACACACACACACACACACACACACACACTTGTGCGCATGCTACTACCTATGCCATAATAGTGATGAAAAGGTAAGAGAAGAGAAGGACTCCACACTGATAAGCCTGTGAACTTTGGGGAAGTGATTTGGGGCTTTGTGGTTGGGACACTTCTTTCCACTTCTGGACACTTTCTAGTTTCCTAAAATTTGGCACCTAAATGTAATTACAAAACTCCAGATGGGGTCTGAGCTGATAAATCACCTTCCTTGTCTATACACTTGGATTCTACCCGAATCCTAATGCACTTCCTGAGATGTGAGGACCACTCAGCCAGCCTTGGTATTTTCCTTGTCTGAGATAGGAAAACATTGTGAAGATCAAGGCAGAAATTCTGAAGAGGACAACATTATCAACAAACCCCCATCTGCAACCTCAAAAGGGAATATGAACTGTTCTGAAGCCCAAAAAGCCTTCTTAGAAGAGCTCAAGCAGGATTTTAAAAGTCAAATGAGAGAGGTAGAAGAGTCCTTTCCAACTGGAAAAAAAGTACACTGAAGAAAACAAGTCCCTAAAAAATACAATTGGCCAAATGGGAAAGAAAGCACAAAATCTTATAGAAGAAAACAATTTGTTAAAAATTAGAATCAGGCAAATGGAAGCTAATGACTCTATGAGAGAGCAAGAATCAGTCAAACAGAAACAAAAGAATGAAAAAATAGATGAAAACATAAAATACCTCATTGGTAAAACAACTGACCTGGAAAATCAATCCAGGAGAGACAATTTAAAAATTATTGGTCTACCTGAAAATCACGATGAGAAAAAGAACCTGGACAATATCTTTCAGGAAATCATAAAGGAAAACTGCCCTTAAGTCCTAGAACCAGAAGGTAAAATAGCCAAAGAAAGAATTCACCAAAGACCTCTTGAAAGACATCCCAAATTGAAAACTCCAAGGAATATAGTAGCCAAATTCCAAAATTGCCAGGTCAAAGAGAAAATACTGCAAGCAGCCAGAAAGAAGCCATTTAAATATCAAGGAACCACAGTCAGAATTACACAGGACCTTGCAGCTTCTACATTAAAAGACTGTAGGGCGTGGAACCTGATATTCCTTATGGCAAACGAGTTTAGATTACAACCAAGGATCAACTACCCAGCGAAAATGAGCATGATCTTTCAGGGGAGGAGATGGATATTCAATGAAATAGAGGACTTCCAAACCTTCCTAATAAAAAGACCAGAGCTCAACAGAAAATTTGATCTTCAAGTACAAGACTCAAAAGAGATATAAAAAGGTAAATGAGACAGGAAAACATAAATCACAACCCATTTACATGGAGTTGGACAAATTATACTTTCTCCTATCCACACTTCCTTTGGTCAGTTTTCAATTCAATGCAATTGGCACAGTGGGAAGAGCACTGAATTTGGAGTCAGTGAATCTGGGTTCAAATCTTAGCCCTGCCTCAGGGGAGTCATTTATTTAGCCATTCTGGATTTCAAGTTCCCTTATCTATAAAATCAGGGTATTGAACTAGATGTTCTTTCAGGTTTCTTTCAGACATGTAGCTACATGGTTAAGGCTACATATTACTACTACTAAATCCAATGAATGATTGGGCAGCTAGGTGGCTCAGTGGACGGAGTACTGGGCTGGTAGTCAAGAAGACTCATCTTCCTGAGTTCAAATCCAGCTTCAGACACTTACTAACATGTGTGACTCTGGGCAAGTCACTTAACCCTGTTTATCTCAGTTTCCTCATCTGTAAAATGAGCTGGAGAAGGAAATGGCAAACCATTCCAGTATCTCTGCCAAGAAAACTCCAAATGGGGTCATGGAAAGTCCGACACGACTGAAATGACTGAACAACAACCCAATGATTAAGAGGCTATTTGCTGTGTTCCAAGCATGGTATCTGGCACTGGGGGTACACAGAGAAAAAAATAAAAACAGTCCCCACTGTCAAGGAGCGTGCCAATTCCTAGTTTAAAATCCTGTAACTGATCGATGCAGACGCAAACTTATCTGAGAAAAATAGAGGGAAAGGACCTTTAGGTACAAAAATATTTATGGCAGCATTTTTTATTATAGCAAAGAACTGGAAATGACGGCATCCATTGACTAGGGAACTTCTACACAAATAATGGTAAACAAATGTAATGAAAGATTGTTACACCATGCTATAAATGCTGATTAAGAATTTTTAAAAAAACCACTTGAGAAGACTTATAGGAAAGATAGGTTTAGAGCTGAAAGAGACCTTAGAAGTCACTGGGGCCAACCCCTCCTCTTTTTTTTTTTTTAACAAATGGAGAAACTGAGTCTGAGAAAAGTTAAATGACTTTAACCTGGGTCGAACAACTTGTGCTAGGGGCACGATTTGAACCCACATCGTTTTTACTCCAGATTACCAGTGATCTGTCCCCTGTGCTTGATGCAGATGGAAGTAAGTGGAAGCAGGAGAACAGTTTACAAGACGATATCAATAATGGTCACAACACTGACAAATACCAGACTCCCAGACCTGACTGTCTATTGACTTGTTTTGCTTGGTTATACTTTTTTCAATAGAGGGGAGGTTTTTCGGGGGGGGGGGGCACAGTCACAGGAAGTATGCATAAAACATTTTCGATGCAAAAAAGAAAAAAGGAAATCTGAACACAATGCCTCAGGCATAAAGTCGACAAGGCAGTGGCGACATTATTAATAACGATGATGGCTCACATTTATACATACCCTTTACGGTTGGTTGCCTTCCTCACAACAACCCTGTGAGGTGAGAAGTGCAACAACTCTACCTCGTTTACAGAGAATAATTGTCATTGTTTGAGTTTCAGTCGGGTCTGACTTCATGACCCCTTTTAGGGTTTTCTTGGCAAAGATATCTCAAGTAATGTTCCATTTCCTTCTCCAGCTTATTTTACAGATGAGGAAACTGAGGTAAACAGGGTGAAGTGGCTTATCCAGGGTCACACAGCTAGTAAATATCTGAGGCCACATTTGAACTCAGGTCTCCCCAGCTCCAGGCCCAATACTCTGTCCACTGCACCATCTAGTTGCCAGATAATAATGCTTGAAGGTTTGCAAAGCACTTGACGATTATCTCATTTGATACTTACAATAAACCCTGGGAGGTGGGTGCTATTATTATGTCCATTTTACAAAGGAGGAAACTGAGGCAGACAGCTTTTTTTTAATGACTTGCCCAGGGTGACACAGCTGGTAGGTATCTGAGGTACAAGAAGTAAAGTAACTTATTGAAAATTGCTATCCACATCCACAGAAAGAACTATGGAGTCTGAATGCAGATCGAAGCATACTATTTGCTCTCCTTTTCCTTTGTTATTTTGTTTTATTGCTTCATTCTCGTGGTTCCTCCCATTAGTTCTGATTGTTCTTTACATTGTGACTGATGGGAAAATATGTTTAAAATGAATGTATATAATGTGAAAATATGTTTAATAGAAATGTATATGTATAACCTGTATCAGATTGTGCGTGCTGTCTTGGGGAGGGAAGGGGAGAAAAATTTAAAACTCAAAAGCTTATGGAAGTGATTGTTGCTAATTCAAAATAAATTAATTTTTTAAAAATAAACGTATAAGTAGAGCCTATATCAGATTGCATGCTGTCTGGGGGGCGGGGGCAGAGAACTCATTTACTTGGAGTTGGACTAATTATACTTTCTCCTATATACACTTCCTTTGGTCAGTTTTCAATTCAATGCAATTGGCACAGTGGAAAGAGAAGTAGGAGGGGGAGAAAATTTAAATTTAGAACTCAAAATCTTATGGAAGTGAATATTGAAAATGGAAAAAAATAAAAGTAATTATCAAAAGAATAAGAAGGAGGAGGAGGAGGAGGAAGAGGAGGAGGAGGAGGAGGAGAAGGAGGAGGAGGAGGAGGAGGGGAAGGGGAAGGGGAAGAAGAAGAAGAAGAAGAAGGAGGAGGAGGAGGAGGAGGAAGAGGAGGAGGAGGAGGGGAAGGGGAAGGGGAAGAAGAAGAAGAAGAAGAAGAAGGAGGAGGAGGAGGAGGAGGAGAAGGAGGAGGAGGAGGAAGAGGAGGAGGAGGAGGGGAAGGGGAAGGGGAAGAAGAAGAAGAAGAAGGAGGAGGAGGAGGAGGAGGAGGAGGGGAAGGGGAAGGGGAATAAGAAGAAGAAGAAGAAGGAGGAGGAGGAGGAGGAGGAGGAGGAGCAGGAGGAGAAGGAGCAGGAGGAGGAGGAGGGTGGGATTTGAACTCAGATCCTCAAACCCCAAATCCAGCAGTCACTTCATCAAACTATATTGCCTCCCCTGTTGGGCCTGAATTCAGGCCCACTGTTCTTTGTACTGTAACCCATTGCCTCCGGTTGTGTCATGGGGCGCCTGTCCCAGTTGGTAATCAATTATTCCCTTTGGCTGTGGAAGGAATATCATCAAAGGAGCCGAGTGGGGCCCAGAGCCTTCCATCTTCAGCACAGAGGAAAAGACTTCCCACAGGTTTAGAAGCAAGGTTCAAACCAAGATATACAGGGACCTGCCTTCCAGAAGGATAGGCCTCACCCAGAACCACACAGTCCCAAATCAGGGGTGTGCAGGTGGGCAGGAGACCAGGGGCATGATTCTCTGGGCACACAGCCAATCTCAGATGGCTCTGGATAAGAAGTCAGGATGGCTTAGTGGATGGTTATGGCCATGACCCTGGACTTGAAAGTCAGGAAAACCTGGGTTTAAATCTCCTCTGACATTCAGCAGCTATGTGACCACTGGCAAATCAGGTAATCTCTCTGGGGCTCAGTTTCTTCGTCTTGGAACTGGGCATAATAACAATAGTTATAGTACCCACTTCGTTGGATCACAGTGACGCTCAAATGAGATAATGTAGGCAAAGCGCTTGGCAAAATTGAAGGCATTTCAGCAATGTCAGTTAGTATCATTCTTCTTGTTATGGCTGTTATTACTATGAGTGGTGAGAAGCCTTAGTCTCTGAACTCAAAGCCTATTCCTAATTCCAGTCCGACTTTCAAAGAATGGATTCCACGGATGGATTCATCTGCATTCTGGGCAGCAGAAACCGAAAGACGTTAATAAACATGAAACTGGGAGAATCCAAAATCCTATCATTTTTGAGCCAGATTACTTTCGCAAACCAAAGAAAACAAGTTTCTAAGTATCTAATAAAATGCAGGAGGACCAAGAAAACATGCCTTCATGGGAGATATGATCCTTCCTCATCCAGACACAAAGCCCTACATGGGTGAGGTCTGAGAGGGAAATCAGCTGGGTCCTAAACCAAGGTTGAAAAAAAACAGGAAAGGACAGCATCATATATAATGATGGGGATATGGGCACATATCAAAATAGTAACAAGCCGACCTAATGATGGTGAATTAGCTCTTTGAAAGCCTGGTAATATTGAAACTGCCTTGATTAGGAAAGATTACGCAACAAAAGACTGGCTCAGTTGAAATCTAATCTGTCTTAATTAACACCCCCAAGAAGGAAAACAGTTCGTGATCCCTGTATTTCCTGCTCTTGAGCCGGAACACTTTCTCTCCCTCCCGGGTCAAACCTGCAGAAGCTCACCTTGGCACAGAGGATGGAAGTGTCCCTTCAGCGAACCCGAGCGGGTGTAGGGACACCCGTGTGCAGAGCCCCCTGACTTCCGCGACTGCCGCCCTAGGGACACCGGCAGATGCTGGCCTGAGCTCTGCTCATGCTCAGGGGATCTGCAGGGCCTCCCAAGTCAAGGAGAAGACGCTTTGTACCATTCTTTGGGGCAGTAAGGGCCATCCAAGCTTCACTAGATGACCTCCAGTGAGAGAACTCCCACCCCCTCCCAGTTCTTAGGAAGCCTTTTACTTGACTTTCAAACTCAAATCTGACTTCCTAATATTCCTACCCTTTGCCCTTCAGGCTGCACTCCAGGGCCAAGCAGATGAAATTTAATCCCTCTTTCACATGCTCAGAATCAACGGAACTTAAGAGAACCACAGTAGAGACCTGGGTTCAAATCCCAACTTATTATGTGGAAAATATCTTGTTATTAAAAAACCTGGGACTTGAGCCAAGCTGTATGACCCTGTACAAGTCATTCGACTTGAGTCTCCATTTCCCAATCTATAAAATGGGACTATAATCTTATCTATGGCACCTTCCTCCTAGGGTTGTTGTGAGGCTCAAAAAAGATAAAAAACCCTTTGTAAACCTCCAATTACTCCATAAATGTCAGCTATTACTGCCTAATTGTAGGCTATAAATTATTATTTTTATATAAGCCTTCAAAGTGAATATTGAAAATGAAGCTGACAGCAGGGGGCAGGGAGACAGAAAGACTGTAGGGAAGGTGGGAGAGGAAGTCTCTGATTAACAGAAGCAGTCAGGTAGCATGGACTTCAGAGGAAGAAAAGATGTGAAAGTCAGGAGACCAATAGTCAGGAAGTGGCAATGGGGAGCATGACAGGGCCAACTCTTCCTCATTCTCCTTTGAGCATGAGAGAAAGAATGTCCAGCATTGGAGAGGAGAAAAAGGTCAACACTGGACTAGCAGCAAAATTGCCTGAGTGCCATACTTGATTTCCAGCCTCCACATATTTGCCCATTCTGTTCCCTATACCCAGAATGCCCTCCCTTCTCTTTTCTGAATTTCAGAACCCTTGTCTTTCTCAAAGGTTTAGCTCCAGGAACATCTCCTCCATGAAGCTTTTTACCTGATCTCCCCTCTTCCACCTCTACTTACTTTCCACCGTAATTATTCCTGTGCATGTTGTGTCTACCCCATAGCTCGTAAGTTCCTTGAGGGCAGGAATTGTTTCATTTTTTGTCTTTGTATCTGCAATATCTGGCACAGAACATCCCCCATGGATGTTTAATAAATGCCTGCTGAATAGAGACAAGGGGGAACAGCATAAGATGGAGAAGTGGGGATAACAGGAAGTCTATCGACAACAGAAGGCCCCTATGGTGAGGGTGGGGAGAGGGATGAAGGAGGAGGAAGGACAGAGCAGAGATGCCAAGGAACCTGGGGAAAGGTTAGGATTAGGGCTAGCCTCTGAGGCAATGCTTCTGGGTAACAGGAAGCAATTATGTCACAACTCAGCTCCCAGCTCCTGAGGGAGAGAACTCACTGAACACCAGAGCTGGAGGGGAGCTTAGTCACTCAAACTTCTCACTTCAGAGGGGCTCTAAAAGTCTAAATAAAATTCCCAAGTTGTTAGCTGATTTGTGGCACAACCTAGATCTCTGAGTTCCCAGATCCACTGCTCTCTTTCTACAACACCACAATGCCATGGAAGTGTCTTTCCTATAGTATACACACACACACACAGAGCCTGCTCTCTCAGTTCAGCAGGTATGAGCCTATCAAGGAAAACAGCAAATATCTGACAAACTGTAATTCCTCTCAGCTCATCTAAGGTAAAACAAACAAACAAAAAACCAACAAGCCCATTTCCCCAACTACCTGAGAAGCACTGAGGATCCTTACCGGGCTATGCTTCCCAAAGGCAAAATCACCATCTGCCCTCAAGTACCTAGAAGAGTCAGAAGAGACCCTCAGTCTGGCCCAAAGCCATATATAACCAAAGATTCCTTCTATGATATTCTGGGCAAATGGTCATCCAGCCTCTGGCTGGCTCCTCCTCTAAAACTTCTCAGAGGACTGTAGTTACCAAGACAAGAGAAGGAAGCATTTCTAGCCCTTCTGGACAAAGAGGCTCTCCTATTCCTGAACATCTAACAAAGGGGGGAGCAAGGACATATTACCTTCAAGACAGAGACAGGGAAACTGAGGTGAAAAAGCATCTATAGCAGTGCTTAAAGCTGAACTCTAGAACAGCTGCCCACTCCTGGGGTCTTAGGGCCATTTGCCTCTATCTGCCTGGCCAGGAGCAGAAGACTGGGAAATCCTTCCCACAGTACATCCCCATTCCCATCGCCTCACTCCAGCTTTGTCCCAACAAGCACCCACCCAGGACCCTCTTCTTCCCCACCCACTCACCAGCCTGTTCCCCTCATCCATTCCTCCACTCCAGGGGCTTGGCCAGGACAAAGGACAGCAGCTGCTTCTAGGGCCTCTGGGCTCAGGAACAGACAGACACAGCCCACTCAGTAGGAAATTATTAGAGAGGGGAAATGGGGGCAGAGGGCTGGGAGGGACAAAACCATCTCTGCCAGAGTAGCCTCTGGGTGTTTCCTATTGAAGGGTAACATCATCTCAAATGACCACTGCTTAATTTCCCCAGTTTCTTCAGATTGTTGTAGCCAGAAGGGACCTTAGAGACGGTCTGTATCGGCACGCTCATTTTACGCAGGATTAAAGCCAATACCCAGAGGCAAATTAGGAGGCAAAGACAGGACCAAACTCTGATCTTCTAGCGAAAGAAAACAAGCAAGCAAGTACTTATTAAGCACCTACTGTGTGTCAGGCCCCGTGCTGAGCACTTTAGAGATAATATTACCTAATCCTCAAAACAACCCTGGAAGGTAGGTGCTGTTATTATCCTCACTTTACAGATGAGGATACTGGGGAAAACAGAGGGGTAAATGACTTGCCCATACAATAAGGGACTGAAAGACCCCAATCAGCCATCCATTTCCATTTACACCTTCAGAGAATTGATGATTCTTAGAAAAGGAAGTAAGTGAATCTCCTGGGGAGAATAGTTGTAACAGTAAGGGATACTGAGGTAGAATGACAGCGTATTTCTGTACAGCTTTAAGGCTAGCAAAGCAAGGAAGATGCTATTCTCCCCATTTTAGAAAAGGAGAAATTCCGTTTGAGAGAAGCTAAGTGATTTGCCCAGGATGACTCAGCTAGGGTTTGAGGCAGGATTTGAACTCAGGATTCTTGACTCCTAGTCCTAGTTTAAAAAAAAAAAAGGCACTAGGACAGCTAGGTGGATTTGGGGTCAAGGGACCTGAGTTTGAATTGCAGCTGTGCTACTGAGCCCTCTGAAACAATTCACTTGACCTCTCAGGGCCTCAGTTTCCCCATCTGTAAGATATCTCATCCTATGATCTCTTACTTTGCCTGAAAGCTCCATGAGATCAGAGACGGTCTTATTCAAATCTTCTACCTCCCAGCACCTAGCATTGGGTTCTGCACACAGCAGACGTTTAATACATGTTTGACCAATGAATGAATGAATGAATGAATGAATGAGACAATTCAAAGAAAGTGGTAAGCTGCCTTGCACTGGGATTCCACTATCGATAAGCCTCTCTTTCTCCTGGGGACAGGGCAGAATAACTATCGACATACCTTTTCCATGTGCTCTTGGGAAGGAGGGGATGGGAAGAGGGATGTCCCAGTACCCAAGAGCAGGTGCCACCAGAAACAAGAAGCGGTCACGCATCATGGGCACTCCAGAGGACGCAGCCCTTGCCTTGGAATCAGGAAGGTCAGAATTCAAACCTGCCCCCAGATGTTTATGAGCTGTAAGACCTATTTATCACACTGTATGGCGTGCAATAGGTGCTCAATGTATATCAACCGACAACACCTCTGGGCCTCAGTTTCCTCCCCTATACAAGGAAGGAATCGGACTTACGGGCCTCCAGAATCCCTCCCAGGTTTAAATCTATGAATCTGCAAAATGACAGGTCAGTCGGATAACATCCTGACAACAGAACTTTCTTGGTCCTGGCTGGTCCCCAGAGCCAAACCCTGACCTCCCAGCATCCTTTTCTGCAGCTGCCCCCAGAGCTGCCTTTTCTCCAGGATGTGAGTAAACCAAGTGAACTAATCAGGGCGTTCATTGCTCTGAGACAGAAGAGCAGCACTATTTCTAATTCCTTCCCTGACAAGCCTAGAGAAAGGACGCTGGGATGAAGGGTATGAGGCCATCAAGTTTAACTCTGTCATTTTAAAAATGAGGAATCTGAGGCAGTACCTCCAGCTCCCTGTGCTTATCCTCTCCTCATCCCCCACCCCACTCTCACAAAGGAAAGTATCAACCTGGGGTCTGGCCCTGCAGGAGGAAACCAGGTAGCCTGGAAAGCCTGCCCCCTAGGTCACTAACCACAAAAACCAGGAAGCAGGAAAATGTGGATTGATGCTTGAGATGAAATCTAAGCAGGAAGTATGAAGGAAAAGGAAAAAGGCCTCCGTCAAAATAGGGTCTATTCAATCCTCCTCTGCCTGCTGGTGCTCAGAGGGAATTCCCTGGGCAAACTTCCCACCCTTGGGGGCTCTTTGCACCCTGTGGGCAGAGGGGACAAATGGTGTCCTCAGCTGTAGTCTGGTGGTTCCCCAACCCTAGGGGGGCCGCAGAGTTATTGATCAAGGCCCCCAAATCCATCTGCACACTAAGTATTATGATGGTGGGGTTTATTTTGCGCTGAGAAAAAAAAAGCAGCATGTCTCAGTAGAAAAAGTATAGCTCAGGATAAGCTCAGTAGAATATATACCTCCTGTAGACCAAATAAATATCTCCAACACACAAGTATTACTGTTTTCAAAGTCTACATAGCTGCTTCTGTGATTGATAAGATAAAAATTCATGGAGCAGTTAGGTGGCCCAGTGGATAGAACACCGGCCCTGGAGTCAGGAGGACCTGAGTTCAAATTTGGCCTCAGCTACTTGACACTTACTAGCTGTGTGACCCTGGGCAAGTCACTTAATGTCAATTGCCTAGCCAAATAATAATAATAATAATAACAATAACAACAATAATATATATGTAAGTATGTATATATATAAATTCACTTATAAATTTTACTATTTGTAGTCATTTTTTATCATGTTTTCTAAATTCACAAATAGTAATAGTACAGCTACTATTATGTAGAAAGTCTGAGTTGTTGCTTTATTTGTTTGCTTTTTAGAGCCTGAATCTCCCAATCTCAAGCCCAGGCTAGAAGAACAGTGGCCACTCGTGGCCCTTGAAGAACACAGAACCTTTGACCAGCTACTCCCAACCATGGGTAGCTTACCCCCTCTCTAGGTGACCTAATGGCATACCTCTCTCCCAGGGACTCTCCATAATAGTGCCAGACTTAGTCTTGACACCCAATCAGCTTTAGCCCTACTATAACTCCAAACTCCTGAGCTCAGATGATTCCCCTAGCCTCAGCCTGCCCAGTAGCAAGGATGACAGGTAGGTACCACTATGTCTGGCTGTGAGAAGTTTTTCAAATTAAAAAGGGGTCTTCACAAAACAGGAAAATGATAAATGTTGGAGAAAATGTGGGAAAAATGGAACCCTAATGCATTGTTGGTGGAGTTGTAAACTAATCCAACCATTTTGGAGAGCAATTTGGAACTATGCCCAAAGGACTATAAAAATGTGCATACCCTTTGACCCAGCAATAGCACTTCTAGGGCTGTATCCCAAAGAGATCAAAAAATGGGAAAAGGACCCATTTCTGTGATGGTAAAGAATTGGAAATTGAGGGGATGCCCATCAATTGGGGAATAGCTGAACAAGTTGTGGTATATGAATGTAATGGAATGCTATTGTGCTATAAGAAATGATGAGCAAGCAGATTTCAGAAAAACCTGGAAAGACTTGTATGGACCAATGATGCTGAGTGAAATGAGCAGAATCAGGAGAACACTGTACACAGTAACTGCCATCTTGTGCGATGAGCAAATTTGATAGACTTAGTGCTTCTCAGCAATGCAAGGATCTAAGACAATGATAGAAAATGCCATCCACATCCAAAGAAAGAACTATGGAGTCTGAATGCAGATGGAAGCATACTATTTGCTCTTTTTTTTCTTGTTTTGTTTTGTTTCTTCTTTCTCATTGTTCCTCCTATTCTTTCTAAATCTTGTTTACAACATGACTAATATAAAAATATGTTTAATAGGAATGTACATGCGGAGCCTAAATCAGATTGCACGCTGTCTTGGGGAGGGAGGTGGAGAAAATGTAAAACTCAAAAGCTTATGGAAGTGATTGTTGAAAACTAAAAATAAATTAATTTTTAAAAATGAATAAACATCAGTTGTTAATACTTTAAAATATAAATAAAAATGGGTCTTTCCACAGCAAAAAAGGGGTGTGTGTGTGTGTGTGTGTGTGTGTGTGTGTGTGTGTAGCAGAAAGAGGAGAGAACTTGGGTCTCAGCTATGAAACCTCAGACAAGCCCCTGTTGGAGATTGGTTTCTTCCTTGTAAAATAAGGAGAAAATTCACAGTGAGTTGTGACCCAAAAAGGAGTTATTTAATGATTCTATGGAAGGAATCCTACAGGGAAGTACTCTGGGGATTTGCACTTGGCCCTGTGAGGTTTGACATTTTTCTCAATGACTTAGACGACGGTAAAGATGGCACAGTCATCAAATACAGAGGCCATAGCTTGTAGGTATGGCAACAGTGGATAAAAAAGTCAGATTCCAAAGTGATTTTGACATCCTGGAACCAAATCTAATGGCCCAAAATTTAATGGGGATAAATATAAAATCTCATGTGTTAAAAATAATAAATCAACTATCACAACTCAAACGAGATGGGGAAAGTACAGTCAGTCAGGCAGCAGTTCACCTGAAAAAGATGAAGGATGTTAGGGGACTCTAACCTCAAAGAGTAAAAAGTATGAAATGGAGGACCAAAAAGCTGCATTAAGACAGACATGGTGCCCAGGACTAAGAAGGTGACAGACAATCCTGTTATATTCCAACCTACCCAGAGGTAGCTAGGTGTTGTAGTGGGCCTGAAGTCAGAAAGACTGAAGTTCAAATCTGGCCTCAGACACTACTAGTTGAGTGACCCTGGGCAAGTCATTTAACTGCTGTCTGTCTCAGTTTCCTCATCTGTAAAATAAGGATAATAGCACCAACCTCCCAGGTGGTTGCGAGGATCTAATGAGATAATATTTATAAAATATTATGCAAACCTTAAGGCACTATATGTTAGCCATTATTATTAATAATAATTATTGTTATTATTATTATCATTATTATTATTATTATTATTATTATATCACTCAAAGTTCTCAAGGTTGATGACTATTTTTTCAGTGATGTTGTAGAAGGCATTTTTATTTAGACACAATTTGGAAAAGATGGTTTTTGAGGTTCTTTGTGGCTCTGAGTTTCAGGAACTACCTTATCTTTAAGGTCCTTCCAATGTTCCACGATTGAGTGGCCCAAAGTGGGATCTTAGGGCTTGTAGCCCCGTAAGCTTGCCTCAGGACCACGCATGATCAAGCCTCAGGCTGGGAGAAGGTACAGGGGAAGAGACGCTAGACATGCTCCTTGGAGAGAGAAGAAAGGAAGGAGGTGAGGGAAGGAAATGAAGGATGGAGAACCAGTCAGACAGGATGGGAAAAACAGACAAATGTGGCTCAAGGCAGGCCAACCCCCAGTGTAGAAAGGCACACTTCCGTATCTTTGCACAGACTAATAAATAGCTAACATTTATACAGCGCTTACTATGGGCCAGACACTGTGCTAAGCACTTTACAGTTACCCCATTTGATCCTCAAAACCCTTGGAGGTGGGTGCCATTATTACCCCCATTTTACAGATGAGGAAACAGGCAAACAGAGGTTAAGTGACTTGCCTAGGATCTCACAGCTAGTAAAAGTCAGAGGCTAGATTTGAACTCAGGTCTTCATTACTCCAGCTCCAGTGCCCTAACCACTGATCATTCTAGGCTGTTTGACATATGGGAGATGCTCTCCCTTCTCACCTCTTCCTCTTAGAATCTTTAGCTCTTTTCAATCTCCTTCAAGGCAGAGTCCTAGGGAAAACCATTCCTGATTCCCCTGGGGTTTTTTTTTGGGGGGGTGCACCATGAGGGAAGTGAGTAAACGTTGAAAATATCACTGTTTCATTCTCAATGTCCCTCAGAACGCCCCTATTTCAGCCAGTCCCCCTCAAATGTTACCAAACCACACACAAAACTGCTTACCCAACATTCAGAGAGGGCTATGGAAACAATGCCAGGGCACTCATGTGATGCCCTATTTTTGAAATTCATCTTATTCTTCAAGCTAATGGCTGAGCATTAGCTACACAACCCACGAGGAGCTGCACCGACCAGCAGAAACTTTCCTGGCTGGGACTGAGGCAGCCTGGACCAGAAACAAAGCTAGACTCTCTATGAAAATGGGATTTCCCAAGTAGCCTCCTTTGATCTCTGCCCTCCAAAAAATGAACAAACACAGAAACCCTAATCAAAGCTATACTGCCAGGCTCAACAGACCCTCTTTGGCAGAATGATTCCTATGAATCTCACCTTCCCTCCAGCCCTGTTCTTCCTGAATTAAGTTCTTGAAAATTAAGGGGAAAAAAAAAAAGAAAGAAAGAAATCTGGTGATCATAGACTTACAGCTGGCTGGGGCTTTGGAGATATCGAGTCCAGACTCTCATGTCATAATTGAGGGAACTGAGACATAAAAGAATAAAATGACTTAGGGGCAGTTAAGTGGCTCAGTGGTTAAAGCACCAGGACTGGAATCAGCAAGACTCCTCTTCCTGAGCTCAAATCTGGCCTCAGACACTGGCTGGGCAACCCTAAGGAAGTCACTTCACCCTGTGTGCCTCAGTTTCCTCATCTGTAAAAGGAGCTGGAGAAGGAAATGTCAAACCACTCCAGTATCTTTGCCAAGAAAACCCCAAATGGGATCACGAAGAAAAGGACAACCACCAAAAAAAATGACTCTCCTAAAGTCACCTGAAAAGTAAGTGTCAGAATGGACTTTGACCCTAGTCCTTTGATGCAAAGTCCAGGCTCTTGTCACTGGACCACTAGGTAAATGCTGCCTAAATCTGAGGAATAATAGCATCACATGTTAAAACCTACAAATCTTTCCTTCCAACAGCCTTAGGAAGCAAACAGTAGAGGAGGCTCACCGGGGATTAGGGAAAGTGGTTCCTGATGATGGATGGGGTGATTACACATACACACCCACTCACATCCCTTAGAGCCGAGTAACCAAGTTCATGAATCCTAGGGAGCCCCAAACCCTCCCCCACACATATCCCTGCCACACTTCTTCTACTCTGATGTACAAAAGCAGAAAAAAGCTATTCCCCGAATTCTCAGACAGCCAAATGTTTCTGGACCCAGGACATATTCATACACACAGAGTCCCTAATGCTGTTTCCCTCAACAGCACACACTTAGTCCCTCATTCATGCAAATGCTACTCACTGGTGAGAACGTACCCAATGCTGGCCTCCTCCAGTGTGTCACCTACTCTGAGGTTGCCTGGGCTGGAGCCTGGGCCCTGGTGAACAAGCCTTGGTAGGATACTTCAGCTTGCTCTCCCTGGCCAAGGGTGGTCCCTTTCAAGTCCATCTGCCTCTGATTACTGCCAGAACTCCAAAAGGAGTCAGACCCACCCCCAGGAGCCCAATGTATTCAGCCCTCTGCGAGGGCGGCTCCTGCCCACCCCTACTGAAGTACGTCTTTGTATTTTTTGTCTGCAAAAGAAGAAAATCGTTTTTGTGTCTGAATTTTACATCCCCACCCAATACCCGGACGTCCCACTTGACCAGTGAGAAAAGTCTGTGGGATGCCACGCCTGAGAATATCTACATCTCTGAAGCTGGAAAGACCCTCCAGAGACCCTCGTGGAACCAGACTCCCTGTGTGCAAAGGGACTTCTCCAAGACATCCTGTCCATTCTCCTTCTCTCAGTGAGCCCCAGCACACAAACCCAGACAGAGAACTAAGAAGCTGTCTACTTTTCACAGGCCTCTGGAGGAGAACCCATAATCTCTCTCTTTCTCTTTTTTCTTTCTTTCTTTCTTTCTTTCTTTCTTTCTTTCTTTCTTTCTTTCTTTCTTTCTTTCTTTCTTTCTCTTTTTCTTCCTTTCTTCCTTTCTTTTTCTTCCTTTCTTTCTTTCTCTTTTTTCTTCCTTTCTTCATTTCTCTTTCTTTCTGTTTTTCTTTCTTTCTTTCTTTCTTTCTTTCTTTCTTTCTTTCTTTCTTTCTTTCTTTCTGTGAGACAACTGGAGTTAAGTGACTTGCCCAGAGTCACACAGCTAGTATGTGTTAATGTGTCTCATGCCGGATTTGAACTCAGGTCCTCCTGAATCCAGGGCCGGTGCTCTATCCACTATGCCACCTAGCTGCCCCCATCCATAATCTCTCTCAACCTCAGTTCAATTTGATGAGCATTTATTAAGCACCCACTATATGCCAGGCAGCTAGGTGGCTCAGCGAATAGAGTGCTGGCCCTGGGCTCAGAAAGACCTGAGCTCATTTCTAACCTCAGACACTTACTAGCTGTGTGACCCTGGGCAAGTCACTTAACCTCTGTTTGCCTCAATCCACTGAAGAAGGAAATGGCAAACCACTCCAGTATCTTTGCCAGGAAAACCCAGTATGGTCCACAGGATCACAAAGAGTCAGAGGTGACTAACCAACCAGATAAGAACTATGCCAGGCACTGTTTGGTGCTGAGGATACAAAAATTAAAACTAAAATATTCCCTGCCTTCAAAGAGCTTAAATCCAACCCCTTGGTTTGAAAAAGGAGGGAAGAGGCCTGCAGAAGTTAGTTAAGTGACTTAATCCTGGTCATACAGTCAAAGTAGCAGATCCAGGATTCCTACCTGTTCAGTTACCACTACAGGGTACAGAAATGGAGAGCAGCACAATATAAGCATTTATTAAACACATCAACTCTCTGGAAATTTCAAAGCCATGGGAAAAATCACATTTTCAAGATACAGGATTTGAAGAAAAGTTGAAAAATATCCATACCTTTTTGAGTGTCCTTTACCATTTAAAGTCACTTTGCTAACCTTATGTATCTAAATTTTAATAACATATTAAAATTAATTAAAATTAAAATTAATAAAAATCAATAACATACGTATATATGTTCATACCTATATATGTCTGTGTATGTGTTCATATCTATATATACATGTTATGTATATATACACAAATATTGTATATATACAATATAAATATAAAATAAACATGCAAATTAATGCACGATAATGTATAATAATACAATATGCATATGTTATATGTACCCATTCCCCCAATAGAATATAAGTTTTTTGAGGGCAGGGCCTATTTCTGCTTTTTCTTTGGATCCACAGCACTTGGCACGGTGCCTGGCTCATAGTAAAGCACTTAACAAACACTCTTAGGTTGACTGATATCTAATTTGGTTAGTTCAAAAATTAGCCTGTTTAGCATGTTCAACTTAAAATTTATTCAAGCAACATATGCAAATTTACTGACTAAAATTAAGTTTAAAATTGTGAGATTGTGTTATAAATGGTGCTGTCACCTTCTGAACTTCAAACAATTTCCACTGTTTCTGGCACTTAATGAGAAGCTGGTAAACCTTGAGAATGGAAGAAACCGTCAACCAAGAGCAGTTCTGTGTTTTCAGGACTTGGTGTCCTTCCACGTGTCTAACAGATAGAGAGATTTCATTTCAGAAGGGGAAGGGAGAAACGGAGAAAAACAAAAATCCTCCAGATTCATTCAGTACAACTTTCCTCACATGGAACTCCAACTAATCAGTCTCATTTACTAAGCTGTCACTATCAGCAGTTTCTGCCTCTTCGGAGACTTCAGAAAAAACAAAGCTTTGCCCACTTTACAACAAGCTCCTTTACCTGCTCCTTCTGTGACAAAAGGGGTGCCCAGCACAGTCGGACCCCTTTATTCCTTGTGCTATGGAAGGCAGAGAGGGTGACCAGGTACATCCCCATGCCAGGAAGAGTCAGAGGGCGCACCTTGCAAAGTCGTTGTTTTCATGCTGCATGCAGGAGGAGGGGCTAAGCAGGTTCCCAGACTTGTAGCTCTAGACCAGGGGTGGGGAACCTTTGGCCTCAAGACCACATGTGGCCCTCTAGGTCCTCAAGGGCACTGGGCTCAGCTGCATTTAAAAGTCATTTTCAAACAACCTATCTTCAGGCTGCTTGGTTGCAATCTAGTCAGATGCAGCACATGAAATGGATGATAATAAAATTCTTCCTGTTTCAAGTCATTCACTGTCCACTCTTCTGTACTTTTACATGGAAATGGACTTAATAGAAAGAACACAGGATTTTGAACAAGTCTTGGGCTAGAATCCTGTCTCTACCATTGAATAGCTATGGGATCTTGGGTGGATTCACTTAACCTCACAATTTACCAAACCTCAATTTCCTCATCTGTAAAATGGGAGTAATTTAATACTTGCCCTACCTATCCCCAAAGGTCTATTGTGAGGAAGGCAGTAGATATTTTGGTTACCATTTCTGAAAAAGGTTGGTGGTATCTGGGTCATCTGGTAAGAAACGCCTAACAAAGACAATATTGTATCATCTGGGCAGATGAAGCGGCTGCTCTAGTTAGCTATACAGAATTTTCCTATCACAGAACTTTCACAAATCCCTTGGAGAAGAGTGAAGCCTGGAAAATAATATGTAGACAAGCTACTGGGAAGATTTTATTCACCGTTTAAAAACTAATCATCTAAATTTTCATCATTTTTGTTTTGTTTTAAAGAAAGAGGACTCAAGGCACATGTGTATGGGGGATGGAGGAGAGAGGAATAGGAGGAGATATTTCTGCCTGAATTGTTTCCAATTTTTTCTGGGTCTTGACATTTCCACTGTAAATAAATACTGGTAGACTGACTCTATCACAGAGTGATGGGGACATATACCACATTTCATATCTTGTCCATCTTTTAGACTCCAAATGAAAGCTAGGCCCATAGCCCTGTGTGCCCACATATGAGCGTATACAAGAAGCCACAAGGAATCTCTCCAGGTTGTCAAGACACCATATGAATTAAAAGAACACTGAGTTTGGAGTTGGAAGGCCTGAGCTTGGATTAATTCCTGACTCTTCTGCTTACCACCTGGATGACCTTGAACAAGTCCTTTCCATTCTCTGGGCCTCAGTTCTCACTTGTAAAATGGGGTGGAGGGAGGGTAGAGCCATGGCTGATCCAAATAATCTGTAAAGTCCTTTCCAGCTCTAAATTCTGTGTCCATATGGAGAGGCTAGCAAACCCCTAGATAATCACCATGTACTGGGTTAGAGCAGTGTGTGTTTAAAATCTGTATAAATGACCCTCATCAGCCTGAAGTCCTTTATACCAGCCAGAGACATCAAATGAGATAGAGGCTCCCTTCTCTGCCTCTGCACACTCCCAAGAATGAATAAAATGTCATTGTGTGAGGCAACTCATAAGCTCTACCCGTCCCTGAATGAAGGAACAAGTCGGGGCGCGTGCGCCTGCGTGTGTATGTGTGCGTTTTGTGTGTGTGTGTGTGTGTGTGTGTGTGTGTGTGTGTGTGTGTGTGTGTAAAATCAGTTGGAAATAACCTGTCAGTCTGAGGGAACCCCCTCCTCTCACTGCCTCAGAAGAGACTGAAAAGGAGGCCAGAAACATTAGCTCCCAAGCTTTTGGCTCTCCTCAGTTGGCAAGGTACCCAGGCCATTAAAAAGCCACAAGTTACAATTATCAGAATTGAAGCACCCAATGATTAAGTTAAGACATTAGCTGCAAGAGAGACCTCAAAACCACGTCAATGAAAAATCTGGGGAAAGTAAGAGATCAGGCCTCCCTGGGCAGTGCGGAGATGAGGAATGAACACACACATGAACACACACACACACACACACACACACACACACACACACACACACACGGAAGTGGGAAAAAACTAGTTAGTAGACCACAGTTCGTCCCCCATAGTCTCATGCCAAAGGTGCTGAGGATGGTAAAACTTACTTCCCTTTCTTCAGGGACCATTTGGGTTTCAATGAAACTTTAAACTATTAGAAGACCCTTGGAATTTCCCGTGGGCTTTCTAACAGAAGGGGATTTTAAATCCTTTTTAAAGTGATTAAAGGCAAATGGAGCCAGGTGGGGTGCCTCAACCATAACCTGGTACTCTCTGAGATGAGATAAGAACTCTTTAAACAATCCTGAGGTAAGGGAAGGAGGCAGTGACAAAGAACTCCTAATTCTTGCAAGAAGTCAGAAGCATAAAATGTGAGAAACAGAAGGGGCATTAGAGATCCAGTCCAACCTTCTCATTGTACAGAAAAGAAAACTGAGGCCCAGAGAATGGAAAGGAAAGACACTAACTCCAATCCAACTCAACTGCTCACCAACGGCCCATTAGCCTTCTGGAAATATTTTTGTTATATCACTCTAACAGTCATGGTCATAGGCATAGGAGAAATTACAAAGGGCATCTTGTCTAACGCTTTCATTTTACAGGTGACAAAACCAAATCTGGGGGAGCGTGTTAAGTGACTTGCCCAAAGTCACACTGTTACTAAGAAACAGAGGCAGGACTTCCACCCAGATCTTCTGATTCCAGAGTAAGTACTTTTTCCTCTAGACCACCTTGTTGTTCAGAAATGCTGAATGGCTCCATCAAAAACCGGATGGTGCCAAAAACAGAAATAACAATGTCTAAGGAGGAGCAGGTTTAGGGGAAAAGACAACCAACTCAGTTTGGGATATGCTGAGTTTGAGATGGTACAGGGACAGAGAGACGTTCTATATGCAGTTTGGAACATGGGTCTAGAATTCAGGCAAAAGGTCAGGTCTAGATACAAAACTTTGGGAATAATCTGTGTAAAGTTGACAGCTAAAACCACGGATGGAAGGCAACCACCAGGGATGACAGGGGAACAGAAGAAAGACCCTTGGGAAATTGTCACCTTAAAGAAATAGAAAGAAGACAGAGGTGTTATTAAGGGAGTCAAGTGAAGAAAGGGGGAGTAGTGGTTACCTCTAAAGCCAACAGAGACACAGGTATCTCCAAGGGAGGGGTCTGCCTCTGGTGTCAAATGCCTCTATGGGGACTGAGAAAAGGCAATTGGATTTGGCAATCAGAAAGTCATTGATGACCTTTATTTTAACCTTTTTACAAATTATTATTGCTATCCTTTGTTTTTATCATTGGTGACCTTTAAGAGAGCAAGTTTCATTCTCTCTAAGAAAAGATGGCTGTGACTTCTAGGTCTGTATCCCAAAGAGATCACAAAAATGGGAAAAGGACCCACATGTACAAAAATACAGCAGCTCTTTTTGTAGTGGCAAAGAATTAGAAATTGAGAGGATGCCCATCAGTTGGGGAATGGCTGAACAAGTTGTGGTATATGAATGTAATGGAATACTATTGTGCTATAAGAAATGATGAGCGGGTGGACTTCAGAAAAACCTGGAAAAACTTATTTGAACTGGTGCTGAGTGAAATGAGCAGAACCAGGAGAACTTTGTACACAGTATCAGCCATACTGTGTGATGACTGACTTTGATAGACTTAGCTGTTCTCAGTAATGCAAGGATCTAAGACAACTCCAAAAGACTTATGATGAAGCTATCTACATCCAGAGAAAGAACTATGGAATCTGCATGCAGATGGAAGCATACTATTTGCTTTCTTTTTCTTTTGTTGTTTTGTTTTGTTTCTTTTTTCTCATGGTTCCTCCCATTAGTTCTGATTCTTCTTTACATCATGACTAATGTGAAAATGTTTAATATGAATGTACAGGTAGAGCCTATATCAGATTGTATGCCATCTTGGGGAGGGGGCAGAAGAGGGAGAGGGAGAAAGTGTAAAATTCAAAATCTTATGGATGTGAATGTTAAAAACTAAAAATAAATTATTTTAAAAAATAAAAAAAAGAAAAGATGGCTATGAAGTATTCAGACAAGTATGAAAAGGCCTCTAAGAAATGAGATGGAGGAAAGAAGAACCAGGAAGATGATAGATACAACTACAATAATGTAAGTGGCAGAGGGATAATCTTACCTGTATAATTATAATGTCCAAGCTTAGCTGCAGGGAAGAGGGGAGAAAATGTACCTTCTTTGCAGAGGTGGGGGACTATGAATAGGGAGGGAACACTGTATATATGTGGTCAGACTCCATTTATGTGTTGATTAGTTGGGGTTTTTAAATTCCTCGTCAAAAGAGATGGCTAGGAGATTGGAGAAAGGCAATATATTCAGAAATAAAAGTGATATAAAAACAAAATGTTTTTGTTTTAAAGAGAATAGTTTCAGTACGGTGGTTGATAGTAAAGTCAGATAATGAAGGGTTATGGAGAGAGAGAGAAGGTAGTGAGGAAGTGGAGTGATGGGGCATAGGTTACTCCAAGACTTTAGGAGTGAAGAGGACAAATGAGACGGCTGGACACAGCAGAAAGGCCAGTGGTGGCACCTGGTGGGACAGCAGCTTTTTAGGGTGTCCCAAAAGTCTTAGTGCACTTTTTGAGCAATTGAAGTTTAACAACCAATCAACCTTAAGGACCAAACAGTACTGAAAACTGACAATTACATAGCTGTCTAGGTTTTTCTGAACCCATTTAGAGCTGGAAGGGAATGACCTGGTCCAACCTCACTCATTTTACAGATGGGGAAATCAAAGCCTGGGGATGGATGACTTGTGCTTGGTCATGAAGGACTGGTATCAGAGGCAGGATTCGAATCCAGGTCTCTCTCAACTGTGCTCTTTCTACTATATGACTCAGCTTCTTTGGAAGAATTATCTCATACTGGCTAAAATATAAATAGGACAAACCTAAATTCTGGAGAGGAGGTGCTGCCCTTAGTAGAGGAACCACAAACAGGTACAATCTTTTCAGAGAGCTACCTGGCAAGACCCAAAATAAAAGATCCTAAAATTCATCATCCTCTTTGACCAAGTGGTCTCATGACTGAGGATATAACTAAAAAGAAAGAAAAAGAGGGACTCACCTAAAGGCAACTTTCATAGCTGTGTAAGAGAAGCCAATCAGGAAAAAAAAAATGAAAACAACCTATATTTCCAAAGGGAATGGCAGAACAAACTGAGGAGTATAATGGACTATTATTGTGCCATTCAAAATGACAAATATCAGGTATGTAATGAAATCTGGAAAAGACTTCTACAAAGGAAAAAAAGGGGAAAGGAAGAACTAGGCTAACTGCATATATTTTGATTGCAGCTATACAAAGAATTTTATGCACTCCCAAGTGTATGAGAATAGATAGAAATATAAAGAATTAAAATTTGTATCATAAAGAGCTTTGATTACATGTTCACACTGAGCCTTTGGAATGTTGGGGTTTTTTTGGTTTGCTTCTTTGTTTCTTTGTTTTGTTGAGGATGTTAAAGTTCATAATTTTTAAAATATATTTTTTAATTAAAAAATGTATAATTCATTGAGTATTTACCACCAGCCGACTCTTTCACTGAGGACTATGCTAGGCACCAGGGAGAAGAAGCTGAATCCCAGTCTTAGATCTCACTGTTTCCTCATCCAAGGCCATGGTGAAAGAACAGTCTGGCTTCCCAGGAAGATAACGATAACAGCAGCAGGGAGCTGTCTGGTCAGAGCTAGGTTGAGAAACCAAGAGGGTGGGAAATGATACTTAAAATAGCACACACCCGTAAATTGTTAAACTTGGACCCTCCTTGTTTTCCTGATCTCTGAACCTTTTGCCTAACTCTATCTCTTTATCTGCTCCTGGAAGATTCTGACAGAGCCCCTCCTCTGGGCCTCTGCATCTCTGTTAACAGACCCACCACCAGCAATCTCAGTGCTTCTGGCCCCTTCCTATTCCCCAGATAGGAAATCCTGGGTCCATGCCAGAGACAGCCTATAACCAGCCCAGTCCTGGGTCCTATATCTATCTGGGGCATTGAGCAATTATAAAAATCAGATAGAGAGCCGGAAAGGATTTCAGTGGTCATCTACTCCCCTCGATTTACAAATGAAGAGACTGAGTCTTAATGAGACTGTGATACAGCTAAGGTCACACAGAGCAATATAAGGGAATATAAGGTCCCTTTTGTCTTTGTATCTCAGTGCCAGTGTACAGTGAGTGTGTAATACATTTTTGCTCATTGACTGAAAATGGACTGGGGAATTCAGGTCCTCTGACCCCAAATCCTGTACATTCTCACCACTGCTCCCTCTCAACAGATCCTACTTACCTTGTATGTCTCCTCCATACTCACCTGACGATCTACCCAATCTGAACTACTTGCTAAGAGGCAGTGGAGAGGAAAAAACATTAGATCTGAACTCAAATCTGGAGGACCCAAGTTCAAATCTAGCCTCAGATGCTTATTAGCTGTGTGACCCTGGGCAAGTCACTTAACCCCAATTGCCTCTTCAAAAAAAAAAATTGAACTCAGAGTACCTAGGTTTGCATCATCTCTGGTCTTTACTACCTATGTGACCTTGGGTGAGCCACAGACCTTCTCCAGTTCTCATGTGGAAAGGGAGGAGGTTGAATTAAAAGACATCTCTAAGGTCCTTTCCTTTCCAGCTAGGTGGCAAAGCAGTGGGCCTGAAGTCAAGAATACCTGAATTCAAATCCAGCCTCAGACACTTACTGGCTGTGTGACTTTAGGCTAATCACTTAATCTCTTTTTGCCTTGGTTTTCTCAACTGTAAAATGGGGATAATAACAGCACCTACCTCCAGAGTTGTTGGGAGGGTCAAATGAGAAAATAATTGCAAAGCATTTAGCAATCATAGGGTTTTAATAAATGCCTGATTCAGGGCAGCTAGGTGGCGCAGTGGATAGAGCACTGGCCCTGAAGTCAGGAGGACCTGAGTTCAAATCCGGCCTCAGACCAAACACTTGACACTTACTAGCTGTGTGACCCTGGGCAAGTCACTTAACCCCAATTGCCTAAAAAGCAAGAAAAAAAAAAGAATAAATGCTTGATTCCTTCCAAACAAATTCTGAGATCCCCTGCCTTTAAACCTTTGTTCACAGGGTCCTACCTACCTAAAACACCCCTTTTCCCCCCACTTCTACCTATCGACATGCTATCTCTTAAAGCTTTGAGCAAGGGCCACCTCCTCCAGGAAACCTTTCTTGATCATATAGTCACCTCTTACTCCCAAGCAGCAGCATTCTGTGTTCCCAAAGCAGCATGTACTTTTCATGATACACATACCATGGTATCTATACTTTTTGTTTTAGTCAATGTGTCCTATCTGCCCTACTAGTCTCTGAGATCCTTGAGGGCAGGGACCTGGGTCTTACATCCACCATCAAATCTCCCCTCTAGAAACTATTTCCCATTTGTTTTTAGGTCCCCAGCAGTAGCACAGTGCCTCTCACACAAAATGTATTTAACAAAAGTCTGCTTTTATCTGTCCAATAACGGCCCCCATGTGCCAAAGGCTATCCTCTCCATTATCCCACTCTGCGTTCTGGATGTCTCCAACAGATGTCTCCCCCAGCACCTCAAACTCACCACATTTACAACTAAATTCCTTATCTTCCACCCTATCTTTTCTTCCCAAATTTCCTGTTTCGGTTGGGGGTATCACCATCCTCTCTGTGACCCAATGAAAGCTCTCGATCCTCTCTTCTCTCTCTCTGTCTTCCTTCCCAGACATCCAAAGAATTGCCAAGGGGCAGCTAGGTGGCACAGGGGCTAGAGTTCCGACCTTGGAGTCAGGAGGACCTGAGTTCAAATGCGACCTCAGACACATGATACTTACAAGCTGTGTGACCCTGGGCATGTCACTCAATCCAGATTGCCTCACAAAAAAAACCAAAAACAAAATCAAGAGTTGCCCAGTTCATTTGCCACAGGCCCTCCTCTCCATTCACGTGGCCAGAAGCTTCATTCAGACTCTCGTCACTTCTCACATGCTCCATGGTGATAAGCTCGTCATGGGTCTCGGGGCATGCAACTTCTCCAGCGTCCCATCCATCCTTTCCAGAGCTGCTAAAATGATCATCCTAACTTGTATGAAGCGACTCCGAGTGAAGAAAGCAGAGCTCAAAAAATATTACATGAAACAACTGCGCCAATGTAACTAGAGTTGGCATCGAGAGGCAGTGAAACTCTGGCTGAAGATAACAGTGTTGGCACCAAATTTTCTAAGTTAAAGGACACAACTTTCCCTTCTGTTAACGAATGAGAAATAAACTTTTCAGGAAATGTGCTTTGATAGAGATAGTTTGTCTACGGGATTGTTGGGTCAAAACAAAATTTATCAACAAATGAAAAAAATTTCTCTAGAGAATTTCATAGCAGTACTATATGTTACTGCAAAAAAATACACACACACCCACCACACACACACACACACACACACACACACACACACATATCACACACATGTACAACACACATCCCAAAGCTAGAAACCATCTAAAATGTCCATCTAAAATATGAGAATGGTTAAAGAGCTTATAGTTACATTAGTGTAATGAGATGCTATGAAGCAATTAAGATCTACAAGTATGAGGAACATGAAGAAAGTTGAACTGATTTTTAATAGAATACTACACACAAAAATTTTAAAAGTTGGAAGAACTTGTACAGACTAATGCAAAGCAAAACTAAGAAAATGAATTACACAGTAACCATGATCGTATGAGAAAAAAATTAAAGCAGATGGACAAATATGGGAACTGAATAACTCTTGAAAAGGTAATACTGTGCATTGAAATTCATTTATATGTGGTCACTAAGCAATTTTGATTGTTTATATGGATATTTTATGTTAGGTTTCTTATCAAAAAAAATTAACACAAAATCAATCATCATCGCCCTAACCAAGCTAATTTCCTGATTAAAAGACTTTCAGGGGGTGGGGGGCCTCTGGTTTTGGAGTCAGGAAGACCTGAGTTCAAATCGGATCTCAGACACTTGACGCTAGCTGTTTGACCCTGGGCAAGCCACTTAACCCTGATTGCCTCACCAAAAAGCAAAAAACAAAACAAAACAAAACGAACCTTTCATGGTGCCCTGCTCTGGCATTTAAGACCACTCATAACTCAGCTCCAATCAACATTTTTCAGCCTTATTTTTCACGCTCCAAGTTCCAGCCAAATCAGGTTAGGAGCTGCTCACCAAACTCCCAATGTCACCTGCCTCCAAGCCAGTCCCCATACCTGGAATGCCTTGCTTATCTGCCCACACGTGGTCCATGTGGGAATTTGTTTTGCTTGACTATGCACATTTCTACAAGGGTTTTGTTTCTCTTTCTTTTTGAATTGACAGGGGACTGGAGGTTAAAAGAGAAAACAAATGCTTATTAATTTTTAAAGTTTAAAGCAATTTTCCAAGAACTTAAAAAAAAAATCTCTCTTTCTTCAAAGCTTCAGTACCAACATATCCATGAAGCTTTCCTTGACTCACATGTCTTCTCCCTCCTCCCCCCACCTGCCTCAGCTGAAAATATTCATAGGTTGCTCCTAGTTTCAGTGGTTTAAAAAAAAACTCATTATGGAGTCCAACTTCCTCATTTTAATTAATTGAGTAATTTGTTTGTTCATTTATTTATTTATTTTTGACTAGGCGATGGGATAAAATGACTTGCCCAGGATCACACAGTATTATATGTCTGAGGCCAGATTTGAACTCAGGTACTTCTGAACCCAGGGCCGGTGCTCTATCCACTGTGTCACCTAGCTGCTCCTTATTTTTAGTTTTCAACATTCACTTCCATGAGATTTTTTTAAAGGTTTTATATATATAAATATATTTTTTATTTTGGAAGCAATGGGGGTTAAGTGACTTGCCCAGAGTCACACAGCTAGCTAGTAAGTGTCTGAGGCCGGATTTGAATTCAGGTCCTCCTGACTCCAGGGCCAGTGCTCTATTCACTGCGGCATCTCAACCTCCTCATTTTACAGAGAAGAAACTGAGGCCCAGAGATGCTGAGTACTTTATCTAAGGTCACATGAGCAGCCAGGATTCAAACCTGGGTCAATTAACTCCAAATTCAGGGCTCTTTCTTTACTACAATCTTCCTCAAGTACTTTGTTTGGAGCTGTTCTTTGCCCCAGCCTACACTATACCTTAGAATATATTTATTTGTGGTATATTACTTCCTCCAGTAGGTATCTATATCCTCAGTGATAAGCAAAATAAGCACATAGTGAATGCTTAACAAAAGTTGACATGCATGAATACATGCATCTCATCACAAGCCAGTGACACAGGCTGATGGATGCAGGCTGGTCAAGCTTAGCTCTCCTCTACTACCCCTCGCCCCCACCCCAAACCCTTTGCCACTGTACTAAGGCATGTGAGGAAATATCAATGGGAATAGTCATAGGTGATTGTGGCCTCATGACTGGGGCCATAAGGTATCAACGTAGGCATGTCAACTCAAGGCCACAAGGGTTTATTAAGCACCTATTATGTGCCATGCCCTGTACACAGCTCTGGGGGACACAGAGAAAGGCAAAGACTGTCTCAGAGTTCACAACTTAAAGTCTGTGCTAATTAGCCTGTGATTGGCATGTTCACACAAGTGCAGGAATTCCACTTCAGACAGATGCTTTTACAGAGAGTGCCAGCTCCCTTTGTCTACTCGAGAGTATAACACAGTGCCAGCTCCAACTTCCATGGCCCACTTTCAACCAGCCTGCATTTCTGAGCAGAGCCCAAGGTGCTGTTCCAGCCATCAGGAGTAAGGCAAAGCTGAGCCTCAAGATGCCAACGGCCAAGCCTCTCCTTACTGTACCTATGCTTTTTTCTTTTCTTTTCTTTTTTTTGCTTAGGCAGTTGGGGTTAAGTGACTTGCCCAGGGTCACACAGTTAGTGTCAAGTGTTTGGTCTGAGGCTGGATTTGAACTCAGGTCCTCCTGACTTCAGGGCCAATGCTCTATCCACTGTGGCACCTAGCTGCCCCTGTATCTATGCTTTTATTGCAGGTCAGTTTTATTATCAATACAGCATCACTAGGTAGGATTTCCAAATGTAGGCTGTGTTTCTTTTTCCTTAGAATTCCTAATATACCATAAGAATGATGAAGCACATTTCACAGAGGAGGGCATTGAGGCCCAGAGAATCTACAAGGTCACAGAATAAGGAAGGAACAGAGCAGACCATTTTCAGCATTTGGTCCCCTACACCAGACCACCAGCACCCATGGCTCTCTCATATCAAGGCGGCTTAAGTCTTTCTCTACACATCGAATTGCCTCCCTGGAGTTTAAAACAGAACATAGACTTTACTTGGCAAAGTTCTTTACACTTTTCAAAGCACTCTCACACACATTTCAGTCTTTGAGAACTCGGCTTTGATGAGTTAGAAAAAGAAAAAAAAACCCAGAGTTCATTCCCACTTGGGCACAGGATCTTGGAGTTGGGTGGAAACCTCAGAGACTATCGAAGTCCAACTTGTGTCTGATCAAGAATCATAGAATTATAGATTTAAAGCTGGAGGGGACCCTAGAGAGCGTCTAATCTGACTCATTCATCTTACTTCAACCCCCTAGTTGAGAAAACCAAGGCTTACAGAGTTGTAAGTGACTTGCTCATACAGATAAGTAGGAGATGATACTCTGACCCGCAATTTTTTCTACCAGCCCACACTGAATTCCCTCTATCATATCCCCAACAAATGATCATTCAGCCTTCACTAGAAGACTTCTAGTAAGAGGAAACTCAATCAAATAAGTATTTATTAAGCACCTACTATATGCCAGGGGATGGACACTCAAGTATAATGAATGAAATCATCCTTACCTAAAAAGAGACTACTTTCCAACAGGGAGACGAGGAGATATAAAAGTATATATAGGATTAACATAAAGAGAATATAGATAAATATGAAGCAGTTCAATATAAGGTAATCCAGAGGAAGGGTCTAGAGAAACTTGAGAAGAATTTTATAATCGGATGCAGAGTTAAGTAAGCAAAACTGGGGCAGGGGGAATAGGAAGGACAAAGAGAAGATGGATTTTTATCGATTGAAAAAATAAAACAGGGGCAGCTAGGTGGCACAGTGAATAGAACACTGGCCCTGAAGTCAGGAGGACCTGAGTTCAAATCCGGCCTCAGACCAAACACTTGACACTTACTAGCTGTGTGACCCTGGGCAAGTCATTTAGCTCCAATTGCCTAAAAAAAAAATCCAATAATTTTTTTAAGAGGAAGGGCCCTGGCGGGGGGAGGGAAGGGGAAAGGAGAGGTAAAGGGGGTGGTAGCAGAATCAAAAGAGGCCTCATATAGAAGATGGTACTGGAGCTGCAACTTGAATGAAAAGAGGGATTTTCAGGAATTGGTAAGGAAGGAGTACCCTACAGGTATGTGAGCAATGAAAGTACTGCATATGAGTCACAGAGAGAAGGTCATAGTTTGCCTAGATTGCAGAGTATGGGGAGGGGGGTTGTCATATACAATGAGGCTGGAAAAATGGTTTGGGGCATAGTTGTGAAAGGCTTTAAAAGCTCAACAGAAAAGTTTACATTTGATTCTAAAGGTGATAGGGAACCACTGGAGTTTACTGAGCAGTGGAGTGACATGGTTAGATGTACCCTTAAGGAAAAATCACTTTAGCAAATGTGCACCTCTCAAGGCAATCCATTCCATTTCTTAACACCTCTTGGGAAGCTTTTCCTTACATCCAGGTGAAATCTGCCTCTTGGCAAACCTCCATACGTGGTACCTGGTCCTGACATGTGGGTCCAAGCAATGGAAATCTAATCCTTTGGGCTCATGCCCAAATACGTGAAGGCAGTAATTATGTTAGTGTGGTTGGCCTAGGGATAAGAGCACTAGACTCAGAGTTGGGAGAGTTAGGGGAGAAGAGGCTTCAAATCCCAACATGTATGATCAGTGTGACCCTGGACAATTCCCTTGAAATCTCTCAGGTTTGGTGTCCTCGTTTGTAAAACTGGTAGAGCACCTGGAGCACCTGTCCCACCAAGCTGTTGCGAAGATCTCATGAGATGATGCATGTAAGAGAGCTCTGCAAACTCTCTCTCTCTCTCTCACACACACACACACACACACACACACACACACACACACACACACACACCCCTTTTTCTTCTCCATACTAAGTATCCTCAGTTCCTTCCCGTGATTCTCATATGACATGACTCCTCATGGACTTTCTGATCCTTCTCACTTTCCAGCTTATGGTCTGTTTTCCTTTCAAAATGTCACAGTCAGAAAGGAGAGAGAGAATAGAATGAATGGGGGCGGGGGGAGAGGGTTGTGGAAATAGGATGGAAGGAAATACAGTTAGCAATAATAACTGTGAAAAAAAATTTTTGGAAGCAAGTTTCTCTGATAAAGGCCTCATTTCTCAAACATAGAGAAATGAGTCAAATTTATAAAAATGAGAGCCATTCCCCAATTGCTAAATGATCAAAAGATATGAACAGTTTTCAGATGATGCTCTAATGCACTATTGATTGGAGAAACGCAAATTAAAACAATTCTGAGATACTATCTCATACCTATTAGATTGGCTAACAGGACAGAAAAGGAAAATGACAAGTGGTGTAAGGGATAGGGGAAAAATGGGGCATTAATGTATTGTTGGTGGAGTTGTGAACTGATTCAACCATTCAACCAATTTGAAACTATGCCCAAAGGGCTATAAAACCATTCATACTCTTTGTCCTAGCAATACCACTACCAGGTCTGTATCCTAAAAGAGATAAAAAAAACAAAAAGGGAAAAGACCTATATGCACAAAAATATTTAAAGCTGCTCTTTTCTCATGACAAAGAATTAGAAATTGAGGGGATGCCTATCAATTGGGAATGGCTGAACAAGTAGTGGTATGTGATTATAATGGAATACTATTGTGCTATGGGAAATGATGAGCAGGATGCTCTCAGAAAAACCTGGAGAGACTTGTATGAGCTGAAATGTAAAGTAAAATGTACTGTGTACACAGTAACAGCAATATTGTAAGAGGATCAGCTGTCAATGACTTCACTATTCTCAGCAGTACAATGATCCAAGACAACTCTGAAAGACTTATGATGAAAAATGCTACCCATCCCCAGAGAAAGAGCCAATGGTGTCTGAACACAGATTGAAGCATACCTTTTAAACTTTCTTTATTTTTCTTAAGGTCAGGTTTTGGTTTTTTTTGGTTCATGTTTTCTTTCACTACATGACTATGATGGAAATGTTTTCCATGACTACACGTGGATAATCTGTATCGAATTGCTTGCTTCTCAATGAGGGGGTGGGGAGAGAGGAAGGGAGAGAATTCGACGCTCAAAGTTTTAAAAATGAACATTAAAGATTGTTTTTTACCTGTAACTGGGGAAAAATAAAATGCTAAATAAAAAGTAAAAAAATGTCACACCCAGGACTAAATACAGTACTCCAGATGTGATCTGAGTGGGACAGAGGTCAGTAAAGCTATCATAATCCTCCCACCCTCTCACTACCACCACTCCCAATGTGGATGCCATGTTCTCTCACTACAGCCTGGAACAACATTACCCGTCCAAAAATGCTGTTGTCTTACACTGAGCTTCCACTCCACTAAACTCCTTCTACCAGATCTTTCATCAAATTGCTGTCTAGTCATGCCTAGATTTCCTTGGAATAAAGCTGATTTTTTTTTTAAATCTTAGTATAAGACTCTAACTTCATTTTATATCAGAATCTTGATCCAATGAGCAATCTTGATCCCAAAGAACGGGTGACAGAACACACCTCCATCCTCGGGGCAGAGAGGTAATGGGCTATGGGTAGGAAATGCTGCATATGCTGTTAGGTAAGGTCACTTTATTGGCTGGTTTTGCTTGACTGTGCCACCCTTTAAGGAAGGATAAGTATTATGTTTGGCGGTAGAGTCAAGGGGAAGAAAATCTGATATTAAAAAAAAAATCAAAAGCCATCTACAAGACATTTCTTTAAAAAAAATCTAATTAAATTTGACCTTATTAGATTTAGTCCACAACTCTATTTCATTGAGGTTTTTTTTGGGGGGGATCCTGACTGTTTTCCAAAGCACTGACTAACTAGTCTGTCCCAGTTTTATAACATCTGCAAGTGTGATAGGCATGCCAAACGTGGCTTCACCCAAGTCCTTGATAAGAACATAGACTAGAAAAGGGCCAAGGACTGATCCTTGAGACATGGGCCATTATAGACTCTTTATCAGTTACTGTCATCTGAAGCTCCAGCCAAGAATCTCGCTGATATTGAGTGCCCTCCAACATTCCTCTACATTTGGGAGGATCCATTAAGACCCTTCACAGAGAAGCAGACCCATCTGCAAAATGGGCTTGCCAGTGCCCAAGGACGAAAAGACACATGATGTGGGGAGGTGCCCTGTTTGCTATAGTCTTGCCTATTGCACACCAACCTTCCTGATCAAAAACAAGGGAACACGTTATTTCTCACTTCAAAGCAGAGTGATGCTTTAGAAAGAACACTGGCTTTGGAGTAAGGAGAGGTGGGTTCAAATCCCACCAACTCCATGACCTTGGGCAAATCATTTTCATTTCCTGAGCCTCAGTTGTTACCTCCCCCAAAGCCCCTTCCAGATCTATAAGCTTATGAGTGGGAGGAAAAAAGATAATATAGTCTCTAAAGCAACAACCCATGCTTTATTACCTAAAGCAGGCAGGCCTTACAGAAGATAATCCTGGATAATTCTACAGAGATTCTGTAATTCTTAATCTTAATTTCCTGAGTCCCCACAAGTGGCATACCATACCAAAGGTGTCAAAAAGGAAAATACACTAAAGAAGTGGCAGCTATGTATAGCTTTTACAGAAGCTGTTCCTTCAAGAGGGAAAAAATAATTGGTTCCTGAGTTTGGACCACAGGCTATATATCTTAGATCCTGGGCCCCCTCGGCATGATGATGTGATTGAAGATGGAGAAGATGAGGAAAGAATCTCTAGATACATTTGAAGGGATGGCTCCAGATGCCACAGTCAGCCCTCTTGAAAGGCACAGACCAGGATTAATCTGTTCATTATGTTTTCCTTGCCCTTCCCCTCAACACCCAACCTGGATAAGACACTCTATATGGGAATAGTAACTAGGTCTCAGAAACCTATGTGGGGTGAGGAGAGAGAGAAGAAGCAACTATGTCTCTGAGGTTATGAGACAGACTGATTGAGAGGAGGCGGAGAGGAGACAGGGATCTTGGTACCTAGACAGAAGTCTGGAGGGGTAGCTTCAGTAGGGAAAATGAGGTCTGTCTGGAATATTTTGTATTTGAGACACCAACAGGGAACCTGGGTAGAAAGGTCTATCTGTGAGTTGGTGATGACACACTAAGATTCAAGCGAGAGAACAGAGTTTCATCTGTGTAGAGAAGACCATGGAATCAGTAGGAAATGATGAGCTCACCAAGGGAAGGCAGTGAGGGAAGAGAGAAGAGGATCCAGAAAAGAAGACTGGGAAGGTAAGACGGATAGGCAAGAGAACCCAGACAGCACGACATCACAGAAACCAAGGGAAGAGAGTGTATCCTGAAGGAGAAGGTCCATGCTCCTAAGACAGGACCCACCCATATTCTTTTCCAAATTCCCATTGGTCCCCAAACTCCACTTCCTCCAAGAAGGCTTCCAAGGTTGAGCTGGATAAAAGTAATTGCTTCCCTCATGCTCCTTGCCTAGACTTGGGAACCCTCAGCTCCTAATCCCCCTTGCAATTATGCCTTTCCCTTTGCCCCTCAATTCCAAAATGTTCTTATTCTGGGCATGTGACAGTATTTTCTTACTTTGGCTAAATGAGGGTCTATTATTTTAAACTGTCAATATCTGAACCAGTGTGTCAGAAACAGTAAACCCCCAGAGGCCAAAGTGTGTGTGTGTGTGTGTGTGTGTGTGTGTGTGTGTGTGTGTGTGTGTGTGTGTCCTCTAGCTCTCTCTGTCCACACAGCCCCACAAAGACTATACAAACACACATTTCATCACAGTTTTAGGTCCTGGCTCTGGCCCTGGCTGCAGAAGAAGGTAGCTCAGTTGCATTCTCATTATGAGGCTACTGCTGAGACAGACAAATGGGCTAGGCGGAATTCAATTCTCTCCTGGTCCTGGAAGTCTGTTCTTCAGGGAACTTTCAGGCTAGATGGCAAGTGGTCTCACCTAGCTCCACCCAACCCTGCCCCTCTCTCCCTGCTCAGGTGTGGGCACCCAGGTTGTGCTCCTGGCTGGTTCAGTGACAGCTTTCACTTTTCAGAATCCTCTGTTCTAACCATCCCCCTCCCCCCTTCCTCTGACTTGCCCTGGGCCTCAAACTATGAGCGTGCTGTCTGAAAAGCACAGGGAAGGTAGACATGTTTTTTAAAAATCCCAGAACCACAGCTCAGTTCTCAGAGACATAGCCAGACTACGACTAATGACTCTTGAAACTCTAAAGTTCAGAGACTTCACTGATGTGGCCGCCATCATCTTGATCTCACAGACAGCTCTCCCAAAGGGGTTATCAGCTCCTTTCTCTACTAGGTGTCAAGTACCTGGGCCCATTAGTACTGGCATCAATACCACTCTCCCACCACCCATCACGCCATTATGATATTGCTGAAATAAAAATCCCTGGTCCTGCCTGCCTTGAGTACTCCAAGATCCATCCTCTATTCCAAAAATACCACTAGAATTAAAAGAAAAAAGAAAAAAACACTGGGGGTGGGGTTGGAAGGAGAAAGAAACCTAAGTATTTTGCTCTCAGTTTGGGGGTGGGAAAATAGGGAAATGAGGAGGAGATGAATACCACAGCCCTGAGTTTCAGGGTGAAAAAATTCAATTAAAATTCATTCTGCTATGGCACAGCAGTGGCGTTTCAACAGTGCCCCATTGTCTCCATCTAAATACTCTGCCTACAGACCTGTAAGCGGGAAGCAAGCTGTCGTCATGGTGCTGGAATGTGGGGTTCTGCCCCTCACCAGTGGCCCAAAGGAATGCCACTCACTGTCTCACTGTACCCATGCAGGTCATGCCGGGTGAAGAGACCCAGGGGCAGGACTTGTGGATGACACAAGGTTACGGGAAGGGGCCCTTGGATGGGTCAGAGCTGCCAGGTACAAGAGGGAGGCCAAGGTGCATTGAATTTATGCAGCTCCAGTTAGGAAGGACAGGTGTCTCTGAGCTCCTGGGACAAGAATTTCTTTTTTTAAACAAACAAATGAAAATACATTGCTACTTCCATGGGGACCTAGAAAGAGGCATATGGACTGTGGAAGGGGGTACCAGGCTCCTTTATGCACACTTTTTCTACCTCTAACAAGGTTTGAAATATTTGGCTTGGGGCCTGGGGCCCGCCAGCAGCCCTCGGATCTGGTGAGCTGCATAACTGAGGCCCCAGAGAACAATGAATGGCGGGGCCTCTGAGCTGAACTGCTCATAGGAAGGAAAATGACAGGCAGCAGAGGGACAGAAAGAAAGAATGGCTTTTATGGGGTGTGACGGGGGTGGGCAGGGGAGTCAGCCAAGAGCCCAAACCCCTCCTGAAGCCAGGAGGCTGCGGAGGGCCATCGCACATGAACTCCTAGGAGATCTAAGGACTTTTTCAGCTCTGTAATGCCATGAATCTCTACGACTTCTCCTGGGCCAGAGCCCGACCCCACCAGCAAAGCTGGAGGAGGGACAGACAGCTTCTTAAAGAACCATCTGGTTTGTTCCCAGTCTCCTCCTATCTATTGTGCACAATGCCCCCCCTCAACCAACCTTCCCAAAGTCAGCTACTGCTCTGATTCTCTAACTCTCCCGGGGAAGTGCAAACTCCAACCCGACATTCAAGGTCTTGAACACTATGACCTCAGTCTCATCTTCTACTACTGCCCTAAGATTAGTCTGTTACAGGTAAACTACCTATTGCTCTTTCAACACAACCTACCTCTGGGCATTTGCCCATGATGTTGGCACCTCCTAGAATTCCCTTTCTCTCCATCTCTACCCAACAAAATACACACTACCAATCTTTGCCAGTGCAGCTCCAAATACCACTGCCTCCATGAAGCCCTCCTCAGTTTTATCCCCCAAATGACATGGGATCCCTCCTTCTGAACCTCAACGGCACTCGATGTGACCCTCATCACACACTACCACAAACAAGTTATTTGTGTATACATCTTATCTCCCCTCCCAAACTGGCCTATAAGCCCTTTGAGGTCACGAATCCTGTCATATATCCCTGTCACCTCGATGACGTCCACAGCAAAGGGCCTATACCCACCAAAGTCACTCCATGTTCCCTGAATTAAGCAGGAGGGAGGAAAACTCACAACAGGCACTTCCTAATGGGGAGGTTAATAAGTAATCCAGATGACTGAGCTGACAGGGGTCAGTTTGGGAAGAGGGCACAGGCAGAGTTAACGCTGTACGCACCGGATCTGGAGCTAACTCCATGTTTCTGTGCTTGGGGGCCACCTTGTTACCTTCCTCAAAAGGGATACACACTGCAGCAGGAAGGACTGAGCTCAGACATTGGAAAGGCCCCTCAGAGGTCCTCCAGTCCACTTACAGAGTCTGCATTCCTGGTCAGGCTCCTCTCCTGACTCGCTGGACTTCTTACTCTACCCTGTCTCAGCAGCCTTCTCTCCCGAAGAGATCACCCTGGCCCTGCAGCTCCTTCCTGTCCTGGGTCAGTTCCTTCCAAAGCTGCCATTTTAAGGAAAGAGCTCAGGCCCGCCATACTCACTCCTTTATTCCTCTCTAGGCTCTCCTACTGACTCTTCATGTCCCCATGAAGGTACCTCCTTTGTCCCTTGGCCTCCAGTTTTTCAGCTCCTTCAGTGCTGTTTTGGAGTGCTTAGCACGGGGCTTGGCACATAGCAGGGCAACTAGGTTACATACCAGACCTGGAGTCAAGAAGACTCCTCTTCCCGAGTTCAAATCCAGCCTCAGATGCTTACCAGCTGTGTGACCCTGGGCAAGTCACTTAACTCTGTTTGCCTCAGTTTCCTCATGTGTAAAATGAACTGGAGAAGGAAATGGCAAACCAGTCCAGTATCTCTGCCAAGAAAACCCCAAGAAGGGTCACAAAGAGTCAGAACAACAAACAACAAAGAGCACATAGTGTTAGATAAATACTTGTTGATTTGTACACAAGCAGGAATCACCTATCTAACATCCCTGCCTGGCAAATAGGATCAAAGGATCACAGACGTAGAGAAGAACGGACCTCAAAGGCCATTTAGTCTGGACTCAGAGGCCTCTCCCTTTACAGACGGAGAACCAGAGGCCAGGAAGGCTGAATGACTTGCATTATCACCATCATTATAACTAACGTTTATAAAGTGCCTACTATGTGGCAGGCACTATGCCAATTAGTGCTTTTCACAAATATTTATCTCATTTGACCAGCCTCGGAGTCACGAAGATCTGGGTTCACATCTGCTCTCAGATTTAGCTGCGTGACCCTGGGCAAATACCTTAACCACTGTCTGCCTCAGTTTCTCCATCCATAAAATGGGGATAGTAATAAGAGCACCCACCTCCCACGGTGGTTGTGAGGAACAGATGAGATTTTGTCAAAGTGCTTCCCAAACCTTAGGCTATCATATGAATTACTGCTGTTGTTGTTGTTATTCCAGACCCACCAGCAGATTGGGATCTGATAGTTAAGAGCTCCCAGAGATGCAATGTCCTGCTCTCTCCCTTTCAGCCTGCACCATGACTGTCTGACAGTCTCCCAAATATTGCTTTTTCCACTGCAGAGGCTGAGGATCTGAGCTGGAGATGAAGACGGAGAAGGGAAGGAAGGAAGAGTAGAACAAGGATGCCTTCTCTCCGTTTCCCCACAGATGTGCCACTCGCTTTCCCCGCTGGGGATATACACTGGGAGGTTACTCAAGTCAGAGCATTTTTCCATGAAGAGACTTTCGGACCAGCTGCCAAGAGCCTTTGTTGGAAGCAAGCAAGGGTCACTGAGGGGGCAGGCTGGGCTGAGGGCTCTGGGCTCAGCACTCTGGGCTAGGAATTTCAGTCATGTCAGAGAAGAACTCCCAGCAACATTTAAGTAGCTTCCTCCTTCATTTGCTGGGCGACCTTGGCTTAGTCGCTTAACCTCTCTGTGCTGATAGTTCCCTTCGACCTTTAATCCACCCAGTTTCTGCTGTGTAACCTGCATTTGTTCACATGCTGCTTTTTAAGCTTTCCTAAGTTACTTTCACATGTACACAAAGGTTCTTTCTTCAACTACAGCACAAGATCCTGAAGATGGTGACAGCTCCTGATGTCCAGCACACACAGTGGGTACTTTATAACTGCTGCAGTAAATATCTCCCCTCGTCTAAAACATATCCATTCCCTCAACAGGTATTTACTGATCAATTGCTATGACCCTGCGCTAGGCACTAGGAGAGATACAAAGAAGTATGAAACATTATCCCCTATCAGATTATTGCTTGCCATCTCAGTGGATGGTGGGGGGAAGGGAGGGAATTTGGGACTCAAAATTTAGAATGTTAAATAATAATAATAATACTTTTTAAAATAAGCATAGACCCTGACCTTGAGGGGCTGACGGTCCAACAGAGAAGATAAATCCTCAGTAGGCTACTACAGGACAAGCTAACAAGGTAAGTGTGATAGGAGAAGGATGCAATGCTTTGAGAGTTCAGAGAAAAGAGAGGTTGCTTCTGGGGAAGAATTAGGGGATGAATGAAAAGCACAGATTGCACATTTACTATGAGCCAAGCACAGCACTTGGAGCTGAGGGAGGAAGGCAGGATGGAAGGACAGAAGGAAGAGAGGAAAGGAGGGAAGAAGGAAAAATGCCTGGCTAAGCTCCCAGTTCCCTATAGCATCCAGTAAGAGGCTTCTAAATATGGTAGAGTCTGATTAAATGATACCAGCCTAATTTGGAACCAGGAGGTACCATGGAGGCCACCAAGTTCAATCTCTTCATTTTTCAGATGGGGAGGTTGGAACACAAAGACATCAAGTGACTTGTCTAGGGTCACACAGCTCATGCAGGATTCAAAATTGGGTCTTCCTAACTCCAACACTAACTCCTGCACCATCTAGCTGCCTCAAATAATGTTTCGAAAAAGAATGATGCTTTCTTAAGGTCCCTTAAAGTGCTACATACCTGTGAGCCTTCACTATTACTGTTACTATATTTTAAAAAAGCAATCTGGGGGCAGCTAGGTGGTGCAGTGCATAGAGCACCAGCCCTGGATTCAGGAGGACCTGAGTTCAAATCCAGCCTCAGACACTTGACACTTAGTAGCTGTGTGGCCCTAGGTGAGTCACTTAACTCCACTGCCTAGTAAAAACAAACAAACAAAAAGCAATCTGAAGAGATAGAGAAATTCCATTTAAAATAACTGAGTCTACCATCTGCCAAGACAAACCCAGGAACTATATGAACACAACTATAAAACACTTTTCACACAAATAAAGTCAAATTTAAACAAAATATTAATTGCTCACGGATCGGCTGAGCCAGATTAATAAAAATGACAATTCTACCTAAATTAATCTATTTATTCAGTGCTCTATCAATCAAAAATATCAAAAAATTATTTTATAGGGCTAGAAAAAGTAATAAAATGCATCTAGAAGAACAAAAGCTGAAGGATATGAAGAGAATTAATGAAAAAAAATATGAAAGAAGGTGGTCTATAGTGCTACCAGATCTTAAACTGTATTATAAAGTGGTAATGATCAAAACAATTGGATTCTGGCTAAGAAATAGTATGGTAGATCAGTGTAATACATTAGGTACAAATTACATTATAGTAAATGACCATAGTAATCTAGTATATGTTGAATCCCAAAATTTGAGCTTTTGGAACAAAAACTCATTATTTGACAAAAACTTCTGGGAAAACTGGAAAACAGTACAGCAGAAACTAGGTGTAGACCAATTTCTCACACCTTCTATATAAAATGGGTACATGATTTACACATAAAGAGTGATACCTTAAGTAAATTAAGAGAGCATAGAATAGTTTATCTGTCAGACTTATGGGTAAGGAAAAAATTTAGGGAAAGAAGATATAGAGAGCATTACAAAATGTAAAATAGGTACTTTTGGTTATATAAAATTAAAAAGTTTTTGAAAATAAAACCAATGTCACCAAAAGTATAAGGAAAGCAAAAAACTTGGGGGAAAATTGCAGCAAGGATCTCTGATAAAGGCTTCATTTCTCAGATATCTGGAAAACTGAGTCAAATTTATAAAAATACAAGTCATTCCCCAATTGATAAATGGTCAAAGGATATGAACAGGCAGTTTTCAGACAAAGAAATCAAAGCTATCTACACTCATATGAAAAAATGCTCTAAATTGCTATTGGTCAGAGAAATGCAAATTAAAACAACTCTGAGGTATCACCTCACACTTATCGCAGTGGCTAATTGACAAAAAAGGAAAATGTTGGATATTAAATAGGATATGGGAAAACTGGGATACTAATGCACTGTTGGTGGAGTTGTGAACTGATCCTACCACTCTGGAGAGCAATTTGGAACTATTCCTAAAGGGCTATAAAACTGTGCAAGGACCTATTTATACAAAAATATTCATAGCAGTTCTTTTTGTGGTGGCTAAGAATTGGAAATCAAATGGATGCCCATCAATTGGGGGATGGCTATACAAACTAGTATATGATTAAAATGGAATATTATTGTGCCATATGAAACGACAAACTGGATGATTTCAGAAAAAACTGGAAACATTTACAAGAACTAGTGAAATGAACAGAACCAAGAGAATGTTGTACACAGTAACAGCAATATTGTCCAATGAAGAACTATGCATAGCTATGCTCAGCAATATAATGATCCAAGACAATCCCAAAGGACTAATGATGAAGCATACTACTCGCCTCCGGAGAAAGAACTGATATTGATTGAATATAAACTTAGAGACTGAAGCTATTTTTCACTTTCTTGATTTTATTTTTTTTCTATTCAAGTCTTCTTCTACAAAATGACTAATATGGAAATGTTTTATATAATTGCACATGTATAACCTATATTTGATTCTTACTGTCTCAAGGATGGGGTAAGGGGAAAAGGGAGAAAGGGATAGAATTTGGAACTCAAAACTTTAAATAAAGATGTTAAAAAATAGTTTTAAAGTAATCTGAGTAACCATTTGTTGAATGAATGAATGAACAAGATCTGTCCTGACACTGTCCTGAGGTGGCTCAAGAGAAGCCTTGGCTAGACCCTGGCACACAATCAGAGCCTGGAGGTACTAATGCCCTGGAACTCCAGTGCCAAAAGGAGTGGATTTTTAAAAAAATCCATCAAATTAATTGTCCCAAATGGGAACTTTACAAGGCTTTCTATCGACTCCTGCCAAACCAAGGGTATTGAATAACCTTTCTGGGGACCTAATTTGCTGAGAAAGGATGTGTACATGTTAATCTTTCTCCAGCCATTTGCTGAAACTGGGGAAGAGACTGGGTCATTCCATGCTTCCCCCCAGGGCCTAATAATCTGGACCAGTAAGGAAAGACCCAATCCTGATAAACAACTTCCCCTCAGAGACAGCCTTCCACAACAACCCCAACCGGGAAAGTGGCATCTGGACCAACTCATGACTTGAAGCAAGTTGATCTAACCTGGAAAGGGGAACTAGACTGGCATGTATGCTCTGGGCTGGCTCTTTGGTCTTCCTGACTCTAGGCCTTGCATTCTCTCTACTCCACCACCTACCTTAGGGCCATTCCCCAGTGGATCCTGAGCCTGGTTTGGGGATTACTTAGGGACTTCTGCTAGCCAGACTCTCTCACTTTCTGCGCCAATGCTTGTGAATCAACAAGTAAGCACTTAGAGAGGAGTCCTACTGTGTCCTCAGCTGGATGCTGGGGAAGACAAGAGATCAGAATCTGCCGTGAAGGAGCTCCCACTGAGGTAGAAGATACCAGTAACAGTCTATTACCAAGTACTAAGTTGTGTGACATAGACCATAGAGATCAAAAGAAGAGAGGACAAATCACTATGGGCTGAGTCCTCCCAAGAGCTTCCTAGAACACAGGATGGGCTTTAAAGGCCCAGCAGGGTTTGGCCTGGGAGGGAGAGAGGGAAGACAGAGATATTTCCATCATGAGGAACCAGTGAGAACCAAAGCCTAGAGGAGGAGGGAGGAATGGAGGTTTTTTCTTCTCTCTTGAGAAGGAGGCATTAAAGACGGTCAGGTGCATTTTTGTATTCTGTTTCCCTGCCTGGTCCTAGAGACAGCCAAAGCTATGAAGTATTTAAAATGCAGGTCATGCCTTGAAACAAACAGCCAGAGGAGGGGAAACTTTAATGGAGCTCAGGGGAGCCCAAGAGCCGGGGCTCTGGGGGATCTTCCCAGCAGCCCTTTCTCTCCAGGACCTACAATGATGCTGAGAGGTATCCTCTCTCTTCTGAGGCAGGAGCATTCATCCAAGCATCCTGGCCCAGACTTCGAGCCCACTAGCTCAGGACAATCTTGGGATGTTCTACAAGCATCATTTATTAAGGGTTTACCATGCTAGGGCCCTGAGGGAGATAACAAAGGGTAAACACGGCTTAGTCCCTGCTCCACCAAGAGCACACAGCTAGAGAAGAGAGGAAAAAACCTAAGGGAGACAATTAAGTAGACTTGGGTAACTGGATAGTCGAGGTAAAGAGGGCAAAGTTAAAGGTAACACCAAGATCTCATCTGTGGGAGACAGAGTGAGTAATGACACTACAAACAAAGAGATTGAACCAAATTAAATTAGATTAAATTAAATTAAATTAAATTAAATTAAAAGGCAGGTTGGAGGGGGAGGGAAGCTCAGTTCTGGAGCCCATAAATTTGAGATGCTAGTAGGCCATCCATCCCAGGGGAGATGTTCTGGAGGAAGCTGGAGACAGGGCTTGGGACGGAGAGAGAGTTGTTTGGATTATGAAGGTGAGAAAGGTCAAACAGTTAGGGAATGCCATGGAGAGAAAACCTGAGCTGAATAGTCATATTTAGGATTAAAATTAAATATTAAAATCATAATAATAAAATGCAAATAAATAAAATATAAAATTATAATAAAAATTTAAAAATGAAAATGAAATTAAAACATTATAAAGTTCTTGTGTTTCACAGAAGTTTGGAGGAGCAGCTAAATAGTACAGTGGTTAGAACCCTGGTCTGAGAATCAGGAAGACTCATGTTCAGGAGTTCAAATCTGATCTCAGACACTTGCTAGCTATGTGACCCTGGGCAAGTCACTTAAGCCTGTTTGCCTCAGTTTCCCCATCTGTAAGGAGCTGAAGAAGAAAATGGCAAACTACGCCAGTATCTTTGCAAAGAAAACCCCAAAAGGGGTCATGGAGAGTTGGACAGGACTGAAAAAGTTTGGAACAACCTGGAACAATAGAACCCTAAAGCATCAGAGCTGAAAAGGACCCCTCACTTTACAAATGAGGCAAGATTCAGGCTCAAAAGTGATGTCAGAGAACTTTAATGGCAGAGCTAGAATGAGAACCCAAGCCTCCTGGCTTGTAGTTTTCTAACAGGAGACAGCTACAATACAATGGAGTTGGAAAATCTGAGTTCAAATCCTACCCCTGATACTCAGTATCTGTGTGACCTTGGGTAAGTCATGGAAAGTAGCAGGACCTCAGTTTCCTCAGCTGTTAAAGGAGGAGGTTGGACTACACAGCCTTTCAGTCACCTCAGAGTGGCAGTTAGATGGTACAGTGGATAGAGCCCAGCACCTGGAGTCAAGAAGACCTGAATTCTAATCTAGCCTCAGACATTTAACTAGCTTTGTGACCCTGGGCAAGTCACTTAATCTCTGTTTGCTTCTGTTTCCTCAAATGCAAAACGAGAAAAATAACAGCACCTCCCATCACTTGAGACAGTATTTGAAAATCCTTTGATTAAGGGGATTTGTTCTGTGAAGTTTGGATTCAGTCAGAGGGCCACCCTTGAAAACCTGGAGGGCCACCTGTGTCCTCAAAGCCGCAGGCTCCCCACCCCTAGGCTAGGATTTCCAAATGCTCACAGTATTGTGCTCAACCCTAGCCAGGTTTGCCCATGAACAGTCTCAGCCACTGTCTACATGAACTGGAATCTGCTCCAATCCCCTCCACACCTAAGACAACCTTGTGAAAAGAGACTGTTTCCAATCAATCAATAACCATTTATTAAGTGCTTACTCTGTATCAGACACTGTAGTGTGTCTTTGTGGCCAAGTCCAGCCAGATCAGGCCTGCATAGCGGGGTATGTCCTATGCATACATCCAGGGTATGGTACCTGCTCTTGGGGGACAAAATGATCTCTCACAGAAGATAATAGATTAAAAACCTATGTAAACCTACATACACATCACAAAGTCTGCATGTGTCTATACTATACCCCACTCATCTCTTCATGATACACAAATACAGAGAAATGTTTTGGGGGGCACCTCTCAAGCCCACACCAAGAGTTACCTCTTGTACCCCTTGCCAAAGGGCCAAGAGAGCTCAGGCAGAGCTTAGCCCCATGCCTTCCATCTACTTCACCCTCAGGCCACCTCTAGGAGCAAAACCCAAAGCCACAATGCTGAACAAAGAGTGATGATCCTCTTCGCTAGTTTAAAAAAAAAAGTCATTCTCCACTCCTTCCCACCCCTGTCTCAGTACAGGCTAAGTCACAAAAGACAGATGAGAGCAAATAAGAGAAGGCAGCATACCCCGCCCCCGACTTCAGGGTCTCTCACCACAGCCTCAGGCAGAACGCTTGTGTGCACTGGAGAGCCCATGGGGCAGGGAAGATCTTCTGCCAGACAGGAAGTCCCCCTGGCAGCCAGATCTCTGCCATCCTGCCATCTGCCTGGAAACCCCCAGCAAGGCCTTCCAAAAGGTGGCATCGATCTGCCCCAGGCAAAGGACATCGGGGGTCTTAGGCTCAGAAGAAATGCTTTTTGTCAACGTGCAGGTGAGGAGGAAGCAGGGACTGTTTGCCTTCCATGGACCAGCCTGGCCCCTTCTAAACCTTGTCCACAGTTACTGGCGATGCCTATCATAGCATGGCTGTCCAACATCCTAACCTCCACCTAGACTACATAATCCAAGTAGGACAACAGGAATGCAGAGACCCCTTCCTCTAGTCCTTCTCCCCAGTCCTGATGAGCCCTAGGGACAAGCTCCTTGCTCTGAGAAAGCTTCAGAGGTGGCATACAGTGTGCTTATGTGTACCCATGGTCCATGGGCAGCCTGAAAACCACTTAACTTAGAGATAAGATGACTGTGCACAGAGCCTGGCACATTGAAGACCCTTAATAAATGTTTTTGGATTGACTGAGTGATGGCAGCAGGCTGCATTTTCCTGATAAGGGGAACTGGACTTTTTTTCTTTTCTTTTGAAACAGTCAATTCTGCTAGCTTTGAGACTCAGTTTACCTTTTCATCTATCGCAGTCATTCTTCCTTAGCTGAAACCAAGAAAAAAAAGACCAGGAAAGAAAAAAATGTTCAGAGCCTAGATTCTATGTAAATTGTCTTCAGCGTTACCCCCGGGCCCCGGGCTCTGCTGGGGTCATCTGTGTCTCCAGTGATGGCCTGAGGTAGCCAATAAGAGGGTACTTCCCTATTGCTGCCTGGGCACTCAGGCTAGGATCCAAATAAGGGATGGGACACAGAGAGCAATGTAACAACAGCCATCCTGTCTGGGTCAGAAAGTTAGAGTTCACAAGCACGTACTGACTTGACAGAGTCCCTGCATTAAAACACTCACAGTAATTCATCTGTATCCAGCGACCGAGAGAAATCAGGATGAATGAAGGGGAAAGAAGGCAGCAGGCGCACAGTGAACTTCGCACCTTCTTCTCCTTCTGATCCCTCACCTGTTGTCTCTTCCCAGGTGTGCAGGGAAGGCAAGGGGGAGGGGAGGGGACTGACAGCTGGGCACCAACCCCAAGCTAAGAGGGAGGGAGAAGTGAGGGGGTGACGCAGAAGCCGGCTGTCAAGGCCCTGGGCACTTGGGAGAGGCTCGCCCTTCGGAAGGGGGTTCAGTTTTAAGTAGGACACCCCGGATGGATGTCATTATCTCCATCCCTTTCTATTTTTAAGCCAGGAGCACTGCCAGCCTCCGGTATGAGTTACACAGTTCCTTATCGGTTAGATGGCTAACATCACGGGTGATCTGCCTCTTGTCTTCATCTGCTGGCTGCTCTCCCTCTCCTGGAACAGGAAGAGCTGAGCCAGCTCTCTCCCTCCCCTCAGGCTCCAACCTACTTTCTCCAGCCAGGCCCCCGGAGACACTCATCCTGAGCTGTGACTGGGGCCTCAAATGTTCCTCCAACTTAAAGAACCAACCTTCAGCTTGGTGCCTTTCTTACCAAAAGGATGATTCACCTAACCTTCACACACACCCCCACACCCTCAACCCAACTCTTGATCATGGTGGTCTCACTACTTCGAACGGCTTCCTGGAAGCCCTTTCCAAGACCTATCCACAATTAAAAGTCCACCTCTTCCAAGAAGCCTTTTATGACCACTCCAACCCACAGTGGTAATAATAATAATAATACTCTTATTAATAAAAATAGTTAACATTTCTATAGAACTTTACTCTTTTGCAAAGAGCTTTACACATCACGTCACTAGATCCTCACAACAACCCTGTGAGATAGATGCTATTATCATCATTTTTACAGGTGAAGAAACTGAGGCCAAGAGAGACTTAGCCAGGGTCACATAGCTAGTAAGTGTCTTAGGCAGATTTGAACTCAGATCTTCCTGACTCCAAGTCAGGCATTTTATCCATTACACTTACACCACCTACCTGCCTTCGAACTCCTAAAGTACTTACTAGCTGAATGGGCACAAAATCATAGTATTTCAATTGATTAGATGTTTATTACACACCTAGTATATGCAAGGCACTGTCCTAATGCAACAATACCACCATAAATATAATGCTTTCCATTCTCACTTAACTGATATGTTTCTATATCATCTCCTGAGCTACACTTATACTTCTTGGTCTCCCCCCACAGTGCCTAGCCCAGTGTCTGCCAGGAACATAACTGGCTCAATATAGACTAAGTTGAATTTCACTCCCTAGAATATTGCTCCCAAGAGATCACTCCCCATTCACACACTATGGAGGGCATAGGGAGAGAATGTAAGTGACTCATAGCCAAAGTGCCCAAATCCCCATCTTGTAAAAACACATAACATCTGTACCTGAGATAAGTCAAAGTGGAAGTCGCGGGCGGGGGGGGGGACTGCAGGCATGGAATAAGTAGGTCCTGGCACACCAAGAGGCTTCTCGGTTGCTACATAGGGAGGGGGAATCCCTGGGATACCATCACAGGGGTGGGACCAGGAAGTGGAAGAAGCCCACCTCCTAATAGGGCTGAAGGTACCTTCTAAATTTCCCAATCTGATACAAAGCCTTAATGACCTCACTCTAGTTGTAGATCTGGCTACCACCAGGTTAAGAGCAGCCTTTCTACTGTATGTTAAAGTGGTACTCTCAGATACTGACAGTATAAGTGAGAAAATTCTGAAATGTTCCCAGCCCAGGAGACGGACGGGCCTCAGGAACAAGGATACAGCCTTGAATGTTACATACAGGGCAAGCAGGAAGGGGCAACCACTTCAGGGCCTGAGTCTCCAGCGGAAGAGGCCCCTCAGAAATGCCCTAGGGACTACCTCCTTGGACTCAAAGGAAGGGAAAGCCACACACCTATACAAGGAGAAGACTCCACTGTTTTTTGTAAAGGACACCAGGGGGCAAGGAATGAAACCTCCCTCTTCCCTCCCACCAAAAAAAAAAAGTCTGGGCCTCAGTTTCCTCATCTGTAAAAGGAGGAGGTTGGATCTGATGGTCTCTAAAGTCCTTCAGAGCTCTCTACCTATGATGCTAATAGGATCCTAAGGTACCAACTTCCAAGAAACAAGTTACTAGTTAAAATAACTTCACATATTCAGTGGGGACAAGGTCCCTTAGACCAAAGAATGATTAACTTTTTCCCCCTCTTTCTCTTTTCTTTTTAAAGCTACAGCTGACATAAGCTTTTTCTCAGTACCCTTCTCATCTCCAAGTTCCACAAAGTTCCAACACTCGGCTCCCAAGCCTGGGCAAGTCCTGCCCTCCACATCCAGGGCACGCACACGTGCACACACACACACACACACACACACACACACAGAGGATGGTTTGTTGACTGTTACCAACTCTTTTTTTTTTAATCCCCTTTCTGTGAGCCCCACTTGCCGGCCAAGCACATTTCTGGGACTGTGGCTGAAAAGGTTTTTCTAACCCCCAGGGTACCACTGTACCCACTGCCAACCATGCTTTTTCAGAGTAACTCCATCCCAAGGCCTGAGGGGCAGAAAAAGTGAGGTCACTAAAAATGAAGTAAACCTTACCAGTGGCTGTTTCCTATTCCTCACCTCCTTCTCTCTCTCCCCAACCCCACCCCACACTGACAGTGAAGGTGAAGCAGGACCAATAAACTGCAAACAGCCGCAAAGAGCTGGACAGTTCTTATCATGGAACCCTTCCCCCTCATAAAGAACCACACCCAAAAGGATCCAGCCTCACCCACTAGATTCTCTGCCCTACCCTCCAAAGGGGAGGAGGCCAGAGTCAGGGATCCTACTCACAGAAGCTATTATCAGTTTCTCTCTGGTTTTTCTAGGCTGTGGAAGGGCATTCCTTTTGGTGTGCCCAGAAGGGGACACTGCAGCAAATGTCCCCTTCTGGAGCCTAGGCTCCAAACCCCCAGAGGATTTTCCTATTTCTTTTATGATGCCAGAGTTGGAAGGCTCCAACAAGGGCATCTAATCCAATCAATACCTGTGTTCCTTTTACAGCACACTCCCAAAGTGGCCATCCAAACCTTGAATGAATGGAAAAGCTTTTAGTAAGTGCCCACTGTATGCCTGGCACTGTGCTAAGCATTGGGGAATACAAACATAAAAATGAAATAGTCCCTGCCCTCAAAAAGCTTACATTCTGATACTCAGAGGCAATACAAGACAAGGAAGTATAGCCAGGGAAGGTGGTTTTGGGAGAGCCAGTGTGAGTGGAATCATTGGGTGCTCATCAATCATGTTTCTTCCAGCAGCCTTCTAATCAAAGCCTCTAATCAGCAGGAATCTCCTACCTCTGGGGCAGCTTATTCCACTTTTGGATAATCCTCATTTTATATGATATATGCATATATATATATATATATATATATATATATATATATATATATATATATATACACATATATACATATATATCTAACACACACATAGAGGACAGTCATGGGACATCCTATAAGCATTATTTCTTAAGGGCTTACTATGTGAGATAGATACATAGATACATAGATTCATCATATATATAAAACACTATATATAACTATATACATAAAACTCTATCTATCTATCTATCTATATACCTATCTATCTATCTTCTCTTTAAGCCCAAGAGTCTCAAGGAAAGGCTTCTACCCTTTAGCCCTCTCCCTGCCCCACATGTGCCAAGGCTCTGTATCTATTCTTTGAGGTTTGCTGCCTAGTTAAGAATGGAAAGAACTGTTCCCCCAAATAGTCCCCCTTCACACTGTTACCTGGCCAGAGAAGATCCCCAGACACAGGGAGAAGGAGGTCAAGTCAAGAAGCATTTATTAAACACCTACTATGTGCCAGGCACTGTGCTAAACACTTGAGGGGTCTCCAGTCTGATAAGGAAGACAACATGCCTACATGCCCACAACTAAAAATAAAATATAGACAGGGTAAATTTGAAATAATCTCACGGGGGGCGGGGGGGGACCCAAAGCTAAACCAGCACTGTCAACAGTCTCAAAGCCTGAGCATTATTCACTGGTCAGAACTACATGATGGGTAGAAGGAGGGAGGATGAACCAATGTTTTTCTATTAGAGTCATGTACAATGGGAAAGAAGGAGGGGAGGCAGCTGGCACAAGAGGCCCAGAGCTCCAGTAGAGTGGGTCCTCTCTGTTACCAAGGCAGACTGGCACAAATCTAAGTAACTCTCCTCAGACTTCCAGGGCAGCAGCTCTCACAGGATGGAGGCTGCTGGCTAAGGACATGTTGGATGAGAAACGCAGGTCTGCCCAAACCCAGCCTGCATGTCCTCCAACAGGCCATGAAGACAAGCCTATTACCTTGACAACCATAAAGCCCAGGTCTTCTCTATTTTGGGAGAAAGTCTCTCTCCAGTTCTTCACACACACACACCCTCTCCACAACCACACACCCTATGTGGAATAACTTATCCATCAGCAAGCATTTGTTAAGTCCTTACTCTGCACCAGGCACTATGCTAAGCACTGGGGATAGAAAGAAAGGCAAACATGCCTTTCCTGCCCTCAAGGAGCTCACATTCTAATTGGGGAAACGATACATACATGATAGGCACCGGCAAGAGACATACAGAATGGAGAGGCAGTAACCATAGAGGGAAAATGGTGTGTGAAATGAGCGTTGAAGAAAGCCAACGGTTCTAAGATGGAGCGGGATTGCATTTCAGGCGAAGGGAACGGACAGTACAAAGACGTGGAGGTAGGAGATGGAGCCTCATGTGTGAAGAATGGCAAGCAGACCAGTATGGCTGGATGGTCCAGCATGTGGAAGGGAGACTGGAAAAGTAGAAAGGGACCATTTAGAAAGAGCTCTAAATGCCACATGGAGGAGTTTGTATTTGGTCCTAGAGGTAATAGGCCAACATTTGTAGTTTACTAAGTAGAGACTGACCTGGTCAGACCCTCACTTCAGGAAAACCACTTGGTAGCTAGGTGGAGGAGGTATTTCAGTGTGGAAGGGCTGGAGGCTCGGGAATAATTAAGGGATTAATGAGAAATGAGAGATGTGTGGTGAAGAAAGAAATTCCAAGAGTTGACAATAGATTAGATACACAGACAAGTATAAAAGAGATAAGAATGATGAAGAGGCTGAGAACCTGGGTGACTGAAGAGATAACAGTGCTTGAGAATAACCGGAAAGATTTGCATGAACTGATGCAAAGTGAAGCCAGCAGAACCAGGGAACAGTTAATAAAATAATAACAGCACTGTAAAGATAAACAAGTGAACTTTGATCAATACAATGACCATCCACAATTTCAGAGAATTCACTATGAACCGTGCAACCCATCTCTAGGTGGAGAGGTGATGTCTTGAGGATAAAGACGGAAGCATATTTGAGGAGGGAGGGGGGAATGGCTAATTCAGGAATTTGTTTAGCTTAACTCTGCATCTTTGCAATGGGTTTTGTTTTTCTTGCTTTCTCACTGGTGAGGGAAGGAGAGGTGGGAGGAAGAGGACTCAGAACAAAGGGTTAAATGGAGTTGAATTTTTTTTAAGAGTAATAAGGAATTTCAGAAATGGAGGTTTGGGGGACAGTGTAGAAATTTATACCCATTTTTATCTTATCAGGTGTTTCTTCTTACAGCATCAACCTGAGGGACACAATCTACACTGAGGGGGAGAGGAGGTAGATTATGTGGACGTTAACTGTTGTCAAGTGGAGTATTTTTATCAACATCAGTAAAAATGCATTTTCACTTGAGAAGGGGAAGCAATAAAAACTGCAGCAGGAGACAAGAGGTGGTAAGCTGGCAGAGGGGCCAGGGCAAGACCTATAGAGGTTGGCACCAAAAGTACAACTACACAAGATAAACTATTTCTCTTAGAGAACATTATGAAATGCGAAATGGACAATTGAAAAGTTTTTGCACAAACAAAGCCAATGCAACCAAGATTAAGAGGGAAGCAGAAAACTGGGAAAGAATTTTTACAACCAGTTTCTCTGATAAGGGCCTCATTTCTAAAACATATATAGAACTAAGTCAAATTTATAAGAATACAAGTCACTCCCCAATTGACAAATGGTCAAAGGATATGAATAGGCAGCTCTCAGATGAGGAAATTAAAGCTATCTATAGTCATGAAAAAATGCTCTAAATCACTACTGATTAGAGAAATGAAAATCAAAACAACTCTGAGGTACCACTTATCAGGTATGAGGTATCACACTTACCAGGTTGGCTAACATGACAAAAACAGGAAAATGATAAATGTTGGAGAAGATGTGGGAAAATTGGAACATTAATGCATTATTGGTAGAGTTGTGAAATGATCCAGCCATTCTGGAGAACAATTTGGAACTATGCCCAGAGGGCTATAAAAATGTGCATACCCTTTGACCCAGCAATAGCACTTCTAGGGCTGTACCCCAAAGAATCACAAAAATGCGAAAAGGACTCACATGTACAAAAATATTTATAGCAGCTCTTTCTGTGACGGCAAAGAATTGGAAATTGAGGGGATGCCCATCAATTGGGGAATGGCTGAACAAGTTGTGGTATATGAATGTAATGGAATGCTATTGTGCTATAAGAAATGATGAGCAGGCTGATTTCAGAAAAACCTGCAAAGTCTTGTATGGACTGATGCTGAGTGAAGTGAGCAGAACCAGGAGAACATTGCATACAGTAACAGCCACATTGTGCGATGACTAAATTTGATAGACTTAGCTCTTCTCAGCAATGCAAGGATCTAAGACGTCTCCAAAAGTCTCATGATGGAAAATGCTGCCCACATCGAGAGTAAGAACTAGGGAGTTTGAATACAGATCAAATTGTACTATTTGCTCTTTTTTTCCTCCTGTTTTGTTTCTTCTTTCTTGCGGTTCCTCTTATGGGTTCTAGTTCTTCTTTACAACATGACTAATGTGAAAATATATTTAATAGGAATGTATATGTAGAGCTTATAGTCTTGGGGAGGGGGAAAAATTTAGAACTCAAGAGCTTGTGGAAGTGAATGTTGAAAACTAAAAATAAATTAACAAAAAAAAATTTTTTTAAGAAAGATAAACCATTTCTCGACAAGAATGATGTAAAGGATCCTAGACCTACAGAAGACATCTCAGAGGCCTTCTTGTCTAACCCCTGCATTGCACAGATGAGGAAAATGGGCCTTAGGGAGGTGAATGTGTTGGTCACGCAGGTAGTAAGCTTCAGAGCGGAGAGCTGAATGCTCATCCTGTCTCCACAGCTGTGACCTCTTATGACTTCCAAGGGCTGATGGAGAAACGTGCCTCCCTCCCTCGGGAGAGAGAGGTGGTGGACTGCCGGTGATAATGAGTTATATATTTTCAGACTTTGCTAAAATGTTGCTATGTTTTGTTGACTATACTCATTTGTTACAAGGGTAGGAGATTTCCAAAGTTTAAATCTTCACACTGAACATTTAACTGGTGATTGAGAGCCAGGTGGAGCTGTCCCTAGAATACCCCTGGCAACCCTCCCCCCCAAAAAAGGTATATGAAAATATAGAAAGACAGAAAGAATGGAGAGAGGGAGAGCGAGATGGGGAAAAGAAGGGGGAGATGGAGGGAGAGGGAAAGAGAGAGAGAGGGAAAGAGGAGAGAAGAAGAAGAGGGAGGGAGACAGGGAGTGAGGCGGGGGAGGGACAGGGAAAGTGGGAGGCACAAAAGGAAAGAGAGAGGGAAAGAGGGAAGGAGAGGGAGATTGTAAAAAAAAAAGAGAGAGAGGAGAAGGGAGGAAAGGAGAGGATGAGGGAGGGAGGGAGGGGAGACAGGGAAAGAAAAAAGAAGGGGGGAGATGGAGGGAAAGAGGAGAGAAGAAAGAGAGAAGGAAGGAGAAAAAGAGGGAGGGAAGGAAGGAGGGAGGGGGAGAGGGAAAGAAGGATGCAGAGATAGGGTGAGGGAAGGAGGAGACAGGGAAAGATGAGAGAAGGAAGGAGAAGAAGAGGGGAGACCAGAAGGAAGAGAGAGAGAGAGAGAGAGAGAGAGAGAGAGAGAGAGAGAGAGAAGAGAGAGACAGAGAGAGAGAGAGAGAGAGAGAGAGAGAGAGAGAGAGAGAGATGGTAAAAGGAGACTAACAGCCCTGGATGTCTTGTTAGGGTATAAACCACAGCTCTGGGGCACCTCGGCCCTCTAATAAATGTGGTTGCTTTGTTACCCCCAGACAGCATGTCATCTCCAGAGCCCAGGCCTTGCAAAGGCCTTCTCTCATTCCACTCCTTCTTCACCTCTACTTCTTCCAAACTCAGCCCCGGGGCCACCTCCTTACAAGAGACCTTTCAGGATCCAAGCAGATGTATGCACTCTCCCCTTCCCCAAGTTACTTTTGGTTCACATCAGATCTATCTTTTACTGATTTATCTGCCTGTATGTTGTTTCCTCCTGGTCGAGTGGAAGCTCCCAGGAGGCGGAACATATTTCATTTTTTTTTCCTTCATCAGACACCTCGAACAAAGCCTGGCACATATTAGGCACTTAATAAATGCTTTGCTGAACTGAATTATTGAGTGGAACTCATAAATATCACTCTCAATTCCAACTTCATTTCTATTTGTTCACAGAACAGGAAACAAGAAATCCTTATTTTTCCGAAGAGATTTAATCATCACCTCCATACTCATAAACTATTCAGTGCCAAATATGTAAACACTTCCACAGATTTCAGGTAAAGTGGGTTTGCCAAACACTGAGCAAAGCCCAAAAGTGGAGGCACAGGAGGCATGGAGTGGCCAGCCCCACCCCCCACCCCTATATACCCACACATGGAATGAAAAATATACCAACACAAAACAGCAGGAAATTATACCAATTTACTTCATTTGATTTAGAAATGCACTAACGGGCACACAGATGAGAGATGTTTACTTTCACAGTACCTGGCTGCCTTTAAAGAAAAAAAAATCCCCAAGTTAGAACATGCCCTTTAAAAAAAATCCTAGGAAACAAGAAGTTTTTGCAGGAGCAAAAGGCCATTTGACTCCCCCCACCCCCTCCATAGACCTCTCAAGTCTGTGTCCTCCCTGGGGGCTGCTGAGCTAGAAGAGAGCTCAGACTTGTTTTCCTTGGCCCCAGAGGGCAGCCCTAGCAATGGGGGATGGAATGATGCAAGTTCCAAGGAGGCAGATTTCAGCTTGATATTAAGAAAAACAACCTGTTAACAAGAAGAGGTGTATAATAGTGACCTAGATGGTCTTGGGGACGGGGGAAGGAGGGTCATGAATTCCCTTATTACTAGAAATCTTTAGACAAATGTTGCTACCTTCTATCCCTTCCAGCTCTGTTGATAATACCTTTGGAATATCTCCTCCCCTTCTCCCCTATATTCACTCCCTTCTCTTCACTCACACTGCTACTACCCTTATCACCTCACACTGGGACTACTGCAGTAGCTTGGGGGTAAAGGGGGCTCCCTGCCTCAATTCTCTCCCTACTCCAGGCCTGATCTTCCTAAAGCCCAGGTCCATCTATGTCAGCCCCCATATTCAATAAACTCCAGTGGCTTCCTTTATCTCTAGGAGCAAATATTTTAAACCCTCTATTTGGCTTTGAAAGTCCTTCAAAAGCTGGCCCCTTCCTACCTTTCCAGTGTTCTTAACACTTCATTCTCTACCACTTAATCAGAGGTCAGTGACACTAGCTACTTTGCTTGCATTCCCCACATAGGTCACTCCATCTCCAGACTCCATGCATTTGCACTGGCTGTCCTCCACGCCTAGAGTTTTCTCCCTCATTTCTACCTCCTAGTTTCCCTGGATTCCTTCAAGTCCCACCAAGAATCCTGCCTTCTTAAGAAGTTTTCTCAAGCCACTCCTCTTTCATGTCATTCTCTTCTCAGTTCATTATTTCCAATTTGTCCAGTATGTGTCTTATTTCTACATGTTATCTCTCCCATTAAGACTGAGAGCTCCTTGAAAGCAGGGACTAGTTTTTGCCTTTCTTTCTATTGCCAGTGACTGGTACATAGTAGGCACTTAATAAATGTTTGATGACTTGACTGGCTGTTCAACAAAAAAATCAACCAGAAAAAAGTAAAAATTTGAAGACTGTCTTTGTCAGTTAACTAGTCACCCAAGGCCATTATACAATATCCTTCTCTATAATAAAATTAAGGGGTTTAGCCTGCATTTTTTGCCCTTTGGACAAAGAGGCACCAGTCATGCATTAGCTGGGCCCTAATGTAATTTAATGGACAGTAATCTCTTCTCAGAGAGTCAGGGCGATGTAGTGGAAAGGGCCCTAAACTGTAGAGTCTGGATTTGGCTCTGTCACGTAATGATAGAAGATTGAGGCTTGTTGAAAAGGGAGTCGAGGGAAGGGATCATGAGAACAGGCACAGCAGCCTGTGACTCGATCTTCTCTAAGGTGTCACTATTGGCTAGAAGGGCCAGCTGAATTGAGTGGAAACTCCCATGGGACCATTTAGAGGCACTAAATGACAGGGCAAATGTTTAGAGCAACACAGATTTAGAAGTGGGGTGTGGGGGGGAGTCCCCAGAGGCCACCCCTACCCCACAGATGAGAAAGCAGATACCCACACTTGCCCAAGATCACACAGGGGACAAGTAGCAAAGTCTAAATTTAAATGCAGGTCTTAGGCATTTCAAACCAGTCTCCTTTTCTGTGGTAACACATGGACCCCTCCCAAAGGAAATTTGGTGCAGCCCTGGCTCTGGAATTTAAGAACCTGGGTTCAAATTCCCCCTCTACTAGTTAATTCCTACCCATTTGATTTGGGAAAATCATTTACATTTCTTGAGCCTCAGTTTCCTCAAAAATGAGAGGGCTGGCTTGTGAGGTCCCTTCTCTATCAGAGGCAGTGAGGTAGCAAAGGAGATAGACCCGACTTAGAATCAAGAAGACCCGAGTTCAAATCCTGCTTCATATCCTCCAAATGATGGTGGCAGTAGGTAACCCAGCCTTCTCTCAATCTTTCTCTTTAACACCTTGGAATGCTGGCAGCTCCTCTGTAAGGATGATCCAGGTCTAGGTCATTTCTTCTAGAAGGCTTCAGTTTAGAAACTTCTGGGGTGCTCGAAGTAAAGACTGAAAAATCAAACCACCAGCACCAGGAGGAACAGAACCATGGGGCTGGGGAAGTGGAGGAGGGGCAATAAGCTCCATGAATTTCTTTTTTTTTCCTTTTAGGCAATTGGGATTAAGTGACTTGCCCAGGGTCACACAGCTAGTAAGCGTCAAGTGTTTGGTCTGAGGCCGGATTTGAACTCAGGTCCTCCTGACTTCAGGGCCGGTACTCTATCCACTGCGCCACCTAGCTGCCCCCAAGCTCCATGAATTTCAAAAATAGTTTGGGTCATTTAACAGGCCAAAGTCACTGGATGATGGGAAATTCATCTCTAATTATAGGCTTGTTTTTAGAAAGCTGAAGGACTTTACGTCTTACGACTCTTGCAATAATGTTTCTACGCTCTTCCCTTACCAACACTCTGTGAAGTAGAGAATAATAATAGCTAACATTCATATAGTGCTCACTGTTGCTAGGCACTGTGCTAAACTCTTTACAATTGTTATCTTGTTCGATCCTCATAGCAATCTTATGAGGCAGGCACTGTTGCTATTATCCCCATTTTATAGATGAGAAAACTGAGGCAAACAGAGGTAAAGGGACTTGCCCAGGGTCACCCAGCCAGGAAATGTCTAGGGCCAGATATGAACTCAGGTCTTCCTGACTCCAGGCCTGGCACTCTATGCACTGTGACACCTAGCTGCCCCTAGATAATATGGATGTCATTAGTCCCATTCCACAGATAAGGAAACTGAGGACCAAAGTAGCCAGATGGCTTGCCCAAAGTCATCCCACAAGTAAGTGGCCAAGCAAACCAGAGTCTAGGTAAGAGTCTAGGGCCCTTTCCACTAAACCACACTTTTTTATTGGCGGGAAAGTAGGGGTCAGGGGTCTGAACCTATGATTTCACTTCCCATGCCAATATAGATTCACAACTCTGTAATCTTAGAGTCTTAAAGAATCTCCTAGGGGCACTGAGGTTAAGTGTCTCGTCCATGATAACAGAGCTCCTATGTGTCAAGAAGCAGGTGCTCCTGACTCCAAGGCCCTCCAGCCATTGGGTCACATGGCCTCTCACTACCCTTATAAGTTCTTTCTAAAAGATAAAAAATTATTTTGGATTTTTAAGACTTTAACTTTCACTCCTAGTGTCTCAATGTCCTTCCTATTCTTCTCTCCAAAAGCAGCTGACAGTAGCTCCAGACTGAGGATGATAAAGGGCTGGGGTCATCATCTCCTTCCACTTCCAGTTTGCAGAAAAGGCCAATTAACCAATCCTTGAAGTATTCTCCCACAGACCACCTGGAGTAGAACAGACCTTTCCAGTATTATAATTCCCTTAGGGAGAAGGACTGTTTTTGATCAGTGCTATAGAACACCCAGGCAGCTAAATGGCTCAGTGGATAGAGTGTTGGACCTGGAGTTAGGAAGACCTAAATTCAAATTCGGCCTGAGACACTTACTAGCTGTGTGACCCTGGGCAAGTTACTTAACCTCAGTTTACCTTAATCCCTTGGAGAAGGAAATGACAAACCACTCCACTATCCTTGTCAAGAAAACCCAAAGATATGAACTGGCAGTTCTCAGATGAAGAAATTAAAGCCATCTATAGTCATATGAAAAAATACTCTAAATCACTACTGATTAGAGAAATGAAAACCAAAACAACTTTGAGGTACCTATCAGATTGGCCAACATGACAAAACAGGAAAATGATAAATGTTGGAGAAAATGTGGGAAAATTGAAACACTAATGCATTGCTGGTGGAGTTGTGAAATGATCCAACCATTCTGGAGAACAATTTGGAACTATGCCCAAAGGGCTATAAAATTGTGCATACCCTTTGACCCAGCAATAGCACTTCTAGGGCCATATCCCAAAGAAATCACAAAAATGGGGAAATGACTCACATATACAAAAATATTATAGCAGCTCTTTCTGTGACGGCAAAGAATTGGAAATTGAGGGGATGCCCATCAATTGGGGAATGGCTGAACAAGTTGTGGTATATGAGTGTAATGGAATACTATTGTGCTATGAGAAACGATAAGCAGGCTGACTTCAGAAAAACCTGCAAAGACTTGTATGGACTGATGCTGAGTGAGGTGAGCAGAACCAGGAGAACATTGTACACAGTAACAGCCACATTGCGCGATGACTAAATTTGATAGACTTAACCCTTCTCAACAATGCCAGGATCTAAGACATCTCCAAAAGTCTCATGATGGAAAATGCTATCCACATGCAAAGAAAGAACTATGGAGTTTGAATGCATATCAATGCATACTATTTGCTCTTTTTTTTTCTTCTGTTTTGTTACCTCTTTCTTGTGGTTCTTTCTATTGGTTCTAATTCTTCCTTACAACATGACTAAGGTGAAAATATGTTTAATAGGAATGCACATGTATAGCCTATATCAGATTGTGTGCCATCTTGGGGAAGAAGGTAGGGAGAGAGGGGGAGAAAAATTTAAAACTCAAAAGCTTATGGAAATGATTGCTGATAAATCAAAATAAATTAACTAAAAAAAAAAAAAGAAAAAAGAAAACCCCAAGGACAGTATTGGCATGGTCACAGGGTCACATAGACAGAGACAGAACTAAACAATTCAATGACAAACAGAACACCTGGGAAGAGAAAACCCTCAATTTTGTCACGACCCTATATTATAAAGGAATCCCAGAGCTTACTCACACAATACCTGAAGGACTTGTAATAGAAAGAGCTGAGAATCGAAAGATCTGGTCCTAATTTTGACTGTGCCACCAATCAGCTATGGCCTATTGAGTAAATTACTTAACCCCTCAGTTTCCTCATTTGTTACATTGGGATAAAAATATCTACCCTGCCTACTCAGAGAGCCATTCCAAGAAATTACTAAACTACATGACAGCACAGTGTAAACCATGAAGCAGTGGATATGCACATACAAAGTGATGTTAGAATAAGCCCTTGATTTAGGGACCTAATACCCTAACCCTCAAGAAATGATCAAATTTTCCAGGAAAAAAAAATGTAAAGACTTCTCCTTTGATAGCAAATACAGAAAGAACACTCCACAAGGATTCTGGTGCTGAACTTATCTTTGTTCTAGGTAGAGACAGAGACAGGCCACAGAAGCACAGAGTCAGAATGGATCTCAGAGGTCAGTTGGATCTACCCCTACCTGAACAGGAACAGTTTCACTGATGAGTGGTCATCTAGTTTCTAATTGGATACCTCCAATAATGGCGACTCCATTACCTTCCTGAGACAGCCCACTCCATTTTCAGACAACTATAATTATAGTAAAGTTCTTGAGCTGAAATCCACCTCTTTACTTTCTATTACTCTCTGCTACTAGTTCTGACTTCAAAGGCCAAACAAGGGGGCAGGTAGGTGGCACAGTGGATAGAGCACCGGCCCTAGAGTCAGGAGGACCTGAGTTCAAATTCGGCCTCAGACACATAACACTTACTAGTTGTGTGACCCTGGGCAAGTCACTTAACCCCATTGCCTAACAAAAAAAACTTTAAAAAAAAAAAGGCCAAACAAATCTAATCTTCCCTATGCCAGCCTTTCAAATACTTAATTTTTGTCTCCTACTTCCCCTAATAAAACATCTTCCCAGGCTAAAACAGCTCCAGTTTCTTCAACCAACCCTCCATCCACATAGTCTCCAGTTCTCTAATCAAACTGTCTGCCTTACTCTAGGTGTCACATAGGTCAGTATGCTTCCTAAAACACGGTGAATGGATTGAAACACAACACTCTATATAGAATCTGACAATGACAGAAGACAATAGGACTGGACACTATGCCTCAATTAACAAAGTCTAAAATTATGTTCCAGTTTTTGGCTGCCATATTGAATCAATCCATAAAAATTCTCTGCTTCACATTACTTGTTATCTTGCCACACCTCCCTCATTCTGTATTCATATAATTGATTTTTCAAAATGTTTGATTAGAAACATAGCATTAAAAAAAGAAAAAAAAGGAAACAGCAAACTAACAAATGAACTTGCTAAATAGCTTTAATTTCAACACATAAAACGTCATAATACTATTTCAGTTGCTTCATCTAAATCCTCAAGTCGGTGGTTGCTCATTCTCTTTGACTTTCCCTTAGAGTGTATAAAGCGATTTCCACTTTTCTAGCTCTGATGTGACCGATTTTTTTAAAACCAAAGTGTAGGACTTTACATTTATTTCAATTAGATAAATAGAGACAGCACATTCTCTCTGTTTCATCTTGGTAATATGATGCTACATCATAAGTCTTTCCATTGCCCATAGTTCAACCTGCAATTGTGATGCTCCTAAGTTCATGGCAGTCCATGCCCTACAGTCCTAGAGAACACTGGTGTTAAAAATAACAGCTTTGGCAGCAAAAGGCTTCCTAACCAATGAAAGGGATTCTGGATGGCCCCCCCTCTTCCTATGCAATTCTGGGTCCAGCTCATCGCACACCTGCAGGGCCTCTCTGAGATGTATGTGCTAAAAGAATAACCTGGAATTATCTGTATGTAGCCCTGTCTGCTTGGTAAAAAATTCAGAAGCAAAATTAGTTTCCTCTCTCCATTGTCCATTGACAATGTCAATCTGGAGCAGCTGGTAGGCCAGTGGATAGAGCACATACCCCGCTCCACTCCCGGAGTCAGGAGGACCTGAATTCAAATCTGGCCTCAGACTCTTACTACCTGTGTGACCTTGGGCAAGTCACCTTACCCCGATTACCTCAAAAACAAACAAACAACAAACCCCTCTCCTACAAAAAAAGTCATTCCACCTATTCTAAGCTATAGTCCTGTCCCTTTGTTGATTTCCTTCTTGTCCCCCACACGGGAAAGAACAACAGAAAGTCCTTTTGGTTGTCTTCAGCATTTATAATAAGCTTGATGAGGCTCAAGCCAAGCTTTACGTGCTTGGATACTATTCTTACAGCAACATGCAATTCATTCTCAGGTACCTGCCTTTAACTACAAAAGGGCAGTAAAACAAAATCCCACATCCTTATAAAATGTAATAGAATTATATCTATATTTCAAACTGTACCATCACTAGAAGTATATAGTCATAAAAATTCACATAATTCATTTGGCGTCCCCGGCACCTTCAACTGTCTGTGCCTGCTCTGTTATGGCAATTCTATTTTCTGCAGGATTCTCTATAGGCCCCCCCAAGATCAAGGAGGTGTTTGATTTTATCCTCAGCTTAAACAGGAATATGTTCCCTGAAAACCTCGTGCCCACTGCCTTCCCCTCTTATTCTACAAGGTATAAGTTAATCAAGCTATGAGCTTAGCCACCAGTGTAACCAAGGAGAATGAGACCTTCCCGATGGGTGCCCAGCACAGGCAAAGATAAGGAAGACCCACAATGAAGATCCATTCCTGTCCATCAAAGTGTGCAAAATTCCATGTGATCATGTAACCTCTGACAGAGAGCAAAACATTTAAATAACAATTTAAAAATTATAGCTACCAATGTTTGGGGCTTCTTGACAGAGTCAGTTTCAGCAGCAAACCTATAGACAGGCATATTCTGTTTAATCCATTAAAAAAAAACCATTGTATTGATACCAGTGAAAAGAACACTAGTTCTGGAGTCAGGAGACTGGCTTAAATTGGGTCTTTACTACTTATAACCTTCGGTGACCTTTGGCAAAGGAGATAATATTTTTAAAGCACTTAGCATAGTGCCTGGCACAACATAGGCACTTAATAAATGCTTATTTCTTCTCTTCTTTAATCTGTCTTGGTCTCAGTTTCCTCACCTGTAAAATCAGGGAGCTGGATAATCCCTGAGTCTCTACAGCTATAACTCTATGATATGTCCTTTAAAAATCTAGTTGGTTCAGAACTCTCCGTGTATCCACATTGGTCTTTTAAAAAACAGGATTACAGCTCCCTCTTTTTTTTCTTTCTTTTTTTTTTTTAGTGAAGCAATTGACATTAAGTGACTTGCCCAGGGTCACACAGCTAGTAAGTGTTATGTGTCTGAGGCCGGATTTGAACTCAGGTCCTCCTGACTCCAGGGTCGATGCTCTCCACTAGGCCACCTAGCTGCCCCCCTCTTTTTTTTCCTCATCAGAACTATTTTTGCCTGCACTATCAGAATTTCCTTTTGACAAACTTCCTACTCATCTTAGGACAACTTTTTTTTCCTTTTCCTTTCCTTTTTCCTTTTCTTTTTTTTTTCCCAGAGGCAGTTGGGGTTAAGTGACTTACTCAGGGTCATACGCTAGTAAGTGTCTGAGGCAGACTATGACAACTTTCCACCCAGTAATTTAAGCCAGGGGTTTCTACTCAGACTCCTTGAAATTCAAGGACCTATAAAGTAAGACTCCGGTTTCATTCTCTCCTGGCTTGCAGGGTTCAAATCTGTTATTTGGGATGTCAGCCCACCATGGCAGAACCAAATTTTGGATCTGCAAGGACACTCCTTAAACCTAAATTACATCCTCTCCTCTTGGTTCATTTGTTAAGCATACAGCTGGGTGGTACAGAGAATACAGCTCTGTGCCTAGAGTTGAAAAGACCTGAATTCAAATTCAGCTTCAGACACTTGCTAGCTGGGTGACCCTGGCCAAGTTACTTAAACTCTGTCTGTCTCAGTTTCCTCAACTGTAAAATGGTGGAAATAATAACACCTACCTCCTAGGGTTGTTCTGAGGAGCTGTGAGATTCTGGACAACTCACTCACTCTCTGTCTGCCTCAATTTCTTCAACTATAAAATGGGGGTCATAATAGCACCTCCCAGGATTTACGTGAAAATCAACTGAGATAATATTTGATCCTCAGATTCCATTTAAAACCAGTTTCCCTCTGGATCTGTTTAGCCAGGTCTTCTGCCATGACCTAGTAAAGCATCATTCCCCATCTCTTTGGTCCACTCTTTATCTCTGTATTCCCAGTACCTGGTACATAGGAGACTCTTTAGAAATGCTTGTTGGTTAACTGATTCAGTTCATAAACAGATCTGAACCACTTAGGGAAATCTGAGAGAAGAGGGGGGAAGATTCACCCATCTTTACTATTAAAAAAAAAATCACGGGGTAAGATATCAGAAAGCTGATGTTAGAGAGGCAAACAAATGGACTTCATCACTCAAGCCAAGGATTTAATTTACTTAGGAAATTTCCACCCCTTTTGCTTCTCCTCACATAGCTCCAACCCTCCAAAATCGAGTTTTCCCATGGACTTACACCTCCCTCAGGGAGTCCATCTCAAAAATCATTTATTCTGAATGAGGAAAAAAAGATGGTGGGGGAAGCACTAACGCTAGTGGGTGAAGAATTGTTTTCTATTATCTGTGCGTTTGCATCATTCATTATCACCCTAGCACTACCCCCAAGCCGCCTATCCTCCTGATGGAGTGAATGAGTAAGAGGGAGGGTTGGGAGAATTGCCAAGCTCCCCTGGAAGACAGGATGTTTTAATTACAAACTGCCAAAACATGATAGAGTACAATTCCCGCTCTGGCAGGGAATACCCCTCTGCCTCTGCCCTCCCCCACCCCAAAAAGCTGCAAACAGTTGCTATGACGGTGGAAACACTTGTCTGGCAAAACCCAAAAGGACCATGAAAGCATTAAGAGGCTTAAGAGGCACCTCTCTTTCCCTCTAAGCTGCAGTCAGCTGACCACTGGCCGAGGCAGTGCCTGGAGGGTCAAAGCTGGCTCAGGCAGCCCAGTCCCCTCCTACTGCTGGTCGGACAGCCTTGGCAGGACACAGACGCAAAGTGGCGACTGGGACTGCTAGGTCAGAATCCCCAAGCAGGTCTTCCCCACAGTCTAGCACCTGAGACTCCGAGGAAAACTGAGGACCAGTACAATGCCCTTTAATCCAAGGAGATTCAGAAGATGGGGAAAGAAAGAAACCCTCATTTCCACTTGTCCCACTTCCTATGCTGGTTAGTAAAACTATGTTAACTCATATTTTCTCTTCTTCCTTGGAAAGGGGTTCTTTACCTCCTTTAGGCCATGGGACCCTTTGACTGTCTGGGTGAGCCTATGGATCCCTTTTCCAGAATGTCTATAAATGTATGATATAAAGTCCACAGAATGACAAAGGAAATCACTTATATTGAAATGCAATTATCAAGATATTAAAAACCCCAGGCAAAGAACTCCTGATTTATGGATATCAGAACTAAGATCACAATATAATACAGATTAAGGAGACAGTTATCTGGGAAACATGCTAACCCCTCAGGAAACAAGGTCTGGGCTGCTCATGGTAGATACCTGATCAACCCTTGCCTGTCCCTGATGGGCACCCCACAAGGTTGGGCCATGTTATTTTTAGCTTCCTCAGGGCAGCTAGGTGGCACAGCGGATAGAGCACTGGCCCTGGATTCAGGAGGACCTGCGTTCAAATCCGGCCTCAGACACATCACACTTACTAGCTAGGTGACCCTAGGCAAGTCGCTGAACCCCATTGCCTAACCAAAAAAAAAAAAGATATTCTTAGCTTCCTCATGAAAGCCCCCTGGTTTGTGTATATGGTACCCATGTCCTAGCCACACCTTGCTTTTTTTTTTAACCAGTGCATCTGGATACTCCTAAAAGCTCTTTTCTGGGCACATTCCTGATCCAGATAATAGATTCCATTCACATACCACAGCACAAAGGTTTCCAAGTGATTTACTACATACGGAGGAAACAAAAGACACTCTCCATAGAGCAAATGTGTCCTCTGCCATTTGGCCATCCCTCCAATGCCTCAGAGCAGCACAGAGGTGACCTGGGACTCTCAAAAACTCCATAGCAATGGACCACAAGCAATCTAGAAAGGCACAGAGTGCAGACCCAATGATGGACTGTGTACCTGCTGTCAGAAGACCAGCCCACCTAAATGTGGAAAGGCCCAGCACCCAAAAGTTGGCTTGCAGAGGAAGAATTATTTGGGTCACACTAGCTCATAATAGCATCTCCTATAATGTGGAGAGACTATATACACAAACAAGGGGACTTTCACAAGCAAGCTGAAAGTAACATGGCCCAACCTTGTTGGGGTGCTCATCAAGGATATGTAAGGGTTGATCAAGTGGGGACTTGGTCTATACTGTGGGCAGCCCCAACCTTGTTTCCTAGACATTTAGCATGCTTTCCAGATAACTGCATTAGTCTCACTGAGTCACAGAACTGGAAGGCACCTTAGAGGTCACCCAGTCCAGTGCTCACTTAAGCAAGAATTTCCTCTAAAATGTACTCAACACATTGTCGTCCAAGTTTTGCTTGAAGACTTCCAGTGCAGGGGAACCTACTCCCCCCAGGGATAGCTCCCTCTACTTTTGGATGGCTCCTCTCGGTAGGAAATCCTTCTTGACCTCAAGCCTAAATGGGTTTCATTGCACTTTGCACCCACTACCCCTGGCTCTGTCCTCTGAAGCCAAGAAGAGCTTCACTGCCTCATCTATGTGATAACCCTCCAAACTATGGAAGACAGATAGCTATCACGGCCCTCCCTAAGCCACCTCCTCTCCAGAGTCAGCATCCTCATTTTCTCCAATCTACCCCACCACCACCACCATCACTACCATCCTGTCCAGTCTCCTCTGGATACTCTCCAGGCTCATCAATTTCCTAACCCCAAACAAGGCAGCCAGAACTGAACACAATACTCCAGGTGCCATCTGACCAGAACACATTCCATTGGCACTGTCACCTGCCTAGTCCTGGAAACCATGACTCTGTTAATACAGCTGAAGATTGGTCGGCATCTACAATGACATTACAAATCTCTCGAGGAAGCTGATAGGCAAAAAGCGAACAAAGGAGTAAGTATATTTACCCCCATCGCTGATATCAAGGGAAGTAAAAATTAACTTCAGATGAAACTTCTTACTCAAGAAATGCTCAGCTGAAAAACTTCCAACGAGGCACCAAAAAAACTAACAACAAGGTAAGGAGCTCTCATTTCTAGAAACACGTTATGGTTATGATTCACTTTTACACATGGGATGTCATCAGCCCCTCCCAACACCTCATTTTGCAGATGAAGAAACAGAGGTCTGGAGATTGGGCAATGTAACCCACCCAAGGTCATAATGTAGATCCATGGCAGCACTGGAAGCTTGAACTCAGGCCTTCTGATGCCAAGTCCAAAGCTCTTAACACTACCTGATGCTGCCTCTCAGAAAGTTACCAAGTGTTCCAGAAGAATAATGGGGCCATCTAATCTAAGCACCAGAAAGCAGTTTATTACAGTGCCTTAATTTAGAAAACCTGAAATGTACTTTCATAGGTAACAAGAAAAAAACAGATCCTGTGCACATATGGGGAACTTCCCATCTCTGTGTGAGGTACCAGTTCACAACCCCCTCTCAGCATCTGTCTGCCCTGAAATACCACCCTCCTTCAGTTAGTGCCTTATTTAGCAACTGTCCTTTCTTAAAGCATTTTCCAAGTTTCTTCTGGGCCGGTCATTAAGAACTCACTGCAAATATTCAAGGCTGTTAATCCTCCCTGTCCACTTTCCACCTGGCAACGTGATCTGTTATTCACAGAGCCACCGTGGAACCCAACATTTAAATCTATAAACCAGTTTCCACCTTTCCCCAGCTGCTAAAAAAAACAAAACAAAACCCAGGAAGTGAAATTTAAAATGCCAAACTACCAGGGTGCTGGGAACCTTGAGCCTAACCTTGAGTAATAAATAAAAGGGCTTTCGAATTCCTGGGTTAGAATGACAGCACAGTAGAGGAGGCAATGCTGGATTTAACACTGGAAGACCTAAGTTCAAAGCCCGATTTTGCCACTTATCACCTGTATTAACTTGGTCAATTGATTTATTCTCTTTTGGTTAAATTTAACCTTGGTGGGGGAGGGGCAGGAGGGAAGGAGAAAATTTGGAAATCAAATTTTTAAAAAAGCAAATGTTAAAAATAAATAGATTTTTTTAAAAAAAATTAACTCTCAGTTTCCTAATCTGAAAATGAGGTGGTTTAACAAGATGATCTCAAAGGTTCTGTTCAGCTCTGGATCAATGATCTGAGGAAGCTGACTTGACAGTGTTTCCAAGAAATGATTTAGATCAGAAACTAACAAAGTTCCAGAGACACCATCTCAGTGACCATCTTTGCCAGTCAATGACAAACAAAGCTGTTGGATTTCCAAACTTGCACACATTTTGCTCATTCAAGAATTATATATCAATCAGCATTCCTGGGGGAAAGTGTGTTAGACATACTGGGAAAATTACTTTTCCAAAGCTGGAGTTTTATTGAATGAGGGTTTAATGGAACTTTGGGAAAGTAGCTTACTCAGACCCACATCTCAAGGATTCTCCAAGGGGTTTCAAGGATGCCAGTCTTAAGTGAGCAAGTGACTCATCTTGTAGAATAGTCCATTCTCACTCTGTTTGCCACTATTTCTACTGCTCTTCTCTCTCTAATCTCAGGTGGGAAAAGAGGATTGCTGTCCTTAACCTTATACACAACACATGGAATTTTTTTTCCTCTTGGAAAAGTGGTGACATCCAGCATCTGGGATGTGTCCTTCCATTCTGTCCTGTTTTTAAAAGCCAAATGCTTGGCTTAGTAACAGAACATGAGATACTGCTATCCCATCTCCTATCCTGGATGGCCCCAGATCTAGAAGCCACTGCTATCCTAGCAACATGGAGGGCCGTGTTTTGGGGACAGGGTAGCTACCCAACCTGCCTAACCACTAGGCATTCAATTGCAAGTTACAGTTTCTTGGGATCTCTCACTTAAACTCCCCAATCAGCCAGAGGAACCCTCCGGGACTTTCCAAAGCCTTGGAACACCCTGTAGTAACAACAGTTAGGTCTCACTTACTTCGAATAACGAAGTAGTGGCATGTATCCCATAGAACCCTTAGAAGAGGACTAGCCAATCACTCTCTAACCCACATATGGCCAAGTTCAGCAAGAGCGTCACAAGAGCAGAGGAAAAGGAAATGGAGCTGTATAGGTTGTTCCTCCCAGGAGAACATAAGCTACTCTGGGGCAGGAAGCATTTCATTTTTGTCTCTGCATTCCCAGAACCTAGCACCAGATCTGGAATGTAGCAGGAGCTACATAAGTAGAACATGGGCAGGTGGGTAGCCCTTAGAGTCAGGAAGACCAGAATTCAAAATCTTGCCTCAGGTACTTACTATAGCTATGACCTTGGGCAAGTCACTTAATTTCTAACTCAGTTTCCTTATCTGTAAAAAGGGGGATAATAATAGCAACTAACTCAGTGTTATTGTAATGATAATTCCAACAAAACGACTATTACATACAGAATATGTGCTTTGCAAACCTTAAAATTATTGTAAAAATGCTAGATATTTGGGCAGCTAGGTGGTGCAGTGGATAGAGCACCGGCCCTGGAGTCAGGAAGACCTGAATTCAAATCCAGCCTCAAACACTTAACGCTTACTAGCTGTGTGACTTTGGGCAAGTCACTTAACCCCAGTCACCTCACACACACACAAAAAAATTACTAGATATTATTATTGTTGTCCAGTTGAATTGAACTAGAGGGAGAGAATGAAAAGAATTTTCAAGCCAGAGTGGGCCTTACCAAACAAACCTTCCATTTTATAGATGAGGAAACTGAGAGGTTGAGTCCTTTTTTTTCTAAGTGAGTTAAGTGACTTGCCCAGAGTCACACAACTAGGAAGTATTATGTGTCTGAGGTCACATTTGAACTCAAGTCCTCCTGACGCCAGGGCTGGTGCTCTATCCACTGTACCACCTAGCTGCCCCTTAAGTCTTTTCTAATAGGAGGAAATGTATTCCCCAGCTCTGTTCTCTTTCCCCTAACTCCCTGTCAGGCTGCTAACAAATTTCCTCTGTTTCAATGCTTAATACTCTGCCCTCTCCTCCACCCCCTCTCTACCTGCCCCCCCAAGTCTGTGGCTAACTTTCATGGTAACTCTGGGACAGTTCTTTACCAAGCCCCTAGATCTTGCTGAGTGATTGTGGATAAGTCACTTAACTCTATAGAGTTAATCCTTTCAGTTCCATCAGTCAATAATAGGATTTACCCAAGGTTACACAGTAAGCCAGTGGGAGAGCTTGGAATGAAACCTGAGTCTCCTGACTCCAGAGTCTAATGTCCTTTTCTCTGCTATTTCTCATTAAGAATCCACTACTGGAAAAGCAAAATACCTTATGTTAGCAAAAAGCAACTAAATATCCTGGTTACACCTGAGGGAGAGCAGGTGCCTGCTGTGATGCTGTCACAGGCCATGGTCCTCAGCTCAAAGAAAGACTCAGCTGTCCCTGAAGGGGCCTGCCCTAATCTACAGGAGAAGATGTATCACGTGTCATACTCACGGGGGTTGGAATGGAGGTAGGGCAGGGAGGGAGTATTAGAGTCTTCATCCCCAGTTCCTGCTATCCACAGATGAGAATTTCCAGGACAGCAGATCAGGCACCTGGCCGCCCCATAACATCAACCCAGACCAGTCACATCAGGGGGTTTAGTCTGTCCAGACTGCCTAGCCCCATCGGGGATCTTCTTGCAGCCCAGGTTGGTCTTCAAGTGTACCCGGCATAGTCAGAAGTCTGGGAGGAGGGGCAGAATCTGGCTCCTTCCCTGGCCATGGTCCTGGTATCTTTCTTGCATCTGCTGCAGCATCTCTCCAGCTAGGCTCCTCTGGATTTCATATTCACTGGGGGGTTGCCAAGACACATGTCCAGCCCTGAGGCAATCACAGGGGAATCTGGAGCCACTTCAAAGAGAGGGAAAGCAGCTCACTGTGTCTCCACATCCCACAGCCAGCATGTCCACAGGTTGCCTACCACCTCTAGCCTCTGAAGTCCCATAAGGCTTGACTGCCCCAAACTAAGGCCCACCTAGTCCTTTCCCTTCCTCCCAGATTCCTGGCTTACTCTTTGGACACCAGCTGATCAAAGACCCTATTTGCCTTTTTTTGGCTAGCCAATGGGGTTAAGTGACTTGCCCAGGGTCACACAGCTACTAAGTGTTATGTGTCTGAGGCCAGATTTGAACTCAGGTCCTCCTGAATCCAAGGCCAGTGCTCTATCCATTGTGCCACCTAGCTGCCCCCCATTTGCTTTTATGGGTTTCCATTAATTATATTGATGAGGGCATACTGGAAAAACTAAGCTAGAAAACATAGGACTTCTACTTCAGTCTCAGCTCTATAAAGACCTACTATGCACAATCCTCCTGGCCTCAGGCAGTATGATATAATAGAGCAGTAGCCTTGGAGTCAGGAAGAGGTGGGTTCAAATCCCATCGCTGACCATTACTGCCTGACTATAGACAAGTCACTTAATATTTCTCAGGCTCAGTTTCCTAATCTGTAAAATGAAAATATTAACACCTGTAATACCAGCTTCCCAGAGTTGACGAGAGGTTCAAATGAGATTAAACATATGTCAAGTAATATTATTATCAAGGAAGACCAGGTATGTAAGATAAGGGGTGGGGGGAACACTCGAGGGGATCCCAAGTACCTGCTATAAGAGTCCGGATAAATAACTTCACCAGTGCCCTATATGCCCCTAGGGCACCTGTAATCATGATGGTGACAGATCAAACTGAACTCCTGACAGTTCCAAAATCATTGTTGGCCCATTACTAGAACCAGATGCCAGAAGCTATTTTCATATTCTACTCAGCATCCTGGAAACCAATAGCCCTCTCCAAAAAAGAAAGCCAGGGTCTTTCCTCCCTCCCTTACACCACATAATAAATAATAACAGCTCCTATTTCCATAAAGCACTTTAAGAATTACAAAGTACATTACATACCCAATCTCATTAGACCCTCAAAACAATTATACAAGATAGATGTTATCATTTCCATTTTACAGATGAAGAAACTGAGGCAAACAGAGATTAAATGACTTGCCCAGGATCATAGTCAGTGGGGGTGGGAAGCCAGAGGTCTGGCTGATTCCAAGGTCTACCCTTTCACCCTCTGCCCCTGAGGCACCTACACTAGCACTGGCATTATCGGTTTTTTTACCGCTGATGGAACTGAAAGGATTAACTCGGTAGAGTTAAGTGACCTATCCACAATCACTCAGCAAGATCTAGGGGCTTGATAAAGAACTCTCCTAGAGTTTCCACGCAAGTTAGCCACAGACTTGATCGGGGAGGGGTTGGGGGGAGAAGAGAGCATTGAAACAGAGGAAATTTGTTAGCAGTCTGACAGGGGGCTAGGGGAAGAGAACAGAGCTGGGGGATACATTTCGTCCTGTTAGAAAGTCAGTAAGTTTTATTTTAATTTCAAAAGTACTTACTTGGGCAGCTGAGATGTTGGCAGCCCTATATGAGCTATGAAAAAAGTACAGGGTAGGGCACATCTTGCCCACCAGGGGCTGACTTTACCATCTGTATGTACTGGGAGGCAGAAGAGGGAAACACAGCATTGCAGAGCTTTTGGTGCTTCAAACACCAGCCCCTGAAGAACTAACAAGTCCCAGAACCACTGACTCCGGAGAGATTGGCGAGAGGGGATCTTAGCAAATATGTCCCCCCGATGCCCCTCTCTCAGCACAACAAGCAGGTCACATCGGGGGAAGTTGGAATCCTGGCCACAGACACTGCTACCCCTCCCCACCCCCAGCGATGCTTCACAGTATGCAAACTTCGGAGGAAGGGGATGAGGACTGGAGAGAAGCAATGTCTTCTGCTGAGGAAAAGGCACAGCCCCCTGCACGCCCCCCGCCCCTCCCCAGCCCACCCCAGGCCGCTTGGGCTGCACAAACGCCGGCTCTCGAAACCTGGGCAGTGCGCGCCAACAGAATCCGAGCCGGGGGCGGGGCCGGCCCCTGAGACCCGGGGACACGGAAAGCCCCCTGTGGCACCCGGGCACCTGGCCGACCCCAGCCCCAGCGCAGTCCATCCGAGGCTCCACTCACGTGCCGGGTGGGCAGGGGCGCTCCCCATGGCGCCCAGGTGCGGGCGGGGCCGGCCAAAGTCCGGCAGGGCGGGCTCGACGCGGTCCAGAGCTCCAGGCCTCCCCACCAGCCCTACTCCCTCCCCGGCTGCCCCCTCCCCAGCCCCCGCCGCACAATAGCGGGCCCCCAAGACTCACTCTATGAAGTAGCTGGCGCCTTCCTCCGAGAAGCCCTCCTCCCAGCCGCGGGGCAGATCTGAGGCAGCCCAAACAGGTGGAAAGAGACCGGGAAAGAGACCCAGAAAAGTCGGCTCAAACTTTTGCCCACAACGCCTCCCCGCCCAGGTACTGTGGGTGCACAGCGCCCCGGCCCCGCGCTGCCTCCTCCCGTCCGCTCCCCCCCACCTACCCCAGCCCCGATCCCGCGCCCACCTGAACGGATCATGTGGCCCGAGTTGACGGGCTCCCCGGTGCGCGGGTGCAGCCAGGTAGTGCAGCGGCGCTGGTCACTGCGGGGGGGCGGGGAGAGACGTGCACCTGTTAGTGCCGGGAGGGAAACGGGGTGCGCGGAGAACCGCGCCGCTAAACCCTCCCCCGCCCCGCCTCTCCCGGCCCTGCGCCCCCCGCCCGCAGCCCCCGCCCCTCACTCGATAAAAAAGACGCGGCCGTCCCTGCAGACACCGTAGGACCAGTGCTCAGGTAAACTATCCCGCCCGACCCCCGCTGCCGCCGCCATGTTGGCCAGGAGTGCGCGGGGGTAGGCGGAGGAGGCGGAGGACGAGGAGGCGGAGGACGAGGAGGAGGAGAAGGCGGCAGGGGCGGAGCAGGCGGCGCGCGGGCGAGCTCGGGTTCCTCGGTCTGCAGCAGCCTCCGGGGCGCTGGGTGAGATCTGCGGCTCCCGCGGCGCTCTACGGGCTGCAGCCGCCTCCCGGGAACGTTCCAGCCCAAGCTCAGGGACGTTCTATGGGCCGCAGCTGCCTCCCGGGAGCTTGGCATCCATAGCTCCCGGGAACGTTCCATCCATGGATACCGGGCACGTTCTACAGGCTGCAGCGGCCTCCCGGGAGCGTTGGACTCTCTGCACCCAGGGTTTGGCGGAGCGCGAGTTCTCTTATCCCAAATTAAGCAACTTTCTCCCCTCAGGGGTCCTCCCCGCCCACTTCCAAACTGCCGGAACTTGAAAAGTCCTGAATCCGTGGAGGGACCCCGCGGGCGGGAGGCAGCCTTTGTCCTTGGCCCTTCCTCCGCCTCTGGCCAGACCGGCCACTCTGCTGACCCCGGCTGGTCCCCTTTCCCTCCTCCCCTTTAGTCCTATCCTCAGCTTCGATTTGGCCATTAAAGCAGAGGCTGAGTGACGGGGTGAGTGGCCTTTGGGGTGCAGCCCTCCAATCCCCACGAACCCTCTCAACACAGGAAGGCAGTGGGAGCTGCTCTGTCCAGCACCTGAACTATGGCCGAGAAATGCCAAAGGCTCGCTCTGTAGGGCCACATCTTCAGATAGGCAAAATTCTATACATTCCTAAGTCTGCAGCGGAGGTGCGCGACTTCTACCTTCCAAAACATGTAATACGGTAATTCGTTCCGTCAACGAATACTGTCCCGAAATATGTGTGCAAAAGCTCCTAAGTTGTATGGACAAGAAAGAATAAGGAAGACTGGCGACATGCACACACGTGGTGATAATATGTGTTATTAAGAGGAGGCAGCTGCAAGTTGTAGAAAGAGAAGCCAATTTGGATTCACAAGAGATGGTTTGGAAAGCACATGTCCTACACACACACACACACACACACACACACACACACACACACACACACACCAGATGACCTCAGTCTCCTCTGAAATGGGAATTTCTACCTCACAGGGCTCCTTTGAGGACCAAATGAAACAATGTATGTAAAGCATTAATATTTATTAAAGGACTGGCCATTAGGTATCTCCTATCCATACAACAAGGTCATTCCGGATCTCCCGTCCAAAAGTATTTGGTGACCGGTCTAGATCAAGGACAGATTCTTCGTGGATGATGAGGCCCCCAGGATGCTCCAGTTTGCTGAGGACGTTGTGCTGATTATACAGAAACCTGTAGAGCCTCCTGGAAGAAATCTTTGATCCCTCAAAGGAGCTTGGCTTGTCTATCCAAGAGGAAAGACTGTGGATGAAGAATGTCTGCTGCCCAGCTTTCAACATGCACTTGTACGGATATTTTCTAGAGCTTGTGCAACAACAGTATGTCTGTCTGGGGTAGAGTGCAGATAAACAATGAGCCTCTCCCAGAGTTGCCAAAGAAGAGAAGAGCAGGCTAGGTTGCTCTGGGGAAATTTTAGAGCATTTTTCATGACCTCAGGTTTTAGGTAAAAACAAAGGCCCAGCTTTTTAATACTAACACTTTGCTAAATATGACAGTTGACATGGATCATCACTGCCTCTGAAAGAAGAAACAAGAGGTGGTATGTGCCACTGAGTTAAACCACCTTCTTTCAGACCCTGATGAACTCTCCAAGAACCTGTGGAATGAAGGCACCCCTCAAGACCACGGGCTCTTCTTCTGGTCCATTCCATGTGACCATTATCCAGTAAATTTGCCCTTTTTGTAATTCAACCTGGCAACTGCTTCTGCAGGTGCTGCAGTTCCTGCCTCCTCATTACCACCCCGCTCCCCACCCCCAGCTACTGAAGATGTGGGGAAAAGTCCTAGGACCCAAAGTCCTTGGCACTGTCAAAAGGTATAACGTCATAAATAATATGTTCACATTAAGAAGACCCGCTTCTCTCTTTATCATGAATCCTATCAGTCTTCATCATCATCTTCCTCCTCATTATCAACAAGCATTTTGTAAGCAATTACTATGTGCCTATGTTAAGTGTTGGGGATACAAAAAAAAAGGCAAAAACCTGGCGTTTGCTTTCAAGGGGCTCCCATTCTAATGTTGACTGCTAATGACTATGGACATACAAAATAAATACAGAGGAGGTGGCAAGTCATGTAGAGGGGAGACCTGTGTTGCAAGTCTTATCTAAGCATCAGGGAAGAGATAGTCATTGGATATAGAGGTGAGGAATGGGTTTGATGGGTACATTATATGTGCTGATAGACAGATGTGGGTTTCCGTGGAATAACATATGGACATTATGCTAAAAGTAGAAAGTCTGGGGCTCCTAACTTCTTTGTTTATTTCCCAGCAGCCCAGAGTTAGAAGGGACTCAAATGTTATCTGGTCCCATACAAGGCAGGAATGCCCAGTGATAGGCATCCCAGGGTTTCCCTGTTTTGCAGTCCTTGCCTTATCCCAAGTAAAATTGCCTATGATTTCTTTGCCAGTTAATTAGCAACTGAAGATTTAAGGAGATCTGCTGGTACAAAACTGAGGACTCAGGCATTTCAATTGTCTGAATCAATGTAACTGGTTTTTAAAAAATTCTCTCAAATACTTTCGCATAATTACCCGTGATCAAATTAGAAATTCACGAGGACGTGTTTATTCCCAGTAGTGTGTAGGATCTTCTCACCTTGAATCCTATCAAGGTGAATTTAGTACAGTTTGAACAAAGTAGGTCATAAGATACACGCATTACTCAAAATTTCTAGTTTGTGTAGTTAATGGTTCAACCAATAGGTAGGAAGAAGTGAGAAAATGGGTCAACCCTATCTCAGTCCTCTCTTTACTGTGAAGTCCAAGAATCTATGATTTAGAAAATGGTGTTTTCAGTGATGCATTTTTGTTCTAGCACATTCATTTCCAAATATAAAACAACATTTTTAGAAGAGGGCAGAGGGAAGCAGTTCAACGAAACCAGTCAATACATCAACCATTTCTGACTGGATATGCAATATTCCACACCTGTATCCCTCCCCATATACACACCTCTGCAAAGAAGAAAGGGTACAAACTCTCAATTTTTTCTCCCCCCTTGGCAGAGGGTGGGGTGTCTTCAAGCAGAGGCTGAATGAACACTTGTCCAGCATATTGTAGTGGTATTTTTTTTTCAGGTATGGTGTGACCTAGGTGGCTATTTCAAGTCCCTTCTAACTTTCAGACTTCTCTGATTGTCTGAAGCCAAGCTTGGTCATTATAATCATACAATATTAAGAGCAGAACCGGGAAAACATTGTACACATTAACAGCAACATTGTGTGATGATAACTGTGAATGACTTAGCTCTTCTCAGCAGTACAGTGGTGCAAGACAATTACAAAGGACTCATGATGGAAAGTGCTATTCACATCCAGAGAAAGAACTAATGGACTTTGAATGCAGATTGAAGCATACTATTTTCACTTTCTTTACTTTTTTGTGTTTTTTTTTCCTTTTTGGTCTGTTTCTTCCTTCACAACTGTAACTAATGTGGAAATATGTTTTACATGATTGCACCTACATCACCTATATCAGATTGCTTACTGTTTTAGGGAGGGAAATGGGGAGGGAGAAAAAAATCAGAACTCAATATTTTGAAAAAAAATGAATGCTAAAAATTATCTTTACATATAATAGGAAAAAATAAAATACTACTAAAATAATTAAACAACATTCAGTTTGGTTTTGTTGTTCTTTTTTACATTGTCATAGTCATCATGTGTATTGTTTTCTTGGTTCTGCTTACTTCATTCTGGATCAGTTCATATGTCTTCCCATGATTTTCCACATTCTCTCTACCTCCATTTCTTACAGTGTAGGAATATTCCATTTCATTCATGTATCACATTTTGTTTAGCTATTCATCAATCAATGGGTACCTTTGTTTCCAGTTTTTTTCTACCAAAACTATTAATAAAATACTGTAAATTAGTATTTCTTTCTCTTTTTGAGAGAGGCTCTCTTTGGAGCTCATGCCTAGCACTAGACTCTCTGGGTTAATGGAATGAATGTTTAAGTAACCTTTTTTTTTAACCATACTTCCTAATTGCTTTCCAGAATAATTGAACCAATTCACAGCTCCATGGTGTGTTTTAGAAAGATGAACCTGACAGACAGTGTAGAATAAATTGGAGAGAGGAGGAATTGAGGCAGAGAGACCACTTAAGAAGCATCTGAAAACCAGGCATGATAGGATCAGAGCCTGGACCAGTTTGGTTATCAAGGAAATGCAAAAGAAGGGACAGATGGGAGAGATAGGAAGAACAGGCAGAACTTGGCAAGTCGATGGGTTGTGGGGATTGAAGGAAAATGAGTAGTCATAGATGACTCAAAAGTTTGGAGCCTAGGGTTCTGGAATAAAGATGGTGACAGAAAAATAGAGAATTGAGAGCCTCTGAGATGTGTGGAATCACTGTCTCCCCTTCTCTCTCCCTCCTGGTCTCTCAGACAGAGTATTGGGAGGGAGGGGATAGTAGAGGCAAGGTTTCCCAAGGTTTTCATATTTGCAATGGAGCCTAGCAGTTCTCAGAATTTCCTGAAGCTGGCTTTGTCAGCAGACCTCTTGGGTGCTGGTCCTGGGGGTCCTTGGTCAGGAGCAAAGTTGCCATGGACAGAGTTGGCTTGTAGTTTTGCCTAGGGTCAGCGTTACCCGAGGAACTACCTCCTATCTCAAACTGCTGACTAGGAACATAGGGCATTAGATGCTCTATTTCCCATCACACAAACACCCCAGTTTGGGGACTGTTATTGGAAGCTGCCATCTGAAAACTGAAAAAAAAACTTTCCAAAGGATACAGAATGTAAGTCCTATTGGCCAAGTGAGCCTAGTTACATTCCTGTCTCATTTTGAACCTCAGTTTCCTGATCCAGAAAATATGAATGAGACTTCTATGATGACTAAGGACGCTTTCAGCTCTCACCTAGGAGCTGAAGCCACATCAGGCTGCTGACTCCTCCCTCTGTCCTCGGTATGAAGCTAGCACTGGATTTTCATTCCCTTGGATTTTTTTCTCCAGCCTTGTGGGGATTGGGAAGTGATGATGGTCTGTGTGTTAGACTCCCCAGCTGGCTTGTGGTGCATGACCACTGGATAACTGACCAGCACAAGAACAGGATGTAAAGTACCCAGGAAAGGACTTCAGAAAGAAATAGTCTAGACAGAGACAGACAGATGAACTAGAGCCTTGCTGCTCTTAGCAGAGATGGGAAACCTTTCTTATGTCACAAAGTGGTAGTAAAGCAGGAACCTGTGCATTCTCAGAGATCTCTTATACACACACACACACACACACACACACACACACACGTGCACACATATATACATATATGCATATATGTTATACATGTTTATATGCACATATATACATATATATATATAATTATGAGTGTCATGCTTTCTGGGAAAGGTAGACAAAAGGCAGAGGTTTTTTTTATTGGTATTGCTATTAGAGATGGAGCCTGGACCTGTGATTTTGTCAATATAGGGAACTCCTGGGAGGGGAAAATCCTACCACCAATACAGATAGGTCCATATAGGCTTAAAGAGAGCTGCCTAGAGCAGAGGTGTCAAATACTTGCCTCATAATCTTAATCCATGGTTTTCTAAGTCAATATGCAACCTTGCAGGGATCCTTATATATGGTTCAGTGGCCTCCATTTCTATTTGAGTTGGACATCACTTGTCTTGAGCACCTTGAGTGCAAGTGACTCATTCAGGGTCATACAACCAGGATATGCCAAAGTCAGGACTTGAACCCAGGTCTTTTGACTCCAAGGCCACCTCTCTCTATCCATCCCACCATGCTGTCCCTCTACTAGTACCACTATTACTAATAGTGATAGTTCTCCCTTACTTCTGAGTTCTTAATGGCATTGGGATTTACCTTATTTAAGCCTCCTGGGAGCCCTAGGAGATAGAAAGAGCAGGGATTGGTAACCTTACTTAATATATAAGGAAGCCAGGGCTATCCCAAGGGTTATCACACAGATAAGCAGCTATATGGCAGGTGCAAACCCAGGCTTCTCAACTAGGAGTGCATTCAGGGAGACCTGGGTTCAAATCCTAGCTGTGTGTAACCTCCCTCAGCCTCAGTTTCATCAACTCTAAAATGGAAAGAATAATACCAGTCACAGGGATGTTGTGACACTTGAATGAAGAATGAATGAATGAATGAACAAAAAAAAAGGAGAAGAAAGAAAACGCCTTTATTAAGCACGAGCAAAGCATTGTCCTAAGCCCTGAGGGTTCAAAGGGTCTTTGTTCGCAGGTGCTCACATCCTCCAGGAGGAGACAAGAAGCTGCAGATCCGGTGGAAAGATGTCCAAAGCAGATGGTAACGCATCTTCTTTCATGTCATTTCTACCCATGAAATCATATCCGATTTTGATGTCGAAACATGTGACCGTCCCGATGACTCTGATAGTAAGAACTTTTATTATTATTTATAGGAAACTATGTGGAGCAGTGGATAGAGCACGAGACTTGGAGTCAGGAAGATCTGAGTTCATATCCTGCCTCACGCTTACTAGCTACATGGTCCTGGGCAATCACTTCATCATTCTGTGCCTTAGTGTCCTGACCGGCAAAATAGGGATAAGAATAGTACCTATCTCACAGGGGTTTGGGGAGAATCAAATGAGTTAACACATGTAAAGCACTTTGCAAATCCCAGAGCACTTTATAAATGCTAGATTTTATTATTATCATTCTTGTTCCTGGGTGTCAAGGGAAGGGCTATGATCTCATGACCCTAAGATGAGTCTGGGTGCCCATGTAACAAAATGAAATCAGATAGCCATGTAGAATCCTAAGGAATTCATTCGTTCTCTTAAGAAGAAGGATCTTGGGCCAGGAAAGGGCCTTCTGCTATCTCCCTCCAGCTGGAGAGAGGGACCACTTGTCTTTTGTGTAATGGGGGAAATAAAAAGGGGGCTCTGGGCTATTAGCCATCCATGAATAAATACCTATTATCTGTCAGGAGGGTGGAAAATTCCTTGAGGACAGGGACTGGGTATCCCGACTCTACTAGTTGGACGTCCTCAAATTCCCTAGCCCCACTCTGAACCCAAGGTTGAGGCATGCTTTCTCTCCTAATGATGACACTTTATTTTGTGCTTTACAAACATCAACTTATTTGGTCCTCACAACGACTCTGGAAGGCGGGTGTTATTATTATCCTCCCTTTACAGATGAGGAATCTGAGGAAAGCAGAAGTTAAATGACTTTCCACAGAGTTGGTAAATGTCTGAGGTAGGATTTGAACTCAGGTCTTCCTGACCCCAACCCCTGCACTCTATCCACTGATCTACCTAGCCACCTCGAAACTTCTACTGCATTTGTTGCCTTTGTATGACATTTATTATACAGCTTTGTGCCGTTACTTATCTTTCCATGCATCTTTTCATGTATTCAGTACACATTTATTTTTAACGTAATTTTCTCAATCAACGAAAGTACCTGTCTCCCCCACATCTTGCATTCCCCCCTCCCCATTGAGAAAGCAAGAAAACAAAACTGTTACAAAAATATATAGTTGAGCAAAACAATTTTCTGCATTGTCTATGTCCAAAAAAAGAAATATGTCTCAATCTGCACTATGAGTCCATCACCTCTCTATTAGGAAGTGGGTAGCGTGTTTTCATTGTGAATCATTCAGGAGAACAATTCATTTCACTCCATCGGTGCATACAAATCATCCCGGGTTTCTATGAAACCATCCACTTCATCATTTCTTACAGCACAATAGCATTCCATCACACTCACATACTAAAATTTCTTTAGCCATTCCCCAAATAATGGACACCCCTTCGATTTTCAGCTTTCCTCACCTACAAAAAGAGCTGCAATAAATATGTTTTGAACATATGAGTCCTTTTCCACTTTTCTTTGATGTTTTTGAGGGTTTGGGCTGAGCAGTGGTATTGCCAGGTCAAAGGGTATGGACAGCTTAATAGCTTTTGGGGCATAGCTCCAAATTGCTTTTTCCAGAATGGTTGGACTAGTTCACAGCTCTGCTCCTCCAGCATTTGTCATTTCCCCTTTTTGGTCCACTTTGCCAATCTAAGGGATGCGAGGAGGAACCTCACAGTTGCTTTAATTTGCATTTCTCTAGTGATTTGGAGCGTTTTTTCATGTTATTGATAACTTAGATTCTTACTCTGAAAACTGTCTGTTTATATCCCCTTGACAAAAGGATAGCCTCAAAGGAACAAGTCCCCCTGACCAAGAATCTCTGTTAGGCCAGGAGGAACACGAGGAATAGCTCTTATTCTTATGAATTCTTATAATTCTTATAAATTTCAATCAGTTCCCTAACTATCATTTAAATCAGTTCCCTAGCATCATTTAAAATGATACATTTATCAGAGAAATTTGTGGCAAAGATTTTTTCCCCCCTTAACCTCCTCCTCTTCTCATTTTAGCTGCTTTCTTTGCGCAAAACCTGGCACACATTTATAACTTTATAACTTATTATATAGCAACTTTGTGTAAAACAATGTGGTTAGTGGTGGGAAAGATACTAAGTTAATATAATGCAAGGTTGCTGCGCCTAAGAGATCTCACCAATCTACAGATGAGTGGAATATACAACATTACAAATAAGGACTTTTAGAAGACTGCATAACAAAGTACTGTGTGAGAAGAGGAAAAGCTTCCTGGAGCCTTTGAAGGAGCCCCCTTCAAATGGACTTAGAAGAATGAATAGGATTCAAAAGGGGAAGAAGGGGAAAAAAAGGATCATATAGTCATTGACTCAGAACTAGCAGGGACCTCAGAAGCCAAATAGTCCAACACCATCCTCTTATAGATGAGGGAACTGAGAAGCCCGTGGAGGTTAATTGACTTGCCCAAGGTCACATCATACAGTGAGCATCACAGGCCAAATGCTCTGATTCCAAAGCCAGTGAGTACCCTTTCCATAGCATGTGAATGTTCAAGAGGTCAGGAATAAGACCTGGAGAGAATAAGGCGAGTCCTTTGGGGCACAGTGTTGTTTGTCCTGAAGATATGGCTGAATGGAGGGTTGGAAAGGTAGGATGATACATGGCTTAGTGGTAAAGGAGGGCATCATGGGAAAATTCATGACCAAACAAAGGAGAGAGAGGATCGTAAGAGATCAAATGGACAATTTTGATTTTATACAATTTTAAAGTTTTAAATTTAAATTTTAAATGTTAAAGTGTTTTTTTCTTTCACAAACAAAACCTCTGCAATTAGACAGGAAACAGATAACTGGAGAGAAAAAAAAATCTCTGCAGCAAGTTTGTCTGATAAGTTATACCCAAGACACATAAAGTAATTATTCAAATTTATAAGAACCAGAGTGGTTCCCTGAAAGATAAATTTTCAAGGGATATGAACAGACAGTTCATAAACAAATTATGATATATAACTAATGGAATAGTATTGTGTCATAAGAAATGATGAAATGGACAATATTAGAGAAACTGGAAAGATCTATTGGAACTGAGGTGGAGTGAAATGAACGGAAACAGGAGAACAGTTTACACAATAATGACAACATTATAAAGAAAATCAACTTTGAAAGATTTTAGAATTCTGATTAGTGGAATGAAAAACCAACATTCCAGAAGACTGAAGATGAAGCATACCGCCTGCTTCCTGACAGAGAGGTGATACACTCAAGATACAGAATGGATGCTATATTTTGGGACACAACTAACCACTGGGGGAATTTGCTTTGTTTGACTACAAATATTTTTTTTACAAATGTTTTCTTTATCTTTTTTTCTTTTGTTTAATTGAGGGGAAGGGTGGGAAGGAGAAGAAATAAGTACAAATCAATGGAAAAGAATAAAATTGAATTTTAAAAAGCAGTACTAAGAGAAACAGAGACAAATACAAGCCTAACAATTATAACTTTAAATGTGAAAGGATTAAACAATTCAATAAAACAAAAGTAAGACTTAAAAAAAAAAGTTAGGGTGGTGTCAGATTGTAAAGGGCCTCAAATGGGGAGCAGCTAGGTGGCACAGTGGATAGAGCACCGGCCCTGAAGTCAGGAGGACCTGAGTTCAAATATGACCCCAGACCAAACACTTGACACTTAACTAGTTGTGTGACTCTTGGCAAGTCACTTAACCCCAATTGCCTGAAAAAAAAGGGGGGGGCCTCGAATGCCATGTAAAATGGTATTTTACTTAGCAGGTAGGAGGGAGCTGCAGAAACTTTCTGCCCAGAGAAGAGGCATAACCAGGTAGGTACCTGGGATTGTAACCAACTGCTGGTGTTTCTGGCCTCATGATCCAGACCCATAGGATCATAGTGTCATAGATTTAGAACTGGAAGTCACCTCAGAAATCATCTAATCCAACTCATTTAATAGATGAAGAAACTGAGGCCCAGGGAGATTTAGTGACCTGGCCCATGGAGGCAAATGGCTCCAGTTCAATGCCCAGAATCTGTGGCATTCCCAGGGAACAAGTGTCCCCCTGACCAGTAGTTTCCATTAGGCCAAGGAGAGCTGTAGGAAGACAGGTGGGGGGAGGGGACAGAGTCTGAGGCTGCTGGGAAGATGACTCAGTGCTTGTCCAGACACTTGAACACTCAGGCATGAATCATGAGATTTAGAACTGGAGGGCTCCTCTGAGACCCTCTGGTTCAGCCATTCCCACTCTTTCCAAGTTTGAGGTTCCATATCTAATATCAGCAAATTTCTTGGATACCCCCCCCCACACACATACCAGTGTCTCTCGAATGAGAAAAAAACACGCTAGAAAAAAAAAGCTGCATACTCAGTCACGTTTTCCCCACAAAGTGGATACTTATTCCTCACAACAACAGCCACATCCACTTGAAAAATAAATGAATGTGTGAAGCATTATGTTAGTCACTCTTCAGAAGGCCTACTTCCACATTCTGCAGCTAGGTCATTTAATGAGCTGGTCTCAGCAGCCTGTCTCCCTGGGGCCTGTATCTCACAGATCTGATGATCTAGACACTTTCCTTCATTTTAGACAGCAGTAAACTGAGACCCAGAAAGAGGAAAGATCCCATTGTGATTCTGTGGCAGAGGCTGGAGTATGATAACTCAGTCCAGTGTTGTTCCCATGCAGTGGTGTGGGAGGCAGGGCTGGTCATATCTCTCTGTGGGTTCGAGCTGACTCACCAAGGTGCTGAGGCATGGTATTAAGCCAAGGGCTCCCTTCCCACATGCCTACATTCCTTCTCACCTCTGCCTTCAATACCACTCCTCCTGGGACATCCCCCTAATCCCACAGGGAGGCTCACCCTCTTACTCACTAAGGTGCTTGTTGTTAAGGACTTAGGGTCTTATTCTCCTAGAGGTTTAGGGTTTTTCTCAGAGGCTTCTTAAGGTCCTGGAAGAACATATTCTAACAGTACAATTCCAGGCACTGTGACAAGCTGGTAAAGGGGATATTACTCTTGGGGGAGGAAGTCAGTAGGCCTTGTCCAATGTTCCTCAATCATCATAAATATGAGCCCAGCCCTACTATCCTCCCTATCTCCCATGTGAATTGAGAAAAGATAAATTCATGAGCAGGAGGCAGTGAGGTACGGTGAGACAGCCCTTATGCAGGGAGGAGAAAATTGTTCTGTAGGGAACTAGGCTGCTCTAGAGGCCTGAAGGCAGCTCCACTACGGAGTGTGGGGAGGGTCAAGAAAAGGGGGTGGCTTAGAATCGAGGGGCAAAGCAAGGTGTGGCCCTGATTTACTCACCATGTTCTCTCTCTTTAGGAACATTAGAGAGGATTGTGATGCAGCCCTGGAACTTCAGTATCTCCAAATTCATGGGGACCCAGAGAAGGAAACCCAAGAACCCTAGCTCTCAAGCTTATTTCTAGGGACTTATTCTTCTTCCCCAGACCACTCTGAAGACCTATGTTCAATTCTAGCTCTGTGTGACCTTGGGCCTCTCTAGGTTTCAGTTCTCCAGCTGAGAAATGAAGGTGTTAGATTCAGTGAACTGACCAAGACCTGAGAGAGAAACAAGCCCATCTTTCCCAGCATCCCAGGGCAGCCTCTCATAGTCAGACTTACCAAGTCCTACTTTCCTTCAGTCTTGCCCAGGGGCACAGCCCTTCCCTCACTTAGCTTTGTGTACTGCTTGGACTTCTATCACTTCTGAGATCTTAGTGGATCCTGTCCTCAAAATATCTCTGCTGGGTGAAGAGGCCGGAGATGATGATGTCTATTTGACAAAAAAAAAAGGAACTGAGGCTCACAACAGTCCGATGATGGGAAAGCTGCCTCACCAGGAAGGGAGTTCCTTGTCCCCACAGGTTATTGGATTGTAGGATTTATTACTGGAAGGGACTGTGGAAATCATGTTGTCCCATCCCCTCATTTTACAAAGAAGAATACAAGCCCAGAGGAAGGAGCCAAGGTCACATAGTTAGTGCCACCATCGGACAGAAACCTTTCCTCATCTTCCCCTTCCCTCCAGTTGCTAGTGCATGCCCTCCCATAATTACCTTGAATTCATTTGTGAACAATGTGCTTATATTTAAGATATATGCCTGTCTCTTCCTTTAGAATGCCAGCTCCTGGGGTGCAGTGCATAGAGCACTGGCCCTGAAGTCAGCAGGACCTGAGTTCAAATCTGGCCTCAAACCAAACACTTGACACTAGCTGTGTGACCCTGGGCAAGTCACTTAACCCCAATTACCTTAAAAAAAATAGAATGCCAGCTCCTGGAGAACTGGGAGATTTCTATGTTTTGGTCTTTGCATTCTGAGCACCTAGAACAGTGATGGTACATACTAGGTACTTTATAAATGCTTGCTGGTCTGGGATCAGAACTCAGGTCTTCCACTCCAAATTTTGTGGTTTTTGCATTGTTGGGCAGCAGCTGAATACACTTAGGGGAGGCATCTTTTGCCATCCCCTTCAGAACAGGATTTTGGTAACTTTAGAGCCCTGGCCACAGCCTGAGTCCAAGAGAAGGAAGTTGGAAGAGGATGGAACCCCTTATTACCCTGAGACTCACCCTATTTTTAAAATTGTAGTCACTAGATTACTTCATTCTGCCCCATTATCTATTTTGTATATATTTTATTTCCTCCCAATTATATGTTAAAACCATTTTAAACTTTTTAAAAAAAGTTTTTAGTTCCTAATTCCATCCCTCCCTCTCCTCTCCCCCTCCATGAGACAGTAAACAATAGGTTAAACATGTGCAATCATGTAAAACATTTCCATATTAGTCATTTTGTACAAAAAGACTTGAATAAAAGGGGGAAAATGAAAGAAAGAAAGAAAGAAAGAAAGAAAGAAAGAAAGAAAGAAAGAAAGAAAGAAAGAAAAGAAAAGAAGGAAAGAAAGAAAGAAAGAAAGAAAGAAAGAAGGAAGGAAAGAAAGAGAAAGAAAGAAAGAAAGAAAAGAAAGAAAGAAAGAAAGAAAGAAAGAAAGAAAGGAAGAAAGAAAAAGAAAGTGAAAAATAGCATGCTTCAGTCTGTATTCAATCAATATCAATTCTTTCTCTAGAGGTGAATAGCATATTTCATCATTAGTCCTTTGGGATTGTCTTGGATCATTGTATTGCTGAGAATAGCTAAGTCTATCAAATTTAGTCATCGCACAATGTGGCTGTTACTGTATGCAATGTTCTCCTGGTTCTGTTCACTTCACTTTGCATCAGTTCATGTAAGTCTTTTCAGGTTTTTCTGAAGTCATCCTGCTTTTCATTTCTTATAGCACAATAATGTTCCATTACAATCATATACCACAGCTTGTTTAGCCATTCCCCAATTGATGGGCATCTCTTTGATTTTCAGTTCTTAAATTCTTTGCCACCACAAAAAGAGCTGTTATAAATATTTTTGTACAAATAGGTCCTTTTCCCTTTTTTTGGATGCCAGACTCACCTTATAAAAAGAGCTCAGAGATGCCAGAGAAAAGTGTTTTACAAACTTTACAGTACTGTATAAATGCTAGCTATTAGAAAATTTTATTTTTCTTTCTACAAGCACCTTCCAGAGCTTGAGAATAGATGATATAGGGGTGTGGGGAGGGTAATGGGACCTGAATCTCAGAAAGCATGTTAAGACCAGCTTATGTTATAGGGGAAAAGGAAAAAGAACCTTCCTTTTGCCTTGGGGGAAAGATGTCAGGATAGATTAGAACAGGGTTTCTTAACCTTTTGGACAGGGTCATGGGCCCCTTTGGAAGTCTGGGGAAGCTTGCCTATAGATGGCTGACTATATCCTGCCAGCATCTGAAATCAGGAAGACTTTGATTACCTGTGATCTAGTAGCAGCTCTAATAACTACAGTCATTTCAATGTAGTGACGAGCATAAAAGCTATTTTGAGATACCTGTAACAACTGCAATATGATATGAAAAGATCAGTAAATTCTATTGATGACAAAGTCATAGGTTCTCCTAATACTACTGTGGTATGTTATCTACATTCATAATTGAAGGAAATGCTACATTTCAGTTAGAGGTTAGTGGAAATAAAGATGTACATTTTTTCTCCCATTTAAGTTTGCCAGCCCCTGAATTCTGCCCATCAACCTGCGGATCCTGGACTAAGTACCCCAGGACGAGAGGTACAATTTGTCTCTTACAGCCCTGCCAGAACTACTGACTCTTTTCTGTTGGAGAGAAAGGGGATGTTGGAAGCCTGAGCCTCCAATCCTATGCTCAGTAATGTCTCCTCTCCTCCAGGACGGAGGAAGGATGGGAGGCAGTGTAGGAAAAGGAAAATAACATTGGGCAGGGAGTCAGAAGATGTAGGCTATAGTCCTGACTCCCTTCCCTGCTAGATAGGAAAGTCATTTCCCTTCTTTGGATCTCGGTTTTCCTGCCTGTAAAATGGAGGTGTTGGAATACGTGTTCTCTAAAGTCCTTTCAAGCTCTGATAGGTTGTGATACTGAGAAAACCTAATCAAAAAATCCCCCTCCCATGGAGGAAGGGGAAGATTAAAGGGGAACTTTCAGGTCTAGAGTCTTGCCTGAGGAGAGGGATTCAGAGGTCAAATGTTCACTAGCCTCTGATTTGCATAAAGGTAACCACTGAGCTCATAGGGCCCAGATCAGTCACCTAGAGGAAAGAAATGAAGCCTTTCTTTTAGAAACTAATCTGTTACTTCATAAAGACGATCATAAATTTAGATCTGGGAGCATTTGCTGCTGCCAGACCAGGCCCTTTGATGTCAGTCCAACTGGTCCAATTGGTATTGCATTGTTACCCACAGTATCTGTTTGTTCATTTCCCAAGGTGAAGGCCCTAGACTGAGGCCTTCTGGACAAAAAAAGCAAGAGACGGGATCAACAAGTCCAAAGTCAACAGGAAAAAAATCATCTAAAGAAGGTAAGATATTGTAAGAGATGCAGCCTTTGAAACTGTAACCATCACAGACCTCTTCTGCAGAGTCCACCTGTGAGAGCAGAGCACTGGATTCAGAATTGAAATGACCAGGGGCTAAAAATCATTGGGCTTTTTGTTGCCTAAGTGACTTAGGGCAATCTACTCCATCTCTCTGGGCCTCAGTTTCCTTCTCTGTAAAAGGAGGAAATTGGACAAAGGGACCTATAAGGTCCCTTTCAGTTCTTCCTATATGATCCTTTCATGGACTGCATCTTACTAGGTTTTCATTCCCTGCAGGCAGGGACCATGTGTCACTCACTTTGTAGCTCTCCCCTACTTCCCTCCCTCCCCAGGGCTAAATACAGTGTTGGTTATATTTCTAGGTACTCAGTGTTTATGCAATCAATAAATTCAGCACCTACTCTGTGGTAGACATTGTGCTGCTGGGCAGAAACCTTGAGGACTGGGAGCAGCTAGGTGGCCCAGTGGATAGAGCACCGGCCCTGAAGTCAGGAGGACCTGAGTTCAAATCCAGCCTCAGACCAAACACTTCATACTTACTAGCTGTGTGACCCTGGGCAAGTCACTTAACCCCAATTGCCAAAAAAAAGAAAAAAAGAAAAAGAAACCTTGAGGACTGTACATTCTACCACAATATACATACCCATATAAATATACAAAACAAATACAAGGTAATTTGAGGGGAGAAGAGACTGGCAGCTGGAGAAAATCAGTAAAGGCCTCATGAAGGAGGGTAGAAGGTGGTATTAGACCTCAAAATGGAAGGAAACTGGGGGCTATGTATAGGGGACAGTTCATGCAAAAGAACAGAGATGGAAATGGAGTCATGTGCAAAGAAGAAAAGAAAGCCAGGATGGCTGAATGAAATTGTGCCTGGAAAGGTAGGTTGGTGCCAGGTTGTGAAGGACTTTAAATGCTCCAAGGAGGAATTTATAACATCCTAGAGGTAAGAGGGAGCCATAGGAGTTTACTGATCAGGGAAGCGACATAGTCCAAACCTATGCTTTAGAAATATAATTTTGATTATAAGGGATGGTTAGCTGGCTTGGGGAGGTGAGACGGATATACTCAGAAATGAACATGAAATAAAAACAGAAGACATTAGTAATACTTGAAAAAGGAGTACCATTTTGGCAGCTGTGTGGAAGATGGATTGGAGAAAGTAGAGGTAGAGAGAACAGTTAGGAGAATGTAGCAATCATTCCCCATGACAGGAAATACCAGGGGAGAGCCTGAATAAGGTAGTGGCATATTAGAGAACAGTTGGAAGGGATGTGGAGGTAAGTCAATAAAACTTGGCAACTGGCTGGCTATGGGGGTGGTGGGGGTGGTAAGGGATGGTAAAGAGTGGAAGATGATTCAAAGATGGCAAATGTGAATGGATGAGTGAATGAATGGATGCTGAGCGGCCAAATAAATGCTTCCTACTGAAAATGGTTAAAAATAGGTAGCTTATTGTGGGAAAGAAATGGGGCCATAATGAGGGAGGGTTTGATGGGTCACCAAGGACAGATTAAGGTGTTTGTATAAAAGAGCCAAGCATCCTTTGCAGTGACACAAGAGCTCAAGAAATAATAAAACCTCTCCTGGTTCAGGCTTATTGACACCATTGTTACTTGGGCAGGAATCATTAGTGGCCCTGCCATTACAATTTTACAATACATAAGTATTTTAAATATACTCTCAAAGTAATCATTTCCACTAAGGGTAGAAAGGAGCTCTCTCCATAGTCACCACTTGGACACCAGGACTTTCAGGGGTTCCCCATTCTGGAAGTATCCTGGCATTCAAGGCCTTCCATCATCTGGCTCCAATCCAACTTTCTAGCTGTATTTCATACTACTCTCCTTCATGTATTAGTCTACACTTTAGTCAGATTGGATTTCTCCCTATCTCTCATTTTGGTCTACTTGTTTCCCACCTCCACTCCTTTGCTCAGACTCTTTCCCATGCCAAAGATATAGTCCTCTCTTATCAAGCTCAGTCTCTTGAAGTCTCTCTTCAAGGTGAGATCATGTGCCACCTCTTCCAGGAAGCCTCCTGGGATTCCTCTAGCTGACAGCCATCACTCCCTTCTCATCTTTCTTGGGGCACTTTGCCTAATCTCTCCTCTGCACTTACCTTTTCCATGTTTTAGCTCCTTGAGTGCACCTGGGTGCTGTTTTTGAATCCTCAGTGCACTTAATAAATGTTGATGGGTGGTGGTGGTGGTGGTGGTGAGGAAGGGAATAGGACAGCAACATGTCTGCAATTCGTCAGTTTAGTTTTCTGGGGAATTAAGAGATTAAGTGACTTGTCGATAATTACATAGTCATCATGTGTCAGCGGCAAGACTTGGCCTTAATCCACTGAATCACTGAATTAATGATAACTGGCATTTATATGGCACTGTAACTCATTATCATTGAATTGCTAACTGATTTTTACACAGCCCTTTAAGGATTACAAGACAATTTGCTTACATCATCTCTTTTGGTCCAACAGCCCTATGAAGTAGATAGTGCCACCATGGTTATCCCCATTTTAAAGATAAGGAGACTGAGGCTGAGCGACTTGCTCTTGGTCACACAGCCAATGAGTGTCAGGCAGGGTTTGAACTCCTAGACTCTCCTGACACAAGCACGGTGGTCTTGCCATCACACTGCCTCTCATTGGCTGCCTCTGCACAATCATGGCAGCCAACGTTATTGCCTCTTATGAGTTTAAGATACCATTGGAAGGATAGGTACAAAAAAAAACCTGTAAAAGAAAAATAAATCTGATACTTCCTTCTTTCCACCCTCTTGCCCATCTTATGGACATTAATCCATCATCTGCAGTCATCCTAGGGCAATGGCCTCCTTATCTTTTTTTTTTTTGCAAGGTAATTGGGCTTAAATGACTTGCCTAAGGTCACACAGCCAGTAAGTGTCAAGTGTCTGAGGCTGCATTTGAACTCAAGTCCTCCTGATGCCAAGGTCGGTGCTCTATTCACTGGGTCACCTAGCTGCCCCACAGCATCCTCTTCTTGCAAATTGTTCAGGATGAGTTTATTTGGGCTGAGTTGCCCAAGCAGGCCACCCTGGGTAGGGAAATGTTTTCTATTTAAAATGTTCGGCAGTCGTATTGGCTTTGAGCAGACTCTGGCCATACTTGAGATTGGTTGTTTGTTTTTCAGTCTAGAGACTGCTCACAAAGCTCAGTCTTAGGACAGTGCTGGATACAGAGCCAGAGACTAGGTTCAAATCCTGGCTCTGTGACTCACCTTTGTGGCCAGGTAACATCTCTAGGCTTGTTTTCTCATCTATAAAATGAAAGGAGTGATCTGTTCTAAATGACCTGCAAGCTTCCTTCCAGCCCTAAGCCTTGCCAGGAGCCTAGGATCCAGAGATACGTAGAACACATGAACAAATTGTAAAGGCTGGCCTTCTGAGGGCTCATTCAGCTTGCTTCTAGCTCAGAGAACACCCTGCTAGACACACACCTTCTCATGAAACAAGTGCGGCAGATCCTGAAACTTACACACCTCATGGACCAGCGAGGTAACTGCTCAATATTTTGCACTGCAAATAAGAAACTGGCAGCCAGGTGGAACAGCAGGTGAGCTCTGAAACAGTCATGGAGCAGGCCTGAGTTCAATTCTTATCTCACACTGGCTGTGTGACAGTGGGCAAATCATATAACAGATGAACTGTAAAATGGGGATAATAGCACCTCCCTCCCAGGGTTGCTGTGAGGATCAAATGAGAAAAACTGCCAAGTGTTTCTCAAACTTTAAAGCACTATGCAAATGCTAATGACTATTGTTGTTCTTTCTAACTCTCTGGGTCCTGTTGGAGGTCCTACTGGGGAGGAGCCCAGCCCAGGAGAGTACCTCCAAGGACCCACTCGCTTTCTCCGAGGTAGAGGCAAACATGAGCTATCTTGGGTGATGTCCCTCCGGGACAACGGTCCCATCTTCATTATTTTCTTTCTTTTCTTTTTTGGGGGGGGCTAGGCAATGGGGTTAAGTGACTTGCCCAGGGTCACACAGCTAGTAAATGTCATGTGTCTGAGGCCAAATTTGAACTCAGGTCCTCCTGATGCCAGGGCCAGTGCTCTAACCACTGCGCCACCTAGCTGCTCCCCATCTTCATTATTTTCAAACTGTAAAGTGCTATAGAAATTTTCTTGTCTTTTTCATGTCTTATTCTACTATTTTTTGATGGAGATAGAAAATATTACTTTTTTTTATATTTAATGTTGTACCGACTGTTACTCAGGGGGATAAAATTTTGTAGTGGAGTAAGAGTAGTGGAATACGAGCTCATCTTCTGAAGACTCAGGGAATATATCCTCGGTACTCTAGCAGCTGACAAGACAATAAGGCGACATGTATTTCCCTCTACTCCCACACGTTCTTAGTTTCTTCTACTCCATCTGTTTATTTTGGAAGCTTTTCATGCCATGTTTCATGGGTTGGGAGGGATGGAAGGTGGATAGCCCCAGTGTCCCACTGCTACCTTCTGGATGTTGGGAGAAACTTTCAAGACAGTGCGGACAAGAGTCTCAAGGAATGGACAAGCATGGAGGGGGCTTAGATGTGCATCACTACAGGGAACTCCCAAATCAGCGGGATATGGAATAATTTATTACATGAACTTTGGAAATGAGGAATATTTGGAATGATACTATCTGTTGATTTATTATACTTTCAATTTTTATGGAGCAGTAATACCTGGGTGGTTATAAGCAGTTGTTTTTTTCTGTCATGTTTCAGTTCCAATATAATTTATGATCACTCATCTCAATATTGTTATTGTCAACTTGGTATCACAGAAAAAGTATAAGGCTTGAAGTGATAAATATAGGCTAGTTCTCTAGTCTCTTGTTGTATGGCCTTGGACAAGTCACTTCCTTTCCTCTCCTCCTCTAAAGTGAGAGGTTCTAAGACTCAATGATCTCTAACATTTTAAGATATGATGATGTTAATTTACACAGGGGTAAGACTGCTAATCACAGATATATTAGATATAGATAGGCATGCCTGAAATAGCTAGCCAGGTACCAAGGAAACTGAAGATTTTATGTATCTTCAAAGGAAAATAGAAGTTCTGTTTGAAAAAGTTTTTTTCCAGAGATACAAAATTAGTGGAATAGGGGCAGTATTAAAAAGGTCCTAATCTTATTTGGATTTCTATTTGCATGATGGTTCTACTTACCTGATTCTTGTATACATCAAGAGCTAGTTATAAAGGTACAATGTCAAGTTGAGTCAATAAGCATTTAATAAGCACCTACTGTGTACCAGGCACACTGTGCTAAGTGCTGGGGATACAAAGAAAGGCCAAGACAGTACCTGCCCTCAAGAAGCTCACATTCTACTGGATCATATTCAAACAGCTACATACAAACAAGATATATACAGGGTAAATCGAAGGCATTATCAGTGAAAAGTTCGATTTTTGGTTGTATGGGGCATTGTGGTACAGTAGATAGTGAGCTGGCCTCAAAGCCAGGAAGACCAGGGTGTAAGTCCCACCTTTGATATATAATTGGGTGATCCTGGGCAAGTCACTGAACTTCTCTGGGACCTAGGCCAGTTCTTCCCAAAGTGCAGTCTAGTCCCAAAGGGTCTCTGGGAGGTCAAAACAATTTTCACAATAATACTGACATTTTAATTTCGAACATGGCAAGTATCCATACATACAGCCCACATAAACAGAAGCTGTTTTTTAAAACCTGGGATCAAAAAGTTTGAGAGCTGCTCCTTTAGGCAACTCTCAAGACCATAAATTGCCAGGATGGTGTTGACCTGCAGCAGTAGGAATTTGCTCACTCAGGAGTTCCATATACCAGAGGTTGTCAGCATCACCAAGGAGCGCTATCTAGTGGCCACACTGAGTGACTGCATCCATGCAATCATTCTAATCATTAGTTAATCAAATCAATCAATCAACATTCATTAAGTGCTCATTACATGCCAGGCACTATGCTAAGCCCTGAGAATACAAAAAAAGGGGCAAAAAGTCAGTGCCTGACCTCAAGAAGCTTATCTCATTGGGTCCTTACAATCCTGGGAGGTAGGTGCTATTGTTATCCTCATTTTACAGATGAGAAAACTGAGGTATTCACCTGTTAAGTGACTTGCCCAAAGTCATACAGCTAAGAAGCATGAGATGTGGCATTTGAATACAACTGTTCCTGATTCCAAATCCTACATTTCAGGTATACAGGACACAGAACACTCAGCAACGTTTTGTAGACATTAGATTATTTAAACTCAGTGGAGGAGGATAAATTTATCTATCCAAACTGCCCAAGGGCACTTGGCCTGTTACAAGGGTTCTGAATGAACTAGAAACATCTGTCCAGATGAAGACAGAGCAGCCAGGTAGGGCTATAAGAAAGCAAGACTATCAGAGGGGAAATAAAGCTAGGTCTGAGATCTTTGGAAGAAAAGCACTTAGGAGGAACATGGATAAAAATATCTAAGTATGAACAGGAGTGCTAGCAAGAAAATGTTAGAGTATACGCTGCTGAGAAAATGGAGATACCACAGACTTGCCTTGGAATAAACAACTTTGTCTGAAGCCCACAGAACAGGAATGCGTACCTGAGCTCAGAACCTCATTCACCCGCTAAATAACAGGTCAATAGGCCAAGACCAGCCTGCTTCCTGGGTTGTGACATGGGAGAGCGATCACTTCAACAGAAATACAAGATCCTGGCAAGGCTAGCTCCCCACCTGGGTGAGAGGCAGGAGCTATCTGAAGGGGGATGGCTTTGTCCACCATTCAGCTGGAAGGAGCAGTGGTGGTCTCACGGACAAGGCCTTTTGGCAGTTATTTAAACATACTGAAGATTCCTGGAAATTTGAAAAACAGATCTAAAGAGATCAGAGGGCTTTTAAGCCTAAGTGTGGCAGTTATCATCACCAACAGAGCAGCTTTAAAGTGCCCCAAAGCCCAGTGTGCTTAACTCTTCTCACGTACACCATATGGAAGCCTAGTAATCCACTTCTGATTCTACTGGAGTCCAAGCTCGTTGAGGGAAGGCACTGGTTCATTTTAGTGTTTCTATCTCCTTTCCCTGAAAAGTAGGGATAGACGGGACTCTGAGCCCTGATTCCCTTGGAGATAACTCCCAGATGAGAGAACTTTGTACTCATGCGGGCAGACCCTTCCTCTGCAGCTTATTCTTAGGGTTACCTCCTGCACTGCCCAGGGTCATATATAGGCAGTGTGTTTCAAAGGCAGGACTTGAACCCAGTTCTTTCTGGCTTGACCACCAGCTGGGGGTCACTGCTTCTCATCTGTGGCTTAGCAGGATCTTGAATGTGTAGAACACTGTGCTAAATGCTGGGATACAAAGAGCAGAGCTAATAGTCCCTTCCCTGTAGGATGGAGGACACAACTCATGTGGAAGGTTTTAGGGGCAGGTCCAGCGGGAAGGCCCCTGGCCCTTAGGATGTGGCAGCAGAGCAAGTGGTCACACTTCTTCTTTCCTGTTATTTCCACCAATAAAATCCTGAGTTTCTGATAGTTGAACCACTGCAGGAGCTGAGGATTTTGGAGGCAAGAACTTTCTTTTCTGGGTCTTTGGCAGCAGTGACTGTGGGCCCTTTCAGGGCTGCTTCCTAGGCCTAGGGCCCTGGGCTGGAAGCACAGCTTTCTCTTCTTGCTCAGATGACCTTGTATTCTATGTCTGTGGAATGTAAGGTCTTGAGGGGTGGATAAGTCCTTTAGCTCTCTAGGTCCCAGCACTAGCAGTGCCTTATACTTAAGTCCCAGGAGGATGGGGGTAGCTGCTTGTCCATCTCATCGAGCCCCCTGTTTCAGGGCTCGAGATCAGAGGCTCTACTCGGCCAGCACACACCAGGCCCAGGAAGCAGAAATTAACCTCACAGAAACAAAAAACTGAAGCCAAAGAGCTTTGGGGAAGGCTGTTTAGGATGCAAAGTACACCAAAGTTGGGAATCAGAAGACTGGGGTTAGGGGTCCTGGCTCTGCCACACTAGCTGTCTGACCTTAGGCAAGTTTTTAACTTCTCCTGAGTTTGTTTCCGCATCTGTAAAATGTTAAGACTGGACTAGGTGCTTCTGGGGTAACTTCTGTCCCTGACAGACTGAGAGTCAGAGGGTTGGGACTCTGGCCTCCCCCATTCCTTTTTACCTCAAAGTAACCAGACCCCTCAATATCATAGGAGTCAGAGCCAAGCAAGTCCACCTAGTGATCCTAATAAGAACTTTCATGCCTAGGAATACCCAGTAAGAATCTTAAACGAGAACACCTTAGTAAGGTGCACTTGGAATTTCAGGAGTGATATGAAAAGTAGGAACTTGCCATGTTACTTACAACCTTTTTTTTTGGGGGGGGGAAGGAAGAGGCAATCGGGGTTAGGTGACTGACATTCTACCTGGCTGATGTAAGGATTCCAGGACGCAGGGCTGGCACTTTTGAGGTCGCCCAAGTCAACTCCTTCATTTTTAGGACAACCTAGCCCAGAATCACACAAATAATTAAGCAGCAAACTGAAGGGAGTTCAAAGGGAAGCTAGTTCTCAAAGATTTCAGCAGTAACAGTCAGGCTTATTTGTGCACATTTTATTATTCCTATTAAGATGCTCTCATTTCCATCTCTGGTACCTAGGTGACTGACACTTTACAGAGCAACACAACACACAGTGGGTACTTTACTGGAGATTATTTTTGGAGGGAAGAGTTAAACACAAAGGTTCAGGTCTTTTTGGTAGTGGGGAGATATAGATCAACAGAGCTGGCACTATGAAAGTCAGAGCTTTTGCTTAAAGACCTCAGTCATGCTGGTTAAATTCTTCCAAAAACTTATGGAGAAATGTGGACATAATGCCAAGAGATCTAAAATATACTGAAGACATCACACACAGGGAATTAAATCTTAAATGACTCCTTTACAAGTAATGGGATCTGAAGATATACATATATAACATGAACCCCCCCCCCACTAAAAATCATAGTCAATTTGCAACTATAGGCAAGTGTAAATTAATGAGGGAAATCTTGGTAGACAAGAAAGGTCATAAGTTAAGGCTTCAAAGATGTTTTTGAATACGTAAAAAAAAACACTTAAGGTATGGCAGCTGGGAGTAAGAAATTCACCTTAATGAACAATCTAAGCACTAAAAGGAAATACAGAGAAGTGAAGTAATAAGCCTGAAAAAACAAATGAGAAGGGGCAGTAAAGAGCTTCCTTGAGTTTCTGAAACCAGGGAAACTAAATTACATTAGCAGTAGGCAGGAGGGAGTCAATTGATGGTCACAAGAGAGTAATAATTCAAGTTTTAAAGGCTGAGGACAGTGGTAGGAAAAAAGGGATGGATACAGGTTTCGTGACTAAAGAATGAGAAGTCAATTATTACAGAGCCTCAGTTTCCTTCACTCTAAAATGAAGGTGAAATGAATGTGACTAGATAGTAGGCTGAGGCCAATGTAAACAGTGATCCTGTAAAGGAACTCCTTCTAAGAGGGGTATTTCAGATAGATCTAACAGTTATTTTTCATAAAAGGAGAAACAAAACAAGGATTCAGTTACATGTGACTTTATTATTTTAGTACAGAAACCAAAATTTATGCAACCAGAGCTGAGGCTGTAGATGATTCACTGCAAGGAAGGAAAATAAAAGGGTATTAATTTTGGTCCTCCACGTCCCCCCCACAAAAATCAGCTGCCACAAGTGCAAGAAAAGCAACCAATCCTGGAGGCCACCCAGCAGCTCAGGGTTCTCAGGCCCAGCAAAGACATTCCTGGGACTGCTGTGCTTCAACAACCCCCGATTGAGTAAAAATATCCAGACACCAAAAATCAATACTCACTATTTCCAATTGGGTGGGAGCACTCTCTTGGTCTTGTAGTACCGAGCCAGCCGGTGAATTCGGCTCTCGTTCAGAATCAGACGGAATTTAGAATCCTTGTCCTAGAAAGAAAGCAGTCAAGAAAATCTCTCAAAAGAACACATAAGATAATGAAGGAACAATTGCTAAAATTGGTAACGGTAAAAAGGTAAAATTAACACCCCAATGAGCTTGCTTACATTCTAATGAGATGACATAGGTAAAGCCTTTCCTCCCAACACACACATAATTATGTTGCAGAATCAAACTAAGTCACTTAATGCTCTCCACATCAACATAAGCCCTGGCTTTTTTTACGTTGTGGTACAATCATGGTGTGGACCAGCCAACTAATTAATATCTGTAGAAAGTTTTTGGTGCAAATGAAAGGCTATTTAAAGATACTCAAATAATATTTAAAAAAATATATATATATACTAAAAATACTGTCTTATCAGTCAAGAAAACCTGTTAATTGCCTTGATTCATCTTATCCCCCTTTATGACCCAGTACTTTTTTTTTTTTTACCTTTCTGTTTCTCTCAAGATGCTTTCGAACAGCAACAGCTTTCTTGATCAAGTGATAAAGATCTTCAGGAAGATCAGGGGCAAGTCCCTTGGACTTTAGAATTCTCAAAATTTTGTTGCCTGTTACAAAGCGTACTTGTGCCACACCGTGAGAATCCCTCAGGATCACACCTGAAGAGGGAAACAATACCCAATTAATCTATTAATTCAGAATAGCTGAGGTTTGGCCTAAAACCTATGATTTTTCAGAGAAATGTGGGAAGTTACCAGTGCAATGAGTGTTGGATATGGATTCAAGAGTAGTGGCTTTGCTGTAGTTCATTTTGAACCACGTTCAGAGCATTCCTCAGGCAAGACTGGCTCTGGGCAAGTTTTTCCAAAGCAAAAGCGGAGAAAATAGCCCATCCCTACACAGAACTGATTTTAAATACAGTGCTTTCCAAACCTTAAAGGGCAATGTAACTATGAAGCCTTATAAACAGGTAGGGCAACAGCAAAATTTCAGGTCTTACTCCACTGCTCTGCTTTTCTCAGTCTGGAGAGATTAAGGGGATGCACATTCTTTTTAAGGTTTATTTTGTTACTTCCCTCCAGCCATTCCAGGCAAACTGACCTTCACAGAAGACCTCCTTGGCACGGGATGGCCATGGCTGCAATGCATTCCAGCTTACCTCTGCCTTTTCCTGATACAACTCTACCCACCCCCATGGTCACTCTGCATAGAGGAGGCAGCATCTCCTACATTCTTATTTATCCACATAGACTCCATTAGAATGGAAGCTCCCTGGGGGGCTTTTCTGGCTTTTGCTTTTTACTCTTAATTCCTAGCAGTTTATCTGCATGTACTAGGTTCATTGCTTGACTGGGAACAGAGGGTCAGCCAACACATACGGGCTGAGTCAATGCCTTAATCTTCCAGGTCTCCAGTTCAAATCCGGCCTCGGACACTTACTAGCTGTACGACCCTGGGCAAATCACTAGGACGCTGTCTGCCTCGGTTTCCCCATCTGTAAATTGGGGATAACAGTTCGTGCCTCCCAGAGTTGCTGTGAAGCTCAAAGGAGATCTTGACCGCAGACAGCGGGCGCTATCGGAGGCCCCGGGCGGCGTCCTCCCCCAGACCCGGGGCTCCGGAACTCACCGATCTGGGAGGGCGTCAGGCCCTTCTTGGCCAGCTTGTAGATCTGCTCCTTCACGTCGTCCGAGGTGAGCTTCAGCCACTGCGGGCAGAGGGATGGGAGACTCAGGGTGAGTGACCCGAGGCGCCCCGCTCCCAGCCCGCCCACCCCCTGGCCCGGCCCTCGCCCCGGCCCCCAGCGATCCCATCCTCCCTGGCCCGGCCCCTCACCGTGGGCACGCTGCGACGGTACGGCAGAGCCGACTGGGACAGGCCCTTCCTGAGGAGACACAAGAGTGAGCGGGTAAGGTAAGGACGGAAACGTGGCCCGGCCCAGGCTCCAACTGCCCACCCAGCACCCCGTAACCTCCGTAACCTCCACCAAGCTGCCCGGCCCCACACGCCCTCGGCTGCCCGTTCGGGCCCTGGCCACTCACCCGGGAGCGTGCATTCGACCCATGATGGCGACGATCAGGCAGCGAAAGAGAGAGAACCGTCACGACCACAGCAGGAAATTGTTCAATCTGCCGGAAGTGACGTGTTCTTCCCGCTACAGGAAGTGACGTTACCGTATAGAAGCGGTCTGGGAGGTGGAGCCTTGCCCCAGACTGGGCGAGCTTTGGGAAACTACAAGTCCCGGGGGGCAGTGCTCTCGCGAGGCTTTACTGCGCGCTGGGCGCACGCCGGCCTAGCTGAACCATGGATTCCGGCCCTCCTAGGGCGGCACTGCTGGAGCGCAGAAAGGGCGCTCCACGTGGGAGGGCTTAGGGAGGGAGCCCGGGTTGGCTAAAGCTCCTGAACGTATAGACCCTCCCCCCAGGCAGACGCACTCGGGGCAGGCCTGCCTCTTCCCCTCCCCCGCAGTGGGTAACCTGGTTATTTGAGCCTGGGAGAGAGAAAAAACGCCTACCATTTACCAATGTTATCTCAATTGATTCTCACAACACTAGGAGGAAGGTGCTATTATGACCCCCATTTTACAGTTGAGGAAATTGAGGCAGACAGCGATTGGGTGACTTGCCCGGGGTTACACAGCTAGTAAGTGAATCGAACTCAGATTTTCCAGCCTGCAGGCCCAGCCCTATGACCTCGGCTCACTAAACCTAGCTGCCTCCATACTATTGGCTTGTACTGAGTTTGCAGTCCACTGAGGTCCAAAGTTTTTTCCCCCTACAAACTGCAGTCTAGGCATGACTACACTATCCTGTTTTTCTGTAGCTGATCTTTTTAAAAATCCAACTCTATGATTTGACATTTACATGCTCATTCAATTTCATCATGCCAGGGCTAAGGCAGTGTGGTGATGTGGGAGACAGGAAGACCTGACTTACTGGCTGTGAGCTCACCGGTTAACGTTAGAGAAGCCAATGCATTGGTAGGGGGTTATCATGGAGCTCCTTATACTAGAGACATCACAGGACCACTCCTCTGTCCCTAGTTTAATGTTCTCCCTCCAGGGATGCATCCCTTATTGGCATCTAGCCAGAAGCTTTCCATAAGCATCCTCTCCACTTTCCCTTATCATCATTCCCAGGGTAGGTCCATTGTCACACTCCATAGTTACAAGAGATAGCAGAGGCTTTCCAGTCCAACTTGACAGATAAGGAAACAGAGGCTCAGGGAGGCTAAATGGCTTGCCCTAGGACAGAAAGGTAATAAATAACAGGTGGAATCTGAACCTGGGCTCTCTTGACCTCAAGATCTAGTGCTCTTTCTGCCCTGGACCATAGTGCTTTGCCAGGACGCCAACTCATTTCTCTCATGGTTCACCCTGTGGTGTCATTGTCTTTTAACATAGCTATTGTTTTTATTGTGATCCTGAGCAAGTAACTGGAGGCCCGGGACTCTGCATGTCTCCATATGGTGTACAAAAAGCAGCACTGTATGAAAAGTGCCAGACCTGCAAAAGACCTGGATCAAATCCCATCCCCCACTAAGTGTGTTGGCTGGGCAAGCATTGGTCACTTCTTGGATTCAATTTCCTCATCTATTCAATGGTGATGATACTAATACTTCTTACCTCAAAGGGATGTTCTAGGCTAGGAATTCAGGCAATGCAGCATGGTGGAAAGAGTAAATGAATTCGGTTATCTGCGGTTATCAGAATGTGGCTCCACTCTGTCCAGATGATCTGTTCGTGTCCAGACTGTGTATGAACTTGAGCCAAATCCCAACCTCAGCAGGGTTCCCTTCCTTTGATAAATGAAAGCAATACTTGAACTGCCTCACAGGGTGATTGCTCATAGGGAACGAATCACATTAATGAATAGTTGGCAAGGGTTCCATGGTAGTATGAAAACCTAGATCAAAGGATTAGGGCTGAAAGGGACCTTAGATCAATCAACATTTATTAAGTGCTAGGGATACAAAAAGAGGCAAAGGACAGTCCCTGACCTTAAGGAGCTTACAATCTAAAGAGATCATTTAATCCAATCCTCTCATTCTATAGATTAGAAAACTGTGGCCCAGGAAGAAGGGGCTTTCCCCGAAAATATAAAACTAATAAGTAGCAGAGCCAGATCTAAAGATGTTTACAATGGCAAAGCAGCAGCCCAGGCTTTAGGGTGGCCAAGGTCTAGGTTTACATTTCCCTACTAAGTGCTTCACCACGCTGTGGAAATGGCCCTGAGGTTTCCAAAGTGTGGCTGGAAAGGCTTAAAGTCCAAGCCTACTGACAGAATATTGCTCACTGGATAATAAATTTTTCCACAGTAACTAACAAAAAACTAAGGCAGAGGAAGGGAAGTGTCACATTTACTAAATCACAGATATTTAGGATTACAAGGCCTTCTTATGGGTGACCAGGAAGACATTTAGAAGATATTCCTTTGGCCTGGAGAGTTTAGGAAAACCTGCCTGAGACAAGATGGCTAGGCCAGAGGGGAGGCAGAATGGTATAATGGATAGACTGCTGGCCCTAGTTCAAATCTCATCTCGGATTCTTCTGACCTCCAGATCCCAGTTTCCTTATCTGTAGAATGAAAGTGTTGGACTTGGTGAGGCCTTTTAAGGTCCTTCCCAACACTCTACCTGTGATTCTATGGTCCTGGAGTTTTTTCCAGGTGTATTCTGTGGCAACAGAGGGAGTATGTTGCTACTAGCAAGAGGACAAAGTTTTCTGATAAAAATTAAAGATTGAAAACTCAGGAAATTCCCTGACAAGCATCATCTCTTTCTTTCTCTAGCACGCACACACACATACACACAATCACTGCGCTCATTTGCCAATATTTCGAGCTTAAAATTCTAGTGTTTATAAGATGTCTAATGACAATCCTGGTCCTTTATTTCAGAAGTGTTTTTAATACAATTATAGGACAGTTACAGAGTCACATTTAATCCATTGAATACATTTAAGGTATTAAAGGAAATAATGTACATCTTGACTATCAACACAATATAATTAAAATATTTGGTTCTTACAGTTAATATGAGACCAACTAACCCACTGTGCTGGTTATTTCTTCATATATGCACTGTTGTTGTCACAGTTATGTGAGTAAATATTATAGGAACTTTAATCCATCGATTACGAAAATGGTGTGATACCTCCCTTTCCATTATGAAATAGGAATAGCCTGCAAATACCAGAAATAAATGTTTCTTTGTGAAAAATCCACAATATTAGAGTTCTAAAAAGAACAGTTAATTTAAGGCAGGATACTGAAATTTCTATACAGCCCTAATCTTAATAGAAAAATGAAAACTTTATTAAAGACCATACATGCATTAACATACGAATATACGTGTAGACGATATAAAGGTAATAATAAAAACTTCAGTGCAGGTCCTACGTTGAGTTCTTCAGTAGAGAAAATAAGAGGTCACTGTTCTTTAAGCAAATCATCATCCTCACATCTCCATCCACCAGCCAGCAGAGACTATTTTTTTCTGGCTGCCCATGAACAGCAGAACACAAAAATGTGGGACTAAATAGAAAGTATCAGTTGTTGTGTGAGTGCTTGCAAATGTCTCATTAATTAGTGTCTTGGCCAACTTTTGTTCTCACTTGCATTCATTTTTTTAATGCTTATTCTTAATCAAAGGTTTAAAATACATCTTTAGGAATTCAATTAATTTTAAATCTATCAAGAGTAGTGCAAAGAGGCTCAAGTCAGTGCTATTCCTTTCTAGTTTTTGGTGAGGGCTGATTAAATTTTACAAACGAGGAAATATAACACAATCTATAGTAAAAAAGGGACAAAAGGCACAATAATGAAAGAAGCTGAGAACATTGTTAGCACTTGTCCTGAATTCTAGTTAACTATACAGTACTAATCATAATATACATTTTCAGACAAGAATCAGATACCTTTTATATTGCAAAGCAATGTTTCAAAATTTCTATTTCTAGTATTTGTGCTATAAGACACTGTGCTATAACTGACTGCAAAAAGGCAGTACATATTGCTTCCAATTAATAATGAAATGTTTCACAAAAACAGTATTTTGCTTTCCTGGGGCTAAGGGACTTGTGGTTCTATTGATGGAATGCAGTAAGTCTCAAAAGCATCAAGTGAGCAGGAAAAACAACCTAAGAGCTCCTTATATTACATTTATTAAGTTACTTAGTTATTTAAACAAATGATAAATTCTATATGAAAAAGAAGAGTTAAGTTTGGACACTGGATCTGCATTTTGACCACTCTATTTACCACTTAGAAAGACATTTCAACATTCCAAAAGAAAGTCATCTGTAGATTCTACTAAAACAATTATTTAACAAATGGACCATTAGTGTTAGGCACCAAGTAGTTTCAAGTGTTCTTTCTTCTTTTCCCTCCCCACCTAATAGTTCCCGAGGTCCCCCCATTTACAATATGCCTGTAAGTATCATCCTTTGTGCAAAACAGTGGGCACTTTTCGCAGAAATAATTTCATTTGCAGGGTCCCTAAATCTGATTGTCCCTTTCCTATACCTGTTATTAATCAGCATATCTACACTTTCCTTCATTTAAGTAAATTCTATGTTTTAATCCTGTGTTATTTTTTAATAAAGATTTGTAAAAAACAAAACCAAATCAAAACGACATGTATATGTGTGGAGTCAGGTGAATCTACACATGAATGTTATTTGTGAAAAGTTACTAATTAAGCTACAATTTCATCTCTTTCTAAGGTGGTCCTGAACTCTGTTATATACATGTCAATTACAATGTTTACAGTAGTGAGGAGTAAAAACATAAGGCATGTTTCCCCACCTACATCTACGGTTAAGGTCAGATTAGAGTCTACAAATACCTCCTTACTAATGTCCTAGACATCTAATCAAGAGTCTGCTTTGATGATGTTTTCATAGTGTGCAGGAATGTGGGCCACAGGTAAAAAGCTGTCCCTTGTTGCAGAGGGATCAGAGCGTAGGTGCATGATGCGTGAGTTTTAATTCACTTCACTAGGCATAAGCATAGGTCTACAGTATTGGAATGAAGGTATTTTTCCTGTACATTCAACTTGCATTCACATCAAGGTACTGAGCAACTAACAGACATTGTGTGTACCTGACTGAATGGATGTCACAACTGTATTACAAGTGTCAAGTGGTTTTTCCATGGGAAAAGAATTAGTAGGTGCTGAATTCACAAAGTAAAGGCTTACTTGTGTAGGTTTAGTAAAAGGAAACACATATAAAATATTTGTTAATGAGTAAGTCTGGAAAAACCACCAGAAATGAAGTGCCAGGGAGGGAAGCATCTGAAGTTAAGGCACCATTATTTACAACTTCAATTGTTGGCACTCACTCTGAAAAAGGTTTTTTAAAGACATTGGACTCTGGCATGAATAATGCAAAAGCAACACTATCCATTTTCTTTCTTCTGTCAACCTTTGTACTATCCAGTAGTTTTTTTTTTTTTAAACCATGCTTTATTTATTTACTTGGCTGCAATGAAAAAAAACAGCAGTGGGTTTCTTTAGCTAAAATGATGTACCTTTGTCTACTTTGATGTTTTCATACATACAATGGTGACTAGGATGTAAAAAAAAGAAAAAGAATACATCAAATTCATAGAAAGGTGGGAGGCTGAACTGACAGTGCAATCAAACTAAGCCAAAATTATTACTCTTAATGGTTAAGGAAAATTGAAAAAATTCATTATCGAAAAGCACACATTTTAAGAAACTGGTAAAAAATTAAGTTTGGGGTTTGCAGCATCCCAGAGTAACTTTAAAATTATAGATGGCTCCCATAAAATTCAGTTTAATTTTGTGCTGGTTGGTCCAATAGATGTGCTAAAAATGCAAGTTTATTTAGTGTCTTAAATTCTGTCCAAGTAGGAAAAAAAAACACAAAAGTTCACAAGTCAGCAGGGTTCATTCATCTCCTCTTGCTTCCAACCATCCAACACTCACAAATATAGTGCTGCCGTCAGCTGGTACCATTTAACTGTCTCTTTGTTCAAATTGAAATCTTTTAGGGGCAGAGTTATTCCACCTAAGAAAAAATTCTCCCGCAAGGATTCCGCACTGAGCACACTTAACTGAAGTTCTCGTTGTCTCAAAGTTTCTTTGCTGTATCCACTGTACACAAGCTGCAGTCAAAAAAAAAAAAAGAAAGAGAGAGAGAGAGGAAAGAAGTAAGTTTGCCCTGGGACTGCAATAACTGGAGAAAAGAGAAGGAACTGCACTGCAGGGGGGAAAGGGCGCAGAGGAGTCATGGTTAGAATGGCCACAGGTGGGTGAAAAAAAGACTCTGGGTTTTCTTCAATGCTTTGTTTTTCTGCTGGGATTTGTAAACCATAAGATACGGGAGATTCTACCTCCCAACTGCAAACTCACCATAATTTTGCTTATAGTAAGTGTGATCCAATGACTTCTTATTTGGAATAAGGTAAAACTATCATATCTACTACATACCTTAGACTTCTCTCCAGAAAGCTATGCTATAAGTTACATAAAACGTCTCCTTGACCTTGTATGTCTAACTATTCCATTGAAAAATTGTAACAAAAGGATTGGATTTAGCAGGATAATATATGCCAAATGTGACAAGAAAAAACTGTCACAAGCAAGTTTAGCTGAAATGACTAAACATCTACTGAGATTTGAGAGATGTTTAGGACCTTACAAAGCTTTCTCAAATGACATTTTTCCAGTTTGCTTTTCTAGTATGCAAGTAATTCAATATTTAGCATTTAAAACGTAAGTATCTACCAATAAGATAGTCATGCATGGGGTTTTGACTCACCATTTCATTAAATGTTGGGTTTCTAGTTTTTCGTGAAATCTTGGTTTTACGTTTTGATGTTTTATGGGTATCTGGAAGTAGATATGTTTTTACATATGGATTTGGGTCTGCCCCATCTTCAGTAACCTATGAAGAAAAACATGTTATGAATTTTCTCTCCAGTGTATAAATTCTCTATATATTCAATTCAATAAGTCTTTATTGAGCATCAGACAATATCCTTAGGACGTGGGTTTGTAGAGACAAAAATGAAACAGTCCTTGTCCTTGAGGAGCTTACCATACACACAGATAAGTATACATAAAATATACCCAGAACAAAGAGAAGTAATTCTGAGAGAAGAATACAAACAGCAGGTAGAATCAGAAAAGGCCAGAGGTGATACCCAAGCTGTGTGCTGAAGACAGCTAGAACACTACCAAGTAGAGGTGAAGGAGAGCATTCTAGCCACATATGACACACTATATAAAAGGCACAGAAGTGGACAACAGAATGTAAAGAACAGGGAATGCTAAGTAGGCCAGTTTTGCAGAAAGTAGAAGGCACAAAGGGGAATAATGTGTGAACATCCTGAAAATGGAGGCTAGAGCCAGAGGCTTTAAATGCCAAACAGAAGAGTTTGTCCTTTTCCTAGAGGCAGTAGAGAGACACTAAAGCCAAAGCAAGGGAAAGACAGTCAGGAGTACTTTTCAAATACCAATCTGGCAGATTTATGTAGGACAGACTGGAGACAAGAGAAGATGGATGCAAAGAGAATGATAAGGAGGCTATGGTAATGGCAGATGAAGATAAGTGTTTAAACTATACTTGGGTGGTGGCTCTGTGAAAGAAGAAACAGGTGTTAAGTACTAAGGGAATGGAATTAAAAAGACTTGGCAACTGACTAGTGGGAGGAAGATTTAGAGATATCTTTGAGGTTGCAAGGAAGGAGGATGCCGCCACTGATAAGAAATAGGCAAGTTTGGAAAAGTTTTGAAGGAAGGTAATTTTAGTTTTTTGGACTTATTGAGTGTGAGAAGCCTGTAAGACATTCCAATAGAGATATCAAGCATGGAATTAATTGGTGGTTTGGAACTGTAGCTCAGGAGTGATATGAGGTCTGGATAACTAGCAGGGGAAAGAGCATCTAAGAGGTGGTAGTGGCCAACAATGACAAAAGCCACAGAGAAGCTAAAAAAGATGAGGATAACTATCATTTGACTTAGCCGTCAGGAGAACTGATAACATTACAGAGGGCAGTTTCAGATGAGTGGTGGAACTGGAAGCCAGATTTCAAAGGTTTGGGAAGTAGAAGAAACAAGTATAGACTTCTTTTTCTAGAAGCTGATAGTGAAAGGGAGAGACACAAGAGAATAGCTTGTTTCTAATAGGTTTTTCTAAATATAGGGGAGATCTGAGCATGTTTGTAGGCAAGAGTATAAAAGGGAATGAGTCAAGAGACAAGCTCCAAGGCATACAGAGAGAGGGGGGCTGGTCTTGCCAATGAAAAGGAACTCGTCCTTCAGGACTGGAGCAAATGAGGAGAGAGCAGGGACTGACACTGAAGGTATTTGAGATAGTAATATACAGAAGAGAAGGGAAAAGGGAGATCCTGAAGGGTGGCCTCAATTTTCTCAGTAAAGTAAAAGGTGAGGTCTTCTGCACATGGAAATGGAAGGAAAGTTGAGGAAGGAGAGAAGGACTGGCACTGACACTGTGGGGAATACAATGGGAAGTCACTTAGGGATGAGTAAAAGCACTGCCATACACCAGTGATGCCCTGACGGTAACTGTCAGATTAAGTCTGTGTTGGAATGTTCTGTCTCCCCTTTCCTTTAGATGAGGCTACGGAGTGAGTCAAGTCTGACTCCTGGGGATGGAATCACTCACTATCTGGAGAGCTAAATGCCTGATCCAAACTCCTGGCTTTCTCTATCCCCACCTTGCTGGTATTTGGGAAGAGAACTGCCCCTGGCCCCTGTCATCAGAGGACCTTGAAGGGCGCAGGCCCCAATCATCCGGAGAAAGCTACATCCCATGGTTAACCCCACCTGCTGCTCCCAATCCCTGTGATTCAGAGTCATGAAATGCTGAAGTGACAACCGCCTGCCGCTCCTGAATCTTTCCTGCGCTGTCATCCTCATTTCTGCTCACACCTACTCCTCCCCAACCTAAATGTGCTCAGTGCACACATGCTCTTTAGCTCTTTGCCTCCTGCCCTCCCCCTTTTCTGTGCCCTTTGGAATCTCTGGTATAGCATTAGGGAACTTCCCATTTTCCTATTACTTTTCCCTATTTCTTCTCTGTGCTCACAAAAACCTGGCTGTCTTAAAGGACAGGATAACTGTCTGTGGTACTAACTGTTCCTTTTCACGGGAGACTGCTTTTGATGCTTCCTACCTATATGACTTTGAGCAAGTTACTTACCATCTCTGGACCTCAGTTTCGTCATCCGTAAAATGGCAGGGATGGACTCTGTGGCCTTTGAGGTCCCTTCCACCCCCTGGGCTATTATCTTAAGATCAAGCCACCTAACAGGGCCAAGAGAAACAGGCCTATGCTTTGCTCCGCACTGCCACTCTAAGACCCTTCGTGACCATCTTTCAGCAACTTCTCCTCCTCCTCTGAAGTTCACTTTAACAGTGTGTATCACCTGGTCCAGATCGTTGGTTACCTGATCGTCTCTTATAGGCCCCCAGATCACTCTCCCAAGTTTGAAGGAATTCAGCAGATAGATGGCGGTGGAAATACTTCCTCCTCACACCTAGGAACTCCAATGTACACAGTGATGTCTGGTCTCCCAGTTCATCAAACTCCTTTTCAGAGTCATAAGACTCCATCTTATGACTACCAAAAGAGGTAGTCACGACTTAGATTTTACTATCACCAATACTGGTGATCCTCTCTCTACACATAACCTCATATTTCTTCCCTATCTCCTTCTACCTTATTCTTCCTCAATCTAGTCTTCATTCTTCATTACAGTCTGGAATCTCTTAATTCTCCCCATTCAAGTTTTACTTTTTTCCCTTCATAGTTGTGAGCCTATAAATTAGTCAATTCAATTATACGATGTCCATATTATCTCTCCTTTACTTCAGACTTTGAGAAAGAGATGGCATTTCTTCTCAAGGCCAGCCCTACTACTTGTCTTGTGTCCTTAATCCAATTCCACTCTAACTTCTCCAGAACCTTGCCCTCTCATCTTCAATCGATCTATTGGCTCTTTAACTACTACCTACTAACATGCTTAGGTCAGCTTGATCTTTTAAAACTTTCACTTGATTCTTCTATTCCCAGTTTCCTACATTCCTCCTCCCACTCACTGCCAAACTGCCATAAAGAACTGTTTAAGCTCACTGCCTTTACTTTACCCCCAACTTGCTTCTCAACCCTTTGTAGTCCATCTTCAGACCTTACCCCTCCTACTGTCAGTACTCTCTGAAAGTTAACAATGACCCTGCATAGGGGCAGCTAGGTGGCGCAGTAGATAGAGCACCGGCCCTGGATTCAGGAGGACCTGAGTTCAAATCTGGCCTCAGACACATGACACTTACTAGCTGTGTGACCCTGGGCAAGTCACTTAACCCCCACTGCCCAACCAAAAAAACAAAACAAAACAAAACAAAACCACACACACACACACACACACACACACAACAAAAACAATGACCCTGTATATCTCTTGAAAGCTCAGGATACAGTCAATCATCCTTTCAATTCTGACTGTTTCCTTGGCATCCCTAACACCTCCTTCTCCTGGTTTTCCTGCCTGACTATTCATTCTTAGTCTCTCTTGCTAAATTACCATCTATCTTTTACCTGACAATGTCCAAGGTGCTATCTTATACTCTGATCTCTTCTATCTCAGTATTTGTCCTTTGGCTGTCTTATCAGTTCCCACAGTTCCAATCCTTATCTATACACAGATGATTTTCATTTGTATATATCAAACCCTAATTTCTCTACATTGTCATCTACCTGTTGAATATCTCCACCTAGAGATCCTACATTAACAGTAACATTAACAAGAATGACCGTATTCTCCCTAAACCTGTCCCTAGAATAACCTTTCCTGTTGATGGAGCTACTATCCTCTTAGTGAGTGGCTATGGTTCATAACCTTGGAGTAATCTTATTCATATTCAGTCAGATGCCAGGGCATGGTGATTTCACCTCAGTAATATTTTTTTTTTTACCCATCATCTTTAATCCATTCTCAACTGCTATGGCCATTAGAATGACCTCTTACTCTCTCTGCTTTCATTCTTTATTCTAATTTTGGCACAAAACTGCCAAAATACTCTTCTTAAGGTAGAGGACTGATCATATCACTCTCCTCCTCAAAAACCATTAGAGGTTCCCCACTTCTACAATAAAATACAAAATTCAAGTGGGGATTTAAAGCCCTTTACTCTGATGCTTCCAGCTGCTTTTCTAGTCTAATTTCCTATTAACATCACTATCATACACACTACTTTTAAGTCAAGCAAATATACTAGCTTTTTCCTGAACTCACCCTCATCCTGTGATACATTTGGAAACATCATCCTGGATGTTTTTCCTTATTATCATCCCCCAGAATCCTTCTCTGCCTCAATTCTCAGCTCAGATGCCACTTCTTCTGTAAAGCTCCTAATTGTTAGCGCTCTCTCCCTCTTAGCTGTTCTGTTAAGAGCAGATTACAAGAGTTGAACTGTAGGTAAGTTCAATGTGGGGAATAATAAACGTCTGTTGATTTGAAATATATAGCATTATAAAAACAAAAAATTGAGATAAATGTTTTAGAAGATGTGGGAAAATTGGAATGCATTGTTGGTGGAGTTGTGTGAAATGATCCAACCATTCTGGAGAATAATTTGGAACTATTCCCAAAGGGCTATAAAACTGTGCATACCCTTTGACCCAGCAATAGCACGTATAGGGCTGTATCCCAAAGGGATCATAAAAATGGGAAAAGGACCCACATGTACAAAAATATGTACAGCAGCTCTTTTTGTGGCAGCCAAGAACTGGAAATTGAGGGGATGCCCATCAGTTGGGGAATGGCTGAACAAGTTGCGGTATATGAATGTGATGGAATACCTATTGTGCCATAAGAAATGATGAGCAAGCACACTTCAGAAAAACTTGGAAAGACTTGTACGGACTGATGCTGAGTGAAGTGAGCAGAACCAGGAGAACACTGTACACATTAACAGCCACACTGGGCAATGACTAACTTTGATAGACTTAGCCCTTCTCAGCAACACAATGATCTAAGACATATCTAAAACTCTCATGATAGAAAATGCTATCCATATCCAGAGAAAGAACTATGGAGTTTGAATGCAGATTGAAGCACACTATTTGCTATTTTTTTTCCTTCTGTTTTGTTTCTTCTTTCTTGTGGTTCCTCCTATTGGTTCTAATTCTTTGCAACATGACTAATGCGAAAATATGTTTAATAGGAATATATATGTAGAGCCTATATCAGGTTGCACGCCATCTTGGGGAAGGAGGTGGAGAAAATTTAAAACGCAAAAGCTTATGGAAGTGAATACTGAAAACTAAAAATAAAAGAAAAAAATCTGAGTTTTCTTTATACTTGCTCACCAGATCTTTGATATGCATCACCATGATGAATAGTGTGCCATTTCGGTAAGAGACAGACAGTTTCACTGCTCCTCCTACTTGGCCAGAGGTAGGACTCAAGGGATTTGCATCTGAAAAAAAAATAAATATTGTTTATCTTTATTTTATTCTTTTTCTATGAAATCAGTCCAAGTTATAATGAATGAATGAAATAGTTTTCTTGTTTACGCCTAAATGAAGATCAAAGGAGGTGAGATGGGAAGAGGATCATACGTCCAGAACTAGAAGGGACCCAAAAATGCCATCTTATCTAACCTCCAATTTTACTGATGAGGGCCCAGGGAAGTGACTGGTACTTGCACCATACGCACAAGTTTCTGCAAGAAGCATCATCAGAAGTAGTATTGAAACACATGTTCTCCGACTCCAGAGCCAGTGATATTTCCATTTTATCATGTACATCAAATGCTTTGAAAACTTTAAAGTGCAATATAAGGTCAGGTATCATTATTAAATATGATACACTTCAATTCTTTGAAGATCTGTGATTTCTGGTGTGAGTGATTCCTTTAACAAGAATCCATCTCAATTCCCTTATGCCTTAGTAGATGAAAGGTGGCCAAAAACTCTTAACCTAAGGCCAATGTGGTAGTAAGCCTCTCCAAATTTAGCTAGGTGACTCTCTAGATAACATGCAGTCTGTTACCAGACCCATATTCTGAGCCTTTCCAGTTTTGTAGGACTTGACAGAAAATGTGTTTCAGTGACCTGGTCTAAGGTCAAGTCCATGCCTCAGTAAAGCATCAAATGAAGACTGTATGAAAATAAATTTGATAAAATAAAAAAATAAATTAGTCAACCAAGATATGGAATTGTTATTCTTTAGCATTTACACTGTTAGAAAGTCTTCCCCATAGAAGTAACAGGCTGGCTGGACAGATGATGGAGAAAAAATTCACATGTTTTAGCTGTAATAAATATAGGAAGACCAGCTCAAAATTCATTCTTAGGTGTCTTACAAAATGTCTTTCAGAAAAGGCAATAATAATGACAGCTTAAGTTAAATTACACTTTACAGTCTACAAAGGAATTTATAAAAAGCTCAATTTAATCTTTACAACAACCTTACCAAGACAATAGGCTAATATTATATTAACATTAATAATAAATCATCACAGCCAAGAAACTGCTGATTAACTGCTGGCTAAATGACTTGCCCAAAGTCATACAACTGTTAAATGGCAAGGCCCAAACTGGAAACCAGGTCCTCAGACTCAAGTCCAGGGTTCTTTCTATGTCAATTCAATGCCTTTCAAATATTATCTACAAAGAGAGAAGAACCAATTTTACCTGCAGATCTAGCAATTCCTTCAGCTTTCTCATCACGAAGTAAAGGATGGAAAAAAGTACAAACAAGATCACACTGTGTTTGAAGGGGAAAAAACAGTTAACTGTTAGTTTAATAATTACTAATCACATTGAAAATAAGTGACATATAAGACATTTATAAAAATCACCTCCGAAACATCTACTGAAGTAGTCATCAAACTCTGTAAATAACTGTTCAGTTCAATTTTTCTTTTGGCTGCTACATCTTTTATGTGAGTTCTTCCCAAAACCATCCTATTAGGAAAGCTAAAAAAGAAAAATAAAAGTTATTCTTGTGTATGTAAATCTCTCATGTAAATGGAAGAATGCCTGCCCCTAAATTATCTGTCTTTCTTCATCATGAAGTTTATACAAAGTCACAATTTGCAATAAAATATTCTAGTGTGTTCAAATTTGAGAAAGCACAAATGTTTTTAAGCAGTAGAGATAGGAAAGTTCAAAAAACTACTTTAAAACTTCCAAAGATGAATGATTTTATCAGTTGGCATATTCTCTCCACATTAAAGAAAACTGTTTTATGAGTTGCTATAGCTAACAAAAATCACCAGGCAAAGAAAAGTGACCAAACTACTCAACATATAACCCAAGGAGACCAAAGACAGAAAGGTCCAATAATATGGCGGTAGTTAAAAATTGGAAGGGCAGCTAGGTGATGCAGTAGATAAAGCACAGGGCCTAGAGTCAGGAAGACCTGAGTTCAAATTTGGCCTCAGACATTTACAAGTTGTGTGACCCTGGGCAAGTTATTTAATCCTGTTTGCCTCAGTTTCCCTATCTCTAAAATGAGCTGGAGGAGGTAATGGCAAATCACTCCAGTATCTTGCCAAGAAAACCCCAAGAGGTCACAAAGAGTCAGATATGACTGAAAATGACTCAACAACTTTTTTCCAATTGACTGTGGAATGGCTAAACAAAATGGCATATAAATATAGTAGACTATTACTTTACAGTAAGAAATAAAATGAGTTCAGAGAAATATGAGAAAACTTATACAAAACGACATAGAATAAAATAAGCAGAAGCAGAAGAACAATATACCCAGTGACTACAATGTAAATTTTTAAAAACAAATCATTAAAAGGAAGCCAGTATTTCCAGAGATGATGGTCAGAAAAACAAAATGAATCAATAAAATTTATTTTAAAAAAAAATCACCTGGTAAAATACTGTAATAACCTAACAACGGATCCTCGATCCTCCTCAAACTTTCCGCCACCAATCTATCCTTTATATCACTGTCAGTCTAATTTTCCTTATAAATAGATCTTATCAAGTTATTCCTTTACTCAAAAATTTTTCAATGACTCTATTCTTCCAAACTTCTCAATTTCTGTCAAAGGTGCTGCCATCTGTCTGTTGTCTCAGGTTCATAATCTCAGCATTATACTGAACTCTTCACTCTCCCTTACCCCCACATCATATCTGATGCTAGGTTTTGCCATTTATACCTTATAACATCTTTTCAACTCTAAGTCCTTCTCTATGTTCGCACAACTACCACCTGAATTCAGACCCTCATCATCTCTCACCTAGATTATTTCCAAATCCTCCTGCCTCAAGTATCTTACCACTTAGCAGTGACTGGCACATAATACTATATAAATGCTTATTCCCTTCTATCTTACAAACTGTTGCCAAAGTAATTTTCCTTAAGCATAAATCTGATCATGTCACTTCCCTACTTAACCACTATCAGTGGCTCTTTTTATTCATAATAAAGTATAAACTCCTCTGTTTAGCTTGTAAAGCCATAAACAACCTGCACTCAACCTATATTTCCAGCTCTATTGAACATTACTCTCTCTCCTGAAATCAACAGTCAGAAAAGTCTTTCTGTTTCTTACCCATGATACACAATCTGCTAATTCTGTGCCTTTGCACTGGCTGACCCTGTATAGCTGGAATGGACTTCTTCCTTCCTTCCATATCATCATCTCCCTCCTCAACATAGCTAGCATTTATATAGCATTTTAAAGTTTGCAAAGCACTTCACAAAAATTTCACTTGATCCTCACAACAATCTTGGGAAGTAGGTGTTTCCCACATGCTATTATCATCATCATCCCTATTTTACAGATGAGAAAACTGAGGCAGAGATTAAGTGACTTGCCCAGGCTCACACTGTAAGTATCTGGAACAGGATTTGACGTTCCTGAGTCTAGACTCAGTGCGCCATCCATTGTGCCACCTAGATTCATAGAGTCCTTTTCTTTAAGATGCAACTCAAAAGAACTGAGTCAAAGCTATAAGAATACAAGTCATTCCCCAATTAATAAATGGTCAAAGGACACGAACAGGCAGTTTTCAGATGAAGAAATTAAAGCTATTTGTAATCACATGAAAAAAGGCTCTAAATCACTACTGATTAGAGAAATGCAAATCAAAACAACTCTGAGGTACCACATCACATCTATCAGATTGGCTAATATGACAAAATTGGAAAATGATAAATGTTGGAGAAGAAGTGGGGAAATAGGAACATTAATACATTGTTGGTGGAGTTTTGAACTGATCCAACCATTCTGGAGAGCAATTTGGAACTATGCCCAAAGTGCTATAAAAATGTATATACCCTCAACTGTATATGCTCTCAACTACTAGCGCCCTCTTTCCCAAACTGCCATGAACATTTGAATTCATTATATTTATGCTGTCTTTTTTATATGTATTTGTCTCTTCCAATAGAATGGAAGATCACTACCATTAGGGAAGGTTTCCTTCTTTGTCCCCAGCACCACGTGCAGTACCTAGCACATATTAGGTACTTAAATAAATGCTTATTGACTGATTGGTCCCTCCATAAAATTTAAACTCTCTTGCCAACCATTCGAGGACCTTCACAACTTGGTGCCTTCCTAGGTTTCCAGTTAAGTTGGTCTACTTTCTGCTCCCCAAATACAATTCTTCCTGTGTTTGTAATTTCCTCCTTCCCCAGTTGTACCCAGAACCCCACCAATTCCTTAAAAACCCAACTCAAATGATCTTTTTATCTCATCAAACTTTCTCTGATTAATAACCTTGCCACTAAGATTTTAAGTACTTTGCTTCAATCCAAACGAATTAAATTCAGCAAATACTTCTTGTTCACTTGTGTCTGACTCTTCATGATGCTATTTGGTGTTTTCAGATACTGCAGTGGTTTGCCATTTCCTTCTCCAGATCATTTTACAGATGTGGAAACAGACTCGCCCAGGGTCAGACAGCTAATAAGTGTTTGACGCTGAATTTAAATTTAGGCTTTCCTGACTCCAGGCCCTGAGCTCTAACCACTGTGCCACTTAGATGCCCCCAACACTTACTTATTAGGTATCCAAACAGTCCCTGCCCTTGAAGACATTTACATCTACTAAAGGATACACATAAACAAATTAGTAGTACAGAAGGATAAATGGGAAGGAAGAGAGCACTAATAGATCAGAGAGGTAGCCCCTGAACTAAATCTTGAATGAAGACCAGTTCTGTAAAAATCAGATCTAAGAAGGCAAGCAGGGCAGCTTGGAACAATGAATGGAGGTGTGAGATGGAGTGTCAAAGTTAGGAAACATGTTGCTAGTACTCCAGTTTGACTGGAATATAGACTGAGTAAAGGGGAGCAGTTTAAAATAAGTTTGAAAGGTATGTGAGATCTTAAGAAATCATAAATAAAAATTGCCCAGATCTATTAGAACCAAAGGGCAAAGTGAAAACAGAATCTATCTCCTTAAAGTCCAGAAGGAAAACTACCAGTAATGCCATAGCCAAAATCCAGAGCTCCCACATAAAAGGAAAAAAAGCTGAAAACATCCAGAAAGAAGGAACCACAATAAGGACCACACGAGATCTGGTAACCTCTACTACAGAAGGGAGATCTTATAATACAATATCCTAAAAGTCAAAGGTAATGAAGAATAACTTAACCTTACCAAGTTAAGTTATAGGGGAAAAATGGAATTTTAATGGAATAAAGGACTTTCAAGTACATGAGAAGACACCTCTAACCTACCTCTCTGTAGAGGTGGGAGATCCACAGTCATCGTCCCCACCCCCCCGAAAGTCCCTCTAATTTTATTTTCAAACAAATCCATTATCACCTTAATACATAAACTGGTATAACAGTGATATCCCAGAAATGAAACTTGTTTATAAGACTAATTTTATTCCTTAGCTACTTACAATTTTTCACAGTTGTTAATACATTGCACATGTTTTAGGACTTTCTCAATATACTAATTAATTGTGCTGCCTCGCAGAAGGAGAAAAAGAAGAGGACACCATGGCAATGTAAGAAACAGAAAACATCTGTAACTTTAAAAAAAAAAGCAAATAATATGAAATGAAGACTCATGGTTTCACACGGAATGTTCTTTGTGTATTAATATACTTTTTTTGGTGTAATAGTTCAAAGAAAAAAATTTTAAGTAATGTATAAGCCACATTATTGAGAGCTTTAAAAGTGCCATTTTATCTTCTAGACAACAGGTAATCACTGAAGTTTCTGAAAGATTAATGACATGGTCAGACTTATGGCTTAGAAAGCTATATTGGCAGCAATGGAAAAGGTGAATTTGAGAGGGAAGATAACAGAAACACGGAGATTAGAAAGTTCAGGGAAGAGGCAAAGAGGGCCTGAAGAGGGGTGGTGTCAATGTGAGTGGAGATAGAAATGTCAAGAAATGATAGCTTATGAGGGAGAGGGAATATTTGTAGGCAACTCCACGATTATGAACCTAGGCGACTGGTAATGGTAATGTATTCAAAAGAAATAGCGAAGTTTGTAGGAGGTTATGAAGTGGAGGTGTGTGGAATTTGTATCTAATACAATTTTCCTGTCATATTTGTCAATTACAATTATCTGTGGGTGCTCTTGTTTGAAATGTATTACCACACCTCCCCCTCCCTAAAATCCTCCAAAGCTAAGCTCAAGCACCATTTTTTATATGAAGTCTTTCCCAATGGTACTGAAAGTTAGTGCTTCCTACTGAAAATGTACTTATTTTGTATACGCTTGTATATACACATGCTGTTTCGCTAATCAAATGTAAACTACTTGAGGACAGGAAGTATTTTCCTTGTCTCTTCTCCTCACTCCCATAACACAGTGCTCACAAAAGGCACTAAATGTTTGCTAATTTTAATTTGGTATATCATCTTTTGATGATAAGCCTCTCCCAAATGGGTTAGGCGGGTGCGTAAGAAAGCACTCAGTCCACTGTTACTGTCAGTAACACACCCAAGTATTTCCAACCTAGTAGGATCTGTCAAAGCTTATATTCTTTCTTCTTACCCATGGTAGATTTGTAATAAATGACTGCTGAATTGAGAACCCAGGCTTTTAGTTCCATGCCATGATAAGGCTTTGGAAAAATACTTTAATAAGGAAATTATCCTTTATCAGAACTAAATTTAGTTTTCAGTTTATTACAGGTACTGGTAACAGTTCAATTTTTTTCTGCTTCTGTCTTTTGTTTCACTTAAAATTATTTTTTCCTGCTTGAAACTGTGTTTAATTTTTTAAAAAATGTATTTTGTTGATGACTTTCATCTTTTGATCACAGGCATTTCTGGAAAAATTTCTCCAACCCTTGGGTCCAGACTGAAATCTCTCTCATATCAAAGAGAAAAAAATTAAACAAAAATAGCATGTTTAATTTTTTAAACTGCTGAAACCCCCTTTGGAAGAAAGTGGGACATATTGCCTAAATAAGTCAATTATCACCTATTAGCTTTTTCCTCAAGGCTCTGTCCTTGGTGCCAAAAAAACAACAATCTCAAAACCAAACCACATGTAATTTTCTATATTTATTACTTTAGCCATTCCTAAATGCAGGGGGAAAAAACCTCATCTATCTTCTATTTTAATTATCTTATCTAGCTATGATCATAGGCCTCCAATAAAGCCTTAAGCTACTGGCCGATCAGGCATGATACATAGGTGACCATGAAAGTGATGCTAGCTGTATACACACACGTATGTATGTGTGCATGCATGCATGCATGTTATGTATCTCAGGTAATATTTATTCGTAATTACTGGTATTCTTAATAGCCACTTTAATACATATTTTTTCTCTGAAGTCACAAATCTTTATAATTATAGGAGTAGTCATAGAAAAATGATATTGAAGCGGCTGTTACGATCACCAGTAAAATTTAAAAAAAAAAAAAGGAAATTGAATGATAAGTTGTACACAGAAAGGGTTTAAGTTAGGGTGTAGTTGTTGAGTTTCAGATTCTTCGTGATACCATTTGGGGTTTTCTCAGGAAAGACACTTTGCCATTTCTTTCTCCAGCTCAATTTTACAGATGAGAAACTCAGGCAAACAGGCTTAAGTGACTTGTCCAGAGTCACACAGCTAGTTAGTGTCTGAGGCTGGATTTTAATTCAAGTCTTCCTAACTCCAGGACTGGCACTCAGTCCTGTGTACACAGTACACTGTGGATGTATTTTATACCTTTTCGTGTAGTCATGACAAAATGGGATTAAGAAATAGTCATGCTAATGTGAAAATAAGTTTAATATGAATGTATACATTGAGCCTATATCAAATTTACACACTGTCCTGGGTTGGGGTTAGGCGAGAGATGGGAAGAAGAAAATTTGGAACTCAAAATCTTATGGAAGTGAAAACTATTTTAGTTCAAAACTAAAAACAAGTAAATAAAATTTAAAAATATGTAGTCATTGTTAGCACATAGGAAAAGAACTGATATCTTGCTTAAATACTCTGGATCTGCACATTACTGATTTTTAGTACTTAATGAAGACGGTAGGTAGGTTCCTCTTACCGGCCAATGTGATCACAGTATTTACTAAACAAGCATTTATCAAATGCTGAAAGGGGGCGTCTGGAACTGAAACAGGCAGCAGGGGGAGTATAATATCATTTCACCTGATATTTACTTGGCTGTGACTTTTCAAAATAATTCAGTTTGTCGATAGAGATATTAACTATCTCCTTACGCAATGATTAAGGACAATGAGTCCTATCTAGAATCAAAGTGTTAAAATAACTGCTTTCTGTTGATTATAGTAATAAATAACAAAAACTTATAAATAAAATAGATTTTTAAAGAAATTCATGTTTTCCATGCTTTAGATGTTTGTCACAAATTTTGCCAACATAAAAAAACCTTTTCAATTTCATTTGATAATATTAAAAAAAATTTTTTTTAATTTAAATAAAGAAAGTAAATGGTTGAGTACATACCCTGGTAACTTCCAAAGTGGAAAAAGAATACTAAGCTTGTTGTGAAGTTCCTGAAATTCATCAAATGTCCGAAAGACGAATGAAGGTTCAATTTGTCCTTCTCTCAAAATTCGTACTACATAAACCTGAAAAAGACAATACCTACAACTCAACATTACTATTATAACAAAGTTTTTTTCTTTCCAAACATTAGGAAAACCTGGGGCTAGGCTACCATATATAGTATAGTCAGTTGTATGTAACCCAGAACACAAAAATTTTTACACAGATATAAACAGAAATAGATTTGAAGTTGGGTCCTTAGAAGGTATTTTGTTCAACTCCTTCATTTTTACAGATCTGCCATCTAGTAAAGTAGTGACCTATATAGTGCTTTGTACCCAAAGGCCATTGTTTTAAATTACTAAGAGTAAAAAAGCAAATTAGCCATTTATTTCTAATATTCAAGGTAAGAAATTAGGGAAACAGACATTACATAGCTAAGCTGAAATATACTATAAACCCAACACTGTAGTACCACCTTACTTTAGTGGCACCATTTTTGGTGGGCACTTAAGAGGTAGACTTTAATTTGGCACCTAGGGTTTTATGGGACCTGTAATTGTGTTTTAAGGGACAAATAGATAGTGATACTCAAGAAAACATTAAGAGTACTGAAAATACTTAGGTTCCTTGACTTTGGATTATTCATTAAGAAAATAAAGATGACTTAAAATAATTCAGAAAATATCATAAAAGAAACGAAGGGGCCAGGAAAAGAAGGTAATAAAATATATATGTAAATCTACAAAAAACTCACAACTTACATAATGTTTATCTGGGTTGTATTTCTTATGGTATGTAAAAACAGAAACTTCCTTTATTCGACCGTCTTGTTTAAAGGAATATGTTTTGGGTGAAAATGAAAGAATGGGTTCATCGTTTGAAGGAAGTCCAGAAAAACGGAGTTGAGCAAGGTTGTGAATGAAGAAGTTAAACTTCGTAGCAATGCTCCCCAAACTTGATTCAATCAACCTATAGAAATACCAAGAAATTAAAAAAACAATTAATGCTGGTACATTTAGATGCCTTTTGAAAAGAAGAAAAATAAATTAATGCATTTCAAGCAAGGTTCTAGTTTTTTACCAGATACCCTTTGTTAAACAGATCAAGGCCCATTATAACATCTCAAGAAAACAAAAAATTCAGAATAGGTGACATCTGGATCATTTCTTTTTCACCATTTTATGTAATAACTATTCATTTTACTAAGCCCTAAAGAATACAGGACATTTACAAAAGTATAAGAGGATATTAAGAAATAAACGGTGTGAAGCCACAATGTTCACCCCATATTTTTTATTCACTGGTACACTAACTAGTAAACTGAACAGGGATGAAGGCTAGTAGCTATTCCTTTATTTAAAAATATTTCCCACATTGATCACACAATTAGAAATGCAATGGGATTAATTACTCTTCCAAAATGAATACTAGAAGACAAAAACAAAAGTTTAACATGTAGCAAAATATTTATAAGAGCATTTATTCTCTGTGGTAGCAAAGATTGGAAACAAAGTAGGTAAAAAGGTTAAAAAGCTGTGATACATATGAACTGTACAATAAGAAATGAAAAATGAGGATTTCTTAAGAATATGAAAGGATCTCTAAAAGGAAGCCAAAATGTTAGTAACTGAAAAACCAATTTAAGTCCCAAGAGAACAGATCAAAAAACACACTTCTCTGTTTTGGTCAAGTTGACAAACATTTATAAAGTGCATACTACGTGCCATACACTGCACAAAAAAACCAGTCTCTGTTCTCAAGGAGCTCACAGTCTAATGAGGGAGACAACACAAAAACACTTATGTACAATAAGACTGGAAAAACTGGGGGTAATATTGGGGAGAAGATGCTACTATTAAGGAACTTTGGGTTGTTATGTATCTTTCATTCTGGAAGAGGACCATGACATTAGGGAGGTGATGCCATGATTTGCAAGGGAATTGGATTTAAGTGAGGGAGGGCTATGCCAAGTCATCAGCCTACCTTTCTCCTCCAGAGCCATCTGGGTCCAGGAGTAAGACACAGGTCAGGATGACTGGAGATGGCCCTGGATGCAGTGGGAGACCATGGCCTTTTTAAGCCAAGGTCTTCAACAGGTCTCAGTTTGATCAATGCAAAGCCCATTCAGTGATCAAGGGCAGGCTCTTTTACCATCCTAGCCACCTTCCTTTGGATACTTTCCAGTTTATCTGTGACATTGCTAAATGAACTCCCCAGAACCGATGTTTGCTACATTTGGCCAGGGCAGGGTACAGTGACTCTCCTCATTCTATTCTTGATCTTGTTTATAACAATTTGACACATTGTTTTTCAGAGACATACCTCTTCATTGCAGGCAGTACATTCTGACACACAGATTTAAAGTATCTGTAATTGCACTGGTGTTGGGTACTCCCTCCACCGATGCAGATTTCCACACTTTCGCTCTTAATGCAGCCTAAGATCACATTAGCTTTTGATGGCGTAGTTTTAGCATGGTTGACTCACACAGAGCTTACGGTGCACCAAAACCAAACGGTCTATTCCAGACAGACTGCTATCCAGCCATATCTTCCCATCTGCTACTTGTGTTTCTTTTCTTTTTAATTTTTTTTCCTGAGGCAATTGGGGTTAAGTGACTTGCCCAGGGTCACACAGCTCGTACGTGTCAAGTGTCTGGTCTCAAATGGGATTTAAACTCAGGTCTTCCTGACTTCAGGGCCAGGCCCCTATCTATTGTGCCACCTAGCCGCTCCCTTGCGTTTCTTTTCTTTTTCTACTAAAGTGGAGAAGGCGCAGAAATCTGCATCAATGCAGGGAGTACCCAACACCAATACAATTACAGATACTTTAAATCTATGTGTCAGAATGTACTGCCTGCAATGAAGAGGTATGTCTCAAAAACAATTTGTCAAATTTTTATACACAGAATCAAATTTTATTTGTCCTTTGGTTCCTGAAATTTAAAAGATAAAAGGGTTACAGGGAGTCATAGGCTCAGGACTGAAATAGACCTCAGAGATCATTTAGTATCATCCCTTAAGTTTACCTAAGAGTAAACTGAGAGTCCCAAAAGTTGAATGACTTGTTCAAAGTGAAACAGGTAGTAAGTGACAGTGCCTGGATGCTCTTTCTCTTGCAAATAAACATCTTCCAGTGTTCCTAATATCTGTAAATAAGGCTTTCATTTCATTTGGTTTGTTCAAACTGAAGTACACCAGTATTAAATCCATCAAAGTATTAGTTTTGGCTCCTTCTCTATACTTAAATATCTCATGTTTTTTTTTTAAAACCCCAAACTGTATTTTTTTAAGGTTATTTCATACCTTGTAAAGAAAATTGTAGCTTCTGCATCTGTAGTTTGGGGCTGAAGAGCATCTCTGACATATTTCAAGTCCTGAATGCTTGTAAGTTCCGGTAACCCTGAAGGAATCATCTACAGAAGAAAAATAAAGAAAATTTGAGCTAAAAGTTAATTTTAAATCAAAAATAAAAACAAAAACAAACCCAAACTGCAAGTCATTTGGAATAAACAACATATATGGCTTATAGTTTCATAAGGACTGTTTTTAGGCTTTGTTATAAAGTGAGATTTTGGATATCATTTAGTCCAACCCCATTTTACAATGAAGAAACAAAGGTCAGGAGAGATTAAGCAACTTGACAAGAAATGCACTTCTCTCTGCTCCTAATTCAGTTCTTTTTACTCAACCCACAATATTTTAGGAAATGGGCCAGCACTGGAGTCAGAAGATCTCAATTCAATTCTTGACTATGACACAGATGAGCTGTGTGACCATGGGCAAAGTCACCTAACTTTGGTGTCCCAGGCAACTCTCTAAGACTATAGACTGGCTGATTAGCATCAGTGGAGGCTGTTTCCATACTGGCAGTGCCCTATACCCATGATACCACAGGTCTAACTCCTCCCCTCCCCCCCAATCCCTGCCTTAAAGTAAGGACACATTTGTGATTTTCTCAAATTTTGTACCCAAACCACAAATCTTATATTTAAGAAGTAGAAAAGTTACCAGTGAAAGGAGGTTAAGGAAGAGGTTTGTTTGTTTTCTTATCAAGTTATACGCCTGGCAACAGAGGTCCACAAACAACTGGAAACGAATGGTAGGCTTTTCACCCCCATTAATGACGTACGCCATATCTGAAGTTAGCACAAAAGGAGCCCGATCCCTGTTTTTAAAATAGCAAAAGATGCAGAAAACATGTTTAGAAGAAAGTTCAAATCATTATTAAAATGTGATTATTTATCAAGCTGATAGTGAACCATTAACTACAAAACTAAGGTAGAGAGTTTGCTGTTAGGCTCAACATCAAGCAGTTTCAATTCTGGCTATCTAAATTAGTAATTCATACATTAAGTGCACAACTGACTGAAATAAGCTGTCATGTACTTTGACAAATCAATGATCTCATCCCACAGAGATAATCACAATTTTAGAGCCTTTTTTGAGTCTATATTATAGGTATTTATAGAGCGACAAATACAAAGATATAACCACATACATACTTGCACAATGCAAAATAGATTCTGTTTTTACAAAGTATTAAATATAGCACAGTACAATTAAAAAATAATTATCAATCAGGAAAAACAGAAAGCTTATCTATCTAGGTTTAATCAGAAATTATTAACTCAAGATCCTTTAACGCCAGTCATTTATTCTGATTTAGTAGAATCTACACATTAGAATTATCTACTCATTATAACTTACTACATTAAGTTCTTATATAACACATGACAAAAATGAACTACCATGTATCAAGAATAATAGCAAGTTTGGGTGATAATTTTTAAATAGGAACATCTGTTTCCATTCTAAAATTCTTATTTAAACAAACCTTTTAAAACTACCAAACATTTGTGCGTGGCCCAAAAACTTTCCGAAATCAATGTGAAACATATGTCCTGTACTTCGTAGCATTATATTGTCGTTGTGCCGATCACAGATACCTAACACATATGTGGCTACACAGCATCCAGCACATGAATAGATGAAATTCTCAGATGCCTGTAATAAGAAAAATTGTAGTTATTGTCAAGTAGGAAAAAAACTATATGAGTTTGTTCATGAATGATCTTTGAAAAAAAATTAAAAAAAAAAAACAAACCAAAACATGTTCCTGTGCAAGTCAAGGTTTTAATAGTACATGTAACTATTTTAAATCTACTTGTAACCGAACCCTCCTCAACCCAATTCCCTCTTACTGCTAATTAGCAAAGAGATACTCCTAGCCTCTGAAAATATCCGATCTCTGACAACAGGATGTTTTCCTATCCATTGGCAATTTCTCATGCGCCACGACAGGTTAACTCTGTTGTTCTCTGAACGCACTGTTTAAGAGCTGTGGCAATTTTCATGCCAATTTCATGGCATGAAGAAGATGAAAAGTATATTCCGTGTTTTTTGTTTTGTTTTGCTTTTGGGGAAGATCCAGTTTCCCTATCTAGCACAGGGTAGAAATTTAGTGGCCACTCACTAGTCTAATTCCTGCCTTTCTTTAGGGAGTTTGGTGGCTCTCTCCCTCCTGGGGGCTCACCATATTGGGGCTGGATGTAAGTGTGGACACATGACTGGCTTTAGGCCTACCTCAGTTGAAAATTCCCAAACTCAAGCAATCCTGAAACCTTAAACTCCCTAGCAACAAGAACTACTAAGAGGTATCATCACTTCTGGCAAAAGGCATATTCTGATTCAGAAAAATTCAGGCCAAACAACACATCAGCTTAATTTATATCCCACAATATATAACCAAGAAAGTAATGAGATCAGCATTCGTTTTTATAGTACTTACCTGACATTTGTGGTCACTGGAGTACAAGTTTCATAATATCATAAAGCCACACAAATGTCAGTACAATCTGTCCTAAGTAGTCATGTATTATTTACATTTTACAAAAACGTGAACTAGGACAGAGAAGTGTGCAATTCTTTTGATAAAGTCATTTATCTTTGTTTTTTCTCTTGCCACTGAATCTTTAATCCCCATCTAGGACTCACTAGAGGATACAAATTGACCTTACTTATATGGCACATAAAATCCTCAAGTGTACAAGAAGGTGCCTATATTAATTCTAGTTGACGGTGATGAGCAACTTCCTAACAGCCACAGAGAAATCAAAAGTAGGAAAGATAGTCTCAGCTTTCCATTACAAATGCGGAAACCACATTAGAAAGCAAAAGTATTTTTTAAAAGTCCCTTTTTTAAAAGGTTGGAAAGATCTGTAATTATCCACCAAAATCAGTAGATGGTGCTCCTGTGTTAATAAGGTAAAATGCTCACATCTTACTAGAGGTAGGGGAAGCTGTTTATTCATACCACTAAAGTTACTCTTCGTAATAAAAATCAAACGATTATAGACTTAGAGAGGGAAGGGACTTTAGGAGGGCAAATCCAACACTTTTACTGTATAATCATATATCATAAAGGATAAAAAGTAAAATGATAATATTTCCCTGATTACTATTTATTAACTTTTGGTGATTAACAATTTTAAAAATGGGTATGATTAATTTCTAGTAAAAATATTCAGAATTAAGGTAAATGTTCATTACCTTTTCATATTCTTCTTCAGAGGGATTATACTTCCTGAGCCATTCTGCAAGTGGTTTATCTTTAAAGGATCCTGTCACTCCATATTCTACTTGGATTTTCCTGAGTGTATCTGAAGCAGGTACAAGCTCCACCATACCTTTATTTAGTGACAGTAAGTTAGTAGTGCTGAAATGTCTAAACAGGTAACTTTATCCAACACACATTTACTAAGCCCTTCTTCATGCTGAACACTGCCAGGACAAAGTTTAGCTAAGATACTTCTTGATCTCATGGAGCTACGGTTTAGTACAGGGGGTGGGAAACCTTTGGCATCAAGGCCACATTCAGCCTTTTTGGTCCTCAAATGTGGCCCTTTGACTGAATTTGAGCTTCAAAGAACAAATCCCTTAATAAAAGGATTTGTTCTATAAAACTTAGACTCAGTCAAAAGGCCACACCCAAGGACCTAGAAGGCCACATGTGGACTCCAGGCTGCAGGTTCCCCACCCCTGGTTTAGTAGATGAGTACTTTCAGGAAAAGAGAAAACCAAGATATACAATATTATACAAGCACATCAGATAGTTCTATAACATAATGCTAGGAAAGGTCAAAGAAAAGGCAGTAGGGACTATGGGAACCAGGAAAGGATTCACAGCATTTGAGCTGGGTTTTAAAGGAAGGATAGGAATTCCACAAGAAAAATGGAGGAAGAGTATTCCAACAATAACGGACGCTGAGAGCAAAGGCATGGAGATAGGAGAGTATATAGTATATTTAAGTTTGGCAGAATCAGCGAATGCATGGAAAGGAATAATAAAAGATAAACCTGAAAAGGCAGAGGTACCACATGTAGAGGGCCTTGAAAGAAAAAGTTTTAACTTTACTTAGCAAGAGTTTTAATTTTACTTAGGAAGAAACAAATCTATTGAATGTTTTTATTAAGCTGTGATAAGACTAGATCTATAAATGAGAAACACTGCTGGCAGTGGCATTAAAAGGATTCACAGAGAAAGAGAACAAATGTGGGAAGACCTTGTAGGAAGATAAAACAGTAGCCCAGGCAGGTGATAATTGGTGGTAATGGGAATACATAGATTGGAATGTAGGGAAACAAGTTGTGGAGGTAAAACAGACATGCCTTGGTAACTAATGAGATATGAAATGCAGAGAGAAGGAAAAAAAAAAGATAGCTCCCAACATCACAAACTTGGGAAAGAGGATAAAAGTAGTGCCACAGATAGAAATAGATAAGTGAGAAGAAAATGGAAGAAAAGCTGATTTGGGGGGAAAGCTTGAGTTTGAGGACCTATGAGGATATCCACATAGAAATGTCCAGAAGATAACTGGAGACATGGGTCTGGAGCTCAGAAGACAGGTTATGGCTGGAGTTACAGATTTGTGAGTCATCTGGATAGAGGAAGAAATTGAAATCAAAGGACTAAGAAGAGAAAGAAAGAAGTACTAAATCCAAACATGAGAAACAAGAAGCTGGGAAAAGGATGAAGAGCCAAGAAAGACAATAGAGAAGTGGCCACTCACTAGTCTAATTACAATACATCAACCTGCATGGAAATTTTAGTCTTCTAAACCTGTGCCAGTTTTGCTGCCTTTCTTTAGGGAGTTTGGTGGCCCTCTCCTTCCTGGGGGCTCACCATATTGGGACTGGATGTAAGTGTGGACACATGACTGGCTTTAGGCCTACCTTAGCTGAAAATTCCCAAACTCAAGAAATCCAGAAGTGTTAAACTCCCCAGCAACAATGACTACAAAGAGGTGTCACCACTTCTGGCAAAAGGCATATTCTGATTCAGAAAAATTCAGGCCAAACTACACATCAGACCACCCTCTATAGTACCTTATATTTAAAGGCTTTGTATATGTGTGAATGTGTGTGTGTATTTTTTGCTTTATATTTATGATTTCTATAGTGAAGAACTGACTCTATTTGAAGGTAACCTCATTACAAGCAGAGATATGGTTTGTTTGGGGTTTTTTTTGTACTTGTATTCCTAGAGTCTAGCACAGTTCCTAAAACATAGTAGGCACTTAATGAATACTTGGTAATACCCTCTTAGAATCTCTAATTTCTTTCAAAGCCTAGCTCAAAGTAGAACCTTTTAAATGATGTCTTTCCTGATCTCTCTAGCTGCTGGTTCTTCCTTCTCAGCACTACCCTGTATTTATGTTTGGATACATTTTGTATTTACATGCATGTGTATTCAACGTCTTTCCTGATGGAATTTAATTTCTTTTAGAGTAGGGACTGTTTAAGTTTTGCCTTTTAATTCCCAGAGTCTAGAATAGTGACTAGTGAGCAGATGGCATTTAATAAATGCTTTTTGATCTACTGACTATTCCTTCTTAATGATAATCCACAGTTAACTTCAAAGACATAACACTCTTTGGATTCTCCATTTACCTGTTTATGTCTACTAAAGTAGACATAAAGTAAACTTTCTTATTTGGCTGGGTCCTCAATCTCTTTCTACCCCCAACTGTGGATGTTCCCCAGTTCAATTTTGCAAACATTTATTAAATACCTATATTAAGTATAATTATTAAGTAATATCTATCTAAAATCAAGAACAAACACCAGGGCAGCTAGGTAGCACAGTAGAGAGAGTACTGGCCCTAGAGTCAGGAGGACCTGAGTTCAAATCCAGCCCCAGACACACAACACTCACTAGCTGTGTGACTCTGGGCAAGTCACTTAACCCAAATTGCCTCACCAAAAAACAAAAACAAAACCAAGAACATCATACGCAATGGGAAAAAGTTAAAGGTATTTCCAAGAAGACCAGGGATAAAGCAACAAGTGTCCATTATTCACCCTACTATTTAACATAGTGTTAACTACAGCAATAAGACAAGAAAAAGAAATTATGGAAAGAAACACAGACACAGAGAAAATAAAACTATTGTTTTAGGCAGATGATTTGATGGTCTATTTAATGAATCCTAAAGTCAACCAAAAATTAATTAAAACAATATATAAACTCAGCAAAGTTGCATGGTATAAAATTAAGTGCCTAATATGCACAAGGACTGTGCTAGATGCTGGGAATTCAAAGACAAATATAAAAGCAATCTATGACCTCAAATTTATATTCTGTTGGGTCTTGTCCTTTACCTCTTTTCTTCCTTGACTTCACTCCTCCTCATAGCAATCTCATCGTAACTCCATAATATATACTGATACAGTTGCCTACCAAATCTGCATGTTGTATGCTGACCTCTCTTAAGCACTCTCGATGCATATCTCCAAAAGTATTTAGGGCTTCTTCAATTATTTTCCCAATGATAGCTCAAATTAAACAGGTCCCAAACTAAACTCATCTTTTTACCTAAAGTCTTACTTCTCCTCTGAATTTACTATTTCTGTCTGTGACACTACAATTCAGAGTCCCACAGTCATAATTTGGGGGTTATATTTGGACAGGAGGAAAAGAGTAAGGGAAGAGTCAATCAGTTACCATACACTTTGTTTTATTTCTGCATCATCTCTCACATGTATACCCTTCTCACTAATCCTAGTGTCACTACTCTTGTATAGATGTATATGTCTACTTTCCAGGACTTTTAAATGGCCTTCTAATAGTTCTTTCTCCTACCTCCAATCGATCCTTCATTACACTGTCAGAATAATGTTTCTTATGTATAGATCTGGTTAGAATACGCCTCCATTAAAAAAAAAAATCAATGATTCCCTATTACCTTCCAAATAATGTTCAACCTCTTTTGGTCTGGTATTTCAGGCTCTCCACAACACGACACTACCCTACTTTTCCAGCTTTATCTCACATTTCTATAGTCTATACATTCTAGACTCCAACCAAACTGGACAATTCTCTGCCCTTCCCTCCCAGATAAATATTGTACGTGGATCCCACTATGCCTTGGCAGGAAATATATTTCTTATTACCCACACTCCCTTCTCTTTTATTTTGAATTACTACCCACCTTTTAAAATGCAAATCAAATTCCAATTTTCAGTGCTTGATCTCCCTCCCCTTCCCAAGCAGACCATAATATTCCCCTTCCTCTCAAACTTTGTTTATTATAACAACCAGTGTTAGAAGCAGCTAAGTGGCTCAGTAGATAGAGAATTGGCCTGGTGTCAGGAAGACTTGAGTTCAAACACAGCCTCAGAGACTTACAAGTTGTATGACCCCGGGCAAGTCACTTAACTTCTCTTTGCCTTAATCCACTGGAGAAGGAGATGGCAAATCACTTCAGTTATCTCTGCCAAGAAAACCTCATGCCAAGTATTGGTGTGTGATGCTTCACAAGGTCACGAAAAGTCAGACAAAATGAGACAATAACAACAGTGTAATGACGTATTATAGCTACCTGTGCTTAAAATCTAAACTTGTTGAAGGAAGAAAATAAATCTCAACTAGACTATGATTTAGCTGAGCAAATGCCTAGTATATAAGCAGGTACTTCAAATGACTGTTGTATTATCCATATTTTAACCTCATCTAGCTGTTTACATACCCTGTGAGATACATGATGTATTATATCCATGTTCAAGAGAATAAGTGACTTGTCAAAGCAAAGAAGAAAGGATTTTTAACAATTTCCATATTCTGGAGGCATAAGAAAAAGACCATAGTACAAGAGAAAGAAAGAATGAACAGAAAGATAGGAGAAGTATCCAGACACTGTCAGGAAAGACAAGAATGGATAGTTTCTAGAATTGAGGGATTGTCAACAACATCTAGTGTTAACAAGAAAACTTCTTGGGCTTTAAAAAAATGTATAGAGAGGAACTGATGTTGGTAGGTACAAATAAATCAATTCAAGAAAAAAGCAATTTAGCTATAGATGGTAGCAGGATTAAGCAGCAAAACTTACAAGACCGAGGAAAGGTGCATTTTTGAGGACAGTACAGAATCAACAAAAAGGAAAAGTTGCTAGAGTAGGAGAAATATGCTTAAGGTTCCAGGATCAGATTCTCTGGGAGCTAGAGCAGAAGTATATTTTATTGAGTTAGAAAAAAAAGATTAGGTAGTAAAAATTTAGGCAGTAAAAAGAAAATGAGGTCTGCCCTTGATGTATAAAGATTGATAAAAATGAACACTGTCTTTAGTACAAATTAAATGTCAAAAATTAATTTAACTTGTAAATATAAACACAATTGAGCTAAAACTCTCATATAATATACTCACTACATTTCAGTGAGCTAAACATGTTCCTACTCAGATAGTTTTCATGAAAGAGATTATACTGTTCTATATTTCTTCAGGCAAAAGCAATCCAATATAAAGAACAGAAGACTAATAAGATAAACTAATGAAATCTTGATGTGGACACACAGAAATGGGAAAATTAGATACCAGATACAAACTAATTAGTTCACCTCTATCTTTGCCTGTTGAAAGACACTTGAAAATGACCATTCTCAGATCCAGTCCCTCCTTTAGCCAGATCTTATCCATAATCTTTATCATTTGTAAAGCCAACATATCTTGCCGTAGATCTTCACCAACCTTAAAATGAAAAGAAAGACCACTCTTTTAGAAGTCTTAATAGACTAATGTCTTTAAAAGCTGAAATTCACTTAGAAGTGGTTTTTAAAAAACAATTAAGCTTTCAGGATTTTAACAATTATTCCAAGGGCAACGAAGGGAAGAAGAAAAACAAGAGGATAGAAATTTCTTTAATTCCTCTATAGGACTCAGCATATAAGTAGCATAATCTAGACTTGACCACCCTGACAAATGATGTGGATAAATAATTCTTTACCTATTTCAATCTATAGTTTCTTATTAATACTTTTTTATATATAAAACCACCTTAAAAACTCACAAAAGCCTTCATCTTTGAAGCTACTTCTAAAGGAGAATAGAAGGAAGAAAAAAAGGCCCAGAGTAGGCAGAACTTTGAGCAAGACTGACAGGAGAGACAGAACAAAAGTGTTTTTCTTTGCTTTTTGTTGCTTATTAACATTGGGTTCTTCTGTTAAAGCTTAGAATTTGGGGGTGAGAATTTGCTCTTTGTTTTATAATTTCATTTTCATATTTGTTGATAACTTCAAAATTCATTAAAAAAATTTATGTGCTTTTTTCTTAAAGTAGAAGTCAGCAAAACCATTAGGTCTACCCATAGGATCATATAAGAATTAATCATGGATAAAAGATATGATCTCTTACTATGAATAGAATAATAAGAAAAAAGAAATTGAGTGTACAAGTGGGAGAATGGAGCTGTGGCTCAATATATGCGCGAGGTAGCAGTAAAGTGAAGGCCTATGATCAAAGTTCAAGCATTATTTTTTTAGACTCATTGAAAATGTATACCATGGGCCTTTACTAAAGGACCAAGCATCATTTCTATATAAATCTGTAAGGTACTTCCCTATCCCCAAGCACATACTATTATATAACATATAGATAACCTCCTGAGTAACTAAAGTTTTAGTTAAAGTTCTAGTTAAAATCAGTGAAATATCTAGCTTGGTATAGTGCAAAATACAGTGGATTGGAAGCCCAAAGATTTGTGCCCTTGAGAAAATTAATCACTGGGCTTCAATTTTGTCATCTTTAAATGAGAGTGTCAAACTAGATGACCTTCAAGTACTTATTTAGCTCTAAATCTATGTCAATTATGACAACAAAGGCTCCTATAAAGTACTATGGTGGATACTTAATGTGTAACAGAAAAAATATGTAATAGGAAAAAAATTTAGAAAAATAATTTAGAAATAATTTAGATAGCCTAGGTTCAGATCAGAGTTCTTCAACTTACTATGTAAACTTGTGGAAGATCTTTCTGGACCCCAAGGTCCTCACCTGAAAGGGTTTGAATGAAGGATTTGAACTTAATGACTTCTAAACCTCTTCCAGTTCTAAATCTACAATCCCCTTTTACGACTTCCAATGTTGTGCATGTGTTGTTCACACATTTCTCCAAGGAGGCTCTACTCATGCAGAAGGTCTTCCTCTTATTTTAACATCTTAAGAGCTATCCATTTATTCTCAATCTCGATACATGACTACACCCTCAAGAATTTCTCATTACTTTGTGTCCTATTGCACAGGAGACAATGGAACTTGGCTGAAGTCAGTTAATGTTTACCATCCATCTTTCTACTGCTTTGGGTTATTTGTAATTTTAGGTCTTACAAGATTATGACTTTGATGACTTGAAGTTATGTCTACCTAACCTTTTTTTTCTTTTTCCCAGAATCAAGGAATATCTATTGCATGAAATCTAAACAAAAAAAGAATTCCCTACAATGGTGAAGCTCTTCAAGTGTTCCTGTTCACAGTAAGGAATAAACATCCAAAACGTTGCAAAATGTACTTAATGAAATTGACAACTGCATAAAAAAGATCAATCTAACAATTCCCATAAGAAAAATGAAGAGGAAGACACACATCTGTTTGACTTGATGATGATGCTCAGTGAGACTGCTGAATGAAATTCTCCCTGCAGCCACAGAAATTTGATTTTTTTAAAATCACATTTTTTTAATCAGAAAAAAATCTCCCTTTTACTCTCTCCAATCGCCTATTTGCCTCCATTAAGAATAAAAGAAAAAATCCATTACAAACATGGGTAGTCAAAACAAATTTCTGCATCAGCTCTGTCCAAATCTGTGTGTATGTATGTCTCATTCTGCACTCTAAGTGCCTTTACAATACTGTTGTCACCATATAAATTGTTCCCTTGAATTTGTTCACTTCACTGTACATACACAAGTGTTTCGGGTTTCTCTGAAACCATCCTCATCCCATTTTTTATAGTGCAACAGAATTGGATGACATTCACCTTTCTTATAGTGCAACAGAATTCCATGACATTTACATACCATAATTTGTTCAGGTATTTCCCAAACTGATGGTTACTGTGAGATTCTCATTATTTGCCACCTCAAAAGGAGCTAAAAATATTTTTGTATATTTTTAGAGTTTGTATTGCTTAGGATTAATTCTTCCCTTAACCTAGCCTCCTTTTAAATACCCCTTTTCCTACCGAATGAAATGTATTTCTCTATTCAGCTGACCAGTTCAAATAACTGAGGCTCAAGAGTCAGCCACTCTCCTCCACTTATTCTGTTTGTACAAATGTATACTTATTCACTGTGATTATGAGATAATTTTGTCTCTAACCTGCCCCCCCCTCAAAAAAAGTATTTCTCTTCCCCTCTCTTTCCACTGTCCTCTTAAGATCATCAAGGCATAACAGAACCACTCCCAGGCCCTTGTCTGATTAGATTCTTTTATGACCCCCATGATGATGACAGGGTTCAAAGTAGATACACGTATCACATATTTGAATGTAAGCAGTTTACTCTTGCTTAGTACTTTATCATCATTACTGTTTACCTTTCTATGTTGCTCTTAATTCAGGTGTTTGAACTTGAAGTACTTCTGCAGCTCTGGTCTTTTCATCAGGCACAAGCACTTGCAAGTCTTCTACTTCATTAAAGGCCCATTTTTTCTCTCTACAGTATTACAATTATATTTGCTGGGTGAGTTTTTCTGGCTGCACGCCCAGATCTTGTGCTTTCTGGAATATCATATTCCAAGCTCGCCACCCCTTTTTGGGGGGGCTGCTGCTATATCACATGTGACTGTGATGGTAGATCCTTAGCACCTAAATTCTTTCTTTCTGGCTGGTTTAAGCATTTTTATCTTCAACCTGGAAGCTCTGGATTTTGCCTAAAATGTTCCTGGGAGTTTTATTCGGAGATTCTTTCACCAGGTGACTGGCAAATTTATTTTCACTTTGTCTTCTGTTTCTAAGAGAATTGTATAGTTTTCTTTTAAGACTTCTTATAATATGACAGCTGGGAGTCATTATCTTCTGGATTTGTGTCTTCAGCTTCCCTGCTTCCATACTAGCTCTTTATGGTTGTACTTTTTTTAAAAAACCCATTCTTCCAGCATACTTAACTGAATTCACACCTGACATGAGGGCTAGATTCTGTGCACTTCTGAAGGAAAGGTTTGGGCTGGTTCTATTGCTGCTTTCTTTGGGTACTAGGTTTTATGTTATTCTAGGATTTCAGACCAACTCTTCAGTGCTCATGAAGGCATCCAATGGCCTCTGTGGTCTGAATTCTACAAATTCTGGATCTGCGTTTGGATCTGAACAATAGTAAATGCCACTATATTCAGCCCCTATCAGCCAACTTCGAAATGCCACTGCTTCAAACTGACAGCACTGTAGGATTCCCTTTGGTCTCAGACTTCTGTCCTAAGTTATCCCTCTGCAGGCTTCACATGTGGCTAGATGTTAGAAATGAGTCCCTACTCTGTACCTGTGCTATACGCCACACCACTACTGAATGCTTCTATACAGCCTTCTGGATGTTTCTCAGTACATAGGCTAAAGCTTGAAATTACTTCTTACTCTGAAATGCCACTCCTGGTTGCAGGTCCCTTCCTCAGTCCTTTCTCCATCAGTGATATGGAACTGTGCAGCTGGTAACAAACCTGCCATTTTGGCACCTGTTCCCATACTCTGCCTTATTATGGATCTGAGACCCCATAATGCCTGGGCACAAAGCTTCTACCTGGATGGATATGCTGGAATGCTCCACAAAGTCCCATGCTTCTAGCCAAACTTTTTCCAGTGTCTGCAAACCTCCCTATTTCCTCATGCCATCTTGGAATGGAAAAATGAATCACTCTGACCTTTCTTTCTATTTGCTCATTAGAGGTGTCTTCGATGTATTCTCTGGACCTATGTGAAGGAGTTGCCCTGAGGGAGGGGTAACTCAGCTCTGCTTCCTGCCACTTCATGATCTTGATTCTTCTGCCCTGAACATTATGTGATTTTAATAAGAGTTATAGAAAAAAACTTTGAAGAAAGTGTTCAAAGAATAAAATATTTTGTTGGAATGTATAAATAGTGAGAATATATATTCTTTAGCTCTCACAGTCAGTAATGTGACCATAAATCAGTCTTCTACAGATTAGTCTACAAAGTCTGATGGTTTACTCTGTATGTTTCTATGTAGGATATCCTCAAGGTATGGATAGATTTTTTTAAAATAAAGATTTGAGATAAAGTAAACTGATATCTACTACTGAATTCTCAGTTGTGTTCTGTGTGGCAACCCCTTCGCCAAAAAAAAACTATTTCATAATCATTTCTACTGTTTTGGAATATTCCTGTATTTGGGCTATCTTGCCAATCAATTCTTGAGTGCCTTTAAAACGTATTACTGTTAGCACATATTTGTTCTATTGATATTTGATCAGGACTCTCTTTCTTTATACACACAAACACACACACACACAATTTTAAAAAATGATTTTGTCCAAGTGTATGTAGAGGTGGAGAGAGTTTTGATCTGTTTTCCCTCTTCAATGGATTAACATGCCTAAAAGTTTCTTAAATAGGCTAATTCATTTTACTAAGTTGTATACTTCTACAAAATTCAAGGTGGAAAATAAAGTACTCTACCTATTAAAAATTTACCAGTCGAAATCAAAAGGAAATGTGTTTGGAGAAAGCAGTTAGGAAACATATCATCTATCATTTTAAATTTTCCTTTGTTAATGTTACTACCTAAATCTCTCTTAATGAAAAATCAGATCACAGACATCATCATATGATTCATCTTACAGCTGCTTTCCTTTTCTATTACTAGCCAGAGCCTTGTCTTATCTAAAAATCACGAGGACTGAATAATGTCTTCCTTCTCTAGTTAGTTGCTATTGTTTTTACCCTCTTACATTTCTGTCTCCTTCATTAGTACTTTTACCTGGATGGGCATTATGAGTTCAATGACAATATTTGTGTATATGAGAAAGAAATGGTCTTCCTTTTCCAGACATCAAACAAGCCTATTTCTTCTATGCTTTTGTTCTTCATTAGACAACGTGTAGACTATCAGGGCTAAATCATGACTCTCTCTTAAATTTGTAAACATTCTGTAGCTTCTATAAATTCTGTAAACATCACTGTAGCTTCTACTAGCCTTTCTAAGGATGTTTCTGGTTATGTGGAGCTTTTCCTGCACTATGTACAAGAGGCCCTGGGACATGTAATTTTAAAGACAAAGTTATTTTGTACTTTCCAATATGCAGTACTTTCCAAAGTAGAGGTTCTAGATTTAGTAATTCTAAAAAATATATAATTAGTTTTAACAAAAATAATCAAATCACCATTTCGGATACTGTTGATTCTGCTACAGACTAAAACATTCCATGTAAGTAATAAGTATTTTTCCATAAATACCCTCAGCTATGGCCTATGGCTTAGTCTCCATTTTTCCATCAGTACAATAGGGCTGCAGCCTAGAGTATTCTCTTAAAGGATAGCCAGCTCTGGGGGTTTCTCTTCATTTCTTTTCCTCTTATATGACTGGGTCTACAAATGACTAGCGCAATGAAGATATGAGATATACAGACAATGAGGTAGCTTATAGAATGGATAAACCCCAAAGATACTGTTAGTACAAAGTAATTTTGCTCTCCATTATAAGCTTAAAGAATAACTAAGAAGAAAGAAAGTATAAATGAGGCTAATAAACCCATGATACACTGAAGTAAACTACATTTAAGAAGTGGTTAGAAAAACATAACCATGAAAATAAAACATTCATTTCCTCATTTTTCTCCTAGAAAGAAGAACATCTCACCTTAAACATGACATTGATTTCCTCCCCTAAAGGATCAGCATTCACCATTGTGACTTTCAGGGGAACTGCATTAGAACTGAAGAAGGAACATGTCTGCAAATATAATGTGTATTAAATATGGGAAGATTAATACAGGAATGAGTATAACATCACACTAGGCATTGTCCCTTTATTTATGTCTTTAAGTCATAGCACCAATGAGTCATAGCAGTTGTTGTTATTTCTCCTTTGTTCTGGAAGAGGACCAAGACATGAGGGAGGTGATGCCAGGAGTTGTAAATGAATTGGATTTAAGTGACAGGAGGCTGTGAAAGGTCACCAGCTACACTTTCTCCTCTGGAAACATCTGGGTCCAGTGGCAAGATACAGATTAGGATGACTAGAGATGGCCCTGGATGCAGCAGGAGACCCTGGCCTTTTTAACCTAAGGTCTTTAACAGGACTCAGTTTGACTGAGGCAGATCCCATTCAGTGATAAAGCTAAGAGATTAAGAAAAGAGGCAGGGAATGGTCTCTTTTACCTAGCCACAAAACAAAACAAAACAAAACAAAGATCAGGGAGGAGAAGACCCTCGGGGGCTTTGGACCAAAACAGAAACAATTGCTATTTACATTCACTCTGAGCCAATAAGGGCCCAAACAATGACCAAGTGGGGCTTGGCCTGGGATCTATTGTTGGCCAATCGATGAGAGCCAGAGAGATTTGGGTTTAAGGTATCATCCTTAAGATAAAAATCTAGCCCATAAACCCAGGACAGCTAGTCAGGTTTCAGCAATCAACCTTTACATTCCTCTGGGCAGAGCACCTACAGGTAAGGGTATGATGGAGAAAAAGCAGAGCTTTTCGCATGAAACCTCCCACATTAACTCAGTCACTTTACTATGTAACCAGCAGGTCTCTGACTATCTTTTTTTTTTTTTAAATCCAGGGTTATTTAAAAAATAAAAATAAATAAGCCAGCTGAAAAAAATCCAAGATAATATTGTTTATAAAACTGTTTATACAACTCAGACACTCATTATTAGATTTCAACAGTGTATAGTTATCATGTTAAATCAAAATGGTACAGGTACCATATTAAATTATGCACTTTAAAAGCAACAGAAGTTTCAAATAAGTACATTTAGGCTTGATTAAATAAAAACTAACAATTACAGTTATCTAAAAGTAGAATGAACTGCCATGAATAGTAGTGGGCTTTGTTCACTGGAGGTCCTTCTACAAAGGCTGGCAAATCAATCAACCAACCATAAACATTTATTAAGTACTTACTACGTACCAGACACTGAGCTAAGTGCTGGAGTAGTAGACTAACCTGCCACTTACTGGCTATCTGGTGGAGTCTCATTTAGCTAAGTACTGAATTAATAGACACTAAGGGCCCCCCTAACTCTCAGAGTCTAGGAATAATCTATGATTCTTAGGGTTTTCATAAATCACACTGCAGACACATAAGCTCCTAACAACATCACAATGTTCACTAAGTATGAGGAAGACACTTGCCTTCCTTGCCCTCTTGGATTTCCATGCTATACATAATATTTAACACAACAACTAGAAGCAGAGGTTCTAAGTCCTGAACTAAGAAATTAAATATTCTGACGAGTAGAAACTGATTCATTTCATACATATCTGCTCTCTTTAACAAAAGCAAAAGTTCTTAGACCCCGTAAACCTTAGAAGTACACTTTAATGGATTCATTGTTTTGTTTTTATTCTCATGGATGACTTGATATTCACATTATTCCTAGGTCTTTTAAAAATATATTAATTCTGCAGTTGGTTTTGAATGACTTAAAATGGTCCACTAAATTTCAGCCGGGTCTATATGGTCCCTAACAAATAGTTATGATGAAATATGTACAGGAATTTTTTTATATCTGGGTTAAAAGTTATCCATATAATTATCAGCCACATCATCATACTTCTACCTGTCTACTGCCTTCTCTGTGCTGACTGTTTGAAAATGTGACACCAATATAAATATATATTATATCATACCTTAACATTCAGTTCTTTTGCCACAAGACTTGGATTGAGAGGGAGACGACATTTATTTCTTAAGAAAAAGGACTGTACACGTTCCATGCTCCTTTGGAGTACAACCTGTGAAAAAGACATACATCTAAACGTATGTGAAATGATCTGATTATCACTTTTTAATTGATACTATTTGAAACTGATCGATTTTGTTCTATAATTGCCTAAATCATGATTCTTTGTTTCTGAACTTAATTAGTTCAGAAATTCAACTATCCTGTAAGGAGTTTAGAAATTTAGTTAGAATTTAGAAATGCAGTTCTCTCTCCTGGTTTCTCCCATTGGTTCTAATTATTCTTTACAACAACACTAACGTGAAAATAGGTTAAAAAAAAAAGAAATACAGTTCTCTTTGTTAATCATTATTCCATTCTTGTGTCAAAGAAAATCTGTTACTCTCAAAGAATGCAGACATCAGGGAGTCTGGTCCAGTGTCTTTATACCACCAAGCTATCCTTCACGGATGTCTGGCTTGCTATCCAAAGAAGTCTGGCCCACTATCTCTAACCCTGCAAGTGGACTCAAATAATGAACATTTCTTAGTTACAAGAAGGAAGGAAGGAAGGGGTTTTTCTTAGACCCTCATTCTAAATGTCCAACCAATCATATTGTCCCCCACATCTCTGCTCTGTAACCAATCATAGGATTTCACCATTTATGCTACTGACCTCTTTTAACCAATCACAACTTGTTCCTCACCTATGAAGTCCTAGTCTTTGTTCTGCACTTCCCTAAAAACTATAAAAAGGGTAGCCATTCCTCACCTTGGGGTCTTATGTTTGCTGAGAAGCCAAAATCCTACTTATTAGCAAATTTGCACTTCACTCATAAATTGATCATGCTGACAACTTTGTGCTTGTTTACCTTATTGTGACCATAACATATGTAACAGAAATACATAAAAAAAGAAATACCAATGAAGGTACAATTTTAGAAGAAAAAGAAAGATATGAAAGTAGAGAGCTAGCTAAAGAAATAATGTAAGAGAATGGAATTAGATTTTCTAGATCACGAATGAAGAGCTTCTAAGCAAAACTGGAAAGCATGTAATGAAGACTAATAAGGATGCATTTGCTTCAGGAATTTGAACTCAAAATGAAGAGGAGAAAAAGACTCAGGTAGAGAATCTGTCAAGAGCTACAGGTATGACATAGAAAGACTAGATGTGTCTAGTAATGCACTGGAGAAAATAACTTAAAAGAATAGCAGAAATTATATTTGTCTCTTCTACCTATACATCAAATGTCCCAAGGACAGATACTAAACAAAATTAATTTGAAACATTAATGCAATGAACTAAATATAGTTCCATGGTTATCACCAAAACTGATAGGCAAAGGTTCATAACTAATACAGAAAAGGAAAGGTATACTTTGTTAAGAGGGAGTAGATTAGTTGGAAGTCGGTAGTAAATTTGCATTATATGTGAAAAAGAAAGTCATAAAGACAATATATACCTATAGGAAAATCCACGAACCTGAGAGTATGGAGGGTAGATAAGGCATGGGGAAGAACATTTATGTGAGGAAGAAAAGAAAGAGACAGAAGTAATGTTTCCCTTTGCCTTCATAAGATTGTCTCCAATTCTTAGCAAAATTCACAAATATCTTACAAAAGTATAATTTGTGAACACTTAAAAAAAAGATACTATCACTATAAGGCAGCATGGCTTTACTAAGAACAACTTGCATCAGACTAATCTCATTTCCCTATCTGATATTAGATTAGTAGATGAGGAAAATGCCATAGATATGATAATAATAGATGTGAGGAAATCTTTCATGATATCCTTGTGGACAAAATAAGAAAGGAATATGGACTAATCAGGCAAATCTGGAACTTGTTTAAAATCTATACCCCAAGAGTCTGGATTAATGGATTGAGTCAACCTAGAGAGAAGAATCTCTAGTAGCAATGCGTGAGGATCTGTTTTTAGTTCTATTCTGTTCATCACTTGAAGTCAATAACTTGGATGAAAGTATCAAAGTAATGAGTGTAAATGGGTAAAATGAAGCAGGAAGAAACAGCTAATACTTTGAATGACAGAATCAGGATCCAAAAAGATCTTGATGGGTTAAAATAATGAACGAAACTTATTATAATGAAATTTAATAAAGATAAAGTCATGGACCTAGGCTCAAAAAGTTAACTGTACAAATTCAGAACAAGTGAGATTTGGCAAGAAAGCTATTAAAATGAAAAAGACACTTTTAGTGGTTCATTGGACTGCAAACTCAATGAGTCAACAGTATTAGCCAAAAGTTAATGTGATCTTAGGTTACATTAACAGAAGTATATGTCCTCAATAAGAGTTAATAATTCCAATGTACTCTGTGCTGGTCAGCTCAAGCCACAAGTATTACATTCAATCCCGGGTCTTTTGCCCACGTATTTCTTCCTTTTTTGAAAAATACATTTGATTGATACTTCTTGTCTTTATATCATGCTAATGAAAGGTACTCTCCCATCCCCAATGTGTACCATCCATTTAAAAAAAAGGAAAAAAAATTAAACAAAACCACCCAATACAGTGACCCTTTCTGACAACACAAACAATATTCTGACCTATAACCCCTCCACACACACCTCTCCACTGAGAAGACAGATATGTTTCATTATCTCTACTTCAAGACCATCACTTGTTTTTCATATGCTCATTTTTTGTCTGGACTCATTTTCAGCAATATTTTCATTCATATTATTGTAATCATTGTGTATATTGTTCTTTTGAGCGGCTTCTTTCACTCTGCATCATTTCTTACTGCACAAACTATTATTCTATTATATTCATGTACCCCAGGTTTTTTTTCAGACATTCACTGTGCAATCAATGGACACATGGCACTGGCTTTTTTTTCCTTTCTACTTCTATTGGGTTTTAGTTTTAATTCTGCTTGTCCTTATGTTACTATCCTGACCACCCTTCCATATCCTTTGTTGCCTCATCATCCATATGTTGCCTCTTGCCCCCTAACTGTAACCTGAACATAAGTTTCAGGGCTGGGTCCTCTCCTTTCCCACTATAATCTAACTATAGGTAGCCTATTAGTTCCTACAAGTTTATTATCTCTATGCAAATGACTCACAAATCTATATATCTAACCCTAGTTGGATATTTCAAACTGAATCTCCCAGAGACTTTTCAAACTCAACATGTCCAAAACTGAACTCCTCAAACCCAAACTTTTTAAATAAAGTATAAACTCCTCTGTTTAGCTTTTAAAGCTGTATACAGCCTGGCCCCAAGCTATTCCTCTGGCTTCACTGCATATCATTCCCCACTTTTGCAGTCTGTAATCCAGCTAAACAGTCTTTCTGTTCCTCCTTCCCGACACTCCATTTCTCATCTCCATGGCTTTGCACTAGTTATCCCCAAACCTAAAAAGCAGTCTCACCTCACATATGGCCCACAGAATTCCTGTTCCTTCAAGACATAGCTCAAATACCATCTCCTACATGAAGCCTTTCCTGAAGCTCCTAAATCAAAGTGCCTTCCCTTGTAACCCTGTATTTAGTATACATTTGTATTTACTAACTTTATATTTATTCTATAGAAAGAGAGATTAGATACTTTGTGTCTTCCACTGGAAACTAAGCTATTTACAAGTAAGGATGTTTCATTCTTTGTACTTGAATCTCAGAATCTATCACAGTTCTCTGAACATAACAGACATTTAGTAAATATTTGTTGATTGATTTTTTTTTGCTATCAGAAAATGCAAATATGAATATTTTGAACATGTGTTCTCATTGTCTCTCCCCCCTCCTACACACACCCACACCCACACACACACATGTTCCTTTAAGTATGTGCAGGAGAATGAATTTTCAGGAACACTGACAAGACTAAATTCAAGATATCAAGGAGATTCAAATCTAAGCCAAGAGAAATAGCTGAAGGAGTTGGGGAGTTAGCCTAGAAAAAGAAGACTTGGGGGGAGATATGATCATAGTCTTGAAATATTTTAATGATTCTAACAGAAGAAAGATTTTTCCTATTCTTCTTGGCGCTACAAATAGGTAGAACTGAAGCCAGTGGCTTGGAGTTATAGTGAAGCAGTTTTTATCTCAAATACAAGGAAGAAATTCTTTAAGATTAAAGTTATTAAAAGGAAGGGGTACCTTGGGGAGCACTAAGCTTTTTATAACAAAAAGTCTTCCAAGAGAGGCTAGATGACTATTTGCTTAAATGTGTTAGAAATGATTTATGCTCCAAAGTTCTGAATGTCACTATGCCACAAAAAGTTTGTGAACATGTGTGTTTAATGTAAAATCAAGACTAAAAACTCCCAGAGAAAAATATGATTAATTAGAGAAGCTGTTCAACAATAGAATGAGTTATTGAGCTAGGATGTAGAAACTCTTCTCCTACAGATACAATAACATGAATATTTGTCCAGAATTGTTTAGGTAGGGCACCCAAGTTCAGGCTCTCATCACCTCTCACCTAGACTTCCAATAGCTTCCTAATTAGTCTCCCTATTTCTAGTCTCTGCCCTCTCTAATATCATAATGGTTGTTCCTAAAACACACATCTGAACATTCTACTCTCCAACTGAAAAATCTTCAGCAGATCTGTATTGCCTCTATGACTCCCCCGTTTGGCATTTAAATCTCTCCAAAATATGATTCATCACTTTAAAAATATCATTTCATATTACTCCCATTCATTGGAAATCTTTCAGACAAACCAACCAGTCTAGCCATTCTCCAACTTTGTCCAGATGGTTGATTCATTTCTAGAGCATACTCTTTCCTGCTCTTCACCTTTAAGAAAATTCTTAAGTTTCTAGCACAGTTAGGTTCTATCTTATACTACTACTACTATTAACAATAATAATAATAATGATAATAGCTAACATTTACACATCACTTACTATGTGCCAGGCACTGTGCTAAGTGCTTTACAATCTTATTATTTCATGTGATTTTAATGACAACCCTGTATTTACTAACGACAACATTGTATTTACTTATCTGTGTTGTATCTCCTCATAAAATGTAAGCACTTTGATGGCAGAGGCTATTTAATTTTTATCTTTGTACTTCTAGCACCTTGCACATAAAAGTCATTTAGACTGAACTGAGTTAAACTTTGTGAAAGTCCTGGACTACTATCCTATCACAGTATCTTCCCATAACACAAAGGAATAAATTCAGCCATAGAAAGCACCAATACTGCCACAATCTTCATAGATGGACGTACAGGTACATACCTGCCGAGCTGATCCGCTAGCCTGTCGGACTTTCTCTGCCACTCCTCCTAAAAGCTGTACAAGTTTCGTCTGCTTTAAGAGCTCTTCTCTTAGCCCCTTTCCTCCAATTGACAGGAAGGCTCCCAGGATATGCTCATATCGAACACCAAACTGTACATCATGCAGGGCGTCTTTCAGTAGCCTATTATAGCAAGCACTGCATCAAATCATCTTGAAAACTTAATGAAATTTTCAAAAATCAATTTAAGGAGATACATTTTTCATATTCAGAATTTTTTAACCTTTTAATAAACTCATTATCCAACCACTCTAGATTAGTAAGCCTTTAAAAAATTACGTCAGTGATATAATATGCCATACGTTCCTATGACTTAATTTCTCAGTATTAATACAATAGCATTTTTGTTCTTCAATACTAATTTTTTGCATCTACAGAAAATTAAAACTAAAGGTAAATTCTCTAATGTACCTTTAGTGCAATTTTAAAAAATCAAATAGTTTGTGAAACTGAATTCTTACCAATATAAGTAGTGTGCTATACGAATATTTCCCAATGCCCGGGACAAGAGGAATCTCACTAATGAACTGTCCAGATAAATTTCATACTTTAAAGCCTGTGGGAAAAGGAAAAGAACTGTTAAAAAAATCATTATTTTCCTATGAAGAATAGAGACAAAGACTAAACCTTTAATTTTATTGGTATATGGCATTCTCAGGTAAGAATTGCCCTCTCTCAATAAAGGTCAAACACTTCTCTGGAAGTTATAATCTTGAGAGAGTTGTTTTAGAGTCCTGAGGTTGGGGAGCATGCTCGGACTCTTGCACACAGTATGTCAGAGGCAGGACTTGAATTCAGATCTTCTTGGCACCAAGGCTAGCTCTCTATCCACTATGCCATAATGCCTCTTACAGGAAATAAGAAAGAAAACATTTATTACACTCCTACTGCATGTCAGGCACTGTGCTACTTACAACAAATTTTAGAGGCCTTAAGAAATGCTACCTATTATGCCATTGTGATGTGGGAAAAATAACCAAGCTCACTTGTACAAACTGTGGGAGGAAATCAGTTAGCTCATCATCACTAATTGCCTCAATCCAGTTTACAGCCAGGGCTCGCACTTCCTGATCCGCAAATCTGGAAAAATATGAAAGAATAGAGTAGGCTTCAATTTCCTGCTGGAAACACCTATACAAACATATTTAGTATTCATGCAGTATGTTATCTGTAGAGAGAGATATATGTTCCTTTTCTGGGAGAAAATTTTATCATGTCATACAGATTTGGTTTACTGAAAATATTAGCATTCCCAGAAATAGTTTAAGCATTCATTATCAAATATTTATTCCATAATACAGAAATTAATTTAACTCAAAATGTCCATTAAGGCTATATGTAAAACACTTGAAAATGTTTTACAAATATCTAATATAATTTCCTTTGAGAAATTCTTACAGTGCTTTGAACAGGAGGGTGATATAAATTTGATTCAAAAAAGCTGTGGTTTTGCTTATGTTTTTGCCTTTATAAAAAAAACCAAACAACTACCTATTAATTCAACTATTTTAAATGAAAGCAACAATCTTTCCAAACCTGGGTTGATAAATAGCATAAAGCATCAAGGAAAAGGATATTTGTTTGCACTAAGGCAAAAGGTACTTTTACATAAAAGTACCTCATTAAAAACACTAAGTAAATACAGTCTTACATTTGAACTTACTTTGAATCCAGCAGTTCCAGGGCATTCAGTGGAGGCAATGGTGGCCACTGCTGAAGTAATGAGTATGTTTTAGAAAGATTTGCCCATTTCCAGTTTGGGGCACTTGCTAGTATTTTTGGAAGGCAGCTTGGGTGCTTAAGGCAATAATAACGCTTCTCCCACAAAAAGGCTTTATCTTCTTTAGAAACTCTATATATAACAAAATCAAATTCTCAGTGTTATAATAGTACCATGCATCTCAAAGATTGCAAAATAAAAGAAATAACTCTAGAGCAGCCACCTCATGACTGAAATGCTGTACTAACTGTGGTGTGTGGAAGGGGCACTGGATTTGGTGTTGGAGAACTGGGTTTCAGTTCTACCTCTCACACTATTAGTATTATTATATCTAAAATAGGGATAATAATATGCCAGCTCATCAGGATCAAATTTAAAAATAAACAAAACACTCTTTCAAGTCTGAAAACACCACATAAATATGAGCTGTTTTCAGTAACAAAAAGGGAATGACCACAAAACACCAAATCGCCATAAATGGGAATCAATCTAACCTTCAAGAAAAGTCTTACTTATAAAAACAGTTTTAAAGAAATGAAGTTTTATCATATTCAAGTACATAAAGAACAATTTTTGATAGAGAAAGAAGTTATCATGGCATTTAACAGGAAGAACATTAGACTTGAAGTTGGCAGACCTCTGACTCTGAATTTTGCCTGTACTAATTACTCTTCAAGCAGCTAGGTAGATAGAGCACTGGGCCTGGAGCCAGAAGACCCAAATTCAAATCTGGCCTCAGATATTTACTACCTGTGTGACCCTGGGCAAGTCACTTAACCCTGTTTCCCTCAGTTTTCTCATCTGAAAAATGAGCTGGAGAAAGATATGGCAGCAAACCACTCCAGTATCTTTGCCAAGAAAACCCCAAATGGAGTCATGAAGACTCAGACATGACTGAAATAACTGAACAATGACAAAAATTATTCCCTGGGTGAGATGGGATAGGTCCCTTAACTTTTGGAAACTGAAGTTTCTTGCAAAAACAAGAGAATGGGAATTGATGATCTCTAAGGTCCCTGCCAGTTCTACTACTATGAAAACTAGCTATATATCCTACTGGATTATAATATGTGTTTGAAATCAATTATTAACCTATGAAGTAGACTAAATATTTTCCTTTGCTTATGACATTCATTTTCTTAGCAACATCCATCTTTTCTGCTGTCTCTCATGAATAGGACCAAGGTAAGGTAAATAAATCAATAGCCACCTATTATGTGTCAAGGACTGGGACATGATGACAAAAATAAAGTCCTAGTCTCAGCCCTAAAGGAACTTACTCTCAAAGGAGGAAAGCAAATCAAATACCAGGTAACTTTGGAGAGGAAGGCAGTACTTTTTAATCTGGCTTGCAACTTCATTTATCACTTAACGGAAATTTGCCTTTTCCAAAGTTAACAATTATCTCTTAATTGAGAAATCAATTCTTATCATTTTCAACTTATTTGTGGCATCTGACCATCTTGTCCTCTCAGAGTTTTTATGACATTATATTCTCCTGATTTTCCTGTCTAAAAAATCTTCCCACTCTCCTTTGCTGGATAATTATCCATAGTCACATGCCTAACTGTGAGTGTTCCCCAATGTTCAATTCTAGATCCTTTTCTTTCAGTAACTACATCAGCTCCTATGAGTTGAATTATCTTTTCTATGCAGATGATTTTTTCCAGGGGTGGGGAACTTGGGGCCTTGAGGCCTCATGTGGCCCTCTAGGTCCTCAAGTGCAATCCTTTGAATTCAAACTTCACAGAACAAATCCTTTTACTATTTGCTTATTGTCTTATTTGATCTTTGAAATTCCATTGTACACGTCCTGCTCATGTAACCAAACCTATTTAATGTAGCTAAAAACTGCTGGGCAGGGCTCACTGACTTTTGCATATACAGCAATAACTGTAAGTCCACTCCTATCTCTCCATCTTGATTGTATGATTAGCAGCAGTATCTAAACAATGGATTTTCAGACTATTTTTGTTACACTACCCTATACTGAACCTCTCTGTATATTTTATTTGTTCATTTTCTATTTAATATAGATTTTTGCATGTATTTGTTGTTTCCCCCATCAAGGCTGCAGAGTCTTTGGGAACAGATTCTATTTTATTCTTTGCACTGTATTCTCACCCACTAGCACTGTGCCTGGCACATAGTAGGTGCTTCATTAATACTTGATTGATTGATAAATGCTGGCTAGGAACAAGGTGGCAGAAATTAGTCCAGCTCTGGAACACATGAAGGGGAAGACCATGATGTAAGGCTGGCAAAGTAGGTGGGAGACAGATAGGGAGGGTAGTGAATTCAAAGATCAGGATCTTATACTTTATCTGGCACTTGGCAGGCAACGGGGAGCCACTGCTCCCCCTGCAAGTAATGGAATGATATGGTTAGAACAAAAAGATGGTTCAAAGAACAATTTGACAGACTAGAAAGGGAAAAGGCTGAAAGCAGCAAGACTTATTATCTAAAGACCTTAAAATATTTTATCACATTTAAATTAGAAAGTGTTATAAAACTGTTTAACAAGCACATTGTAAACATCAAAAAACTAAATAATTTATTATACAAGTCAGACTTTACATCACCTGTGTAACACATATTGTAAGGTATCAAGACATCAAGGCTTAAAATAAATGAAAAGAAACATACCCAAATGAAGAATCTCTGGAAAGAATGGCAAGAAGTTTTCCTCTCATATCTTTTTCCAGTGTTTCTAAGCACTGCTGCTGTACAATGCTACCATTAACTTGAGGCTTTGTATAAATGATATCAAACGTAGGGGAAGGAAAGTCAACCTTAACAAATTAAACAAAAGCCAACCTTCAGTTTTTGAGTTGCAAATGAAACTGTAGATGTTGACTTCCTTGTTTTAAAAAATATTTATCAGTATCTTTTGTTTTCAAAATGGCTAAATTTTCCCGTGTATCATTCCCTTCCCCACTGCCAGGGAATCATTCCATATAACAAGAAAAACAATCAACAAAACTGATTCACACATTGAAAAAAGTCTGAAAATATGATATATCACACCCAGGGGAACAAAGAAAAATACTATATATCCCTTTCCATATTGATAGTACATCAGTTTACTATCCTGAGACCCAAAACATTAACCTTTTTAGTGGCTAAGGACCAAAATCAAATTAAGACCTCAACTTTGTCCTTCTCTGTTATCTCACTGTGGCAGAAGTAACCTTAGGTTCTTGAAGGATATGTTCATAGAGTATAAGCTCTAGTAGATGACAAGCATACAAAAAAGGCTTTCAGTATACAGGCTTGAGCACGGCATACTGTCTTTTATTTAAGTACAGCCCTACCTAAAATCAGGAAGGCTGATCACCAAGGGACTGTCCACTAGGTAGTAATGATTTCAGCCACAGCAATTCAGTAAGACAGATGGAGAAGGCATCAAGGGTTAGATGTGCGTTAGGGCTCTATTCACAATGATGAAACTTGAAGAAGGCTACTGAAGCTTTTTTGCTACATGATGTTCTTCAATATGAAATATGAAGACTGCTTTTGTTAGTATTCTCGTTAGGAAAGAGTGCATGAGATATGAACCTAGGTACATTTTTCATAAAAGTTTATCAAAATTATCAAGAAATTAATCAGAATGCATATAAAACCAATTTTCATTAAGTTCACTAAGTTAAAAAAGAATGCCTTTTTATTAAGAATTAATGCTAGTTAATGCCCACACTGTAAAGACAATTGGCTCCATAAACAGTATTATTTCACATTAGTTCTAGCATAAAAAGCAGGCAAAAAAACAAAAAACAAAAAAACCAACTCATTACCTGTAATACTATTCTTTCTATCACGTGTCCTTTTTTGTGGGTTATCCCAGGAACAGGTTGTGTAGGGGATGAAGCCCAAAGATAGAGAAGCTTAGTTCCACAAGTTAAGAACCTAAAAGTTAAACAAACAGAAGTGGTATGAAAAGAACAGGAAACAATGTCTATTGTTTCTCATTGGTGGCAAAAAAAAATCACATAAAAATTTACCATACACAGAAAAACATTATTTTGAATCCTAAATGATATTCCATTTACTTATTAACCTGAAGACTGGAAGAATAATGATACCTTCAATATTAATGAGGAAATTTGGGAGAAAGGTGGGTTCAGTGGACAGGAAGAGAAGATACTGAGTTCAATTTTATTTATTATGTTTGAGATGTCTATAGGACATTAACTTTAAAATCTGGTGATGTAAGACAAGAACTCAGAAGTAGAAATAACTTTGTGGTACAACCACAGTTAGAGGGTGTCACATAGAAATGATATAGCAAAGCAGACTGAAAAGGAACAATCACATAGGCAGCAAGTAGAATCAAGTGAGAACAGTTTCAGAAAAATCCAGACAGGAAAGAATACACAGGAGGAGATGGTTGTATGTAAAATGCTACAGGGTTGTCAGGAAGCACAAGGGTGGAGAAAAGGCCATTACTCTGGCTATCATTAGTGATGCATGTTATCTACCGACTGACGAGGAAGTGATAGACTGAGGGTGCAGAATGAGACACATTTTTGGACACAGCCAATAAAGAAATTTGCTTTGCTATGCATATGTGTTACAAGGGTTGTTTTTGTTTTTTAATAGGGATGGAGGAAGAGACAGAAAACAGATTTTTTTTTCATTAAAAAAGAGATCACTGGTAATTTTGGAAAGAACAGTTTCAGTTGAGTAATAAGGTTGGAAACATTACCCAAGATGGGAATGATTACAGCTCAATTAACACCACTTAAAGTCAAAAAGAGGTAAAGAAACTTTGCCTAAAATCTCAGGTTCCTTTCGCTGTTTATTAGAGTCAAGGGAACTTCCACTGTTTTGATTTAAAATTCCAAAGAAAGTAAGTTGAAGAAGTGATTTCAATGGTAATTGTGAGATACTGCAGATCATTAAGAAGTTCAAGAAGAGAAGTGGAAGGGCTGAAAAAAACTTTCTCAAAGAGTTTGACAGAGGAACAGAAGAAAAATAATAGACTCATAACTAGCTGGGACAGTAGGATCCAGTGGGCCTTTTTTTTTTTTAAACCTAGGGGGGAGTTTGGGATGTGCTTGTAGGCAGAAGAAACCAGCAGAAAGAGAGACTGAAGAGTCATAAGAGGAAAATGAAGATAATGAGGTGAATCTGCTGGAGAAGACGGATAGAGAGAGCACATTAAGATGTGCTGACATTAATCAAAAGGGCCATCTTATCATCATAGGCTGGAGTAAAGGAGGAAATACTGTTAGATGAGGTGATGAGAGGAGAAAAGGGAGTTATTATTGGATAGTTTCAATTTTATTAGATAAAGCAAGGCCTCCAAGAGTCCTCTGTGGAAGATTTAGGGAAAGAAAAAAACACAAATCACACAGAATTAGAAGCAGTATAAGAGGGAGTACCCACACTGTGGTGGTGGATGATGAGGAAACTGAGGCAAACAGGGTTAAGTGATTTGCCCAAGGTCACACAGCTAGGAAGAGTTTGAGGCCAGATTTGAACTCAGGAAGATGAGTCTTCCTGATTCTAGGGCTGGCCCCTCTATCCACTGCACCACCTAGCTCAGCCTCCCAGTAATAAATCCATCTAAATAACTCAAAATGTTCAACAATATCTTAATGAGTAAGAAAGCTAAGTAGAGCATCAAGGTTTTTTTTTAAACACTGGCATGATAAAGTAATATTATAGAAAGATAACTATGACAATGGTATATATACAATGCCAGAAATTCCACAAATGTATAGAGAAGACTGATTTGGTTCAAAAGTTTATTTTTTAAGTTGAAGAATCAAATCTATCACAACAATTTCCATCAATAAAACAACTCTATGCCCTAGATTATTTTTCAGCTTACTGAAATTAATGCCTCCAGGACTTTTAAAAGAGTTTGACACCTCTTTGTAGTATAACACTGAAGAAATTTCTAAAAATCTTGCTTAATCTACAAACAAAACAAGAATATATAAACATATTCTTTGTTCGTACATTTTAAAGCCTGATTCACTGAATTCAAGTAGACTGTCTTTTTTCCAAAACTCTCCTTTCACATTTGTGACTTGATGTTTTCATCCAAAGGCAGAAGCCTTTGAATCTTGGTTACATTCTAATTAGCAGTAGTCTTTAGAAACCACTCATTATTGATTTAGAAATGCAAGTGGGACATGTGGCATCTATTCTGTGAATATTAAGATCCAGTCTCATTAAGTAGTGTTGCTGGCATTTCTCCACCCTCTATATATAACAACATGTTTAGTTCTTCTAATCTAGATACTTCTTAGATGACCATATCGCTACAAGCTGTTTACGTATTTATTTAGAGGTATGAATAAACGAAAATAATTGCCTTTTTAATTTTTTTCAAGTGAATAAACATTGGGGACATCTAAAAAATTGTTTTGAAAGAAAATAAAAACAACCTTTGTAACAAATATGCATAGTCAAGCAAAACAAATTCCTGCATTCATCAAAATCAAAAATCTATGTCATTCTGCATCTTGACTCTATCACTTCTCTATCAGGAGGTAGCACATTTACCATCAGTTCTTCATTAACATGGATAGTTATTATATTAACCAGAGGTCTTACATATTTCAAAGTTGTCTTTACTTTGTTGTTACTGTATAAATTATTCTTCTGGTTCTGCTCATTTTACTCTATCAATTTTCAGGTACTGATGAAATACTAAGTGCTATCATCTGCCCTAAAGTGTGCTTTTTAGCTGAATTTCCATTAACAATTTCTTATATGCAGAAAGCAAGCTGGATATAAAATTTCCAAAGATATAAAGAAGATATCTTCCTTTCCCCTTTAGATATCTTAAATTCCAGGAGCTTTTTGAAACATACATTATGAATCTTAAAACTACCCCTGAAAGCAGCATGCCAAAGGTAAGGGAAAAGTTTTGCTTCTCTGTTCTAAAGAAGCCTGTTACTTCGCCAAGTCAGTCATCTAAACTGACTGAGCTTCTAAGGCAGGGTTCTTAACTTGGGGGAGTAGGGAGAGAAGAGAATATTAACTATTTCACTAATCTTTGGTATATTCTATAACACAGTATATTTTATTTCACACATTTAAAAACAGTAGTCTGAGAAGGGGTCTGTAGGTTTCCTCATACTGCCAGAGGGGTCCAAGACACAAAAGATGAAGGCTCCTGTGGGTAAGTCCATGCTTTTGCTTGTAAATATTTATGATAGTGCTGCAAATAGGATTGTTCATGTTTATTCAAATAGCTTCTTCAAACCTAAGAAAGGCATACGTGAAGTGCACCCTGATGCTGCTGTGGCTGGGAGTAATGGGGAGTACCCTTTTCCACATCAGGCTACCACGGTTATCAGAAAGCCTCTTCAAACACAAACAATTATCTATCTCCAATTACTCATACCAAGGCTTCAGAGCCTTTGTACCCCTGCTACTTACAATCATAGGAAGTTAAAACAAATAAATTTTGGTATTTTCTCTTCAAAAAGTAAAGTCACTAAATGGTTACCAAGCAGATTTTTTTTTAAATTTTTTGGGCATTTTGGGGTTAAGTGACTTGCCCAGGGTCATACACCTAGTATGTGTCAAGTGTTTGGTCTGAGGCCGGATTTGAACTCAGGTCCTCCTGACTTCAGGGCCGGTGCTCTATCCATTGAGCCAACTAGCTGCCCCCAGAAAATATTTTTTACCTAGTATGTCACTAAGACCAGCTACTTAAGGCATAGAGGAGCTGTGATCTTTATTCCATGTAAGAGTACATGAAATAATATATGAAATTAAATAAAACTTAAAATTATGTTAGTGTCCACAGATATTATTATAAATGATCGGTATCTGCACAGATCATGACAGATCCTACTCACAAAGCTCACAGCCAAGAGGAATACAAAGTACCAACTTAGACATTACCCAAGATAGGAATGATTACAGCTCAATTAACACTTACCGCTTAAAGTCAAAAAGAGGTAAAGAAACTTTGCCTAAAATCTCAGGTCCCTTTCGCTGTTTATTAGAGTCAGGGGAACTTCCACTGTTTTGATTTAAAATTCCAAAAAGAGTAAGGTGAAGAAGTGATTCCAATGGTAACTGTGAGATCTGAATAGGGAAAATGATTCTGTGGGGGAAAAAATGGTCATTTAATAGAAATAATTAAAAATCAAATGAATACATTTAACCCTTCACAGAAATTACTATAGCGAAAAATATCAATTTCTGAAAATTGTCTTCAATTTTGCATCATCTTTAAATGAGCTAATCTGTATGTTATTTAACACTGAATGTAATAATATACAAAATACCAAAAATATTACTCCCATTACCTTAACTCAAACCACATTATAAAAACAGGAGTCACCAATACTATATGGTACTGGTTAAAAAAGAAAAGTCTATGGAACAGACTACATAGGCAAGAACTAGCTGAAATTGAAAGGAATAGCTCAATTTTTGATAAACCAAAACAAATTTCAGAGGAAAGACATCCCTACTAAGTTTATAGGAAATACTGGGAAAAATAAAAGGTAGTTTAGCAGAAATTATGTTTACTTCAACATCTTACATCATATACACCATAAAAGGCTCCAGGACAATACAAAAGATAGCAACATAAAAAAATCAGAATGAAGTACCTTTTAAATCTATGCAAAGGAAGCATATCCATAACCAAATAAGGACTGGAAGCAATCATAAAAGACAAAGTAGACAATTTGATTACATAAAACTAAAATAATTTCTCGTGACCAAAATCAGAGAAGGATATACACCAAAGACTACACTAAAAAGAAGCAGAATTTGTAGTAATTATAAAAACCAATTTTATTAACTAAGACGAGAGAATGTATTATGCTTCTTTCCTTCCTCTCAAAAGAGACATGATGGACTAAGAAGGCAAAATATTACATATACTGTCAAATGAAGTCAATGTATTGGTTGTTTTGTTTATTTTTTTGTTTGTTATAAGGGAAGACTCAATTACCATAATAATGGGTGGGGTCTATATTCAGAAATTAGTTTTGTGGGGGGAGGGGTAAGTCATCAATAAAACTTGCAGAAATTGGTAGAATATGGATAACTTTCACTCTCAATTTTGTTTATAATGATAACTCCCCTAACCTCAAAGACAGCTCTGGACCATAATGCTGTTCAAATTATAGTAATTTAGAAAGCAAACTCATTTAGAGAGGCAGAGATATGTAAATGTGTAATTATTTTATTTGCCAGCTAAAGCAGAGAATAGATGTTTAAGAAACTCAATAAACACTTTTAAAGTGAAATATTAAAATAAACTACTATAAATATATAAAAAGTCCAAATGAATTTCATAAACAATACCAAAAACAGTCTCTCCTTTTAAAAATTACATTTGGCATCTCTCAACAAATATTCAGATGCACAAAGAAAAAATACCAATAATGATGTGAAATCAAACTTGTACTATTTTCAGACTATAAATTTTTACATATTAAAAATAATAGGGCACAAGGCACCAGGATAGAGTGCCAAGCTTGGAATCAGGAAGACTTATCATCTTCCTGAGTTCAAATCTGACCTCAGACACTTCCTAGCTGTGTGATCCTGGGCAAGTCACTTAACTCTGCCTCAGTTTCCTCATCTATAAAATGAGATGGAGAAGGAAATGGCAAACCATTCCATTATCTTTGCCAAAAAACCCCAAATAGGGTCACAAAGAGTCAGACATGACCGAACAATATTAAAAATAATGTGTGTTATTAAATAGAGATAAAAATAATGTAACAAGGCATTGTTCCCTAATTAACAAGTTTTCAAGGTACTCCTCCTATGGCTTTGTCCACAGACTACAGCATAACCACACGAGATTGCAAGGAGTCTAAGATCATAGATCACTGCGTCTAACTGGTCCATGCTCACCTGAATAGGGTTTTCTGAAGTCAGAGAACCTAAGTTAAAATGAGTTTTGCTGTATATTTTCATCAGATCACTGAAGCTACAATTCTTTTGAAAACTGATCCTGTGATCATTTATCTATTTGGGAATGGCAGTCATCTATATTTACATCACTTCCTTATAATTGGATATCAGATTTTTATCACTGATATTTGATGCAAGAATTCTTCCACTACACAATACCTTCTCTTCTTGTTCTAGATACATTTTGTTTATGAGAAACTGTTTCAGTTCTATGCAATCAAAAGTGTTTATTTTGTCCTTCCTGCCTTAGATTATGGCAGTGTACTGTTCTTTTGGTTCTGGTTTTTAAAACCTACAGTAATGCCATATTTCTCAGAGACTTAAATGTAAATGTATTATTAAATGCATTAGCAAAAATTCAACAATCATTTTAATCCATATTTTAGAGAATCATATTTGGAATAAATTTTAAGAGGTCATCTAGTCTAATAAATAAATTAAACAAATTCTTAAAGAAATTTTAACTGAAAGCTCACTTCATTTCTTTAAAAAAAAATTAAGTTGAAATGAACTCTTGCGACAAAAAACCTGGGATCCATAAACTTATTTTTGTAATATTTGGTAACTGTTAATATGATTGGTTTTCTTTGTAATCCTACATGCTTCATTTTATTCATTTAAAAACAATATTCTGAGAAGGGCTGCATAATCTTCACCAAACTACCAAAGAGGTCCATGAAACAAAGGTTAAGGACCCTTGTTTCAAAGAAATGTGCAAATAAATGTAAAACATACAACTACTAAAAGACATTCAATTTGGAAATATCACTTACAGTTCATCCCATTTAATAAGATAGAAAAAATTCTTATATGTGCCAACTTTCTTCGACTGAATAGGCTTAAAAAGATCCTTCCCATTGTGAATCAGGGAACAAATTAAATAGTATTTTTCATAACTGGAAAGAGAAAATTGAATTTCAAATTTACTCTAATGGCTCATAATTTCAAACAACACTTATATTTTTCCCACAAATGTAACTGCTTTGGGGGCAGCTAGGTGGTGCAGTGGATAGAGCACTGGCCCTGAAGTCAGCAAGACCTGAGTTCAAATTTGACCTCAGACCAAACATTTGACACTTACTAGCTATGTGACTCTGGGCAAGTCACTTAACCCCAACTGCCTTAAAAAAAAGAAAAACTAACTGCTTTCTGGAATTTACATAGGCAAAAGTTCATTAAAGCTGGTTCCAAGTTATTTGTAATTCATAGTAATTCAGCTAAAATTTAGCAACTAAATGTGTGAAGAGTTAGCTAATTAATGAATAAATAAAATAGGCAGAACGCTGTTTAACATACTACAGATTCACGGAATTGTCTAGGAAGAAGAGATCTCACTGGTTTCTGTACAGGGAAATAGCCTATTTTATCAATTCTTTAGTGCCAGGTAATGCCCAGAAAGAACTCGACTGAACAATTTGCATATACTACCCAGGGTTTTGGGTTTAACACAGTTTTAGTCCTTATTTGTTCCCATGAATTTTTTTCTTGACCTTTTATACATAATAAGAGTACTTTAGCTTTTAACAATTATCCCACTCTTTTGAAACCAACTATTAAAGCACTATTTATTAAAGTACTGGGTTGGTGTTTTTGTTTTTTTTAAAGTTTAGAAAGGCACCTGTCTGAGCATACTTTGCTGAAACTCAATATTACACTATTAGACTATGGTGATTACTTACTTTGCTACCCAATTAGGTGAAATTCCATGTGCAGCAAATATTGTAAACTGGAGTTGTTCTGTTGTAGTCCATGCTTCCTTAGTGGTCCTATGATTCTGTCCACAGTCTACAGGACCACCACTTGAGCTTGCATGGAGTCGGAGAAGATCATAGATGGCTATGGTTAACTGGTCCACGCTTACCTGAATTGGATTTTCTGAAGTCAGGGAACCTAAGTTAAAATAAACTTATAATACATTTTACTGAAAACAAGCAAGGAAAATTTGGCAGAACTTAAATAACTTAAATAAATTTACCCCTACTTGAACTCTTGCTTATTATGTCATGTCTGGATAACGATGTCACCTAGAAAAGGAAATAAAATAGTAAAAGAAAAAACAGCCAAGATAGCAAATAATTACTTTACTCTTGAAAAAATATTTTAATTTGAATATCACATATTAATTCAATCCTCTAGAACCTTAAGGTGTATGATACATTTTCTCACAAAAACCAAGTGATACAAGTATTACAACCCCCGTTTTATAGATAAGGAAACCGAGGTTCTAAGAGGTTAAGTGACTCACTCATTATCACACAGCTAGTAAGCATCTAAGGAAGTATTAAAACTTAGATCTTCTAACTCCAAGTCCAAGCATGCCTATTCCTCCTGTTGAATAGTGCATCTAGGGGCATGAGAAAAGATACATCTAGTAGCATTAATGGTGACCTGTCTACTCTATCTACTTACCAAACCACGTGGTCTCTCATATATACATACTTAAGACTATACCAAAGAGATTATTTCCTTCCTGGGAAAACTAAAGAAACTACAGATATGTAGTTATTTTGAGATGCACTAAAGAAATAATATACTAAAAGACACAAAACATGAAACTGGAATACCTAAGAAAAAATGAGGTATATATTTAAGTAAAATGGAAACTAAGTATTTTAATCCCACCTTCATTTAGGCTCTATACCAACAAACTTAATTTTTTTATTCACAGAATATAGAAAAATGATTAGAAATTACTATACCAATCTATTCTGATCTGTTCCACTACTGCAACAAAACAGCTTAGAAATGGACCTGCTCTCCCCCTTTCCCCTGGCCCCAAAAGACAATACTCTTGTGCCTCACCTATATCCAAGATTTTGTGTTGTGTTATGGCAGTTCTAGAGATGTCAGCAGTACTTCTTTGAATAGCAAAGAAAATTAACTGCTCAAAGAAACTGAAGCTCTTCTTTGTATGCAAAACATTTTGCCTAAACTTTCATTTTACTTAAATGTTCATTTTACCCTACTAGTAGAAAAGTGAATTCTACTGCTGTCTTATGTACAAAACCCTTTAATACTGTCCGATAGCATTAGCATTAGCCTTTCCCTCAAGGAAAACTAAAACGATTAACTAACCATTCTTTTATAACCCAAACCCCTCTCTGTAATTGAAAAGACCTTAGCTTCTCTTTTATTCCTTCTCTATCACACTGCATCCTATGAAATAGTGGTTCTACTGTTAACAAATGGTCTTTCTTTTTTCCATGTTCCTTGCAAACACAGAAACATGGCTCCCACCAAGACAACACTAACTTGCTGGCAACACTCAATGTTACTAGATGTACCTTTTCTCATGCCCCAGAAGCACTATTCAACAGGAGGAGTGGGTATACTTCTAGTACTGTCATTCCCTGAACTATCATTCCCTAAACCCCTAAACACTAGAAACCATTCCTCCTTGGTATTTTACTTTGTCAAAGTATATGACAACAACCAGATACTGATGGACCAAGGCCATTCTGCTTACTTTCTCAAGAAGTTCAGAACCTGGCTCCAAGTTGTCTTTCCATCCTAATCCCTGTCCTTATTCTTGGGGACTTCAACTGACATGCTGCTGTCCCCTCAAATGCCTTTGCTTCACAGTTCTCAATGCCTCAAAGCTACCACCTCAGCCACACACTGCAACGGTCATAGCCTAGATCTCATCACTCACACATGTCCCAACTCCATCATCCATAACTATGAAATTTGACTGAACATCACCTCCTCTTCTTCCATCTCTCCCTTAACTTCATCCCTCTCAAATTGATTCTCTATTCTCACCACAACCTCACCAGAACCTCATCAAGTGTTGGAACTAAAAGCTTTAACTTCAGATATCATCTGCTCCAACTTCTACATTATAAATGAAGGAATAGATTGAGGTTTCCTGGTTTGCCAAAGGTATATTACACAGCTTAATCAATGGCAAAGCCAGAACTAAATCTGAAGCTTTGTAGACACTCCCCTTTTAAGTACCCATCAGGCTTCTTTGTCCATTCATTTTCATTCACTTTTCTTCTTTTATAGCCATAGTTAGTCAATAGTCTTCTTTTGGTTCTACTTTTTTGACTTTGCAATCCTCCATAAGTATTTCCAAATTTCTTTATATTTTTCAAAACTGTTGGTTTTAGTTATATGTTTGTTTTCTTTACATGAATGTTCTTTAATATATTTAAGCCACTTCACTATAGTTGGCTACTTATATTGCTTCCAATTTTTTTTTTACATACAATTCTGCTATGGAAATCTCTGAATAAATAATTTTTGGTTTTGATGTTTTCCATATATATTCCCAACATAAGAATGAATGAGTCAATTATACCTAAAGTTTGATTCAAGTGCCATGTAAATTTCCTACCTACATACTGTATGCAAGTAAAGGCAGATTATGAGAACCACCTCCACTTGCTCTCTTCCTAAACTAGATCCCTGCTAAATACAAGGGTACCCTTCTACTAACTTCTGGAGCCTAGGGCAATGTTAAAGCCACTTCTGAGAGTCCCTAGGTTGGTATCCTACTCAGTTTCACTCTCTAGGAATCCTTACTGGTGCCTGGGATCATCAGTCTCCTTCCAGGGACCTCCTCAATACCTCCCCCTCAACATTGTCAATACCCTCTGACATCAATATCATTACGATCTCTGTGATCACCTCAGGGAGGCAATATTTTAGACTCTACACAATATTTTAGACCCTAGAACATGAAAAGCAGATCCTCTTCTAGAACAGGTTACCATACAATAACCTTCTTAATAGATGAGGTTCCATATTGGATTTTTAGCAAACTTAAAGTAATAATATTCTGCCTACCAGAAAGCATGCTATCCTAATTTGGGGGCAGGCATGTTATTTCATAAAGAATGTAAAAATTACGCGGAGTTACTCACTTCATCACTTTTGCTCCTTGGAAGATTAACTGCTCTTTTTAGTTTCTTTACAGATTCTGTAATGGCTGGAGTCTCTACACCATCTAAAGCACTACAGATTTTTCTTACTGCTTTGATTATCTGATCTACTGCTTTATGTTGGTTCTGAAAAAGAAGGTGAAAAAGTCAAAAGCAAAGAATTTAAAAGAGCTTCAGATATGAAGTCACAGTTTAGCCTTTTAAAGAATTGGTGATAAATAGACTCACTTTGGTGTTAAAAAAATTAAAAGGGCTAACAAGAATTATAAAACCAGTTTTGACCATTTTCTTTTAGTTATACAATTTCCTAGTTTATAGGAAGCCATACTGTAAATCTGTGTTTGCAGTGTTTTTCACCGTGCCAAAATAGGAGAGAAAAGGCCTAACAAATTCCTACTTTGCTATCAGATACTAGTTAAATGCAACATCTATTATTGTCTTTAGAACATGGATTTGAGGCTTAATTGTGTCACTAACACTATAATCTTGGGCAAGTTAGTCACTTAATTTCTTACAGTCTTAGTTTTCTCATCTGTAAAGTCTCATCTTTACACTATACCTACCTCACAGTATTGTACTGAGGATCAAATGATAAAAATATACATAAAGTATTTTGCAGCCATAAGACGTTGTGTGAGCTTGTTAGGTCCAATAAAATATAAAGTTAATAAAAAGTGGAAGATAGTTTTTATGCTAATTTTGGAATAAGACACCCTCATAGAATTGTTTTTGCTGTTCAGCTGTTTCACTCACGTCCAATGTTTCAGGACTCAATTTGGGGTTTTCTTGGCAAAGATACTACAGTGGTTTTGCCATTTCCTTCTCTAGTTCATTTTACAGATGAGGAAACTGAGGCAAACAGGATTCAGTGACCTGCCCATGGTCACACAGCTATTAAATGTCTGATTTGAACTCAGGTCTTTCTGAATCTAGGCCCAGGGATCTATCCACTTTACCACCTAGATGCCCTCTCATAGGAATAGTGCATGCTTTTCTTTTGGCTATTAATAGTAATATTTTTTTTTCTGTTTTGTTTCAAGAAACTCTGATAATTAAAATGTCATCCAAAAAGGCTTAAGGAACTCTGTCACATATGAGTAAAACTTAGATATGGACACTAAAAACACTGAGTTTTGGAGAAGTGACTTTTAGAACTACATGTTTGAACCATTTATCAAATTCTTTTAAACCTTTAAAGTCTTTCCTTCAGTATTATTTGTTTTCCAACAATAGCTTATCACTAACAAACAACCTTTTCAGATAACTTAGTATTCAATAACACGCAAATAGAACACTGCTATAAAATCAGTCTGTGAAAGCAAGAATTTGAACACCTCCATCACTCCCTCAATTACACAATTCACTTAAGAGCAGTATTACAGAATGGCTGAAACTTACTGGAAAGATGTCTTTCATCTCCACTTTTCTTTTTTAAACCAGACCATTCTTATAGGGAAACTTTTAGTGAGGAAAATCCTCTATCAAGGCAGGTCAGCACCAACTTTGCATCTTTCACCCTTAGAGAGTTGCCTGGGACATTTGGAGGTTAACTGACTTACCCTGAGTCACACAATGTATTTGTGCCAGAAGGAGAACTTGAACCCAGGTCTTCCTGACTCCGAGTCTACATCTCTATCTACTATGACTTACTTTCTCTGTAGTATCTTTTAAAATGTTAAGTTTTTTTCATCTTCAAGGCCTACTGCATTAACTTTTAAGGGATTTTTTAAAAATGTAGAATCAGATAAGACAAGACTAGCATTATTTATTGTTAATTAAGTTGAAACTAAAGGGTTCCAATAATTACTCTATCACTCTTTGGAACAGATTCTTCTCTGAAATAAAGTCAAATTGGGAGACATAGTCTTACCTTAGTGTCATGAAATTTTGGTAATAAGTATGTAATTTACAATAATTGGTGAAACTGGAAAATAGTCATCAAATCTAAAGACTTGGATCTCCAGAATAAACCACCTTGTAAAACATTTTGTAATCTTTTAAGATTGCTTAGTTCTAAACAAAAACTATTTTAAGTGAAAATACTGGCAAGAATCTGGGAACCAACAAGCCAAAAATGTAAAATAATACTTACTTCATTTTGAAAAGCCATCTCCACTTGATTATGATAAGTATCTAGAAGTTCTTCAACAGAATGTCTGAAATAAAGAATAACTACTATGGCTGAAGGAGACAATATACAAATATTAATGGCTTATTCAACAAAAGTAAGATAATCATTTCCTTAAACATGTTTGAATGCTTACAAAGTAAGCCTTAAATACCATACCTTGTCATGACTTCTTTAAATGGATTTTCTATATGGTGTAGATATTTGCTTAAATCTGTAGGTGTTTTATCATCTTCTGCCTAAACACAAAAATGTGTTTATTAAAGTAGATGGCTAACACCTTTGGCCAGACCCAATAGAGTACTTTGTTTTTTAAAATTAAAGATGTAATAATTACCCAAATATTAAGAACTAATTTGATTTCTTATGAGATTAGTAGAGATTAATATTCTGACTTCTTTTTTCTTTTTTGGTGAGGTAATTGGGGTTAAGTGACTTGCCCAGGGTCACACAGCTAGTAAGTGTCAAGTGTCTGAGGTCCGATTTGAACTCAGGTCCTCCGGACTCCTGGGCCAGTGCTCTACCCACGTACCACCTAGTTGCCCCTCTGACAAACATTTTCAAAAGAAGGTACTTGAAAGTAGATAAGTATAGGTTCAAATATATAAATATCTTCGAGAACAAAACCAATTCCTGTTCTAAGTCTATACGTAGTAACAGCACAACCAAAAATTCCCTTTAAATGAGGCTAACTGGCAGCCAGCATAAAGATATGGTGAAATAAGATGGAGAAGGAGACATGAAATTCTGCAATTCTTTTTTCCCCAATAATAAACAAATGTGGACCGTTGCTACCAGTTTAATTATCTATTAGTCTCAGGGGCTGCTATTGCTTAAGAAACTAAAAACAGTATTTATTTGTGACTGCTAGAACAAGATAGATTTTGTGAAAGTCTCTTTAGAATCTTCAGCCTTTCCCTATCAACTGATTCCTTCTCTGCTGCTTTCAAATATGCCCAAGTTTCTGCCATCCTTAAAAAAAAAAGCCCTTCACTAACGTTGCAAAGAACAAAACACTGGCATGATTCAAAAAAAGAAGAGACGCCATCTTAAATCTACCCCTCTGCAAGAGGTGGGAGCTCCACGATGTTGTACACTGTACTTATTTTGAGACATTTTTGATGTATTGATAATTTCTGTTGATTTTTTCCTCTTCTTTTTTAAAAAAACTTTTTCAAAAAAGCATTTCTTATCAATAAAAAACTTAGTAAAAAAAAAAAACTTTACCAGAAAGTACCATTCCCCAAGCTATCAATCTTTATTTCTCATTCCCTTTCTCAGCCACACTCCTTGGAAAAGTCTGTACTCACCATCTCAATTTCCATGCCTTTCATCCCCCTTCTTAATCCTTTGCAATCTGGTTTTTAATATCAGTCAACTAAGACTGCTCTTTGCAAAATTTTCAATCATTTCTTAACTGTGAAATTTGGAGGTCTTTTTTTTTTCTTTTTCGTGAGGCAATCGGGGTTAAGTGACTTGCCTAGGGTCACACAGCTAGTAAGTGTCATGTGTCTGAGGCTGGATTTGAACTCAGCTCCTCCTGACTCCAAGACCAGAGCTCTGTGCACTGCACCACCTAGCTGCCCCTGAGGTCTTTTCTCAATACTAATTTTCAATGGATATTTTGAATTTCATACTGCCGAACACCCTTTCTTCCTAGACACTTACTCCTCTCAACTGGTTCTCCTCCAACCTGCTTTTCCTCCATTTCTTTTCCTATATCAGCATCCAAATTATACACTCCTTAACTACAGGTGCTCCCCAAGGTGCTGTCTTTGGCTTTCTTTTCCCTCTACACTCTCTTTGTGTAACCGAATGAGCTCCCACGGATTTAACTACCATCTACCAACTATACAGAAGATTTACAAATCTACATATTCAGTCTTATTTTCTCAAGCTTCAGTCCCACTACAACCACCAACTGGCAGGTAAGTATGACAATGGATAGAATGCTGGGACTGGAATAAGGAAGACTCAAATTTTAAACACAGTCTCAAACACTTACTGGCTGCATGACCTTGGCAAGTCTCTTAATCTGTGTTTGCTTCAGTTTTCCCATCTGTAAAATGGAGATGATAATAGCATCTACCTTTCACAGTTGTGTGGGATCAAATGAGATCACTGTAAAGAACTTACAGCCTGACATACAGTAAGCACTATAAAAATTATGATGATGATGATAATATATTTCAAACTGGATGTCCTCAAAACACCTTATCCTCAAGCATTTCCCTCCTTAAATCCTCCACACTTCCAAATTTACCTATTTCTGTCAAAGGTACCAACAACCTCCCAGTTTTACTGGTTTGTAATCTTGACATTATTTTTTTCTCCACATGATCCTTCATGTGCCATATATCTAACCATCTGCCAGATCTTGTCATTTCTGTCTTTATGACTTCTTTAACATGTGACCCCTTCCCTCCACTCATATAGTTTGGTTACCACTTTACTTCAAGCCCTCATTTCAACAGGCTCCTCAGTGGTCTCCCTGCCTAAAATCTCCCATCACTCCCATCCATCTTACAAAATGCTTCCAAAGAAATTTTCCTTATATACAGATATGACCATGTAACTCCCCTATTCCACAAATTCCAGTGGCTTCCTATTGCTTCCAAAATAAAATATAAACTCCTCTGTTTAAAGCCCTATACAATCTGGTGTCAACCTACCCTCGTCTAACGCATTGCGTGTTATCCTCACTTTTGTACTCTGCTAAACTGGCCTCTTACAACACCAGCCTTCCCTCATGCCTGAAATGCACTCCTTCCCTATCTCAACCCATACAGTGCTTGGGCACCATATTCTACACAAAGCCCCTTTCCTACTCCCAACTGCTGGACTACTCCCTCCAAAATTCCCTTTTATTTAACTACTTTGTATGTATACAATTATTAATTTTATGTTTATGCTATACCTATTTGTGTATATATCTACACACACACATCAATACATATATCTACACCCCCCCATGTAAACTCATTCCAAGTAGTAACTGTTACATTTTTTTTGTACTTGTGTTCCTAGCACTTGATACTTAGCAGATAGATATAAATAGTAACAATATTATAAACAGTTTACCTTTTTGCATTTTATTCTCTTTTAACATCAGAAGAGTAATCAAATTAGAGTACTAGCTTCTAACAGATGATGCTAATTTAGAAAAATGTTTTCTTCAACTGTCAGGAGTACAAGAGCTTTTAGTTATAAAAGTCCCTCTTCTCTCTCATACCAAGAAATCAAGTCCTTATTTTTTTTCTTCTTCCAACTCTTGCTCTTTGTACCGCAAAGTACAAGACACAACCAGTACTTTTTACTTTCACTTTAATTTTCAAATCTTGTGCCTAAGAACCACAGTAGGCTAACATGATTCCCTAGAAATAATCCTTTTGGGACAAAAATTAGTATCATTTATTATCCCCCAAATTCAATGCTGGAGTTTAAGGATGTTGTTCTTATTAACCGTTATTGAAAGATAATAATTAGTTTTAGAAATCAATTTAATTTTTTTTTTTAAAAATTCAACCAAAAGCAAATGTTATATACTTACTGTTCGAGCAAGATCTCGGCACATTGCATCAAAGGTCAAAAGCTGCAGTTTAATCTCTGTGTCCCATTTTCGGGAGTTCTGAATATATTCATGACTTCCAAGGCAATAGTTACTGTTAAAAGAACAATCATTTAGCAATATTCTTTAAATCAAACTAAAAATTATAAATATAAGACCCAAAAAAAGTTACTGCTTCACTGAAGTGAATGTAACCACTAGAAGTTGAGCTACATGGTAAAATAAGCAGAAAGCATCAGCAGAAAGCCTTAAGAGTAACTTAGTAACTATGAATTTAAAAACAAACATATGGAACTAAAGGATGTATTCTATCAGGAGAGATGTATTCAAAGCAAATGTACAAAAAGTAGACGGATGTTTCTAAATGACTAAAAACTAAAAGCAATAAGATGAATGCAACAAAAAAGGCTTAACACGCTGTTCTGTCCTTCCAGTTGCGTTCAACTCTTTATGGCTTCAGTAGAGGTTTTTTGGGGCAAAGATAATGCAGTGGTTTGTAATTTCCTTTTCTAGTTCTTTCTACAGATAAGAAAACTAAGGCAAACAGGGTTAAGTGACTTGCCCAGGATCACAAGCTGCTAAGTCTCTGAGACCACATTTGAACTCAGGTCTTCCTGATTCCAGGCCCAGGATTCTATCACTGTACTACCTAGCTGCCCTAAAAAATGCTTAGATGTAACAAATTACTTGTTAAGTAAATGAGACAAAAAGAAAAACAAGATATTCACGATAAGCCACTGAAAACAAACCAAGTTTGACAACTGAAAAGTAACAAACCACAGAACCATGTCTACTGAAGTAGAATGCAACCTCATTATGATATGTTTATGGAGACTAACAGTCCAAATAATTATATGCATATAAAAGTTTAAATAGAATTCATGTTTTATGTATATTACAGTAACACTCGTAATTTTTAACTAGGCATCTTTAAGTATTAGAAGATTTTACACTAAAGAGCAAATACTGACCCATAAAACAGTAACAAAATAATCATGCTTACTTCTGTAGCACTTCTTCTTGACCACAGACTTTAAGGACATAGCTGCCAACATCGACTTGATTCAAGTCATCATGGACCCAGCAAAGTGCTTGCATTATTATAATCTCAACAGTAGAACTCACTATAAAAAAAGGAGTTACATGTCAAACTAGTTTTGCTCATTTAACTACATACACCTTTTTACACAGACAGTTGCTTTTAAATCAAAAAGATCACTTTTTTAACACATACTCCTATGAAGAAGATGCCATTTGTATACAGGAACAAAACTGTTTATGGTAGGTCATAAAAAGGAGCAGATCAGTATAGTGTAATAGTGGAAAGAACATTATTAGTCAGAAGATCTGATACGTAGTTCTGCTACTTTCAAGCTGTATGAAACCTGGGCAAACCACTTACTCTGTAAGCCTCAGTTTTCTTATCTTTAAAATGAGGATAATATTTGCACTTCCTACCTCATAGTGTATTGTGACAATAAAATAACCACGTACACAAAGTATTTAGTAACTATAAATTAATGCTTGTTCATTTAATGTCTACAATGTGTAAGGCACAGCAAATACAGAAGTAAGACAAACTCTGCCCTTAAGTAGTTTACTTTTTAATAAAGACTGCTCAATTTAAAGACATCAATGTGGGTAATTCTCCTCCGCAAATGCAACAACCCCTCCTTAACTTAGTATAAGGTGTTGGAGAGTTGACACCACCACCCTGTGGCCTCCCTGGTAGTAAGCCTCTCTGAACAGTCAGGCTGGTCCTCAGACAAGATACAGACACACCCCAACATGAAGCACATCTTCAGAGCCTTTCCAGAGTGGCAGACCCTTAACAAAGCTTGCAAAAACCCAGTCACTTCCATGTCATGATTAGGTATCAGAGTAGATTTACATGGAGTAAATTATGGAAGATTATATAAACACATAAGAATGTGTATATTACTGTCTGCCTCAAAGTCTTAGTAAATACCAACAAGTGCTGCTGCTACTACTACTTAAAAAAATTTTTTTTTAAATTAGAGTAACCCATAATAAGCTTGGTATTGGCAATTATTTAGAGTAACTATACCTGAACCTCACACCAAAAAATGGAATAGCTTGGTGTAGAGATTAATAAAAATACAACAAGGAATCCTACCTAATCATCCATAATGGGTACTAGTCTTCAACAAACTATGGTTACATTCACCTTCTAACAACATAATTTGGTAGGGTTTCTCCATGAAGATATATATTAAGCTTTATACTTGTAAATTAAGTTTAGCAAAACAGTTAACATTTTAAATCCTTTTCAAGAATAGCTAGGTCATTACATAACATTAGTCATACTTTAATACAAGTTATACATTTGCAGCCAATGTTTAATTATGTATTACCAACCAAATATTGCCTTTGAGCTATTTGAGCCAATATTACTTTACTGGACAAAATTAATGCTTACTGTACTTAGACTTTAATTTTCAAAAAAATTTAACATATCAAACCTATATAATCTTTAACTTCTAAACTGAAAGTTAATTTAAGTTACTGGTTTGGAACACCTGCATTTGATTGGTATTTTTGTTTCTCGGAGGCTTATAATTTAAAGAAGGTCATTAAAAGTACAAGACAAAAAGGAACATGAACAAGTATTTCAATATTCTCCAGATCTAGCACGCTTAGAGAAAGGAATAGCAAAATTTTAGACCAAAGCTTGATGTATGTATAAGTTTAAAAACTTTTTCTACAGAGAGAATCTTATTAAAACTAAAACACTTATAATGAAATCTTAGAGTTCTAGTTAATCCTTGGCTATATTCCTGTTGCTTTTGGTAAGTTTATAAGTTTATAACTATAAAAATACATCCGATTATGGTAAAAAAAAAAGTCATTAAAAGAAAGGAGTCACTTAGAAAATTTGGGGCAGGAGTGGCTGAGGTAATGGAGTATGTCAGTGTACAAAGGATACTTAACCTAGAAGATAGGGCTAAAACTAAAGAAAAAGTATGCATTCTCTACATAAAATCACAAAGGCAAAAACATTTAAGAGCTGAAGAAGCTTCTAATTAGCATCTCTATCTCATGCATTTGAACCTGAGCCAAATAACATAATAAAATTCAAAATTTTTTATTAAAGTAACTAGGTACTCATTAGATCAATAGGACAACCCAAAAAGTTATCCAAATAAACGACAATTTGCTAAGTAATAGAATTTAATGATAATTAATTTAAAAGAATTACAACACTGACACTTATTTCCAAATATCTATTACCTTTCACTCAGAAAAAGTCAACCCAACACAAGTATTTAAGACATACCATCACATGTAAAAGTAACTGGTAGTTGAAATCCTTCAATTTCTATGGAGACCTTCACACTAGAATTCTCTCCACACGTGTTTCTCTGCATCATAACTGGGCTTAGCACATAACCTGGATTTGTGATTCGATCAGTATGTGGAAAGTTGGTCCTCAATCTGTTAATTTAAAAAAAAATTGCTTGTTAAAGCTGGATTTAAAGAATGTTTCTATACTGAATATTTTGCTTACTTTTTTTCACTCCCATATACCATTGTTCATTTTTAGAAAGGTCTAAAAGCATTACTATGAACGAAATCCTATTAGAATATTGCAAACAGCGTGCACTTTTAAAATAAAGTTTTAAGAGGAAAAGGAATATAGAAAGATATTCACCATTTTTACAAGCATCATCAACATTAGTATACAACAGATATAAAGATATGTACAACAATGAATTTTAATTTCTTTGTAAAGGACATTCAAAATAGAAGTGTTTAATTCATAAACAGGGCATGCCTTCATTGCACAAAGTGCACACAGAGAATACTGGGACATGGGGTGGGGTATGCAGTGTTTGATTTCTTTTATTATTTCATCCTCAAAAAGAATAAAATATTTTGAACTAAGTATAAGTAGTTTAAATGTTACTACCAGGCTTTTATTTCCTTACAAGTGTCATCTAAAAAAAATGCAAGAGCAAAACTACATAAAATGACTGATAATATGAAACTCTATTTCCTAAATAGTACAGCTCTTAAATGATGTTTGATACATTCCTGTGTTTAGGGGGAAACATCATTTATAAAACAGAAGAAACAAAGATTTTGTTGCCTCTTTGTATGAGGGCTTTGTTTTCCTGATTTTTCTTCTGTGGCATCCATTCTCCTAATTAAGCTTCAAGAATCAAAAAACTGGGAATACAGTGTATATGGGTAGTAGTAATCATTTATTGCTATAGAGATCAGGAAGAAGAAGCTGAGAGTTTAGCTTGCTTACAAAGTTCAGGAGAGAAGCTAAGCAGTCCCTGACCAACATTACATATGGTAGCCTAGGGAGCAGGAGACAAAGCCAAATAATTCCTGTAGACAGTGGGACCTAGTCTTTAGCCACCATTCTAACAACAAAGCAGGGCCTGCACATACCATCCAAGAGTACAAGAACAGAGTATCATTCAAGCATATGCACCCAAACCAGACACTGAGGCTGGTGATATAAGCAGACTGAATAAAAATCCAAAGACAGTGAAGAAATAGAAACACCTGAGGTTTTGATAAATCATGCGGTTATTAACCAATTTTTATGTCATGGACCCCTTTGACAATCTGCTGGTCTATGGAATCCTCAGAATAATATTTTAAAATAAAATACATAAAATTACAAAAGAAATCAATTATACTGAAATATAGTTGTCAAAATATTTTGAAAAACAAGTTTAATGAACACAGATTACAAATCCCTAGAGTTAACCCAGAAGGAGAATAAATCTGCAAGTAAAAGTAGAGTCTCAGAGGAGAAAAAAAAAATTCTTGCCAGAAGGACTACAAGAATAACTGGAAGAAATGAAATAAGTGATACAAAATTGAATATGGTAAGGAGAATTAGTATCTTAGACCTGAGAGTGGGAAACTTCACCCAAGAACAGAATATCCTGAAAATTAGAATGTGCTAATCAGAAAACAAAAATACAATGAAATAACAAAAAACTTAAAAAGAATATATATAAGATCAATGAAAAACAACCTGGAAAACAATTCAAGGAGAGATGTTCTAAGAAGCAAAATACCTGCACAATCATGACCTCCCCCCCCAAAAAAAAAAGTCTGGATACCACATTTCGAGAAATTATTCATTAAAGCTGCCTAGATTTTTTTAGAATCAGAAGGCAATATGAAATAGAATTCACTGGCCACCTTCTTAAAGAAAACTACAAAATGAAATCTCCCAGAAATATCATAGCCAAAATCCAGAACTTTCAGATCAAAGAGAAAAATACTGTTAGCAGCCAAAAAGGAAAAAATTCAAATATTAAGGAACCACAGTTAGGATGAAAGAAGACCTGGCAGGTCCACCCATAAAGGAGAGAAGGGCTTGGAATACAGCATTCCAAAAAGGAAAAGGTTTAAAACCTAGAACAATTTATCTGACAAAACAAGTATGATGGGGGGGGGGGAGATGAGGAATGATAGATTTTTAATGCAATACAGCATGTTCAAGCAATCATGATGAAAAGGCCAAAACTGAGGAGACATTTTGAAAGGGAAATGCAGAAGAGAAACAGAGAAAGGTACATACATTTGGCCAAAGGAAAAAGATTATGTGGAGATGAATTGTTTATATTCTAACAGGCAGCCAAGACTTAGAACCTTAATATCTTCAAAGGTCTGAGGGTGGTTTTGTTCTGTTTTGATAGTCTTGGAAAGGACAGGAAGAAAGGAGGAAAGAAAAAAAACCCCTATGTCTCATGTACAGGGGTATATGTGAAAAAGATTATTCAAACATGGAGGAAGAAAGGAAGGATTGACCATCCCATGAACCTCACTTTCATCTGAATTGGATAAAGGAAAGCTGAAAACACACACGCGCACGCGCGCGCACACCACACACACACACACACACACACACACACACACACACACACACACACCCACCCACCCACCCCCGGTACAAATACATCAAACTAAACAAGGAAATAAGAGAAGACAGGGAGAGGGAAGAGGAAATATGACAGGGAAGACAAGATAGGGAAGGGATTAGTCAGACACTCAATAAGCATTTTTTAAGCACCTCCTATGTGCCTAGCACTGTGCTAAGTGGTGGGGATGCAAAAAGATGAAAAAGACAGCCCCCGTCCTTAAGGATATCACAGTCTAAAGGGGGAGACTACATGTAACCAACTATGTACAAACAAACTATATCTAGAATAAATAGGAAATAATCAACAGACAGTAGGCACTCTAAGAGGGACTGGCAAAGGCTTCCTGTAGAAGGTAGGATTTTAGGTGGGTCATGAAGGAAGACAGAAGAAGAGAGGAGGCTGAAATGAGGAGCAAGAACAATCTCGGCGTGAAGGTCAGCCAGCTATTAAAATTCCTGGAATCAGGAGATGGTTTTGTCTTATTTACAGGAACAGCAGAGTCCAGTGACACTGGATTAATGAATATATGGGAAAAGAAGGAATTAAGGTGTAAGAAGCCTGGAAAGGGTTGGGGGAGAAGACAGGTTATGAAGGACTTTGAACACCAGAGGATTTCAAACATTTGACCCTGGAGATAAGGAACCATTGGAGTTTACTGAGTAGGAAAGTGATATGATCTTTAGAAAGATCACTCTGGCAGGATGGAATGGAATGGAGAGAGATTTGTGGCTGGCAGATCAACTAGCAGACTACTGAAATAGTCCAGGAGTTAGAAGATGAAGGCCCATACCAGGGTGGTGGCATTATCACAGAAGAGACGGAGAATACTCAAGAGATAATTCAAAGCCAAAATCTACAAGCCTTGGCAACAGACTGGCTATAGGGGGTGAGGAATAGTGAAAAGTTAAGGATGACACCTAGAGTCAGCAGACAAGTTAGTGCCAGATAAGCAGGTTTGAGATCACCAAATGAAACAATATAGATGGAAAAAAGAAGAGGGTCCAGGATAGAGTCCTGTGGGACACTCGTGGTTAAAGGCTATGACCCAGACAAAGATCTGCAAATGAGACCAAGAAGGAAAAGCCTAGGTAGAAGGAGAACAATGAGAGTGGTGCCCTAATAACCTAGATAAAAGAGTTTCAAGCAAAAAAGGGTGATCAATAGTGTGAAAGGCTGCAGAGGGGCTGAGAAGGATGAGGACTGAGAAAAGATCTTTGGATTTGGCAATTAAGAGATCAACGGTAACTTTGGAAACAGTAGTTTTAGTTGAATGATAAAGTTAGAAGTCAGACTATAAGGCTTAAGAAGTGAGTAAGAGGACATAAAGTGGAGGCATCTATTGCAGCTAGCCTTCTCAAGGAGGTTAGCCACAAAAGGCAGGAGATATAAGATGACAGCAGGGATGGAAGGATCAAGTGAGGGTTATTTTGAGGATGGGGAAGACATGGACATGTATATAGGCAGTAAGGAAGCAGCCAATGGAAAGAAGAGATTGGAAATAAGTGAAAGAGTAGTGAAGATAGAGGGGGGCAATTTCCTGAAGGAGATAGGATAGAATGAGATAGAATGAGAGGTAGAGGTTTGCTTTAGCAAGGAGAAAGACTTTTTTTTAAAATTTTTTTATTTTTTGGGTAGGCAATAGGGTTAAGTGATTTGCCCAGGATCACACAGCCAGTAAGTGTTATGTATCTGAGGACGGATTTTGAACTCAGGTCCTTCTGCATCCAGGGCCGGTACTCTATCCACTGTGCCACCTTAATGTGAGGCAGATTAGTCATAAGCAAAACAAACTCTAGAGTGAGGAGAAAATGTAAAGGGGAGATTAAAAGGAATGAGGCAAAGGGAAGAAAACTAAGGGGGTAGAAATAAATTAGCTTATGTATAAATCACAAGTGCTAGGCAAACTTCTCTTCTACCACTTTCTTATTTATAAGGAGAAGGATGGGGGCAAAGAGAAGAAAGAGTACAAGATAGAGGGAAGAAGGAAAAATACAATTAACGACCATAATCATGAACATCAAGAGAATGAATTCACCCATAAAACAGAAGATGATAGCAGAATGGATTTGAAAGAAAAATCCAACAATATGTTATTTATAAGAAAAACAACAGAAACGAAGATTCACATAGAATTAAAAAGACAGTCTAGAGCAGTGCTTCTTTTTAAGAATTCATTAATTTATTTTTAGTTTTCAACATTCACATCCATAAGACTGAATTTTTAATTTTTCTCCTCCTCCCTCCCCAAGATGGCATGTGATCTGATACAGGCTGTACATACACATTCATATTAATCATATTTTCATGTTAGTCATGTTGTAAAGAAGAATTAGAACCAATGGGAGGAAACATGAGAAAGAAGAAACAAAACAAAAAAATGAGAGCAAATAGTATGAGGAGCAGTACTTCTTAAACTGTGGGTCACAACTCCCCATGGGGGATGTGGTAACTGGATGTGGGGATCATGAAAAATGTGGCAACAGTAAAAGGTTTCTGAATGCGCAACAACCAAAAATTAATCAAAATTAAATAAAATCAAACACGTAATGAATCTGAGGTGTTTCTGACAGCACTTGCCCATGTTGCATTGCACAATTTCACTGTAGCCTTAGTTCTGAACACACAACTTGCGCACTTTGCATGCCATCTTGCCACGCAACACCAACAAATACTGCCAGAAATACTTCAGCACAGATTTGAGACTATATGTTATGAACTGCAGTGTTTTTACTGTCCAATGAATTTTGGCTTGGGAGAAGGACAGAATTTCCAATAATTTCTAAAATAGTCCTAAATACACTTCTGCCATTTTGTATCATATATTTATGTGAAGTGGCATTCTCAGCATTGATCATTATAAAATCAAAATACTGATCAACTCTGAAAAATGTTGGAAGATACTCTACATACTGCACCTCCTATGTATGTCCTGCAGTATCAAACATTCTGCCAAGATTTAATTCTTTATGTAAAAATAAACAAGCACATCCATCTCATTAGTATGTAAATTTGCTTTCATCTTTAATAAATTAATAAAATTATAGTATACCAAAGAACTATTTTAAAATAAATTTCTTTATGATTATCAGTAATTATTTGACTTGAATACCTGTTTTATATATACCTGAGGTCTCAAAAATTTTTTTTTAAATTTCTCAGGTGAAAAGGGGTTACAAGTGGAAAAATTTTAAGAAGCCCTGGTCTAGAGCACAATCTATGAAACTTCAGGCGAATTTAAAAAAGCAGAGTCAGCAGTAATTTCAGAAAAATCTACAGAAAATAGATATGATACAAAGAGATAAGTATGGGAACCATGTAAAGGCTTAAAAGCACCATAAATAATCAATATCAATACTTAATGCATATGGACTGAATAGCAAAGCATCTAAATTCTTAGAGGAAAGTTCATCAAATTTGTGGAGAAGCAAAAAGCAAAATTCTAATAGCGTGGTATCCTTTTCAAACTGAGCCAAACCTAAAAAAGAGATAAATTACAAAGAAGTTAAGGACCTGGAAAGAATTTTAGAAGTTAGAGATGATATATTCTAAATAATTAATAAATGCAAAAAGAGTTTACGTGCTTGCTTCTCAGCTATGCATAGAACATACAAAATTAAACATGTATTGCAAAATAAAAACCTCACCAAAAATGTTGAAAATAGAAACAGTAAATATCCCATTTACTCATCAAAATGCAATAAAATTATATTAAATGAAATGACTTTAAAGACAGAATTTAAAAATTGGAAATTAAGTCACTTAATCCTAAAAAGTAGTGGAACCAAGCAAAAAAACCCACAGAAATAACAGAAAATTTCATCAATGAAGTGACAGTGAGACAAAATACCAAAACTTATCACTGGTAGCTAACACAGTCCTTGGAAATTCATATCCCTATACACTGCAATAAAAGAACATCAATGAAATAGCTATGAATTTTTTGAAGGTAGAAAAACAAATCAAATCCCTCCAACTATACAGCAAAATAAACTGAAAAATCTGAAAAAAAAACCCCAAAAATGAAAGAAAAAAGTAAATTGAAAAATAAAAAAGTTGTTTTTTAAACTAATAAAACAATTAACTAGTCTGATTTTTTAATGAGATCAAGTTGGAGCTCATTTGGGAATGTGTGCACAGAATGCTGGTGATGCTGAACCAGTTCCTGCTTCAGAAGGCTGACTCTTAAACCAGCATCTCCCACTGGTAGCTGTTAAGAGGTGATCTCTCAGAAGTGAAGCCTCCTCAAAGGGTCAATAGTTCTTGTTAACAGCTCTTGTATTATTTTCAGAACCCTCCCCTGCTCAGACACTGTTTCCAAGCAGTAGCAGAAAGAATAGCCCTACCCCCAACCTGAACTGCTTGCCCTTGCAAACTGTCTCTGGGCAAACTTGTGTACTAGATTTCTGTGAACAGATTGTGCCCCCTGAAAGCCCAGCCAATGGGATAAGGCAAAGGGGGTTAGGGAGGAGGAGTTCGCATTAGGGTATAAATAAGCCTTGATTTCCATACGAATTCGTACTCTCCTGGCCGGCAATGGCGACTAGGGGCGGTAGCCTTTCTCATAAAAAAGCAATAAACTTTCTGCTTCCAAGGTATCTAAGTCTTTGTTTTGATTTTGAGTAAGTGGTCTCCGTCCCACACGTAGCTTATGGCTATAAATTCTGTAATGTCTCTCTATTCTAAGAGAGCCAACTCAACTCAAAGGGCAATGGAAAGACCAATAGCAAGCTTCCTCTGATTGGCTGGGTTTCTCCCAAAACTTCCATTTAAGGAAGAAGACCAGGCCAGCTATGTCTTCCTCCTGACTCTCCAAACTTTCTCTACCATTCATGCCATAGTAACTTCTTTAACCTGTAAATTCGCTCAAAATGTATTATCTTTCCAGTACAATGTGATCTCCTTGAAAGTAGGAAATTGACTTTTCTATCTCTATCTCAGTACTTTGCACATAATAACGTCTTAATAAACGTTTTATCCTTCATTCATTCACCGCTAGAATTCACACACTGGAAGTATCATCTTGGAGCCTTTCTCAATGACTGGCTGGTTCTTTCCAGAGGAAGCATAGGCTAGACATGTCTTCATTCTTTTGCAAGCTATATTCTAACTTTCCCAAACTGTATTCTATACCTTCTTTTACTTGCCTCCCTACCTTCAGTTCCTTTTATGTACAATCTACCTCCATTAGAATATAAATGCCTTGAGGTCAGGAATTGTCTTTTCTTCTGCTTGAATTTGTATTCCCAGCACTAAGCATAGTGCCTGGCACAAAGTAGGTAATAAATGCTTACTGACTTGATTTTCAAGAAAGCAAATTTTAAAAGCCCCAAAACAATCTAAACACTGAAGTAAAGTCAAACACCATGTAAGTATAATGACCAATACTGGTGCCACAGGGGATGGAACCAGAATGGCAGAACAGAAAGAAACAATACAGCTGAGTTCTCCTCCAAACAGACCTAGAAAATGGACCAGACCAGATCCTGAAGGGGATTTCCAGAAACTGTCATGGTGAGTCATCTATCTAGCCCAGGTCAGCATGGGGTCAGTCAACAAATTAGTCAAAAAGCATTTATTAAGCCCTTACCTTGGCCCAGGTACTGAGAATACAATTCAGGCAGAAAGGCATTTCCAGTTTTAAGGAGTTTACATTCTAATGGGGGAAGGATGTAGAAAATTGGGAATGAGCAGGAGAGGTACCTAGTCCAGGGGCATGGCAGGGAAAGTCTGAATGCAGTCTAGAGAGGAATGAGCCATGGGCTAGCTTGGGTATCCTTCCTTAAATGAAGGTTCTGGGAGAAGCCATCCAATTAGAGGGAGAGGATGAAGGGGTGGCAGCTACTTCCAGTAAATGAATTTCAAGGCTGCAGTGATCATCCAGGATGAAGAGGGTTCTAGGGCATGGTAAAGGAATTTCCAAAGTGCAGCAATGAATCCATTCCATGTGATGATATAAAGAAGGCTGCCAGAATCTCCATCATCTGTGGGTTGGGGATTTGATACCACCTCTTCTTTTGGTGTCTTTCAGATGAAAACGACTCCTCTTTCATCCAGGTCAGTCCAGACTCTTGGTGGGGATGGCTTTTAGCACTGAGAGTGACTGAACAGTTGTACAACTCTTGGTAGGACCAAACCAGGCACCCTGAAATCTAATTCTTCATCTTTTGACATTCATGGTCACAATAAGGTTTATTGGTCTTCTTGGTTTTCATTTTGTTTTCTTCCAGTGTCGTCACAGGGTCCTTCCAGCCTACCATGCCAGCATTACAACTGCTCTGAGCACGTGCTCCTGTTGGAGGTCAGGTAGCAACTACTTCCTCGTACTCAGAGAGGCTACTTAGAGGATCAGGCAAAGAGGTGACAAAGAGATCTTCAGACACAGGAAACAGGATTGAGCCAGGAACATGCTGAAAGGGCTGTGCACCAAAGCAATAGGTCACACACTTATACTGGGTGCCACCAGACTCATACTGAAGCACTGCAATGGGAACAGGTGCTAAAGGGCAGCTTTTGCACTACATAGCCCACTAAATAATTCTGGTCACAGATCTCGGACAGACTGAAAAGGGGTCCTGAGAATGGTGTCCTTGGGTACCCTAGGAGGTGCATCAAGAAAGGAGGAAATTTAGAAACAGGCAGCAGAGGTATGGCTCAGATTCCAGGTACAGAGAAGGGACTCAGTTCCAGCATATAATCTAGCTTACAGAGGAATAACCATGCAAGAATCCCAGACCAATGGGAAGCCTACAATTCTTTTACTCTAAAACAAAACAGTGCTTTCCAAATTGCTGATAGGGACTGAATCTAGCAGGAATTACTATTGCCCAGACTCTGCCCTGGATGAGAGCACTTTGGGAAAGTGAAAGTGTGTAGGTCCCCATCGTGCCCTTGAGATAATAGAATAACACAACATTCGACCTCCCCCGACCCCCCCCAACAAAAAAAAGCATCAAGAGGACCAGCACAAGACCTTCCCTCCAAAACTGTTACAGAACCTAGCCCTAATGTCAAGTCAGAGGTTAGGAGGTAGACTGGAAGAATGATCAAACAAAAAAAGAATCCTATGGTGAGAAGATGCTTAAAACACAAATCCAAAAGAAAATGACTCTATAACATCTACAAGCAAAGACTCAGAAAAGAAAAAAGGGGGAAAAAAAGGCAGCTTAAACAGAAACTCAACCAGAATTGCTGGAAAATATGAAGCAAGAGTTTAAAAGGGTTTTAAATTATCAGACTATCTGAATTATATGAACAAAACAATAGCCTAGGCATATTTCAAGAAATCTCAAAAAGAAACTGCTGAGATCTGTTAAAACCAGAGGGCAAAGTAGAAAAACAAAGTATCTACTGGTCACCTCCTGAAGAAAACCCAATCCAATCCAATTTACTGAGTACCTACTATGTGCCCCCCACCCACCCACACTATACTAAGCACTGGGGAATATAATTAATAAACAGAAAAACAGTCCCTGCCCTTCAAGAAGCTTACAATCTAATATATAGAGAACTGAGTCAAATTTAGAAGAATACAGGTCATTGCCCAATTGATAAATGATCAAAGGAGAGGAACAAGGAAGTTCTCAGATGAAGAAATTATAGCCACCTGTAGTCATATGAAAAAAAACTGCTCTAAATCACTATTGATAAGAGAAATGCAAATCAAAACAATTCTGAGGTGCCATATACCTATCAGATTGGCCAACATGACAAAACAGGAAAATGATGTGGGAAACTTGGAACACTAATGCATTATTGGTGGAGTTGTGAAATTATCCAGCCATTTTGGAGAGCAATTTGGAATTATGCCCAAAGGGCTATAAAAATGTGCATACCCTTCTTTTGACCCAGCAACAGCACTTCTAGGTCTGTATCCCAAAGAGATCATACAAATGGGAAAAAGAACCACATGTACAAAAATATTCATAGCAGCTCTTTTTGTGGTGGCAAAGAATTGGAAATTGAGGGGATGTTCATCAACTGGGGAATGGCTGAACAAGTTGTGGTATATGAATGTAATGGAATACTACTGTGCTATGAGAAATGATGAGCAAGCAGACTTCAAAAAAACCTGGAAAGACTTACATGAACTGATTGTTGAAGTGAGCAGAATTAGGAGAACATTGTACACAGTAACAGCCATGTTGTTCGATAACTAACTTTGATAGATTTAGCCCTCCTCAGCATGCAAGGATTTAAGACATCTCCAAAGGTCTCATGATGGAAAATGCTATCTACATCCAAAGAAAGAACTATGGAGTTTGAATGCAGATTGAAGCAAACTATTTGCTATTTTTTTCCTTGTTTTGTTTCCTCTTTCTGGTGGTTCCTCCTATTGGCTCTAATTCTACCTTACAACATGACTAACGTGAAAATATGTTTAATAGGAATGTACATGTATAGCCTATATCGGATTGTGCGCCATCTTGAGGAGGGAGGTGGGGAAGGAGGAGAAAATTTTAAAACTCAAAAGCTTATGGAAGTGATTGTTGATAAATCAAAATAAATTAATAAAAAAAATTTTAAAAAGAAGCTTACATACAATCTAATAAGAGGGAGACAACGCGCAAAAGTCAGCAGGAAAGTAGGGGAAGAGGGTAACATTGGACACTGGGGTTATTCAAAGTGAGGGCATCTTGTTTTATAGAGTTGAAACCAAGCAGGGCAGAATATGCAGAGTTGAATGAGCCCCAAACTTAAGTTTCTGCCTTCTACAAAGCGAGACAATGGAAGGGGTTTGTTACTGTACTCTCCAGCCATCCAATCAGAGGGCAGAGGAGGCTGAAGGCAATAGCGTCAGTGAAGGTTTGAGTTAACAGCACTGTGATGAGATTACAGGTGATGAACTTAATCTGAGAGGGGCATCTTGTTCCATGGAGTTTAGGCAGGTCACCAGATGCAGAGTAAAGTGGCAATCCCAAATGAAAAATCCTAGGAACATCATAGTCAAAATCTAGAGCTTCCAGATCAAAGAAAAAAATACTGCAAGCAGCTAGAAAGACAGAATTCAAGTACCAAGGACCCAGTCAGGATGGGACATGATTCTGCAGTCACCATTAAAAAGGAGCAGAGAGCTTGGAATATGATAAGCAAAGGAAATAGACTTATAGCCAACAACAACTTACCTAGGAAAACTGAGCTTAAAATGCTACCGGGAGGGGGGGGGTGGATCTTTAATGAAACAGAGAACTTCTAAGAATTCCTGTTCAACTGTTTTTTCATGCTACAAAGGATGGATTTTTTGATTGTTTTGTTTGGGGTAGGGGTGTGGTGGGAGATATTAAGACATCTCTGGAAATGGAAAAAAAAAGTTAAAAAGTAGTAAATAAAACTTTTATGTTTTTAAAACATTTATGAACTTAAAAAATCCATCATTCTCTTAAGTAAAATGAAATCAATGTTGTTGATATAGTATTAAAGTAGAAATGAAGGTCTTATATGTTGCAATAATTTTAAAACTAATTCATTAATTATATGTAAAAGGTCACACCATTAAAAATAAATTATAAGAGAATGAGATCAGGTACCTTTCCCATTTGTGGCTAGGGGAAAATTATTAACCAAACAAGGTCAACACAAGATTAATAAGAAGATTACAAGGGGAAGTTAGGTGGCACAGTGGATAGAACAAGGACCCTGGATTCAGGAGGTCCTGAGTTCAAATCCAGACACAGACACTTGATACTTAACTAGCTGTGTGACCCTGGGCAAGTCACTTAACCCTGATTACCTCAACCAAAATTAAAAAAAAGGAAAGAAAAGAAACAAGATTACAGCAGAAGATAAAATAGGTAATTTCAATTACAAGAAACTGAAATGCTTTTGCATGAACAAAACCAGTGGGACGAGGATAAGAAGGGATATCAATGATGTGAAAAATCTTTACATCAAATATATTTGGTTAGGATCTAATATCCAAGACATATAGAGAAATAACACAGTTATGTAAGACCAAAAGCCATTCTGCAGTAGATAAAAAGCCTAAGGATATGAACTAATAGTTCTCAAAAGAAAAAATGCAAACTATTAACAAGTATGTGAAAGACTGATCAAATCATAAGAGAAATCAAAGCAATGCTGCCCTACAAATGCACCAGTCTACATTTGGTGTTTTAGACAGAAGACTGGCAAAAATAACAAAAGACAGGAATAGTCAGTATTGTAGGGGCTACAAAAAAAATCAAACAAAAAAAACCACACACACATACACACACTGATATACTATTGGTGGAGTTCTGAATTGGTCCAATCATTCTGGAAAGCATCTAGAATTGTGCTTTAAGAAGAAAAAAAAGGTGACTTACGAAAAAGAAAGGCCACCTTTTGACCCAGAGATACCACTGTTAAACATGTACCTCAAGGTAGTCAAAGACAGAAAAATATTCCATATTCAACAAAATATTCACAGCAGCCTTTTCTGTTATAACAAAGACCTGACAACAGTCCAGTTGGAGAATGACTAAACAAAATGTGATTCAAGCAGGTGTGCTGGAGCTGATTGGGAAAATTTACTCCTCAGATATCATTAAACTCTACAAATGAGATCTTGATTTCCTGTTTAGTTGATTCTCTAGGTTTAAGGAAGTTATAGAGAAAATGGTAATAATGCAGATTAAACTTCAAAGTGATACCCACCTTTTTTTTAGGACAGTCAGCACACCTTTGGTTACATAAGTATAAAATGGAATTATTACTATATCATAAAAATAACTATAAAGAATTCAGAGAATTCTAAAAAGAGTTATATAAACTGATACAAAGTAAAGTAAGCAAAGCCAGGAAAATAATCAACAATAACTAGATTAATGTAAGCAGGAAGAACAATAAAATCAAAATGAACACTAGATAACTATAATGATCAAGCTTGGTCAAAAAGAACAGAGCAGAAAATGTACCTTCTAATTCACTTCTTTGCAGAAGTGAGGAACTAATAGGTGTGAAATACAGAATCCATGTACTGTCAAATTCAGTTGAATGTTCTGCTTAGCTTTGATAAACTTATCTCCTCCTCCCTCCCCCTCTTCAAACCAGTGTTAGAAAACACTGTTAGAAGCAGCTGGTGCTTCAGTCATTAGAATGCTAGACCTGGAATCAAGAAAACCTGAGTTCAAATCTTCCCTCAGAAACTTATTAAGTGTGAGCAAGTCACTTAAGTTGTCTGCCTCAGTTTCCTTACTGTAAGATAGAGATAATAACAGTATCTACCTTGCAAGGTTGATGTGAGGATCAAATAAGATAATATTTGTAAAAAGCACTTGCCACAGTGCCTAGTACACAGTAGGGACCAGATAAATAGAACACTATGATTATGGTATCTCATAGCATTTCTTCTATAAACAGGACACTCCATCAAGAAGCATTTATTTAATGTCTATTATGTGCCAGGCACTGTGCATAACTGGATTACTCCCACTGGGGAACTAAGTACAAAGAATTGAAAACTTCTCTTCCCAAGGAGCCCCCTAACCAGTTCACTATCCAATTCACCACAGAGACTACTCCAAACCTTTTCATTCCTCCCATCCCACTCTCTGCCCTTACCCTCTCAGCTAAGGACCTGGTCTAATACTTCACAGAAAAAACTGATGCCATTTACTTGTCAAGGGTTCCAAAATCCTCTCATCTCACATCCCTCAAATGCCTTCCCCAACTATCTCCTCCTTCACCCTTGTAACAAATGAAAAGGTGACCTTTTTCATGTACCCTTGATCCCATTCTAACCTATTTACTCCATCAGATTGCCCCCTTCCATCACCAATTTTTCAGTGCCTCCCCACATACTGGCTACTTCCCTGTTGCCTATAAATACATCCATGTCTTCCCCATCCTTTAAAAATCTTCACTTGATCCAACTATCTATGACAGCTATCACCCTATATTTCTCCTCTCCTTCATGGCTAAATTCATCTACAATCAGTGCCTCCATTTCCTTTCTTCTCAATCTTCAAAACCCTCTGCAGTCTGGCTCCTGATTTTATCACTCAAGTGAAAACTGTTCTCTCCAAAGTTGCCAATGATCTTGATGGTCAAATCTAAAGCCTTTTCTCAATCCTCATAATTCTTGACCTTACTGCAGCCTTTGATAACCCTCTTTTCCTGGACACTCTTACTCCCCTGGGTTTTTATGACACTGCTCTTTCCTGGTTTTCTTTCTACCAGTCTGACCACTCTTCAGTCTTGCTTCATTCTCAATATCTGACTGATCTACTGCGTTGTCCACTCATATATATCCTCTACGAGGGGCACAAAAGAGAAATTTTCAAAAGTAAACTATATGATCCACTTTTTCAATTTTCAATTTTAGTCAATTCATATATATTTAAGCATAAAACTAATTACATTTATCTTAAGTTATAAGTACTAATTTATATAAGTCTACTATAATGGTACCAGATAACAGTCAGCTTACATAATAACAAAAATGTAAGGTCTACTGGCTAGGTAACAAAATTGCTTAAAATATCAGGCAGGCTAAATGTTACATATCCAGACTCTATGATGTTTTCCATGCCCCCCCCCACTTTTTTTTTATACAAGTAATTTCTGGTAACATGCTACAGTCTAATTACACCACTACTGCCCTTTGAATTCTTGGTAATTTTAATTCCTCTGATACCACAGAGGAATATGATTCACTGTAATGCAGCCTCACTAGGAAATTATTAAGATTAGGCTTTGTAGCAGTACGTAGTTTGTGATTATTAAAGGCAACGAATGTACTATTTCCCAAGGGTGATTCAGCTCAAATCCAGCTGTGAATGGAAATATGCATTTTTTCATCCACTTTGTTTTTCCAATGCAGTTAGATCAATATCTTTTGCATTACAGTGAAATTTACTACAAGGGTTTTACAGGCAGCTAGGTGGCACAGCAGATAGAGCCTTACATCTACTCAAATTGATTCTTAGACAGCTGTGTGACACTGGGCAAATCACTTAACTTTTACCTCGGTTTCATCATTTGTAAAATGGGGATAACAGCACTTACTTCCCAAAGTTGTTGTGAGGATAAAATGAGGTAATGTTTGTAAAGTGCTTTGCAAACCTTAAAGTGCTAAATTATTGTTGTTATTACTGTTACTGATCATTATAGTGTTCTAGGACTTTTCACAATTGGTATAATGCTATCTTTAAAAAAGAATATTTTGGGGAAGCTAGGTGGCGCAGTGGATAGAATACCGACCCTGGATTCAGGAGGACTTGAGTTCAAAGCCAACCTCAGACAGATAACACTTACTAGCTGTGTGACCCTGGGCAAGTCACTTAACCCCACTGCCTAACCAAAAAACAAAATAAAAACAAAAAAGAATATTCTTAGATTGTGGAAAGGAAGTAGTAATCTTTTATTCGGGCCTTATAATATCCACACATCTACATCTAATCTTTAATACCCTGCCTGATGTTAATACTCAAGAAATTACTATAGAAACTACCCTGAAGTGTTGACTATTTAGAAAGAAAGTTACATTTTAGTCTGAGTTAAATTATTTCTTAAAATCAACAAATAACAGCAAACAACTGCAATCTGTCACAGGTTTTTATAAAGTTAAATGTTTTAAACCAACTCAATAAAATATGAATCACTAGCTTAAAAAGAAAATTTTCTTACTTTGAAATGGTTTTACAAAAAGCTGCCACCTCTTCGTTCTGGATTTCGACTTCTTGTAAAAGAGAACTTCCAGTTGACAAACTACTGGTCCCACTGTCTTTCTGTAATTAGAAAAAAATGCTTTAATTTTACTAGTAAGGTTTTTTAAAGTAAATAAAATATTCATAGCAGTAATATTCAAATTTTATGAAATAAATCCCTTGTTACAGGGCTGAGGCTGTTGAATATTGTGAGCTTAGGAGTTCTGAGCTGCAGTGGACAAAACCAACTGAGGATCTCAATTAAATTCAGGATCAGGGATCATCCCGTTACCTAGAGAGAGGTAAATCAGCGTGGGTCAGAAATGGAGCAGATCAAAACTCCCATTTTAATCACAGTACTACCAAGTTCCTAAGGAGCTCCTGCACTTTCACCCTGGAGCAGATACAGAGATCCAGGTTTGTTTTGGGTTTGGTTTTTTTTTTTGGTCTTTTAAAGTATGTTTATTTAAGAAAAATAACTATGAAGGCAATTTTAAAATCTCTAATATGTGGGTTTTCTAATTCAGTAAATCCTGAATAAAGGAATGCCAAGTAAACCTTACAGTATAGCAGAAAAAGTACCTGTCTGGGAGTGTATATGTTGGCTAATTCAATTTCTATTTTACTTAACTAGCTATGTCATGCAGAATCATTATTCAAGCTCTCTAAGTCTCAGCTTCCTCATCTGCAAAATGAGGAGGCTGGACATAGAGGCCTCTAAGATTCCTTCTAGTTCTCATATTCTAGAATTCTAATTTTCAGCAAGCACAGATTATGAGAGGCCATTCCATTCAAAATCTTACTGAAGGATGTTAAACAACACTTTGGAAATTATAATAGTTGCATGAAATAAAGGAATTACTGTGTTTTCAGAGAAAATACAATCAAACTCATTTAGAACAGAATATTCAGTTTATGCCCAAAATTTAGGGGGGAAAAAACTCAGGACATTCATCTGATGGTTAATTCTTTATGTAAAAGTATGCTTCAGAAAAGAAAAAAGGTATGCTTCAGAAATCAGTGGATACTGGAAGGACAAATACTGAAGCTAGAGCTTAAATACTTTGGCCATATAATTAGAAGAAAGGATTCACTGGAAAAGACCCTGGTGTTGAGAAAGATCGAAGGCAAAAGGATATAGGGGAAAGCAGAGAATGAGAAAGATAGCGTCATGAAAGCAATGAACATGAGTTTAGAGATAGTCAGGATATAGTGGAGCATAGAAGGACCTGGCGTTCTGTGTTCCAAGGGGTCATGAAGAGTCAAACACGAATGAATAACTGAACAACAACAAATTAAAACTTAAAAATGCATTATAACTTTTGGGACACCCTGGATATAAACATTTTGACAGAGGCTATAAGTTAAATAAAGTATACTTCTGAACTAAAAATTTAAATCTGGGGAAAAAATTTTTTTTAAACAAAGAGTTAGATGAATTCAGTACCCAGGTACAACCACAACACAAACTTCATACTATTTGAATTGACCTCAATTTAAATTATGTTTCCTTCAAAATTAAAGTTAGGAAACCTTCTTCAAATGCAAGTTCATGAGAATACTATAAATTGTTAGCATAACTTTAAAGAAAAGCATTGGATTTCAATCACCACAACATAAAATAATTTGTGTGGCATGTTATACTGAGAAGTCAACATCATTTCTTTAGAGAAAGTCTCTTTCATAAGTGGCTCTAATCCTAAAATAAATAAATAAATCCTAAAATAAAATGAATTTAAAAAAATAATGCACCTAAAAAGGTGCATTAGATTTCTGCCTTAGTATGGAGTTCAAGATTCACCATAACTGACCCAACATTCTCTAGCCTTTCCCCCTACTACTAATGAACAAATCCATAAAAATGCATTTATTAAATGTACACTATGTACCTGGCACCGTGTTAAATGCTGGGGATATAAATAGAAAAGCAAGGCCGTTCCAACTCGCCAAGAGCTCTTACTCCAACTGCCGGAAACAATACAGATCCATGGCTTAGCTTGCATGGCAGATGGGAAAGCTTGGTGGTCCTTAGAGATCCTTAACCCACAGCAAGGGCTGGGGATCTGGAGAATGTAGTGGTAGGGCAAATAGTAAGGACTAATGATCCTGCAGTTTACCAGAAAGACCAACTGGTGATTTCCTGTTCATCTAATCAATTGTAAGAAGCTAGGACTGCCGTGAAAAGGAGGTAGGGCGGTAGTGGAGCTAAGGAGACTTGCAGAGACTCATTCCACAGCCACTGAGAAGAAGGCTGGGTGAGCCTGAGAGTCAGAGTGGAACAAAGGTTAGGTGATGTCTCCCACAGAGGTGAGGGCGGAGAAGGCAGAGGTCAAGTCCACTCAAGAGAAAGAAAAAGGAACAGTCCTTTGGCGAAAAAAGATTGAGGGGAAGGGGAGAACCTGATGGGACTTAGTAGCAAGGACTGGGAATAGGAAAACCTCTACACTATAAGGTAGTGGTATTAAACTCAAACTGAAATGGGCGGGGGGTGGGGGACGTCAACAAACTGTACATAAAGATCCCTGAAGGATGTATTATTTACTTAGAAAACAGTATGTTAACATTAGCTATGTCCTATTTTATTTTTATTTATTTTGTTAAATATTTCACAATTACACTTTAATCTGGTTCTTCCCACACCAAATGTTGCAGGCTCTAGGTCATCTGGTTGATGTGCCCAATTCTAATATACACATTTTCTCTCTTTATTCATTAAATATTCAAGGCCTATATTCACTGTTACCTTCCTTAAGATATCATCATCACCAGTTCCAGAAATGATTACTTCCTCTTCTGCATTCCCATAGTACTTTATACTAAACATCTGGCATTTAGACTGTCAGGCTGGGGGGAGAAGGGACCTATGTTTTTATTGATATAGGGGAAGTTCCAGTGAAGAAACTCCCTCTACCTACACAGATCAACACCTGTTCTACAAATCCTAATCTAAAGAGTAGCCTGAGGCACTGGGAGGTTATTTGCACAGTATAATTAGAGGAAGGTTTAAACTCTCATCTTCCTAACTCCAACTCCATCTCCTATACCAGTGGTATCAGGCTCAAACTGAAACAGGGCCGTTAAGCCACATGTAAGGATTCCTGTGACCACATACTGACTTAGAAGCATGTGTGTGCATGTATGTATGTATGTATGTATGTGTGTATGTATGTATGTATACACACACACACACACACACACACACTTTAACTAATACATCAACAACATTTAAATCAGATAGGAACTACATTTTAATCTGATTCAGACAGCCCTTGGGAGTGTGGTAGGCTGAGTGACTGACACCTCCAATCTAAATCATACACAAATCAAACTTCATCCACACTAACTGCCTTAGCACATGATGCTTTATACTATAGTTATTTTTATGTGTCTCATATGCCCTGCCAAAATGAAAACTCCTTGAGGGCTAGGAATCAGACTTATGCAACTTGAGACTCATGCAACTTGAGTTCCCACACAGCTTCTTAGGTGGGCACTTAACATTTAATTTGTTGAATGTATCATTCACATAATTTTCTAAAGGATACTTTTTTTATAAAAAACAAAGTCCACTGACAGGTAATACATAAGTTCTGTTTGCTATCCTCTTCTTGAAAAAGACCTTTTGATTTTTATTACTTTGTTGTTTTATAGCAGCTTCACCTAAGCAGACTATAATCCTGCCAATGTATTTATTACCCAATAATAAACTCTCTTCAAACTTAGCTAGCTTGGTCCTCAGACACCAAATAGCCTGTTGGTAGGTCTGTACAGCAAGACTATCCAACTTGGCCATACCAAGAAAGCTTATACTCTTCTGGCAGAGTTTTCAAAAATAAAAATCAGGACCATCTCCATATCAAAGGCATCAAAATAGGCCTTAAGTAGAAGAGACTATGAAATATTTTATAAGCACAAAGCAGTAACATACAAGAATCAAAAATGCCCAATCTATAAGTGGTAGTAGTATGAACAGTAAATACAGTACTTGTTGCTCTGGACTTGGTAAGACCCAAGTCTGAATTCTGCTTCAGATGTTTACTAGCTATGTGACCCTGGGCAAGTCATGAACCTCTCAATCAAATGGGATAATATTTGTAAATCACTTAACATAGTGCTTGGCACATAGTAGGTGCTTAATAAATATTTATTCCTTTTCCTTCCCTCGCTCTCATTTCGTTCATTTATGCAAAAAGGACAATAGCAACATTCTCCTCACAGAACTGTTGTGAGGACAAACAAAATAACTAATGTAAAACGCTTTGCAAACATTAAAACACTCCATAAATGTTGGCAATTTATTATTTTATTATTGTATGGTTGTATTATACCAGCTTTTCTTTAAACAACCTATTTTGAGAAGTTGGTAGGAGTAGGGAAATTAAGTAAGAGGAATAATGTAAGGAGTGTAAAAGTTTTTACCTGACCAATTAGTTACTCTATCTTTTTGTATAATTGTACTAGGTCTGTATCTTTGAAAATATCTTGAATCTTCTTCTTCATAGAATAGTTCTCCTTGGAAGCTGGCTTGGTAAAAACATTAGATTTTCATAATTCCCTCCAGGCACATTATGAGGCCAACCTGACCTGGCAGAAAGACACATGTCATTCATTCATCAAAGTAAAAATGGAACCTAGACAGATAACATCAAGTGGTCGGCCCATCTATCAACAGTAAATGTATACTGTTCATTTACTTGATCTTTTGCATTAGTAATGAATTGCGTGGTATCCTGCAAAGAGTACCGAGGTTCAAATCTCAGCTCAGTTAACTGAATAACTGAAGAGCCTAGACTAGAAATCTAGAAGGTCTCTTTCAGTTCTAAGTCTTACTCTTTTTCCCCCCCACTATGATCAAAAATTCAAGAAAAAAAAATCCTCCTCCTCCCTCCAAAAAGGATTTAACATATTCACAGAAATACTTTTGGTCAACTGGGACAAGTTAGAGAAATTCACATAACACATTCTAAAACATTTATGAAGATGTGTAGGGAAAGGAAACATTAACAAGAAGTCCAGACCGTGACATTTAAACAATCATAGAGAACATAATCTGGTTTTCAAGAAACAAGTCATAAATGTATCCGTTATTATTTAAAACTGAGAATCTCTAGTCACATAGTTCAGGAATACATAGAGAAAATTTAGTCAATATTAAAATACCATACTTAATTAGGAATTGAAAGTGTTCTGTTCCAATATAAGAGAGGCTATGAGTTACAATGGAATCCAAAGTTGAGATCCTAGCCTAGACAGACATTTTTCACCTGGGCATGGAACCTACGTTTCCTTATCTTTAAAATGGGGATAATAACCACTTATATTAACAGGACAGTAATCTGCAAACCTTAAAATGCTACAGAAATGGGATTTAAAATTAAGCAAATGTGGAATAGTGTAACAGTGCTCTACCTGATGTCAAAAAAGACCTAGATTCCAATTCTGACTTTCTTCTACTATATGAAATTGCAGAAAAATCATAGAAATGACTCTAAAATCTCATTTTATTTGTCTATAAAACAAGCGTAATAATACTTGTATTGCCACCTCATGGAATTGTTGAAACACTTTGTAAACTGCAATGTGCTACAAAAATAGGAACCATTTTCTTCCCTGGCAGAAGATAAGCTGCTTGAAGATTAGCACTAGTGTGAGATTTTTAAATCTTAGTTATCTCCAGTGCCCAGCAACAGTAAACACTTGGTTTACTGGATTTATTTCAAAATAATAATATTATATCCTCTGCCAACTGTTTAAATTTTGACAATTAACTTATGAAAATACTCAACATTTACAGAAATTTCTCAAAACTTTTTAAGAAAATAATTTGGGTCATTATGATAACCTCTCTGATTCTTAGCTCAATTACAACACAGAAATAAGTGATTGGCCAGAATAATCTGCTTTCATTAGTACTCTGTCCATTACTGGTTTATCCATCACTAGTTTGGGGCAGAACAGATTTCTGACTAAAGAATTTGGATGATTATTAAAAAAAAAAAGTTCTACAAGGAAACAGGAAGTGAGTTTGCTGAGCAAGAAGAAAAACACTCCTTTTAGTTGAGTTTTTAACACAAAGTACAAAAATCCCAGCCAGGAAATGAACAAGTCCCCCCTTTCTCCCCCGCCCCCCAATAGAACCAAGAAGCTGAAAAGGCTAAACAGCAAAATTTTATTTTCTGATAACTCATATAAATTAGTGGTTCCTTAAACTTTCTTCCTTTACATTTGTTTATTAGTCCCTTTGATATTCTTGACTTTCTGTTCTTCCAAATGAATTTTGTTATTATTTTTTCTGAATAAAATAATTTTTGACAATTTAATTAGGATGGCATTGAATATATAAATTGGTTTTGGTAAAATTGGTCTTTTTATTATTATATTGGCCCTGCCTACCTATGAAAAGTTAATATTTCTCCAATTATTTAAATCTGATGTCATTTGTATGAAAAGTTTTTCATCATAATTTTTTTCACATAGTTCATGGGTTTGTTTTGGCAGCTCTACTCCCAGGTACTTTATGCTGTCTAGAGATATTTTAAATGGAGTATCACCATCTCTTCTTGCAGATATCTGTTTGTAATATATAGGAATGGTGATGTGAATTTATTTTATATCCTACTACTTTGCTAAAACTATTAGTTGTTTCAACAAACTTTTTAGATGAGTCTTAGGGATTTTTCAAGTTTCCATATCATCTGCAAAAAGAGATGGTTTTATTTTCTCATTCCTTATTCTGATTCCTTCTATTTCTTTTTCTTTGCTTATTCCTATTGCTTAGGATTTGCAATGCAATATTGGATAACAACTGTGACAACAGTCATCCTTGCTTCACATTTGACCTTACTGGGAAGGTTCTAGGTTATCCCAATTACAAATAATGCTTGCTGATGGTTTTAGGTAAATGTTTTATCAGTTTAAGGAAAAATCCATTTATACCTATATTTTCAAGTGTTTTCAATAGAAATGAGTGTTGTACTCTATCAAAAACCTTTTCTGCATCTCTTGATATAATCATTTGATTTTTGTTATTTTTATTATTGATATAATCAATTCTATTAATAGTTTTCCTTATGTTAGATCATCCTTGAATTCCTGGCATAAATCCCTTGTTGTAAACTTTTACCTAGTATTTTATTTAGGATTTTTGCATCCACATTCATTCATGAAGAAGGTCTTTAATTTTCTTTCTCTGTTTCTTGGCTTAGGTATCAGTAATTATCAAAATTGCAAACCTTGTCTTTGACAAGTGTAAAGATTTTGGGATAAGAATTCATTATTTGGGAAAGCTGGAAAGCAGTATGGCAGAAATAACTTATACCATTTACCAAGATAAGGTCAAAATAGATACATGACCTAGATATAAAGAGAGATATTACAAAAAAAGTTGAAGAACATGGAACATATTACCTATCAGACTTATGGATAGTCAAACAATTTATGAAAAAACAAGAGACAAAGTATTATGGGGTATAAAATGGTTAATTTCAATTACATTAAATTAAAAGTTTTGTACAAATCTAGCTAAGATCAGAAGGAAAGCAGAAAACTGGAAAAAAAATTTATAGACAGCTCCTCAGATAAAGGTTTTGTACCTCAAATCTCAAAGAACTCTGTCACATCTCTAAGAATGAGAGTCATTTCCCCAACTGATAAATGGTCAAAGAACATGAACAAGCAGTTTTCCAATGACGAAATCAAAACAATTTATACTGTCATAAAGCCATATGAAAAAATGCTCTAAATCATTATTGATTAGAGAAATGCAAATTACAACCTTGGATATCATTTTACACCTATCAGATTGCCTAAAATAATAAAAGGGGAAAGTGACAGATGTTGGAGGGGATATAGAAAATTGGGGCCTTAATTCATTGTTGGTGGATCTGTGAGATGATCCAACCATTTGAGGAAGATACGGAATTATGCCCAAGAGTTATTACCCTTTGACCCAGCAATACCACTATTAGGTCTGTTTCCCAAGATTGGTTAGGGAAAAAGGAACATAACCTAAATGTTCTAAAATATTTATAGCAGTTCTCTTTGTGGTGGCAAAGAACTGAAAATTGTGGGGATGCTTGTCAACTGGGAAAAGGCTAAACAAATTGTGGTATATGTTCATGATGGAATATTACTCTGTTACAAAAAATGATGAGCTCATTGATTTTAGAAAAGCATGGAGAGACCTCCATGAAATAATGAAGACAGAAATGAACAGCACCAAGACAACACCGCATATAATAACACCATATTGTTTGAGGGACCAAGGCATTCTAACTATTATAAACACTCAAATTAACTGCAAAGATCCTATGAAGGAAGATGCTTCTTGCATTCAGAAAAAGAACGAGCGCGCGCGCGCGCGCGCACACACACACACACACACACACACACAGAGATTCATGTCTAATAGAAGCCATATCAAAATGGGAGGGGGGGGTGAGAAAGAAAAGTTACACAACTTTGTTGTATATATGAAAGGAATAACAAGTTATACATAATGGATCTGCAATTTCAGTTGCAATTCTCTGTTCTTCTATTCCACTTTGTTATGGAAATGATTGTTTTATTTCTTATGCTCAGAATAAAATAAATTAAAAACAAAACAAAACCAAAAGAAGTTCAAATGCCAAAGAGTCATAATCAAGATTATCTAAGACTTGGCAGCTGCCACTATTTAGAAGAGAAGATCATAGAAGCATTGTACCTGCATCCATTCTTTTACCTCACTGGGTGTTTGGACAGAAAACATGGCTTGGTACTCAGAACCAGGACTATGTGAAACTACTAGTAGTATACAAGGCACCCCAAGAATCTTAATTTAGTTTTAAGCTTTAGTAGCTTTAAGCTTTAAATGCTAAAAACTACCAAGACTTTGGAATATCCTGTACTAAGTTCATGACATTTTCATAAGCTATTCTCAGCAATACAACAATCTAAGGAAACTTTGAAGGACTTATGATGAAAAATGCTATCCATCCCCAGAGAAAGAACTAATGGTGTCTGAATACAGATTGAAGCACACTTTAACTTTATTATTTTTGAGGTTTTTTTGTCTTTTTCTTTCACAACATGACTAATATGGAAATGTTTTGCATGACTACACATGTATAACCTACGTAGAATTTCTTGCCTTCTCAATGATGGGGTGGAGATAGAGGAAGGGAGAGAATTTGGAACTCAAAAGTTTTAAAAACAAATGTTAAAAATTGTTTTTACATGCAACTGGGGAAAAATAAAATACTAAATAAAATTTTTAAAAAGAGAGCATGGAATAGTTTATCTGTCAGATTTATGGATAAGGAAAGAATTTAGAGCATTACAAAACATAAAATAATTTTGGTTATATGGGGCAGTTAGATGGTGCAGTAGATAGAGCACCAGCCCTGAAGTTAGGAGGACCTGAGGGCAAATCTGGCCTCAGACCAAACACTTGACACTTACTAGCTGTGTGACCCTGGGCAAGTCACTTAATCCCAATTGGCTTTAAAAAAAAAAAAGAAAAGAAAAAAAAAGTTTCCAAAAAAATAATTTTGATTATACAAAATTAAAGTTTTTACACAAACAAAACCAAATGCAACAAAAGTTATAAGGAAAATAAGAAACTGGGGGGGGGGAATTTTGCAACAAGTATCTCTGATAGAGGCCTCATTTCTCAAATATATACAGAACTGAGTCAAATTTATAAAAATACATGTCATTCTCCAACTGATAAATGGCCAAAATGTGAACAGGCAGTTTTCAGATAAAGAAATCAAAGCTATCTACAGTCACATGGAAAAATGCTCTAAATCACTACTTATCAGAGAAATGCAAATTAAAACAACTCTGAGATACCACCTCACTCCTACCAGAGTGGTTAATATGATAAAAAAGGAAAATGTTGGATGTTGGATGGGATATGGGAAAACTGGGATACTAATGCCCTGTTGCTGGAGTAGTGAATTGATCCTACCATTCTGGAGAGCAATTTGGAACTATGCCCAAAGGGCAATCAAACTGTGCATACCCTTTGACCCAGCAATACCACTGCTACGTCTATATCCCAAAGACATCCAAAAAAAGGTAAAAGGATCTATTTGTACAAAAATATTTATAGCAGCCCTTTTTTGGTGGCAAAGAATTGAAAATCAAACGGATGCCCATTAATCGGGGAACTGCTAAACAGTATATTACCATAATGGAATATTATTGTGCTGTAAGAAATGACAAGAAGATGATTTCAGAAAGACTTACATGAACTGATGCACAGTGAAGTGAACAGAACCAGGAGAACGTTGTATACAGTAACAGCAAAATTGTTCAATGAAGAACGTGAATGACTTAGCTAGTCTCAGCAATACAATGATCCAAGACAATCCCAAAGGACTAAGGATGAAGCATATTATCTGCCTCCAGAGAAAGAACTAATATTGTTTGAATATAGACTAAGGCATGCTATTTTTCACTTTCTTTCGGTCTTAGAACCTTAATATCTTCAAAGGATATCAAGGGAGTTAAATAAGGAAAATAGAAAACCTAGGTGTGGATTTGTTCTGTTCTGAGGATTTGAAGAGGGGAAAGGAGGAAGAACTCTTCTATTCCTCATAACTGGGGTATGTGACAAGAAAATACAAAGCTAACAGAAAGTGTGGGAGTAACATGTATTAAATGATCTTTGCACTTAATACATGTTAATTGATTGAATGAAACAGAAAAGGGAAGGTTAAAGACACTAAAACTCATGCACAATTTTGTGTAGAATTAAATCAAACTTAATAAAGTAAATGTGGTTGTGTTAGAGTCAAGACACATGATTGGCTATCTCAAGGAAGATGAAATAAGACCTGTCTCACTCTGAAATGATTGATCTTTCATCTCTGGGTGTCAGCACCCTCATCTAATCCAACCTCATCCTTTCATAGATAAGAAAACTGGCCCAGAAAGGCTAAATAACTTGTCCATGGTCCTACAAGTAGCCAGGATAGAAACTCATGTTTTCTAATTCCAAATCTTGTGCTCCTCCCATAATATTATTTCCTAATAACTTACCTGATTCTATTTTGGACTTTCCTTTACTTTTCCACAAGCTTATTAAAATTTGCCTCACAGATGGCAAATATCTACTTTCATTTTTTTCTGGGCAATTTAGCAATGGCTACACTTTTCTTTGCTGTTGAATAGAATGGCAAAAGAGGTAAGGCAGTTCAACTCTGCTGACTAATATATAAAATCCAAAGAGGCAGAGGAATGTAATAAATGTTTTAATAAGATATTAAAGCATGATGAGATTATTAACTACTAGATGTTACTAGTAGAGCATGCTACTAAGATCAGGCAAAGCTAATCATGCCACCTGCACACCTGGTCTAGTTAAGAACTATTATTGTTTTGTAATCTAATATTTTATTAGGAAGACAAGTAACAATCACTTTAACTAGTTACAAAAATCTGACAACAAAAAAGTTAAAATAGTGAAAACTATATCAATGAGAACTATACTTCTATATTAAAAGTTAAAAACAAATCTTTCACTCATCCTAGGGGGAAAAAAGTTACCAGCTAAGACAACATATACTATGGAATACACCAGCTATGTAACTAGGGACACCCCCAACACATAGTTTATGCTTTTTAATCTATGATATGGGTTAAGTATACTTTTTCACATGTTGCTAAATTTGGAAATTTGATTTATTACTAAGTTCTGATAAGAAAATACAATTAAACATTAGATAAAGTACCAAAACTCTTAAGTCAGAACACAAGATCATATATTTTGAGCTGGAAAGGATCTTAAGAGACCAACAGCCAAAACATTCATTTTAAAGATGAGAAAACTGAGGCTCAAAAGTGGGGTCACACAACTAGTGAGTGTCTAAAGCAAGAATCAACTCAGGTCTTCCTGACTTCCAAGTCCAGCCCACTATCTAATACATACTTGCGCAAGGATCTAAGATAACTCCAAAAGTTTCATGATGGAAAATGCTATCTACATCCAGAGAATGAACTATGGAATCTGAATGCAGATGGAAGCATACTATTTGGTCTCCTTTTCTTTTGTTGTTTTTGTTTTGATTCTTCCTTCTCGTGGCTCCTCCCAATGGTTCTAATTCTTCTTTACATCATGACTAATGTGAAAATATGCTTAATATGAATATATAAGTAGGGCCTATATCAGATTGCACACTATCGGGGGGGGGGAGAAGGAGAAAGAGAAAATTTTAAACTCAAAATGAATGTTGAAAACTAAAACTTAGTAAATTGTCTTTAAAAAAATAGCCACTAGGGCAGCTAGGTGGCACAGTGAATAGAGTACCAGCCCTGGAGTCAGGAGGACCTGAGTTCAAATGTGACCTCCAACACTTGACACTTACTAGCTGTGTGACCCTGGGCAAGTCACTTAACCCCACTGCCTAACCCATCCCCCCCCAAATTGGTTCCTTACTGACATCCCCACCTAATTGGTTATACTTAGTTTAGAAGGAATTTAAGAAATTAGAGATACTAATTTATGTATTAACTGCAGAAAACACCATTATTAATACTCAAGAGTAAATCAGCTTTTTAAAAAAAATTTTCCTACACAAAATCCTTAAAATCAAAAAAAGCTTTTCATCATCAGTAGAAAAACAAGGTGTAAAACACAAATTCTCAATCATTTGATAAAAGTACATAATTCTATTACTTTTAATCCATGGAATCCATTAAAAAATGAACTCATCTTTACAATACTCTATTTTAAAGTTACTTTGAAAGGACCATACCTGAGATACTTGGCCTTGGACTTTTGTAAGCTGAGTTGATCTAATATTTAAAGAATGACTTCTTGTTACTGTTGACCCCAAAAGGGATTTTCCATTCACTTTTTTTTCAGGATGACAACCTGCTGGTGGTCTCTTTTCAAGAAGCACAGCATCCCAAGGATCCTCTGCTGTTAAAACTGGAATATTTTTCTCTTCATGGTCCAACACTTCCACATTATCTACTTTAGGTTTACTTAAAGGATCTAAGTCTAGCCAGTCAAATTTACTAATATCATCAGACTTTGGGGATCCTTGTAGATTACTGACAGTAGTTTTTGTATTACTTATCTCCAAATCAGTCCTTGCTTTACCATTTTTTAAAAATTCTGAAGTGCTAGCTATTTTGTCAAACAGTTTTGCCATTTCAGGACTGACTGCTGGACGATAAATAGGTAAACTTCCTTGTGGATGAAAAGGTGTAGTAGGTGTCAGAGGGTATGAAATGTACTGGGATTGTCTTGGAAGACTTAAATAAATGGGTTCTGTAGATGGAAATGTAGACATGCTTGGATTGAAGCCATTCTGGAATGCACCAGGCTGTTTACAGTAAGCTGAGGGATAAATAGAAGGTAAAGTGCAAGTGGAAGGCCCAGGTAATCCAGGTGGCCATTGTCCTCTCTGAATAGTAGTAGGCTGCAGATAAAACCGTGCTGAAAAGGAAGGGCTCAAGACAGGAGTAACTGGCATTGCTGGTGCTTTACTAGACTCAAAGCTGTCATCCAGCAGTAGTTTCTCAAGTTCAGCATGCGTTAGCTTTTCAATATCAATGTCTACAGCACTTCTGGGAGAATCTGATTCAGGAAACACCATGAGATCAAAGTCCTTATGAATTTCTTGTGATTTCTGAGCAGTGTTACTTAACAATTCGAAGTCTCTCTGATTTTCAACTACTTGTTTGTCTTTTTGTAGCTTTGCTAGAGCCTCAGCTTCCATCTGTAATGCTTCTTCTCTGTCCACATCTTTAGCTTTTGCCGGCCCCAAAGGTGAGGAAGAACACTGCTTAAACCCATTGTTACTAGATATCTGAGCCATGCTGTACAAAGGATGTCCATTTAAAAGGGCAAATCTATCTTCTTCTAAACAAGTCTGTCTTGTAGGTCCTGAGGAATAAACCAGATGCACCTATACAGAGGGGGAAAAAACTTCAATTAGGTTCTCAAAATTCATTTAATAATTTTGCAATATATTTAAATATAAAAACGAAATATTTCACTTGTTGTAGATTATGCAACCTTACCCCAAGAGTGGGGAACCTGCAGCATCAAGGCCACATGTGGCCTTCTAGGTCCCCCACCCGTGCCTCACCCTATTCTAGGACCAAGAGAATAGTAACCCATTCATTATTCAGGGAATCTTCTTGACATTCATCGCCTTTCCCTACCCATCTGTCCCCTGTGTGTGTTGCCTTCCCCTAATTAGGAGCTCCTTAAGAACAGGAATTATCTCACTTTTTTATTTGTATTTCCAGTGCTCAGCACACTACCAAGAACATATTAAGTATCTGATCAATGTTTTCCACTCTTTCCTTTTTTCCTTCCCTCATTTGGGTTAGACACAATTAATTAAAAGCATTCATTAGGACTGATTAATCTGGAAGCTATAGCAAGATGGATGGAGCACAGTAAGACTAAAGACAGGGAAATCTGTTAGGCAACAATTCAGGTGAGAAACAAAGCCTGAATTAAGGTAGTATCAGTGAGAAAATAAAGGAGAGAACAGATGCAAGAGATACCAGGTAGACAGAAATGAAACAATGTGACAAAAAAGGAAAAATCTCGACAAAGAAGGGGACCAGGGGAAACAGATGATCTTACTATCATCAGTTTTACTTGAATATGTGTCTGGTGGTATGTGAAAATTAAAAAGCCAAGGCAAGAGCAGAGAGGTCCAAAGCATCCAAAGCAAGCAACTGCTTTTTCTGGTACTAGTTTGAAGAGAATAGGGAAAAGGCCAGAAAAGCAGGGTGATAATGACAACCTATTAAAATAGGAAGCAAGCTAAGCCTAGCTCTGGGTTATCACAGATAGAGATAATATGCAGGGTCAATTCTAACAGATGGAGGAATATTCCTCATACCAGAGAACAGCAGAGACCCCCAGCAGGAAAGAGAAGTGGCTAAAATGAGTACAGATAAGTCTCACTTTTAGACTTTAGGTAAAGAATTCTGAAAGAAATAAGTTTAACAAAAACAAAACCCACCTATGTTAACTTTACTGTACAGTACTGTGCTCCATGGCTTTCCACCTCCCACCTCAACCCCCCCCCCAAAAAAAAAAACCCAAGTGGAAACAGAAGGGAGGTACAGAGATAACTTGCTTGGCTTGGGCCCACCATCAGTAAAAGAGAAGACCTTTGGCCTGTTCTGCTCATCGGCAGGCACACTGGTCCCTATAAATGTCTTCCTCACACTTGGGTACTACACACTAGTCCCAAGCTTGTCTGTGTCCAAGTGTGCCTCACCTCCCTTCTTCCTCTTTATTCTAACCAAGCCACCAGGTGGCTGGCTCCAGCCCAGCATATTCATCCTCCTGCTTTCTCTCTCTTCCTAGTCTCTCCAGCCCCCATCTATCTGCACTTGAACCATATGCAGAGCCCCCTCCTTCCAAAGGGTGTAGCCTCTTCCTGTCTTCCTCCTTCCCTTCCCCATGGGCAAATTCACATTAAGTTTACTAGGTCTGCAGAATTGTCCATCAGAACTGTCTGTATAGGGATTCCCTGGTATTCAGCGACCACCTTCTCTATAGGCTCTTCCCTAGCTGTCTCTTCCTATCTTACTTTTTAAAAATTATTATTATTTACTATTTAATTTTTCCCCAGTTACGTGTGAAAACAATTTTTAACATTTGTTTTTAAAACTCTGAGCTCCAAATTCTCCTTCTTCCTGCCCCACTCCCCTCATTGAGAAGATGAGATTCTATTTAGATTATACATGTGTAGTCATGCAAAACATTTCCATTTAGTCATGCTGTGAAAGAAAAGACAAAAAAAAACCCCTCAAGAATAACAAAGTAAAAAAAGTATGCTTTAATCTGTATTCAGACACCATCAATTCTTTTTCTGGGGATGGATAGCATTTTTCATCACAAGTCCTTCAGCGTTGTCTTGGATTGCTGTGTTGCTGAGAATAGCTAAGTCTTTCACAGATGATATCTTATACAATATTGCTATTACTTTGTACACAGTACATTTCTCTTTACATCAGCCCATGCAAGTCTTTCCAGGTTTGTCTGAGAGCATCTGGCTCATTATTTCTTATAGTACAATAGTATTCCACTATAATAAAATACTTCAACTTATTCAACCATTCCCCAATTGATGGGCATTCCTTCAATTTCTAAATCTTTAGCACCAGAAAAGAGCTGCTATAAATACTTTAGTATATATAAGTCCTTTTCCTTTTTCCTTTTTATTTCTTTTGGATTACAGACCTAGTAATTGTATTGCTAGGTTAAGGTATATGCATAGCTTTATAGCCCTCTGGGCATAGTTCCAAACTGCTCTATAGAATGGTTGAATTGTTCACAACTCCACCAATAGTGTATTAATGTCTCATCTTTCCCACATCTCCTCCAACATTTGTCATTTACCTTTCCTGTCCTATTAGCCAATCTAATAGTTATGAGTTAGTACCTCAGAACTGTTTTAATTTGCATTTCTCTAATCAATTGTGAGTTAGAGTATTTTCATATGGCAATATATAGCTTTATTTCATCTGAAAATTGATCATATCTTTTGATCATTTATCAATTGGGGAATGGCTCTTAATTTTTACAAATCTGACTCAGTTCTCTATGTGTCTGAGAAATGAGGCCGTTATAAAAGAAACTTGCTTCAAAATTTATTTTCACAATTACTACTGCTAAATGTATTACCCTCCATCCTATTCCTCCCATTTACTCTATTCTCTCTCCTTTCACTATGACCCTCCTTAAAAGTGTTTTGCTTCTGATTACCCCCTCCCCCCATCTGTTGTCCCTTCTATCACCACCCCTTTCCCTTATCCCTTTCCCCTCCTACTCTTCCTATCTTTCTTGGACTCCTGATGAGACTCCAACAGCAGGGCTGCCTGGGATCTGAGGAGTCTGACACACCCTCCCTGCTTACTTTGCATATATTTGCATTTACTTATATGTACACAGATATTGTTGACTCCATAGGAAAATGCAAGGTTCTGGAGTGCAAGGCCTATTTCAGTTTCTGTCTTTATATTCCCAGCAACTACTAGTACAGTGCTTGGCACATAGCAGGCTCTTAATAAATGTCTGTTGATTAACTGATCGATTTGATTCAAGATTCGGCAGAGGAATCTGAAACTGCAAGTACTCAATCTGAATCAACCGCACAAAACACTTAACTTACAGAACTGACAAAACAGGAAACAAACTGATCTGAAAGTGCCTATAATTTCAACCTTAATTGTTTGAGGAGATAACGGACTTAAAGACAAAATAACATATTGTGGGTATTATAAATACCTTCACAAAAAAGAGATGTGAGGAGCAAAGTTTATGGAACAAGAATTCTCCTTTCACATCCACAATAGAAGAAATCCCATCAGAGGTTCTTAACCTAGGGTCCATGAATTTGCTTTTGTTTTTATATTTTGATAATTATTTCAATGTAATTGGCTTCACTTGCAATCCTACATATTTAATGTTATGCATTTGAAGACAGTATTCTGAGAAGACTTCCCCAAACTGCCAAACGGGCACAAAAAAGTTATCTACACAGTGGAAAGTATAGTGATAAAATTACAAATTCAGAAAAAGGCTACAAAGAGAAATGGCATCACCTGTTACTACTGCTAAGGAATAGTTATCAACGGCCATTCCTAAGCAAACATCTGAACTATCAGGGAATGTTTTCCAGTCAAATGTACCCAATTCCACATTGGAAATCAACACAAAAACAAGGCTCATAAGTGTCAAGTGTTTGGTCTGAGGCCATATTTGAACTCAGGTCCTCCTGACTCCAGGGCCAGTGCTCTATCTACTGTGCCACCTAGCTGCCCTTCAAGAAGGATTTTAAAAGTCAAATGAGAGAGGTAGAAGAAAAATTGGGTAAAGAAGTGAGAGGTATGCAAGAGAGTCAATAGCTTAGAAAAGGAAAAAATTAATTGTAGGAAACAAGTCCTTAAAAAATACAATTGGCCAACTGGCAAAAAAAAAGCACACTGAGGAAAACAAGTCCCTAAAAAATACAATTTGCCAAATGGGGAAGGAGGTACAAAATTTAATAGAACAATTTGTTAAAAAATTAGAACTGGGCAAACATAAGCTAATGACTCTATGAGAACAAGAATTAAACAAAAAACAAAAGAATGACAACAATAGATGAAAGCGTAAAATACCTCACTGGTAAGACAACTGACCTGGAAAATCAATACAGGAGACACAATTTAAAAATTATTGGTCTATCTGAAAATCATGATGAAAAAAAGAGCCTGGACAGTCTCTTTCAGGAAATCATAAAGGAAAACTGCCCCAAGGCCCTAGAACCAGAGGGTAAAATAGCCACAGAAAGAACCCACTGATCCCCTCCTGAAAGAGTTCCCAAACTGAAAATGCCAAGGAATATAGCGGCCAAATTCCAAAATTACCAGGTCAAAGAGAAAATACTGCAAGCAGTAAATATTCATCCATTTCACTAAGACTGTCAAATTTACTGGCATACAGTTGGGCAAAACAGTTCCTAATTGTTGTTTTAATTTCCTTTTCTTTGGTGGTAGATTCACTCCTTTCCTTTTTGACACAGGTTAATTTGGTTTTCTTTTTTTTTTTTTAATTAATTGGCAATAAGAAGAAAAAGAAATTGAAGGTATTAGACTAGGCAAAAAACCAACAAAGCTACAACTCTTTGCAGATGATATGATGATATACTTAGAGAATCCTAGAGAATCAAGTAAAAAACTACTTGAAATAATTAACAACTTTAGCAAAGTTTCAGGCTATAAAATAAATCTACATAAATCACCAGCATTTCTATATATTATCAACAAAGACCAACAGCAAGAGATAGAGAAATTCCACTTAAAGTTACTATAGACACTATAAAATATTTAGGAGTCTACTTACCAAAACAAACCCAGGAACTATATGAACACAATTACAAAACACTTTTCACACAAATAAAGTCAGGGTCTAAATAACTGGAAAAACATCAGTTGCTCATGGGTAGGCTGAGCTAATATAATAAAAATGACAATTCTACCTATGTTAATTTACTTATTCAGTGCTATACCAATCAAATTACCAACATATTATTTTAGAGCTAGAAAAATAATAACAGGATTCATATGAAAAAACAAAAGGTCCAGAATATCAAGGGAACTAATAAAAAGAAATGCAGGGAAAGGTGGCCTAGCCATTCCAGATCTTAAAATTGTATTATAAAGCAGCAATCATCAAAACTGCTTACTACTGGCTAAGATATAGAGCAGTGGATCAGTGGAATAGGACAGGTATACAAGACACAGTAGTCAATGACTAAAGTAACCTACTATTTCATAAATAAACCCAAAGAATCCAGCTTCTGGGATAAGAACTCACTATTTGACAAAAACTGCTGGGAAAACTGGAAAAGAGTATGGCAGAAACTAGGCATAGACCAAAATCTCACACCATATACCAAAATAAAGTCAAAATGGGTTCATGATTTCAATATAAAGGCTGATACTATAAGCAAACTGGGAGATCAAAGAATAGTTTACCTGTCAGATTTTATGTAGAACAGAAGAATTCACAACCAAACAGGAGACAGAGATTATGAAATGCAAAATGGATAATTTTGATTACATTAAATTGAAAAGTTTTTGCACAAACAAAGCCAATGCAACCAAGATTAGGAGGGAAGTAGAAAACTGGGAAAGAATTTTTACAACCAGTGTCTCTGATAAGAGCCTCATTTCTAAAATATATAGAGAATTAAGTGAAATTTATAATACAAGTCACTGCCCAACTGATAAATGGCCAAAGGATATGAACAGACATTTCTCAAATGAAGAAATTAAAGCCATAGGAAAAAATGCTCTAAATCACTATTGATTAGAGAAATGCAAATCAAAACAACTCTGAGGTACCACATCACACCTATCACATTGGCCAACATGAAAAAACAAGAAAATGATAAACGCTGGAGAGGATGTGGGAAAATTGGAACACTAATGCATTGCTGATGGAACTGTGAAATGACCCAACCATTTTGGAGAGCAATTTGGAACTATTCCCAAAGGGATATAAAAATGGGGAAAGGACCCACATGTACAAAAATATTCATAGAAGCTGTTTTTGTGGTGGCAAAGAATTGGAAATTGAGGGGATGCCCATCAACTGGGGAATGGCTGAACAAATTGTGGTATATGAATGTAATGGAATATTATTGTGCTATAAGAAATTATGAGCAGGCAGACTTCAGAAAAACCTGGAAAGACTTGTATAGACTGATGCCAAGTGAAGTGAGAGAACCAAGAGAACACTGTACATAGTAATAACAGCCACATTGTGCAATGACTAACTTTAACAGACTTAGCCCTTCTTAGCAATGCAAGGATCTAAGACATCTCTATAGGTCTCATGATGGAAAATGCTATCCACATCCAAAGAAAGAACTATGGAGCTTGAATGCAGATTGAAGCATATTATTTGCTATTTTTTTCTTCTATTTTGTTTTGTTTCCTCTTTCTAGTGGTTCCTTTTATTGATTCTAATTCTTCCTTACAACATGACTAATGTGAAAATATGTTTAATAGTAATGTCTTGGGGAGGAAAGAGGAGGAGGGGAAGAAAAATTTAAAACTCAAAAGCTTATGGAAGTGATTGTTGATAAATCAAACTAAATTAATTTTTTAAAAAAAGAAAAAACAAAAGCACAAAGCCCAGGACAGAATTTTGGGGTAATCCCACTGTCAGTAGGCATGATGTGGATGACGATCCAGGAAAGGAAATAAGAGTAAAAGTGGTCAAATGGGAAGGAAGTGAACCAAGAAAAAACAAATTCCCTGGAAAAAAGCAATGGAGTTGGGGCAGCTAGGTGATGCAGTGGATAGAGCACCAGCCCTGCAGTCAGGAGGACCTGAGTTCCAATCTGGTCGTAGACCCAACACTTGACACTTATTACCTGTGTGACCCTGGGCAATCACTTAACCCCAAATGTTTTGCCAAAAAAAAAAAAGCAGCAGCAGCAATGGACTACAAGTACAGGTACGTAATGAAACTTAAATATACAAACACAACCAACATACAAATCTGCTTATGAACAGAGGATCTTTTTTTTTTTTTTTGCAGAGAGTGAGGTGGTCATGATCCAGATGAAAAAATAAAGGAAGATGAAATAAAGCATCAATGTAAAACCTTCATAACTGATGTTTGTCAAATTAACGATCATTTTTAAAATAAATCTTTTTCTTTTTCATTTACTAATTCACCCAGCTCCCATTTCCAAAGGAAAAAAAATCTAAGATTATACTTATTGGCTATATTTAATTTTTTTAAATTCATACTCTTTAAGTACCAATTATGTAACAAGCAGCATGATTAAGTGGAAACAGCACTGTACTTAAAATGAAAAGAAATTTCTACTAGTTCTGAAAAAGCTCCCAAAATAGACAGGAGGGAACAGAATCAAGGATACAATTAGAAGAGTAGCCTTGGAAAGAGGGAAATCTCACCTCAATTTCTAAAATTAGAACAAAAGAAAGTATGGGTGAAGATGTGGAAAGGTTTTCAAGTGTGGGATTTTCAAGGTCAACAGTGAGGGAAGATGACATGACAGATGGTCTCAATTTTCTCAGTAAAGTAGGAGACTAAGAAATAATCTGGAATTAGCTACTTTGGAGACAGTAATAGATAGAATCAATCAGGTAAGAACAAAACATCTACCACACAGTAAGGAGGTCCTAGATGAGACTGAATAACATGAATTTATAGTGGCTCCAAGTTGGCAAATTTGTATGACTTTTTCCAATAATGTTCAGTAGCTCTTGAATAGAAGCAGAGTAGGTGAATGAGGAGAGTGTTCCAGAGTAAAGAATTAGCAGAATACAAACAAAGGCCAAGGGAGTAAAGGATTCTAGGGTGACAGACAGTACCCTGTAGCCTTAGTCAATTACAAGATGAAAAATTGTAAGGAAAAACAAGTGAGGACAAAACATGGTCAAAGCACGGTAGTGGTGCAGGGAGAATGTGGTAAAGAAGGCTACTATCCAGGTAGTACATAGCAGTTAGGTGCTGAAACCAATTTATAACTATAGTAATTTTAAGCTGGGTTTTAAAGCAGTATATAGGAAGGGAATGAATAAGCATTTATTAAGTGCCTATTATGAGCCTGGGGCTATACTAAACCCTTTTGCAAATATCACTCCATTTGATCCTCCCAACAATCCTATGAGATAAATGCTATCTATTATCCTCATTTTATAATTAAGGAAAGTGAAGCAGACAAAAGTTAAGTGACTTTCCCCAGGATCACACAGCCAACAAATGTCTGAAGGTGTATCTGAACTCAGGTCCAAGCCCAATGTTATATCCCCTGTGCCATCTAGCTGCCTCAATGTGTAGAGACAGTAAAAAAACGGACCCAAAATCCAGCAACAATCACATTGTACTTCCTAATAAAACAGTACTAAATACCCTAAATATTATCAAGATTATTAAGACTAGGTGATGTATCAATGAGTCAGAATGGTGTAATAGGTAGGGTGCTACCCAGAATCAGGAAAATTTAAATCCAAATCCTGCCTCTGACACTTACTGGGATTATAGTCAAGTCCTTTAATGAGAAGGTCCCATAGTCCTGGAATCATGGTCAAGTCCCTTAATTTCCCTGAATCTGTTTCCTCATTTATAAAATGAGAAAAGTTACAATACGTTCTACAATACATACCTCACAGGCTTGTTCATGCGACTCTGCAAAGTGCTTTGCAAAGTTTAAGTCACAATACAAACGCCAGCTTTTTTTTAAAAATGGCATTGGATGAAAACATCTGATGCTTCAAAGAGTAAAAGAATTAACAGTAAAATCCCCTTCCTTTAATATTATGTCAGTTACAGGATACTTTTGATTACCAAATTCAAATATTATAAAGTTACTGTGAAAAAGAAACATCAGAATTCTTATGAGCTTGTTCCACTACAAGGAAATGAATTGTCTTTCTCCAAGTAGCTCAACTGAATCTTAACTAATTCACAGGAAAAGTAATAAAACTAGGATTTAAAATCTATTATGCTATGAATGTATGAATGTACCATACTTCTTCTCAACCCTAATTTAGTTGTTCCTTCAGTGAACCAAATGATGCATGAAGAAATATTCCTAGCTATTAGAAGGCAAACAATGAAATTATCAGCTATTCAATTTTAATATTAACTCTTTTTCTGGTACAATTTCTAACGAGATTTTAGACACATAACGCCCACCTGGTAACAGGACTTAAGGACTGCTTTTATAGTAGATTCACAAATCCATAATAAGGTCTAATGTCGAGCTTCAATTGTTTTTGGTCTGTGCTTTAAATATTTATCAGAAGTACTTTCCTGCATGTTCATTCAAAATAAGTAGCAGATAGAAAATGCTATTCATAAAGAAGAAAGAACTATGGAGTTTGAATGCAAATCCTTAGATCTATTTGCTATTTTTTTCCTTCTGTCGTGTTTTGTTTCCTCTTTCTGGTGGTTCCTCCTATTAGTTCTAATTCTTACTTACAACGTCACTAATGTGAAAATGCTTAATAGGAATGTATATGTATATCAGATTGTATGTCATCTTGGGCAGGGTGGTGGGGAGCAACTGGGAGAATAATTTTAAACTCAAAAGCATATGGAAGTGGCTGTTGATAAATCAAAATAAATTAATTTTTTAAAAAATGAGTATCAGAACCCTCAACCTAAGACAAAGTGAATGTAACTTGTTTTTGAATAAGGATTGTATATCACCTGCCAACATTTTCCCCATGTTAAAGTAATGCAGTGAAGAGAACTCAAAAGTGTAGTCACTTAAAAATCCTTCAAAAGGGGCTAATTAACAATATCTAGTTTAACTTTTAGAGTAACCAAAAAGAAGAATTAATTAAAAGCACACAAACCCCCGTCGTTTTAAAGTCAAAGCTGGGAGAGAAAGATTGTGAAACAGATGCCAAACTACAGACATGTTTTCTTGTCTTAGAATACAAGAACTATGGCATCTGAATGCAGATTGAAAAGCATGATCATTCTGCAAGTGCCTAAATACCAGACTGTCTATACTTGCTCTTGTCTTGGCTCTCAGGTGATTCTATTAAAAAAAATGTAAAAAAAATCCCAACTGATTATTTCTTCTTTAAATGCCAATGCATGACAGAAAGGGATTAAACTTAAAAGCTAAGACAAAGGCAGTCAAATCTTCCTCATTGTTCATGTCACTGATACCAAGATGGAAAAAAATGAACTACTATCTCCAAAGTTACCTCTGATCTCTTACCTGTCAAGTTTCATGGCCTTTCTCAATTCTCATTCTTCTTGATTTGTCTATGGGATTTGATAGTTAACTGCCTCTTCTGCTGACCATAGTCTCTCCTCCCTGGCTTTCATGAGACTATTCTCTTGATGAGGCTACCCTCTAGGTGCTTTTCCTACCTGCCTGACAGCTCCTTATCAATCTTTCCCAACCTCCTTAATTCTAGTACTTTCCTTCAGTGGATTAGCACCACTTTATCCTGTATATATCTTGTTTGTACGTAGTTGTTTGCACATTGTCTCCCCCATTTGGCTGTAAGTTCTTTGAGACCAGAGATTGTTGTTTTCCTTTCTTTGTTCCCCAGCCATAGCACCATGCCTGGTACATAGAATGTATTTTAATAAATGTCCATTGACTAAGTGTATATCAGCCCCCTAAATGTGACATACCTGAAGGCTCTGTCTTAGACCCTCTTGTCTTCTACTGCATAGTCTCTTCCTTTGTGACCTCATCAGCTCTCAAGGGTTTAAATATCATCTGTATGTAGACGGCTAACATCTCCACACACAATTAATCTCTCTCCTCAGGCATAAGACATTTTGAATCAGAGGTCCTGTAGACATCTTAAACTTAGATCTCAAACTGAACTCATTACCTATTCCTCTCCATGCCCTTTTGTGTCAGGGGCCCCACATCCTTCTGCATGTAGAAAATGAAATTATATCTCCCTCCTCTCTAAGCCTTTTCTGTTCAGAGCACCACCAGAGTCTTCCAGTCATGCAGGTTCATGACCCCTATGCCCTTCAGCACTTTGCTCTCAATCATCCCATCTGTGCAACCAGTTGCCAAATCTTGTTATTTCTGCCTTAATAATATTTCTTGCAGTTGTCACCCCATCCTACACAAAGAGAACCCTAGTTGAGGCCCTTATCTTTTATAACCTGGTCTACTGTGACAGCTTCCTAATTAATTTCTCTACCTCAAGTTTCATCCTGTTCCAATCTATTTTCCTCATTGCTGCCAAAGTGATTGTTCTAAAGCTCAAAGGTCCAACCATGTCACTCCTCTACTCAATAAACTCCCTACTACTGGGAGTGTATTGGCTCCCTATCATTTTTAGGATCAAATATAAACTCCTTAGCTAGGCATTTAAAGTCTTTCACAACCTGGTTCCTCTCTACCTTACAAGCTTTAATGCATATTATTCACTTTCACACAGCCTACAGTAGAGCCAAACTGGCCTTCTTACCATTTCTTATACATGGGACTCTGACTCCTGCCTCCATGCCTTTGCTCTAGTTTTTCCACATGCCTGGAATGCACTCCCTCCCTTTTCTCTTAGAATCCTTAGTTTCCTGCAAAGCGCAACTCAAGTGCTACCTTCTACATGAAAGTTCTTGATCCCCCATAGCTGTTGGTGCCTTCCCCACAGATGACCTTATTTCTATTTTGAATGTTTTATATATAGCTATACATGTATATTTTGCCTTATCCATCTATAGACTGTAAGCTCTCTGAGGGCAAGGAATGTTGGGAATGCTTCACTTTTGTCTTTGTATCTGCACTGCCTGATATGATGCCTGGGATAGAGCTGGAGCTTAATAAGACCTTAATAGATTGATATTGGAAAATGTAATCCTTATTCCACCATAACATGCCTTAAATGGTATCTAATAAGCAAAAGAAAGCCTGGCAATTATGATGATTTGTCATCATGAAATACTTTATAATTGTTAGTTATGATGCATGAATTGCAAACCTGCAGATGAATGAAATGGCCATCATTAATATTGTGGTAAATAGTAGGTTACTCTCAGTAGAATACAAGAAGGGAAAAATTTGTTTAAGAGTATGAATATATCCTATCAATCAACTGATTTATAACTTCTTAAATAAATATCATATGAATAAATACCATAATATGAAATCCAAGTAACATAACTGCCATCATACAACTTTTAGTCCTTGGGAAACTTTATTTTTACAACCTACACTTTTTAACTTAATTTTATTTTTTTTTTCAATTATAAAAATCTATTTTATCTCCTTCCCCTTTGAAAAAAGTCAAGTCAAAAAGCATTTATTAAGTACCTACTACACATCAAGTACTCTGCTAAGCACTGGAAAATAAAAAAATAAAATAAAATAAATTAAGTCCTTAAAACAAAATATGTATAGTCAAGCAACAAATTCCAATATTTGCTATATCATATATGTGTAAATATAAATGTGTTTGCATATATACACACACATACAGAGATAAGTATATCATATGTGCAAACATACATACACACACACACACACACACACACACACACACACACAATTATCAATACACTCTAAGTTCATTGCCTCTCCATTAGAACGTGGGTAGCATGTTTCATTAGGCCAGTCAGGTGACATAGCAGAAGAAGCACCAGGCCTGGAGTCAGGAAGACCTGAGTTCAAATTTGGAATCAGACATTTATAACTGTGTGACTCTGGGCAAGTCACTTAAACCTCTTTGCCTCAGTTCCCTCATCTGCAAAATGAGCCAGAGAAGGAAGTGGCAAACCACTGCAGTATCTTTGTCAAGAAAACCCCAAATAGGGTCACGAAGAGTCTGATCTGATTGAAACTACTGAACAACAACAAAAGCACACTTCATTATCAGTCCTCTGAAATCACGATTGGTCACTGCATTGATCAGTAGGTCTTTCAAAGTTCTTTGCACTACAGTGCTGTTATTTCATAAATCTCTCTCTTAGTTCTACTCATTTCACTTTGCATCATTTCAAACAAGTCTTCCCAGGCTTCTCTGAAACTATGCCTTTCACCGTTTCTTTCTCCAATCATTCTCTGATTTATGGATATCCCCTTAGTTTCTAGTCCCTTGTCATTACAAAAAGAACTGCTACAAATAGTTTTGGGCATATAGCAACTTTTCCTCTTTGGGGTATAGGACTAGTAGCAGAATCACTAAGTCAAAGACGTCGAAAAAGTTTCTTTTAATTTCTTAGAAATACTAAAAAATATTTCTCTTCTCTAAAAAGCCTTTCCAAAATCCTTGGAAAAGACTTCTGGAAAGGTGGCCCATTAGGTAAAGACAAAAAAGACTTTTCTTAGAACAATACATTGAGAGTGATAACCTAAATGGAAAAGAGGAAATTCCTTTGTTTACTCCAGGAAGATGTTTAGAATGTTAACCTGAACTGTAATTTTCACATACTGTGATCTCTTCCTTGTTCAAGATGGCAGTCATGTTGAAAGCTTTGGGAAACTATGTCAATTTGGACATCTCTTCCCCCAAGCTAGAAATGCTTAAATATGGATAAATGATAAATTAAATAAAATTGTTTCTGATAAGTAAAAACAGAATATACAATATTAATATCAATATTTTCCTTCCCAAAATATAATTTAATTTTGGGGTTATAGCTTCAAATTTCTTTCCAGAACGGCTGGAACAATTCACAACACTGCCAACAGTGCTTTTTCTAAAAAATTTTTTATTTTTAGGCAATTGGGGTTAAGTGACTTGCCCAGGGTCACACAGCTAGTAAGTGTCAAGTGTTTGGTCTGAGGCCAGATTTGAACTCAGGTCCTCCTGACTGCAGGGCTGGTGCTCTATCCACTGCATCACCTAGCTGCCCCTCAACAGTGCTTTAAAGGGCCTATTTTCCAACAACCTCTCCAATATTTGTCATTTTCCTTTTTTGTTAATTTGCCAATCTGACAGGTGTGAGGTAGAATCGCATAATTGCTTTCCTATGCTTGCTTTTTTCACATAGCTATTGATAGCTTAGATTTCTTCCTTTGAAAATTGCCTGTTCCAATAGATAAGTGGTCAAAGGATATGAACAAAGAACCCTCCAGAAAAGAATTGCAAAGTATTCACAAACATATGAAAGAATGCTCCAAAAATCACTAACAAGAGAAAAGGAAAGCAAAACAACCTGAAGTTTCACCTCACATTTGGCAAAGAAGACAAAAAATGGCAATGATCAATACTGGCCAGGTTCAAATGATTGTTGTTGCTGTTGAGTTGTGTCTGATTCTTCATGATTCCATTTGAGATTTTCTTGGCAAAAATACTGGAGTGGTTTGCCATTTTCTTCTCCAGTTCATTTTACAGTTGAACAACTGAGGCAAATAGAGTTAAGTGACTTGCCCAAGGCAGCATAGCTAGTGAGTGTCTGAGGACAGATTTGAACTCAGGAAGATGAGTCTTCCTGACTTCAGACCTGGCTCTCTATCCACTGTGCCACCTACCTGCCCTGTGGAATGATAGGCAATCTAATAAATTGTTAGTGCAGCTGTGAAATGGTACTATCATTTTGGAAAGCAATTTGGAGTTATGCAAATCAAGTAATTAAAACATCTATGCCCTTTGAAACAGAGACTCCTCTACTAGGCATATACTCCAAGGAAGCCATCAATGAGAAGATAGCCCACATACACACCAAAATACTAATAACAGCACTTTTTGTGATAGCAAACAACTGGAAACAAGTAGATGCCCATTGATTGGGGAATAGCTAAACAAACTGTGATACATGAATGTAATGGAATATTATTGTACTCTAAGAAATAATGCATGTGATGAACAGAGAAGCGAAGCACAGAAAGATTTATATGAACCAATGCAGAGTGAAATAAGCAAGGCCAAGAAAACAGTAAACAGAATAATATGACATTGATGTAAACAGAAAAACCATACACACACACACACAAAATCAAAATGCGAAGATCAAACATGATTAGAATGCAGAGGTATGAGAGGATGCCCTTAAACCCACACCTTTGTTGAGGTAAGAGTTCCACAGGTGTTGCACATTGTAAATATATTGTGACTTTTTCAATGCATCAATCGTTCTGATTTTTTTCCTCTTTAATATTATTTGTTATATATTAGATAGTTCTCTAAGATGGGAGAAATAGAAGGATACTGGGGATAACTATGATAATGTAAAAAACAGAAGACATCAATAAAAACTCATTTAAAAAAGAAAATTGCTTATTCACATTTTGGGGACATTTATCAATTAGGGAATGGCTCTTATTTTAAAATTTTGAATCAGATTCTTAACTAGTCTTTAATTTTGGGGTATCCCAAAAGTCTTAGCGCAGCTTTAAGCTACTAAACGTTATTAAGCTATTAAAAGTTAAACCTACACTTAAACTTTTGAGACACTCTATTTTTTCTGGAAATGAGAGAACCTTTATGAAAGACACTTGCTTCTAAGATTTTTCCCCCCCTAGTTACTTGTTTTCCTTCTAGTTTTGGCTAAATTGCTTTTGTTTGTTCAAAAACTTTTAAAATTATACATAATCAAAATTATCCCATTTAACTTTTGTGATCCTTTCTATTCCTTGTTTGGTCAGGAACTGTTCCACTATCCATAGATCTTAAAGGTAATTTCGTCCTTGTTCCCCCTGTGTGCAAGTCACACTATATGTCTAAGTCACGTATTCATTTGGACATTACCTTGGCATATGGCAGGAGACATTGGTCTATACGTACTTTCTTCAAGATTGCTTTGCTGGTGGAGTTGTGAATTGATCCAACCATTTTGGAGAGCAATTTGGAACTATGACCAAAAGGCTATAAAAAAATTTGACCCAGCAATAGCTTCTAGGGCTGTATCCCAAAGAGATCATAAAAATGGGAAAAGGACTCACATGTACAAAAATATTCATAGCAGCTCTTTCTGTGGTGACAAAGAATTGGAAATTGAGGGGATGCCCATCAATTGGGGAATGGTTGTGGTATATGATGTAATGGAATACTATTTCGCTGTAAGAAATGATGAGTTCCTGCCTTGGAGTCAGGAGGACCTGAGTTCAAATATGACCTCAGACACTTGACATTTACTAGCTGTGTGACCCTGGGCAAGTCATTTAACCCTGACTGCCTCACTAAAAAGAAATGATGAGCAAGCAGACTTCAGAAAAACCTGGAAAGACTTGTATGGGGGCAGCTAGGTGGCACAGTGGATAGAGACCAGCCCTGGAGTCAGGAGGACCTGAGTTCAAATGCAGCCTCAGACACATAATACTAGCTGTGTGACTCTAGGCAAGTCACTTAACCCCAACTGCCTCTCACACACACAAAAAAAAGACTCGTATGAAATGAGTGAAATGAACAGAACCAGGAGAACATTGTACACAGTGACAGCCACTTTGTGCGATGACTAACTCTGACAGACTTAGCTCTTCTCAGCAATGCAAGGATCTAAGATATCTCCAAAAGTCTCATTATGGAAAACGCTATCCACATCGAGAGTAAGAACTATGGAGTTTGAGTGCAAATCAAAGCATACTATTTGCTCTTTTTTTTCTTCTGTTTTGTTTTGTTTCCTTTTTCTGGTGGTTCCTCCTATCGGTTCTAATTCTTCTTTACAACATGGGAAAATATATTTACTATGAATGTATATGTAGAGCCTATATCAGATTGCAAGCTGTCTTGAGGAGGGATTTGGGGACAGAAGGGGAGAAAATTTAAAACTCAAAAGCTCATAGGGGCAGCTAGGTGGCTCAGTGGATACAGCATTGGCCCTGGAGTCAGGAGGACCTGAGTTCAAATACCGCCTCAGACCAAACACTTGACACTTAATAGCTGTGTGACCCTGGGCAAGTCACTTAACCCCAATTACCTTTAAAAAAAAAAGCTTATGGAAGTGATTGTTGAAAGCTAAAAATAAATAAATTTAAAAAAAAAAGATTGCTTTCCAGTATTCCAAGCAGCTACAATATACTTTCTGTTATGGAAAATGGGAATAAAAGTAAACCTATTTATATGGACAAACACAACATTTAATATTTATATAGGAATATGTCTCTATAGGGCATACAATGCCTTATAAGCATATATAATTACTTAGTTTTTAATAAGTGTGAAAAGGAATATTAAATTACCATTTTATAGTACCATTTGCAATATTGTTATTTAATCTGCTAATAATAGTATCTACTGACAGAGAACATAAGACATATATTCCCTGATGATTTTTTAAAGAGGATTACAATATTTTCATATATCTCTTTTAACGGCATTTATTTTGAAATTCAACTTATTGAAACTTATCACATAAACTAAGTCCCTTGGAACAAGAAGTGGCAACAAATGCAACAACATGTTCTGTGATAAGAAAATAGAATCACAATAGACAAGAACTATCCTCCACTGGTTTATACTGATTCACAGAGCTTTTGTACTGTTCACGAAGGGACATACTTGACTAAAAATCCAGATACTCTGACAACTGGCAGCACCTCTAAGTGCCTGGAACCCAACAACAACAAAAATTTACATAATTCTTACTACATGCCAGGCACTAAGTGCTTCACACTTATCTCATCTGAGCCTCACAACAACCCTGTGAGGTAAGTGCTATTATTATCCCCACTTTACAGATGAGGAAACTGAGGCAAACAGTAGTTAAATGATGTGTCCAGTGTCACACAGCTAGTAAGTATCTGAGGCTGGATTTCAACTCGGGTCCCTCTGACTCCAGGCCCAGTCAAAAACATGCAGTCTTCAGAGGAAGAAATACAAGACATCAATAGCCAGATGAGTAAAAAATGCTCTATATAACTAATAATTAGATAAAAGCAGACTAAAATGCCTCTGAGGTGCTATCTCATATCCATAAGATTGGCAAACTTGAGAAAAAAAGGAAAATGACAAATGCTGGAGGGGCTACGGAAAAACAAGTACACCAATACGTTACTGGTGAACCTGTGAACAGGTCCTATCATTATGGGGAACAATTTAGAACTGTGACAAAAAAGATATTAAACTGTTCAATACCCTTTGACCAAATGACATTGTTGCTAGGTCTATTTCCCAAAGAGATGAAAGAAAAAGGAAAACAACACATATTTACAAAAATATTTATAGCAGTTCTTTTCACAGTGGCAAAAAATTAGAAATTGAGGGGATTATCCAACAATTGGGGAATGACTGAACAAGTTAGGGTAGATGAACAGGACAGGTTACTACTGCACCATAAGAAATGATGAAGGGTATCGTTTCAGAGAAACCTGTAAAAACTTGTATGGACTGGTACAGAATGAAGTTAGCAGAAAGCACCAGGAGAATAATTTATACAATAACAATGATATAAGGACAAACAACTTAGAAAGACTTAAGAACTCTAATGAACACAAAGACCAACCACAATTCAGGAGGACTCATGATGAAACAAACCATTCACCATCAGAAAGAGAGGTGATGGATCCAGAATGCAAACTGAGAAATTTTTGTTGTTGTGGCTCACGGGGAATATTGCTTTACTTAACTATTTGTTTTGCTGAACTTTACCTTTTTTTTGGTTGTTTTGTTTTGTTTTTCTTGCTTTCTCAATGGCAGTAGGTGGAAAAGGGAAGGAGAAAATATGGAACTGAAAATAAAATCGAATTTACAAAATTATTAGCAATATAAAGCCATATTTCATGGGGTTGTTAATATTTAGCAATTCATCATTTGGGAAATACTGTTCATGGTCTTTGACCTCTATGGTTATTTCTAAGAAGGGGAAGCTAGGTAGTATAGTAGATGGAACATTGGGCCTAGAGTTAGGAAGACCTAAGTTCAAATCCAGTCTCAGGCACAAATTGCCTGTGTGACCCTGGGCAAGTCACTTAACCTGTTTGCCTCAGTTTCCTTACCTGTAAAATGGAGATAACAATAGCACCTACCTGCCAGAGTTGTGTAAAGATCAAATCAGATAACTGCAAAGAGTACAGTACCTGGCATATAGAAAGTGCTTTATAAATCTTAGCCTTCATCATTATTATTAGCCTAACATATGCATGAGAAATTCCTTGTTGGAAAGCTTTAAAAATCACTTGCTTTAAATGAAAAAATTTTTGTATAACTATACAAACAATAACAGTGGAATCTTGTATCCTATAAACCAGAGGTTCCCAAACTTATTTGGCCTACTGGTCCCTTAAAAAAAATTACAGGCTTAGATTCTTATAATCTAGCCATGGCTCAGATAGTCTTATAATCTAGCAACTGCTTACTCATGTTCAGACTTCTTAACAGTCTGCCCAATATGATGGATGTTCTAATAAACTTTGTCTTTGGCTACAATAAGAGTCGAATTCTTTCCAACAGGACCTGCATGTTGTGATTTTGGAGTCCCAGCACCCCTGAGCCCCTAAACTGCATCATTTTGGTGGCCCTTACAGGGAAACTGCCTAACCCCAAGTTGTTCTCCAACCAAGGCTGGAAGGTATGTAAGCCTCCCCACTCCCTTCCTTTCCTACTCTGCAGTTGGGGTCACTCATCAAGCAGTAAGGCTTAGAGGTGCTTTTCTGGCAGACAATTATGAGGCTGTCTCTCACTCTGCCTGACGCTCTAAGGCTCTCGGTCCACTGGGTCAGTTTAAGGCCATGGACCTGGGTACACCTTCCACAGCATAGAGGACAAGGACTGACACCCTATATGGAAGTATATCTGTTAATTCCCTTGGCGCTAGGGAATTGGGAAAACTGCAGTTGCTTTTTGGTTCCCTGAGGTTTACTTACAAGGTTACCTTCCCTCTGCACCTCTGAATCCTCCTTCATCGAGGTTACAGGGAAAGTTAGAACAGCTAAAAATATCCTGGCATGTTCTGGAGATTTTGTGATTGACCATTAAGGAGTTTTGAAACACCTGTACCACCTGGTCACTCCTTTCCCTTGAGTCAAGAGGGTATCTGTTAACCCCTCATAGAAGAAGAGTACCCTTTACCCCTCACTTTTGATTTCACCCTCCCCCACCTGGGGGGAGGGGCAGCAGTTAGGGCATGGGCCCCCCTTGCAATGGCCTTGAGCTCTAGGGCAACCTTTCCCTGGAAGCATCACCCAGGTTAAGCACATCCTGTTCAAGGTAAAGAAGCTGGCCTCTGAACTTGGGTAAGCATTTTTAAATGTGTAGTTTTAACTTAATGATGAGATGTTGATTCTCTGTGTAAAGTAATCTGGAAGTGCATTTAACAAAATTGAAGTTACCTGATTGGTAATGGGTTTGTCTCAAGTTTCAAATTGGTGAACTTCAGTTATGTCAAGCAACTTTTCATAATTTGTTTACCGCTAAAATAATTTAGCTATTGTTGTTATTGTTTTAATGTGTAAACTAGCCAAAAAGCTTGTTTGGGTTATATATGGCTTGCTGAGAATTTGCAAGTGTATAGAAATCTCTAATGATTGGCTTTTTACATTAGGATAAATTTAAGTTTGAGATGTAAATCCTGGAAAAGTTTTTCCTAAGCTGTGATTAGTAAAACTTGCTGTTTGAGGTAAAAGCTCACAGGATTTTGAGTTGTCTGATAGGTCATAATTCATCAATAATCCACCATCTGAGAAAAATGACACAAGCTACTCAGAGAAGGTGATACTGGTGGGAAGTCAGCATCGGGAAAAAGCTGAGAGGACAATTTTAGCCTCAGTCTAAGATGGGATCCTCCCAGCTCAGTTTCCCCATTATGTTCCTTTGAAAGGGGATGTTACCCACCTGGCTATTTCTGAGTCTGGCTATGAGGTAGATTTGATACTGCATGATTGGAAAACTGAATTATCTCAATCCAAACAGAGCTAAGGATGTTTTATCCTCTCAAAGTTGGGCCCTAAATCTAGTCCCTGCTTTTTATCTGGGCCCTGAAGTTTTTTCTGTTAGATTTATGTCTTCCAGACTATGGGCCATTAACCTACAGTTGGTAACAAAGAGCAAGTACCAGTCAATGTCCCTCTATGGCTCCCAGGATGCAGTGCTTGGTTCCAGTCAACCTCTTTGGGACCTCCTAGAGGAAGGGACAGCTCTACGCCCCTTGCCAGCAGGAAGCAGTTTCAGAAGCCCAGACCTTCGCCCCTTACTCCAAAAGAATTTGGGTCCCATTTGTCTGAGAGGGAGTGATGGGGTTGGCATCTGGGCCCCAGAAAACAAAAACCCTGGACTTTCCCACGTGGCCAAATCTCTAGCTTTTGTCTAAGGCTATAATCCCATCACCTGGCCTTTCATTGTGGCTACACCCAATCTCCCCTCCATTGTTCTACCTCCCTATGGCCCCTGGCCATTTCCCACACTTAATCCTAACTAGATTCCATTCTCCCTAGGCCACGAGGTCCAGGTCCCAGCAGTTCTGTTCACCCTAGTTTACTGGCCACTCCTAGACCCCTCTCACAGGTTTTCTCTATATAAGGTCCATCTTGTCTCCATTAAGATGCTTAGATTCTTTTAATCTAGCCATGGCTCAGATATTCTTATAATCTAGCAACTGCTTACTCATGTTCAGACTCCTTAAGAGTCTGCCCAATATGATGGATGTTCTAATAAACCTTGTCTTTGGCTGAAAAAAAAAAATTATGCAGTGCCACACCCCCCCCTTAGTTAGGTTAACCCTTATTTTTATTCAAGGCCCCCCACTGAATGCAAGACTACTACTACCCCTCCATTGTTCCAGGCCCCCCCACACACCTGTGGGCAGTATTGCCCACTTTGGGAATCTATGCAAAATCTTTTCAGTCAACTGTTGACTATAAATATATGGTCTACTTGTATCAGAAAAAAAAAAAAGGAGGCCTGTCTGTTCCCTTCTTATGTTTCCATCAAAAGTACTCCTCACATATGAAACAACCACTCTCAAAAGATACAAGAAAAAAGTTATCTCCAGCAGGTATGTATTTGGACAGATCCAGCCATTTTTTCCTAGTTCTCCTCCCTCCTTAAAGACCAAGACTTGCTCACATGAGACTTTTCTGACACCTAACTGAAATTTGCCTCTTTCTAACTTCCATGCATTGCTTCTCGTTCTGCCCTTTGGAAACATCGTAAATCTAATGACTAGCATGATAGACCTTCAGTCTGTCAGTTAATACTAAGTGCCTACAACGTGCCAGGCACTGTTCTAAGCACAAGGGATACAAAGAAAAATAAAAGATAGTCCCTGTACTCAGAGAGCTCAGTCAGCTCATAGTCTTTGTGGGAGGCAACATGAAAACAAATACTTAACAGAAGGAAGGCACTTAGAATGAAGAGGGAGTAGGATTCCTGAAGAAGAGATGAAATTTTATCTGGGACTTGAAGGACACCAGGACGCGGGACAGCCAGTTAAAACACCTGGAGTCTATAGATAGCATAAAGTCAGTGGCACAGGGCAAGATGCATAGTTCTTCACATTTTACATGAATAATGAAGCCAACTCTACAAATTCCTTTATTTTTCTTTCCAAGGACAACCTATGAATCATTTTTACAACTAGCTATACATTTATTATGTCAACAGGTTTTACTTATTTTTTTAAAAAAAGGATTTTAACATGCATATAAATCAGTTGGTTGTTGAACAAAGATGAATCTCTCTTTAAAAATACCAATAAATTAATGTGTGCAAGTCAATCTAAAAACTACAAGTATTTTCATACTCTGCAAAGGGCTGCATTAAAAATAATAATATTTTGTATCTGTTTGTTGCATGGGCTACCACAAAAAACCTAGTGGCCAACATGTACTTCGCCGGGACTAGATGTTCAGAAGGTGGTCTGTTGCTGGGACCATATTCAAAGGTTCTCCAGTTTGACAGAATCTGCCAGAACTTGTGGTCTACTACACTCACTCCATAATAAAAAAGAAGCATTCAAATAAGGTTTTTGCAGAGAGCCCAAGAACATATGGCTGTAAAGGTATAACTTCATTAGAAATAAACCAGTCAACAAATGAAAAGTAAAAACAAAGTCAGCAAGGGGCTGCTAGGTGGAGCAGTGGATAGAGCTCTGGCCGTGAAGTCAGGAGGGCTTGAGTTCAAATCTGGTCTCAGACCAGATACTTGATACTTACTAGCTGTGTAACCCTGGGCAAGACCCAACTGCCTTACAAAACAAAACAAAACAAAGTCAGCTCCAAAAGTTTCTAGAAATAAATGCTTAACATTTTAAGCTACAAAAGAAGGAAAAAATTCTCTGGTGCTCACTCAAGTTTAACTAGAAAACACTGGTGCCAAAAACAGGGATACCTGCCATTATACAAGGCATTCAGAATAAAAAAAAAAAGTTCAAAAGAGAGAAGCCTGAGTATAAACCACTGACTTCAAAAAGAAATGACTTATGTATAAAGTTTATAATCTGAGTGTGCCCCTGGAAAACAGGAAAACGAAGCCTTAAGTGCAGATTAGGTTTACAAATCATTTGTAAAACCTTGAACTGAACTTGTTGGTTTACTAGTAGCCAGCAAAATTCTACTAAGCCGACTTTAACAGACTGCTTTACCTCCTCTTCACTAAAAGAGAACCAGTTGACTTTTACTGAAACTGACTTAGAAGCTGCAGAAGTATTACAACACAGTAAAGTCATCTTAACAAAAAGATGGATGCTTATCATTCTCCTGAAGAAAAAAAACCTGCCTCATTAAATTATAAAGGCATAAACAGAGCAGAACCGTAACGGTGGAGAAGCAGCAAATCCACTCCCCTCCAAACAATTTTAAAATAACACTGCAAATCAACTTCTGAAATGGCAGAGTAAACAAAAGGTCAGGATAAGACATTTTTCCAGCCCAAGACAACTTAGGAGGTTGGCAGAAGAGGTCTGTGACACCAGGTTGGGGGCTGACCTAGAACATAACACATGGGGTGGCAACATTAGCAGCGGGTCTTGGAGGTGGCTGAGACAGCCAACAGGAGCAGCAGCTTCCAGAGCTCTCACCCCAAAAAAAGGATAAGATGGTCAGAAATGAGAAAGAGATTACAGGAGACCCTTTGCTGGCACTGAGTGCAGAACCCTTTTGCATTGCTCATTCACATTTCCAGGTCACAGTTGAAGGGCGAAGAAGAGCACCAGTGCTTGCAGCCACAGGGAAGCAGGGGCTGCAGGGTAGAAAAGAGTGCTTTTGGTCACTCATAAGGGACCAAGAGCCCCGGTCTCAGTTCTAAGGCAGAAAGGAGAGTAGCACTTGTAGTTGCAGGAGAGCATGGGCCCTGGTCACAGTTCTACTGCCAAGAGGAGCATTAGCACCTGAAGAGGAGTATGGTCCATTCCCGGGTAAAGACCAGAGCACAGGCCAGGAAAGCAGTGACCACACATATCATACCACTTTGGAAGCACTGAAAACTTAAAAAGACTCCCAAATTAGCTTGGAAAACAGCAACACAAAAAAACCTGAAGCTTAGGATAGTGATCTCTCTACCCTAGAAGCATGCCCAATTTTAACATAAAGTTAAAAATCAAGAAATAGGCTGGAAAACTGAGCAAACAACAAGAACCTGACCATAAAAGGCTACTATGGTGACAGGGAAGATCACATCACAAATTCAAAAGAAGACAACAATGTCAAAGCAGCTACAATCAAAGCCTCAAAGGAAAAAAAAAGTATGAATTAGACACAAGCCCAACAATAATAACTGGAAGAGATTAAGAAGAATTTTTTAAATCAAATAAAAGAGATAGAGAAAAAACTGGGAAGAAATTAGATATGAGAAAATTATGAAAAGAGAAGTCAGGAGCTTGGTAAAAGAGGCACAAAAAACACTGAAGAAAATAACATCTTAAAAAACAGAACTGGCCAAATAGTAAAAGCAGCACAAAAATTCATTGAAGAACTCTTTAAAAAGCAGAATTGGCCAAATGGAAAAAGAGGTACAAAAATTTACTAAGAAAACAACTCTGTGGGGGGCAGCTAGGGCCCAGTGGGTAGAACACTGGCCCTGGGGTCAGGAGGACCTGAGTTCAAATCTGGCCTCACACACTTGACACTTACTAGCTGCATGACCCTAGGCAAGTCACTTAACCCCACTGCCTCAACAAAAAACAAAGAAACAAAAAAAGAATAAGAATAAGAAAACAACACCTTAAATAGCAGAATTGGTCAAAATGGGAAAAGAAGTACAAAAGCTCACTGAAGAAGATAATTACTTAAAAATTAGAATTGAGCAACTGGAAGATAATGACTCCAGACAACAAGAAATAAAATAAAGTCAAAAGAATTAAAAGGAAAAAAAAGAAGAAAATGTGAAATGTCTCACTGGAAAAAAAAACTGACCTGGAAAATAGATCCAGGAGAGAGAATTTAATAATGACTATACTACCTGAAAGCCATAATCAAAAAACGAGTACAGACATTATATTTCAAGAAATTACAAAGGAAAACTGCCCTGATATCATAGAATCAGAGGGTAAAATAGAAACTGAAAGAATTCACCCATCATTTCCTGAAAAAAATTCCAAAATGAAGAGTCCCAGGAATGTTATAGTCAAATGCCAAAGCTCCCAGAACAAGGAGAAAACACTGTAAGCAGCCAGAAAGAAACAATGCAAATACCACAGAGCCAGTTAGATCATACAAGATTTACCAGTTTCTACACTAAAGTAGCTGAGGGATGGAATATGATATTCTGGAAGACAAAGTAAGCTAGAATAGCCTACCCAGAAAAACAGTATAATCCTTCGGGGGGGGGGGGAATAAAAATTTAATGAAATAGAGAACTTTCAAGCATTCTTGATGAAAAGACCAGAGCTGAACAGAAAAATCTGACACTGAAATTCAAGACTGAAGAGAAGCATAAAAAGGTAAATATGAAAGAGAAATCCCAAGGGACTTAATATGGTTAAAGTGTTTACAATTCTATATAGAAAGTTGATACTTGTAACTCTTAAGAACTTTATCATTATTAGGGCAGGTAGGAAGAATATACACGGGTGTGAATTGACCATGATGGGATGATTGCACTCAAAAACATTAAGAGTTAAGTAAGAGAAATGCGAAGGGAGAAGGGGCAGGGGAAAAGAAGAATGGGGTAAATTATATCACATAAAAGAGGTAGACAATGAAGAGCTTTTGCAGTGGAGGAGGAAATGGAAAGGGTGGCAGGCAACATTTGTACCTCACTTTCACTGGAACTGGTTCAAAGAGAGAATAACATAGTTGGGCATATCTATCTTAACCAACATGGAAGCAGGAGAAGGGGATAGGAGAAAAGGGGAGAGAAGGGTAACAGAAGGAAAGGTAAATTAAGGGAAGCAGTAGTTAGAATCAAAACGGCCTTCTGAGAAAGAAACAGAATAAAAAGAGACACAAAAGGATAAACAGGAAAACAGTAGGATGGAGGGAAATACACAGTAATCATAACTGGGAATGGGATGAATTCAACCACAAAACAGAAGCAGGTTACAAAATGGATTAGAAACCAGAATCCACCAATATGCTGTTTATAAGAAACACATCTGAAACAGAAAGACACACACAGGGTAGAAAAAAAAAAAGATCTGAAGCAGAATCTATTGAGCTTGAACTGAGGCAAAAAATAAAGGCATAGGGGCAGCTAGGTGGCGCAGTGCACAGAGTACCTGCCCTGGATTCAGGAGGACCTGAGTTCAAATCCAACCTCAGACACATAACACTCACTAACTGTGTGACCCTGGGCAAGTCACTTAACCCCACTGCCTAAACCAAAAAAAATAAAATAAAATAAAATAAAGGCATAGGTAGCCATCATGACCTCAGACAAAGCAAAAACAAAAACTGACTTAATTTAAAGTGATAAACAGAGAAACTACATTTTGCTAGAGGGTACCAAAGACAATGCAGTAACAACACAAAACATATATGCACCAAATGGCACAGCATCCAAATTTTTAAAGGAAAAGTTAAATGTGTTACAGGAGGAAAACTATACTAGTGGGCAACCTTGACTTTCTCCTCTCAGAACTAGACAAATCTAAACATAAAATAAAAAAGAAATTAAGCAGATAAACAGAATTTTAGAAAAGTCAGATACGACAGACCTCTGGAGAAAACTGAATGGGAATAGAAAAGGAGTATACTTTTTCTCAGCTGTACATGGCACCTTCACAAAAACTGACCATATATTAAGGCATAACACCTTACAAACAAATACAGAAAAGCAGAGATACTAAATGCATCCTTTTCAGACTCTGATCCAATAAAAATTACATTCAATAAAAGGCTATGGAAACATGAAAAATTAATTCAAACTAAATTATCTAAACCTAAAGAATGAGTGGGTCAAAGAACAAATCATGAAAACACTAATTTCATTAAACAGAAAAACAACAATAACAGCATAAAATTTGTGAGACACAGCCAAAACAGTAGTTATGGGAAATTTTATATCTCTAAATGCTTACATCAATAAAATAGAGAAAAAGCAGATTAACTGGGCATGTAATTAAAAAAAAACTTAGAAGAAAAAAACTCACTAAGTAAAACCAGGAGCTGATTTTGTAGAAAAAAAAAAACAAAAAACAACAACAATAAAACAAACCACTGGGTAATTTGTTTTTAAAAAGAAAACCAAATTACCAGTATCAAAAATAAAAAGGGTAAATGCACCATCGATGAAGATAAAATTAATTATTAAAAGCTATTTTGTCCATTTATATGCCAATAGATCTGACAATCAAATGAAATGGATGAGTATTTACAAAAATATAAATTGTCCAGATTAGTAGAAGGGGAAATAGAATACTTAAATAATCCTATCTTAGAAAAATAAATTGAATAAACCATAAATGAGCTTCCCTAAGAAAAAAACTCCCAAGACCAGATGGACACATGAGCTAATTCTACCAAACATTTAAAGAACAATTAATTCCAATACTATATATACGCTATTTGAGAAAATGGGTGAAGGACACCTAGAAAATTCCTTTTATGACACAAACATGATGCCCATTCCTAAACCAGGAAGAGTAAAAATACAGAAAATATAGACCAGTTTCCCTAGTGAATATTGTTGCATAATATTTTTTCAGCCAAAGACAAGGTTTATTAAACATCTGCCATATTGGCCAGACTCTTAAGGAATCTCAACATTTGTGAGCTATTGGCCAGGTTCTTAAGGAATCTGAGCCCCTTAATGGAGACAAGATGGACCATATATACAGAAAGACTATGGGAGAGCACTAGGAGTGGCCAAGTAGTCTTGAGGGGACTGAGACTCAGGTAATAGATAACCAGGGACATGGACCAAGTGGCTAAAGGAGAATGGTGCCTAGATAGGATTATGGGTAGGAAGTGGCCAGGGGCCACAGGGAGGTAAGACAATGGAGGGCCTAGAAACAGAATTGGGAGACTGGGTGTAGAAATAGATTGGGTGCCAGTAGATGGGATTATACCTTCAGAGGCTTCCACAGCCTAAAAGTTTTCCATGGCTTGTGGAGAAATGGGGCCCAAATTGGGACAAAGTCTCAGCTTGAGCCCATACCCCATCATTCCCCTTCCAATAAATGGGACTCAAATTCTTTTGGGGTAAAGGGTGAAGGTCTCAGCTTCTGAAACTGCTTCCTGCTGGCAAGGGGCATAGAGCTATTCCTGCCTCGCTGGGGCCTGTTCAAGGGGTCAGACTTCAGAACATGGCTGACGCCAGGTCCAGTGGGGTAGATACCTTGGACTCAGTAGGAGGTTGGTATGTATCATCTGGAAGTTGATGGCTCCGACCCTTCCAGTCTTGGCTGGAGAAAAGCTTGGGATTAGGCAGTTGTTCCCAGTCAGGGAAGGTTTAAGGGTTTAGGGGTGCTGGGACTCCAAAATCACGAAACACAGGTCCTGTCCAAATGAATTTAACCCAAGCCTTCTTTCAGCCAAAAATAAGCTTCATCAAAGATCCGCCATATTGGCCAGACTTAAGGAATCTGAACATGTGTGAGCTACTGGCTAGGTTCTTAAGGAATCTGAACCTGTTGCATAAATTTTAAATAAAATGCTAGCAAGGAGATGACAGTAGTATATCACAAAGATTATACACTATGACCAGGTTATATTTATACCAGGAATGCAGGGTTAGTTCAATATTAGGAAAACTATCAGCATAGCTGACAATATCAATAACAAAAACAACAATCTTACGATTATCTCAATAAATGCAAAAAAAACCACCCATACCTTTAGACAAAATATATTCTTTTCTATTAAAAACACCAGAAATGGAGCTTTCCTTAAAATAAGTAATATCTATCTAAAACTATCAGCAAGCATGATCTATAAAGACAATAAGCTAGAAACCTGCCCAATAAAATCAGAGTTCACATGAAGCAAGCATGTCCAATATCACCACTATTATTCAATATTGTACTAGAAATGCTAGCTATAGCAATAAGACAAGAAAAAAGAAATTGTAGGAATTCTAATAGGCAACAAGGAAAAACTTTATTACTCTTTGCAGACTATATGATAGGATACTTATAGAATCCTAAAGAATCAATTAAATAACTAGTTGAAACAATTCAATTTTAGCAAAGTTGCAGGGTATAAAGTAAATCCACATAAATCCTCAGCAAAACCCAGCAGGAATAGATTGAAAGAGAAATTGCATTTAAAATAACTGCTGAACCTTTATTGTGTACCTCATGTGAAATACTGCCAGAACTGAGTGTCCAACCTAATGGTGGGCATTTTCCTTGACTATGAAAATGGAGAGGTGTCATTTTATAATGTTAAAGAAAGATCTCTCATTTTTGCTTTCCCAACCACTTCCTTCTCAGGACCCTTCCAGCCTTTCCTCTGTCTTTCTAAGAAAGTCCTGACAAATTATTGCTCTCTCATGATTTGTCCCTAATGGAGATCAAAAACACATGTATTTATCCTTCAAATAAACTTCAGGCACTCTATTCCACAATTCCTGTGTGTCATAAAATTTTAGAACTACAAGGGCCCATCTAACTTCACACAAAACAACAGAACTCTGGGGAGGTAAAATGACTTGCCTACCCCAAATAGGATTCTTGGACCTCTCTCCCACTCCCAAACCAATTATATCATATATCCATTATGTGTGGTTTACATGTACTTATCTTTGTACATGCTTCTCCTCTGACCCTAGGATAATATAAGCTACATGACAGCAGAGACAATTTCCTTTTTAAATTTTTTTTTGTATCACCAGTTCCTAGCACACTGCTTATTAATAAAAGGTGCTTAATATAAAAAAAAATTGCTGACAATATAAAATACTTGGGAGTCTATCTGCTAAGACAAACCCAAAAACTATATGAACACGATGACAAAATGCTTTTTACATAAATAAAAAACAAAAATAATATTTCTCAACAATTGAGAAATATTAATTGTTCATGGGTTGGCCAAGCCAATATAATAAAAATGACAATTCTATCTAAATTTATTTATCCAGTACCATACCAATCAAACTACCAAAAAACTATTTTATAGAGCTAGAAAAAAAGTCATAAAATTCATCTGGAAGTACAAAAAGCCAAGAATATCAAGGGAAATAATGAAGAAAAATGTGAAGGAAGGTGACAACAATACCAGATCTCAAACCATACACAAAACACAAACCTCAAATGCCTCAACAAAAAGCAAAAAAAAAAAAAGTGACAAGCAAGATGGTTTCAGAACCTGGGCAGACTTATATGAATTCATGCAAAGTGAAGTGTGTAGAATCAAGAAAACATTGTACACAATAACAGCAATATTCTAAAGATGATCAACTGTGAAAGACTTAGCTACTCTGATCCAAAATAATTCTGAAGGACTTATGATGAAAAATGCTATGCACCTCCAGAAAGAGAACTGACAAGAATCTGAGGGCATATTGGAGCATAATGTTTTTCACTTTCTTTATTCTTCTGGCTTTTTATTTTTTCCAACATGGCTAGTATGGAAATGTTTTGTATGATTTCACATGTTCACATTTCTTGCCTTTTCAACAGGTGGAGGAGAAGGGGAGAGAATTTGGAACTCAAAAAAAATTTTAAATGCTTTTTAAAAACGAGTAATTTGAGGATGAGACTATGAAATGAAAATATGAGAAAGGCATAAACTACTACCAACAACTGGTATGTTTTTCATCTTCCTCATTATCTGATCTTTAAAAATTGATTATTGCTTTTTATACACATAAAATACTGTGTAAATGAAATATCATTGTAATGTTTATTTCTATGAGCCAGGCTACCTGATTTTGCCAATGAAGAAATGACAAATTCAGTGTGATAAAAACAGGGAAGTTCACAATTTCCTATTCTTTTAGTGGCCAATTTATTTAACAAGAGGTTGCATTTCTCATACATTTCCAAAGTAGGAACCATATCTAAAGAATGTTATATGATAAGCAATAAAAATCATGTTGAAAAGGAAATAGTTTAATAAACAAAGCTTATTCACAAAGACAAAAGGAATTATCAATACTTTCTATCAGATCCCTTAAGTTTCACTGCTTTTTGAAAATTCTATAGAGATGACTTTTTTTCTTAAGAGTTCTACAAAAACATTCCTCTCCCTTCATACTTTGAATTCCACATTTTTATATCTACATAATGCACAGTATGCAGAAAATAAAAATGAGAAACTGCATCATAAACTATGATTCCTGTTACATATACCATCAGAATACCTTATGTGGACATAAGTTCCACTTGACAAGTTCATTTTTCATGTCATAAAAAATTTAAATAAAGCCTAGAATGGCCTTTTAATCTGACAATTAGAAGGTAAAATGTAGTACACTGCCTTCCTGTGTTAAGAAATGTGGGGAGAAAAGATAGGGAAGAACTAATATTACCATCATCTTTTCATTTTACCATTAATGCTCAAAAGAGCTTCCTACATTACCTAGCACAGAGAGTTGTGATTAATAACTAATACATAAAGTTCTTGAGAATGACAGTCACATCTTTCATAAACATTAGATTCTAAAGTCAGTTCATAGTAATAAAATTGGACATAGTCAAAATTACCCTTTCTTGACTCCCCCTTACACTACCCGTAAAGTTATAGCATACATGTTTTGCCTTCCACTGAATGAGAGGCTTTACATCCCTGATTCCTGACTGACAGAATGACAAGGTGTCCAGTGAAGTAATGCACATATCTGTCCCCAGAGAGGGACAGTGTGGAGTAGATAGTTAAATTCTCTTTTCTTTATAAATGGCAAGGCCAACCTATGGTGGGTTTGTTCTGTTTGTCCTAAGAAAGAAGCCTTTACCTTGCAAAATGTCTACTGAGCTTCTGGGCCTCAAGTATATGTGTCAAGCTTTTAAGTACCCATATTCAGAGCAGGTCTCCAAGGTCAGCATCTTCTGACTTCTTGTAACAATGTAGGTAAAGCAACCTGGGATAAGGACTGACCATAAGGGGTGACTGGTTGGGCTGAAGCATTAAGAAGGGACAGGCATCCGGCACAGTTACTAGACACCTGCCCAAGGGACTGAGGGGCTGGGGACCAGCAGCAACTCTGGACGTAAGCCAGATCTTCTTAAAGACTGTCCCAGGAATACTGGGCTTGTGGTTAGGCCTCAGATGCAGTGCAAGAAATATAGTGCAGGGAAGAACCACTTTCCTAGCACCAATTACTGGTTTGGTATATACTATATTTAAATAATCATTTCTCTTTTAATGGCTATTTTTCCTTTCTCTTTCTGGCCCAGGATAGTTTGTTCAGCATATATTAAAAGAATGTAAGATATTTGTCCACAGCATGAGGTTTTCAGAGAAGCCAGAGGAGACGTGTATGAAATGAAGCAGAGGGAAGTAAGCAGATTCAGAATATGACACATGATAACAATATTTTCAATGAAAATACTCAAAGGCAGTCATCAACTATTAACGACCAATACTGATCCTGAAAAGACGACTTCCCTCTTCTCTACAGAGAGGAAAGGGACTCTGAGTGTGGAGTGTGACATGCCATCAGAAACAAGAAGTTGTGTTGAGTTTGCTTAATTGCTTTGTCACAAACAGTGGTTCAACAGCTTTTGCAAGGGAGTATACCAGGAAATGACTGTGGTATAACAAAAGACATCAAGAAACTTTTAAAAAAATTTTTTTCTTCTTTTTGGGGGGACTGAGTTTCCCTATCTTGCCTGAGAAGAAAGTGCAGCAGCCACTTATGGACCCAATCCCAACAGTGATTGGCACAGCAGCTTTGAACTACTCCATTTTTCCCAACCTGGGCCAGTTTATACCTACTTAGGTGGCCTGTGGCCTTGGGGAAAGAGTGGGTGGAGGGCCAGTCTTCACCACCAGACTTAATGTGAACACCCAATCAGCTTTAGCTCTACTGTAGCTCAGAATCCTAGAACTCAAGAGATGCACCACTCTCAGCCTACTCATCACCTACCCAGGGAATATACAGGCATATATATACCAGTGCATGGGCTAAAGTAAGTTCTTGAGAGTCATATGTCTCTCTTAGCCAAATCAACACTTCCTCAGAGCACTGTTGTTGTTTGTTATTCAGTCATTTCAGTCTGACTTCATGGCCCCACATTTGGGGTTTTCTTAGCAGATACTGTAGTGGTTTGCTATTTCTTTCTCCAGCTCATTTTACAGATCAGGAACTGAGGCAAACAGGGTTAAATGACTCGACCAGGGTCACAGAGCTGGTAAGTATCTCAGGCCAGATTTGAAGTCTTCCTGACTTCAGCCCAACATTCTATCCACTGCACCACCTAGCTGCACACTAGAGAATAACTATAATTATTATTGTAACAAAAATTTTAAGTTAACAATAAGCCATATAATGGAAAATGAGACCTGATTCATAACTTCAACTTTTTTGCTCTCCATCACTCCAGTTTCCATTACAATCTCTCACAACAGACTCCTGTCCATTCATACAGCAACCACCCTAATTCAGGCCCTCACTTCTGCCCTAGACTATTGCGATAATTTCCTAACAGGTTTCTCAGCCTCCAATCTCTCCCCTATCAGTCTAGCCTTTATACAGCTGTAAAATTGAGAACACAACTTTAAGCATGTCTTTTTCTGGTCAAGAAGCATTAGTGGCTCACCACTTCCTCTAGGACACAACACAAATTCTTCTGTTTGGCATTTCTATTCCATCTTCCCCTTCCATCCCTTTACTCAGGCTGTCCCATGCCTAGGATATTTTCCCTCCTCATCTGATAAAATACCTAGCTTCTTTCAAAGCACAGATTGGTTACCAACTCCTAGAGGAGGCCTTTCCTGATCTCAACTGCAAATGTTCTTTCTTAGTCCCCTCCTACCCCTGAAAAAATTACTGTGTATTTGCTCTGTATATGTTCTTCTTACTTACCTATGTATATATTGCTTTCTTCCAGAAAAATATAAACTCCTTGAAGGCAGAGACAGTTTCTTTTTCATCTTTGTATCCCTAGTGTCCAGTACATAGTAAGTAATCAATAAATGCCAGTGCCTCAAGTCCTTCTTTGTATGTAATGATTTAATACCTTCAGCATTCTGGTTACTGCAGGCAAGTTTCAGCTTGTCAATGGTTCTTTCTCGAATGTGGCACTCAGAAGTGGGTATAGTAATCTAGATATTGTCTTCCCTTTTCCAAATACAAAGTACATTAGTACTATAACACCCCCCCATGCCACTATCACCTCACTATGAACACTAATAAAGTCTAAGAGAATATTAAGTCTTTTGGCAGTCACCTCACACTAACTCATACCTATCTTTCAGTCCACGAAAACCTCAGGTCTGGTAAATCAACCTGTTTTGCAAAATTTGACTAACGTTGTACACAGTAACATCCACGTTGTACGATGACTAATGTTGATAGACTTAATCCTTCTCAGCAATGCAAGGATCTAAGACATCTCCAAAGGTCTCGTGATGGAAAACGCTATCCACATCCAAAGAAAGAACTATGGAGTTTGAATGCAGAACGAAGCATGCTATTTGCTATTATTTTTCTTCTGTTTTGTTTTGTTTCCTCTTTCTGGTGGTTCCTCCTATTGGTTCTAATTCTTCCTTATAACACCCTAATGTGAATGTTTAATAGCAATGTATACATGTAGCCTATATCAGATTGTGCACCATCTTGGGGAGGGAGGAGGGGAAGGAAGGGGAGAAAAAATTTAAAACTCAAAAGCTTATGGAAGCGATTGTTGATAAATCAAAATAAATTTAAAAAAAAACTTGACTATCATCTAGCTTGGCAACTCCTACCTCAGGTACTGTAGGCACAGTTACTTTTTTTCCTGGGTCGAAAATAAAGTTCTTGCTACCAAAGTGCTTGGCACTGTCTCATCAGAAACTGATATGACTTCATCAATGGAAAGAACATTAAAAAAAGAGGCATTAATATCTGCTTTGCTGCTGTATTTTGGAAGCATCAGTGGTTCCTTCCCATCTGACTTGCAGCTGGAACCTTCCATATGTGCAGTCTTCCCCTATTAAAATGTGAGCTCCTTAAGAACAGGGAATGTCTTACTTTTCTATCTGTATACCCAGGGCTGACCATACTGCTTTGCACAGAGTAAGCACTGAATAAATGCTTCATTAATAAATGCTTCATTCATTTATAACAAGTCATATTGTTTACTGACTTGTTATACAAGAGACTAGAATAGGTTTAAGTAAACTTCTTAGTTTGGGATCAGATCAGCCTGTCCTATTAAATCTGTTCTTAGGATACCAAGAAACCAAGTCAGGTTTCTGTATTGCCTTGCTCAAGTGCCTGAGTTGGTCTACAGTAGGCTAACCATTGCCCTGGAATGCAGGACCAGAGGCTGAGGAAGCCCTACCTAGATAGCCTAACTATCCAAGAAAAGCCTGGATATTCTTGAGACACAACTGAAATTACAAACCCTGATTGTGATAACCTTGAAGGTTCAACTTCAATCTTATCTTGCAACATGGCCATCTAACTTCTGTATATTTATTCACGTACTATTCTATGCTTCTTTTGCATTCTCTACACACACCACACAAATGAATTAAATGCAGAAAAGCCCACAACTCTTAGAGCTTTATTTAACCTAACCACCAGTCAACCTGTTTATAGCAAACTGTGAACTGTTTGTTGTAATCTTTGTTTTTATAGTTCTTATTAACACTAATCCTAAAATAAGGGCTTTTCTTCAGCTTTAGATTCAACAGTTTTTCTTAGATCCCCTAAGGATTACTTCTTTGAAGATCAGATTTACCATCCAATAAAATCCTTGATGTGACACACTATAACAACACCATCATCATAAATGACTCAAGTCACAATGCAGATCACATAGCTCTAGGTACATGGATGCTCTAATTTTAAAAGTACATAACTCTACCTTTAAGAGAACTTATGAACAAATGAATGAAAATGTATTTCTATGCAAAGACTGGAACTCAGAGCTGGAAGGCACCTCAGAAATCTATTCCAAACCCACACATTTTACAGATAGGGAAATTAAGGCCCAGAGTTTAAGAGACTTGCCTGGGAAAAATCACAAATTTAATATAAGCTAAGAGCTATATGAAAGTCCAGAATGTCCAGCTGGTTACTAAGAGAGCTAGAACATTCAGGTCTCCTGATTCCCGTTTCAATGCTCTACATTTTACAGTGGTATCAAACTCAAATTGACTTAGAAAACCATAAATTAACATTATTTATGTTGTATCACATTTTACTTTATTAAACATTTTCCAATTACACTTTAATCTAGTTCTGGGAATTTTTGCAGAACTGTTTCCAGCCGATAGGCACTGGGTTTATTACTTCCACTAGACAATAGTAGACAATGACGGATGCGTCATTTTCAAGGTACCTTAAGGCATAGGCAACTAAGGTCCCTTCTAACTTCAGAATGCTAAGTTCCTAAGTTTAACTGGCAGAACTAGACAATCGTCTTGAAACTTGCATTTGGACTATGTCACAAATATAAATCTCATTTTAACTTAATGTATAATGTAGTACATATTTTTATTGGAACATTTCCCCTCAAAGTTAACAGAAACTCCCTAATTTTGAATTGTTTTAATAGTGTGAATGAGAACCTTCACTAAAAAAATTCCCATAATCTTGGAAAATAACAACTTTCATTTACATACAACATTTAAGATTTACTGCCCATTTTTTTTACCCATAGCAAGTGAGCAGCCTATTTTTGTTGAAACTCAAATCTAAGTCTCTACACTCTAACCCTAACACTCCACTAGCTATGTCCTCTTGTGTCAAGATGAACTTTCTCAATTCAATTCAACAAACATTTATTAAGTACTGTCTATGTGCAGAATGCTGCTCAGTTCTGTGGAGAACACAGTTTACAAAAGGTCACAGATCTAGAGGTGTGAGTCATCTCCCAGGCCAGTCTGGACAACCCCCTCATTTTACAAGGTAGGAAACTGAGGTCCTTCAAGGTCAAGTGATTTGCCAAAGTCACCACAGACAATAAATTATCATATGCAGGTTTTGAAACCAGGTCATATGACTCAAAAATATTAAACTACTGTTCTTTCCACAGGAGAGGCAAGTGTACTTGCCTTCAAGGAGTTTACCATCTACTAGGAAGTATCATATAAACAAAATTATAGGGCAAAAGAATGTGTAATTGCTTTAAATCAGCATACAGGGAAAGGGAAGGGAATAGCCACTTATAGAGTACCTACTATATGCCAGGCTAAACACCTTTTTTTTTACAAATATTATCCCATTTGATCCTCACAACAACCTTGCAAGGAAGGTGTATTATTATTCCTATTTTATAGTCAAGGAAAACTGAGGCAAAGAGAGGTTAAATGACAGGAGATCCATGAGAAGAAAGCTCATTGTTGATTAGGAGAATGGGTTCAAGAAAACTTCAAGGAGTTATCAGCATTTGAGTTAAGATTTATAGAGAAGTTTTTAAAGGGGTGGTACTTACAGGGGAACATTCTTCAAGGCACAGGAGTCACAGAATTTTGGAGTTAGAAGGGATTTCAAAAAGTAAGCTTTGAAATCTTCATGAAAAAGGATTTCCTTCTACAATATAAACACAAATAGTTATCCAGACTTGGCTTAAAGAGTTCAAGTGAGGGAGAACCCACTATCATGCATCAGAGGCAACTCATTCCACTTTTGAATAGCTCTAATCATTAGAAAATGTTTCCTTGTATCAGGTTTAAATCTGTTCCTAGTTCTGCCCTCTAAGAACAACCAGAACAAGTCTAATCCCTTTTTCTTCATACCAGTTCAACTATTTGAACATAAATATTGTGTTCCCCCTAAGTCTTCTCTTCCCTGAGCTAAATAAATATCCCCATGTCCTTCACTGGATTTTGATATGGCATGAACTCAAGACTCTTCATATCCACATTGCCTTCCACTGGACACTCTCCAACTTATCAGTGTCACTCCTAAAAGGCGACGCACAGAACTAAATACAATACTCCAGGATTAGCAAAAACAAAGAGAGTATAAAGTTCCACATATATTCAGAGAATATTAAGTACTCCATTTCGGCTAGAGCACAGAGTAGCACAAGATAAGGCTGGCATAGCAGGGTAGTACTAGATCACAGAAAACACTAAATGCCAAGGAAATATAGTAATATTTAGAGTAATGAATAGGGTGTAGCACAGTGGAAAGAACACCAGATTTGCAATTAGTGTATCTGGGCTCAAATCCCAGAACTGTTACTACCTCTGTGACACTGGGATGGTCACAACCATCGTGGGACTCAGTCCCTCATCTATAAGATTAGGGGGATGACTAGATAGCCTGTACACTCTCCGCCATCTCTAAACTATGACTCTATTATCCTATGAAACAGCGAAAAGGTTTAGAAAAGTGACATAACCCAAAAAGATAAGGCTGGCTGCAGTGTAAACTTACAAATTCAAATAGAAAAGAAGGCCACTAAGACATACATAAGGATCCCTGAGGGCCAAATTTTGACTTAGAAAACCACATACTAACATTATCTATGTTTTTTTGTATTTACATTTATTTTTGTTACATTATTTCCTAATTAGGGGCAGCTAAGGTGGGGCAGCAGATAGAGCACTGGCCCTGGAGTCAGGAGGACCTGAGTTCAAATCCAGCCTCAGACACATAACACTCACTAGCTGTGTGACTCTAGGCAAGTCATTTAACCTCAATCACCTCACCAAATAAATATATTTCCCAATTATATTTTAATCAGGTTCAGGACTATTGGGCTGCCTGCAACGTCTGCCACCTCTGTTGTAAAGAACTTTTTAAGAAAGTGGATATTTAAGAAAGTAGAGGCAAAAGGTCTTGGTAGAGGGCAATTACAGTTGTTCAGATGAGCGGCAATATGGATCTGTTTAGGATGGCAGCAATGAGAACTGAACAAAGGATGGATACAACAGATCATGCAATTAGAATATGTTTCACAACTGAACCTAAGTCAATTTCAGAAATAATATTCCAGTAACAAGTAACTCTCTCATATAACCTTTATCACATGCCAAAATGCAAGCATCAGAGTTTATACTTGGATCTCTAATTAAGAAAATGACTATAGAGTAGAAAGTCTATTTAATAACTGATCCCTTTCATTAATCTTGAAAAAGTCAGCAGACTATACATACATTTTTAACTAGCCTACAACCATTTCAATAATTCTTTTATCTTTTTTTTTTTTGTGAAGCAATTGGGGTTAAGCGACTTGCCCAGAGTCACACAGCTAGGAGGTCATATGTGTCTGAGGTCATATTTGAACTCAGGTCCTCATGACTTTAGGGCTGGTGCTTTATCCACTGTGCCATCAAGCTGCTCCTCAAGAATTCATTTAAAAGAATAACAGAGCACGGGGGAAATAAAAGAAAAGCATCTTAAAAATCCCATGGCAATACATACTGTAGCATTAAACACTAATATAAATCTAACGTTCTATTTTTAAAAAACTTAAAAATGATAAGATGACCCAAAATGTACATATGGCAGAAATGAGAACAAAACAGTATAAAGAACTTAAGGAGAGTCTAATTTAAAAGCAGACTCAAAGACATCTTAAATTGGTGGTTCAGTAGTACACAATTACTCACTTTTCAAAAATTTCTAGAGATGTCCAGGGAGGCAGGGCCAAGATGGCACAGTAAAAGCAGTGATTTGTTTGAGCTCTCCCCGAAACCCTTCCAAATACCTGTAAAAAATGGCTCTAAACAAATTCTAAAGCAGCAGAACCCACAAAAAGACAGAGTGAAACAAATTTCCAGCCCAAGACAACCTGGATGGTTTATCAAAAAGGTCTATTGCACTGGGCTGGGAGAGGAACAATGCAGTTCGACATGGCGGTACAGGCCTCAGCAAACCTGGAGCAGGCCTCAGAGGACTGAATCCCAGGCAGCTGTGGTGACTTCTCAACCCATGAACACTAAAGACTACTTAGAGGTTAATAGGAAAAGTCTGTGTCTGCAATGAGAGAAGGGTGGGGTCCCAGCCCCATTCCCCTAGTGTGGCCCTGGGGCAGTGGCTGCTTCAAGAGCTTACAGCCCACAGACTGAGGGGGAATCGAGTGGCTGATCACAGAGGGACTGCAGGGATCTCTTTGCTGGTGCAGGATTCTCTTGTTTTGCCCGTGCTAGGATCTGGGTCACAATTCTGGGTGGCAGTCCTGGATTGAAGAGGAGCGCTGGTGTGATGGAGCTTGTAGTGGCTGTGGGAGAGAGAAACCTCCTCAGAGTTCCAAGACAGAAAAGAGTGCTTGTGGTCACTCACAGACCAGAGCACAGGCCAGAAAAGGAGTACACACCTTGACCCTTATCATACTACCTTGGAAGAACTGAAAATTTTCGTCCCTAGAAGTATCTCTGAAAGCAGCTGCACAAAACCCCCAAAACTTGGGACAGTACATTCTCCACACTGGAAGCAGACTCCTACCTTAACAAAGAGTTTAAAACTCAAGCAATTGGCTGGGATCATGAGTAAGCAACACAAAAAGAATCAGACCATAGAATCTTTCTTTGGTAACAAAGAAGATCAAAACACACAACCAGAAGAAGACAACACAGTCAACGCTCCCACATCCAAAGCCTCCAAGAAAAATATGAATCAGTTCTAGGCCATGGAAGAGCTCAAAAAAGATTTTGAGAAGCAACTAAGAGAAGCAGAGGAAAAACTGGGAAGAGAAATTAAAGTGATGCAAGAAAATCATAAAAAACAAGTCAATAGCTTGCTAAAGGAGACCCAAAAAACGACTGAAGAAAATAACACCTTAAAAAATAGCCTAACCCAAATGGCAAAGGAGGTCCAAAAAGCCAATGAAGAGAAGAATGCCTTAAAAAGCAAAACTAGCCAAATGGAAAAGGAAGTCCAAAAGCTTATGGAAGAAAATTCTTCCTTAAAAATTACAGTGTGGCTATTGGAAGCTAGTGACTTTATGAGAAATCAAGACACTATAAAACAAATTCAAAAGAAAGAAAAAATAAAAAACAATGTGAACTATTTCACTGGAAAAACAACTGACCTGGAAAATAGATCCAGGAGAGAGAATTTAAAAATTACTGGACTATCTGAAAGCCATGATCAAAAAAAGAGCCTAGACATCATCTTTCAAGAAATTATCAAGGAAAACTGCCCTGATATTTTAGAACCAGAGGGCAAAATAGAAATTGAAAGAATCCACTAATCACCTCCTGAAAGAGATCCCCAAAAGAAAACTCCTAACAATATTGTAGCCAAATTCCAGATTTCCCAGGTCAAGGAGAAAATATTGCAGGCAGCCAGAAAGAAACAATTCAAGTACTGTGAAAACACAATCAGGATAATACAAGATTTAGCAGCTTCTACATTAAGGGACTGCAAGGCTTAGATAATATTCCGGAGGGCAAAGGAGACAGGATTACAACAAAGAATCACCTACCCAGCAAAACTGAACATAATCCTTCAGGGGAAAAAAATGGACATTCAGTGAAAAAGACGACTTTCAAGCGTTCTTGATGAAAAGACCAGAGCTAAATAGAAAATTTGAGTTTTGGATACAAGACTCAAGAGAAACATGAAGAGGTAAACAGGAAAGAGAATTCATAAGAGTCTTATTAAGGTTGAACTGGTTGCATTCTGCATGGAAAGATGATATTTGTAACTCATGAGTCCTTTGTCAGTGTTATACGTATGTAGATAAATAGATAGATAAATAGAAGGCACAAGGTGAGTTGAGGATGAAGAGGTGATATCTGGGGAATAAAATTAAGGGGTGAGAAAGGATTATATTGGGAGAAGGAGAAAGGGAGAGGTAGAATGGGGTAAATTATCTCACATAAAATAGACAAGAAAAGGCTTTTACAGTGGAGGGGAAAAGGGGGGGAGATGAGAGGGAATGAGTGAATCTTATTCTCATCAGATCTGGCTTAAGGAGAGAATAACATACACATTCAATTGGGTATAGATATCTGTTTTACCCTGCAGGAAAATAGGGGGGGAATGGGACAAGAGAGAGTAGGAGTATGATAGAGGGGAGATTGGGGGAGGGAGTAATCAGAAGCAAACACTTCTAAGGAGGGACAGGGTCAAAAGAGAGAACAGAATAAATGGGGGTGGAATAGGATGAAGGGAAACAGTTTTTCACAACATGACTACTATGGAAGAGTTTTGCATGACTACATATGTATAACCTGTATAGAGTTGCTTGCCTTCTCAATGAGGGTGGGTGGGAAGGGAGAAAATTTGGAACCCAAAGTTTTAAAAAACAAAAGTTAAAAAAAATTGTTTTTACATGCAACTGGGAAATAAGATATGCAGGAAATGGGGTATAGAAATCTATCCTGCCCTACAGGAAAATTGAAGGAGAAGGGGGTAAGAGAAGGGGATAAGAGAAGGGGGGACAGATAGAAGCGAGGGCAGATTAGGGATATTCAGAAGGCATGCCATCTTGGGGTGGGGAGAGGGATGAGATGGGGAGAAAATTTGGAACTCAAAATCTTGTGGAAGTGAATGTTGAAAACTAAAAATAAATTAATTTTTAAAAATTTCTGAAAGTGTGCTTCATTTTACTTATCACAGAATTACCACAAAACCAGAATTACTAGAAATTAAAAGAATAGGATCAAGTCTAATTAACTGAATCTACATATAAACTTTCATCTTCCTCTAACCTGTCATTAAAAACCACTGTTAGAGAAACAAGGCTATAGCCTACACTGTAGGTCAATTTTCATTCTACTATCAGCCAAATTGCACTTTGCTAAAATACTACAAAATTAGTAATGAGTTCATTCCCTGTTTATACTTTAAAAATGGCTATACTGTGTGAAGATACTCTTAAGAAATGTTGTAAGGAAGTAGTTATTCCTAAGGAGCAGTCTATGTGCAGAAGGGAGAAGGATATCATATATAACATACATGTACTATGTAGGATGACTGATATATAAAGCCACCTGTCACACATTCAGGAAGATGCTGCATACGAAATGTATTTTGCTGAATAAATATTTCTCAGGTTAACAGTGAACACCATGAACACCACTACTACTTTGTGGAAATAACAATTACACTTTGAGCTACTTCATTTGTCCACTCAACTGGCATGAATCATTAAACAATGTTTTCACCACTGCCCTAGTTCTATAGTGAAAAACAGTGAGTTTTTGAAGTAAATGTTTGTATAGGATGTTGCCTAAATTTTCAATAGGAGGCAGCTAGCTGGCTGAGCAGTCTTCCTGACTCAAGGCTCTGTGCACCAGGTTCAAACCTGCCCTCAAACACTAGCTGTGTGATCCTGGGCAAGTCACTTAACCTCTATTTGCCTTAATCCACTGCAGCAGGAAATAGCAAACCACTCCAGTATCCTCACCAAGAAAACCCCATGAATAGTGTGGTCCACAGGGTCTCAAAGGGTCAAATGTGACTGAAAAACAACAACAACAACAAAAATTTTCAATATGACTTCTATAAAAAAGATTTACTACTTAGAAAGCAAATAAATAGTACAAAACTGACAGACTTGGCTACCAGTTTTTCTTCATCATATACAACAAAATTTAGTTTTTACAGAATATAATTTTAATGCAAATGTAAGTTTTCTGGCACAATCATGATCACTGTGACTTAAAATTTTAAATCTGCCTAACACCTAGGCATTGTTAACAGCCCTCAGTAACTTTCTACCAGTTAAGAGGTGTTTCAAGTTTACATTACACAAGAGTCAGGTATCCTATTTAATAATTTTACCAGACAAGTAGAATTTCAACAAACACTATTATAAGTTAAATATTTCAAGGATTTGTACTTTCACTAGCACAGGTACTTTCCCCACTCAACCCCTCTTTATTTATTTAGTAGACAGTCTTTCAGAGTTGTACACCCTTTAAAAAAAAGTCACTGCCTTGAAGCCAACCTGCTGATGAGTTTCTCTGAATTTACTGACTGGCCCTTAGACAACAGGGATATAGTCCATTTGACCTGTACTCCAAGCTTTTCCAGGGTCAGTACATATTTCTAGGGCTTGAACTACATTTGCACTGCTCCACTCCATTATAATGAGTAAAATAAAACAAGACTTTTTTTATGTTTAGGGTTCCATGAACTTGAGAGTGCCTTTTCCCAGACCCAATGGGAATGAGCAATGATGAAAAGAAAATAACTTGATCATAAAAGTAGAAGTAAAAGTTTACAGTATGGCAAAATCGGGCCAATTCTGCACTCCAACAACCCAGACTCAATGCTGTGGACATGTCAGAGCACCTGTGAAAATTATTTTGATGACTATCATAAGTTTAGCTTGGATGATGTAATTAGTAAAGTAGTAGATTACTTTACTAGTCTCCTAGTCTCCTTCAGAGCATGTCTTCAACATTTCCCAGAGTTTATCAAGTTTGGAGCAAGAAAGCCAACCAGCTAAGAGCAACAAGAAGCATTCTTGAGGGGGAAAAAATGTACATCTAACCCAAATCACCAACACAGCACTTGGAAAATTATGTCCTATCCTCCCCTAATTTAACAGGTGGCCAAAAAATCCTACTCATATTTTCCAAAGACTGTGTTTCTCACACTAACATTCCTGTCCTTTCCCATCTTACAGGCAGCTAAGAATGTGCTTAACTTTTCTAGGGATTCTTCCCACCTGAACGGCCCTCATTCTCTACTGTTCACCCATTCTGTGACTGGCATTTGCTTTGATTCTATTTTCCTAGGCAGACAGAAATTCATTCTGTGGTAGAAATGTAAGCATCCTTGGTTTCTTACTGCCTCCCCTTGTACTTTTTGGGGGGAGGGAAAGAAGGAGGGGACATTGCTCATTTTTGTTTTTGCAGAAAATCTTATTCAAAAACCAGAATAACGTTGCTTTCAATTGACTCCATAAAAGTGGTTTTGCTCTACAATAAACTTTTACTTCTACTTTTATGACCAAGCTATTTTCTTTTCAGTACTGCTCATTCCCAATGTTAAGTCCTAACTCTAACCATTTCAATCAAATTATCATAACCTCATGGCTATTTTCTAGTCCCTCAATTTTCTCCTGTTCCTAAAATATTTTAAACAATCCAGCTATTAATAATGCCACTCTAGACTAATAGGTTCCAAATGGCTTCTGTGAATAATCCAAATAAAATATAATCTTCTAACCAGTGCCTTCATAATTACAGTATTTAATATATGCACACCTATTTATATGGATCTATTTTATTTTTCAAGCTAAGAATATTAATTATTGAATTAATATTCAATAAAGAATATTAAGGACATGGCCTGCAGAATCCTTAATATACCCCAACAACCAAGTCCTGGAGTCCTGGTCTGTGTTAGGTGCTCAAAGGACACTGAAAAATACCTTTTTTTTGAACCAATGAAACCCAATTTCACTGCCATAGGAAACTCCCGTTAGGAAATTCCTATTAGATAACTCCTTCTCTACTAAAACAGATCTGTACTGCTCAGCAATCTAGTCCTAGAAAGTTGCTTTGGGGCACTGAGAAGTTAAGTGATTTACCCAGGGTCACACAATCAGTATATGCCAGAGTGGCACTAGAACCCAGCTCTTTTGGACTCCAAAGGCCAGCTCTCTATTCACTAAGTGTGGCTGGAATACTTAATGAGATTTAATAAATAGCTGTCAAACTAAACAAGTGTCTACTGTGCACAAGGCACTGCTGATACCTGAGGATACAAAGCCACAGACCCATTCTCTCAAGAGCTCATAGCAACATCATGTAATGGAAAGAACACTTGAGTTAGCCAATCTGAGCATGATCATCATGTTGATTACCTACTTTTTATGGTTGATCATATAACAATTTCCTAAAGACAAGTTTCTAGTGCTCTTAAAACCATTCTCAATGAATGGCAAATTAAGTGAAACAGAGCACTGCATTATCCATTCATATCAATAATGCATAACTAGTAGTCTAGGTATAAAACTTGTATTTAACACCTGGAGAGTTAATTACATAGTAGCTAAATGTATACTGAAAGTTAAAAGTCAAATTACTGCTAACACATCTTTAACTGTCTATATATAGCAATGAAAATCTGGGATGTTTCAATACTTACATTTTTACATAACTTTTTTTAAACAAAAAAACTTTTAAAATATCTTACAAAAATGCTAGAAACAATTTTAAACAGTATATCATTTCTAATTTGCTAAGAAAAAAAGGGGGGTGCTTTCTCAAGCAATGAACGATCGCACATTTTCAGTCTCAAATACATCTCATATAATAAATATTTATTTAGATGGATTGAAAGATGTAGTAGACACGGATTCACAAATAGGTATACCAAAAAGATACAGCTCTGCCTAAGAGGAGAGTGATTGTATTTAGCCTTATAATCTTAAAATTTTATCTGAAGCCTAAAAACCCAAATTTTCAACTCAAAAAAGGCAAAACCTGGTAAGTGCCAAGACAAAAGTAAAGATCTATTACATCTAGAGACGGTGAGGGCATTACTAGTAATTCAGCAGCACAAGTTTTCCTCAGAAGTATGAACTAGTATAGAAACCGAGAAGAAGGAACTATGGAGATCAACCCTTTCATTTTACAAAAGAGGAAATTAAGGCCTGGAGAAGTTATCGGCAAAGTTAGGAACAGACTACGTGAATCTAAATGGAGGAGAAAGAGCATTTGGGCAATAGGAAGAAAAGAATCAGAATATGAATTGAAAAGGCCATCTAGCCCAACCTATATTTGAACAACTTCATCTAAAAAAAGATCTCTGCTGATGTGAGAGTCCATGACTCTCCTGAGGCAACTAATTCGATTATGGACACCTCTAATTATTAGGAAGTTTCTTCTTAAGTTTAAGTCTTCCTCCACACAACCTCCATCCAGAGCTCTCTCCCTTCTATCTATAATTCCCTTAAATCTAGATTCTGTGTTTCTAGTTCTGCACTTGGAAAATAGTTACCATGTTCTCTAAAAATTCTCTTCTCCAGGTTAAACATCTCCCCTTTAGGATTTCTTGAAGCCCTTCACTACCGTAGTTGCCCTCCAACATCCTTTAACTGTGATGTCAGAACAAAACAAAATACTTCAGAAGTGATCTGACTAGGATGGAGTTCAGAAGAAGGACCACCTCCCTGATCCTGAACACTTATTCCTCTCATCCTAATGGAACCTAAAATCCTATTAGCATTTTTTACTACTATATCCTACCGACTGAACACCATCCACAAAAACTCCAGATCTTTTTCCGATAAAATGTGGCTAGTTAAGACTTTCCCCTTATCTTATACTCGTGAAGTTGGTTTCTTTGAACCCAAATATAAAGCTTTCATATCTATTAAATTTCATCTTCTTAGATTTGGCCCAACTTTCTAACCTACTGAGATCTATTTGGATTCTATTATCCATTATGTTAACTGTCTCTCCTAGCTTTGTGTAATCTACAAATCTGATAAGCATGCTACCAAAACTTTTAATCCAATTATTAAATAAATTAATCCTTTTCTAAAATTCTTAATTTCATAGCATGCTGACTGTACTTCACAAAACTGGAAGAATCATGAAACAGTATTAAAAACAATATTTATAATGCAAACTAAGGCCAATATGAACACATACACAAAACATATTTATCCCTTTTCCATACCTGCTGTCACTGGTTATCAGGAACAACAGAAATATATTAAACTTTTAAAAGAGAATAATTTGGCTTTTTTGTCCAAATAATTTAGCCAAAATTATTTGTGAACTAACAAATCTGTTATGACTTCTTTAGAATTCACTTTTCAATAAAGTAAAATTATAAACTGACAAATTATAAGAAAATCTGTAAACTGACTTCAGTCAAGTATAATTATTTTCAGTACTCAAAGATAAACTTGGTTAATATTCAAAAGACATGTATTTTCAAACTATTTTAATACTTCTAAGAAACCTTAACCCTGACTTGCAACAGCCACACGACTAATGGACAGGTTAGAATACAAGAATGAACCGAGAACATGCCATAAGTGCTTTTTCCTATGAGAACATTAACTTCACCAGTTAAGGTGCAAAGGTTCAAAGTCTTTCCAGAAAAGTCTTCCTGAACCTTTAGCAGCAATAGAACATAAATTAAACACCTACTGTGTGCTAGGTGCTATGGATACAATTCTACTTGAATGATGCATGTAAGTAAATATTCCTCCTATTATCTTATGATTACCTTCCCTTCCTTCCACCTCTGTTCAGCACCACTTCTCTAGCTATTTGGTTTTTTTTTTAACTGTTGCTCTGCTGCTTTTCTTACACACCAAACACCTTTTCTGTACTAACACCCACCAAGAAGTATTATGGTGCATTTGTTTAGTAGAAACACTTCTTCCAAGGGAGATTCCTTTTCCATTCTTCTCGATCTCAATATAAAAAAATGCAATTACAACCTCAACTTCTATCAAGCTAATATAAGATCAGTCCAACTGCAGTCCCTCCTCCCGGTGTAGTCTCTGCTTCCTCACTTCCCTAGCGTCCCTGACTCTCCCCCACAGACTGGGTGGGGGTGGGTCTGATCCTTAGATGGCTAATCTCTTTAAAAAGTTAAGAACCTACAGAAAACTGGGTGAGTGAAAGCGGCAACCTATACTTTCCCCTCGCCTCAACTGCTTGACCTAACGCGTAAGAATTAGACAAGTATTTTTCCTAATCTTCCCCTCGATGAACACGTGCAGACAGGACGAAGTCGGCTCTCCCATCCAACGAGCACCCAGGGGCGAGGCGGGAGCAGGAGCCTGGAGGCTGTTGGATGCCCCGATGCTGTGGGACTAGGCCGAGCCAGAGGAGCGTAACTCACTCGCCCGCGCTCCACAACTGCCCCGGACAACAGGACACCCGAGCGACCGGGCCGGGCGGGGCCTGCGGGGGCCCGGCCGGGACGCCGGCGCCGACGGTACGGCCCAGGGCGGAGAGAGACGGGCGAGGGAGGGGTTTGGGACCCCGACCCCAGGAGAAGCGGGCGGGGGGAGCCGCGCAGCAACCGCAGGAGGAGAAGAAAAGGGGCCGGGAGGGCCGGGGGCGGCGGCGACCGAGAGTGGCGGGTACCGGGGGCCCTACCCTCTTCTCCTTCCCTCCCTCCCTCCCACCGCGGGAACCCCAGGGCCCTCACGGGACCGGGCTTCCGGGCCCCGCGCCCCGCGGTGCAGCCGCAGTCCGGCTCCGCTTCTCCCCTCACCTCATACTGCCTCAGCAGCCGCCGCCACCGTCGTCCGAGACATTTTTTACCTCAGCCGTCTCAGCAGCCTCGGCCGACAGTCCGCGGCCAGCCTAGGAGCTGCGCGTCACTTCCGGCTCGGGAAGAGCCGCCTCCCGCGGCCTGGGCGGCCAGCTGATTGGCTGGCGCGGCTGGCCTACCTGGGCCAGTGGGCGGGGCCCGGCGAGTCCGGTGAGGCTCCTGCTAGGGGAGGCCAGCTACACCGGGGGTGCGGAGCCGGGCGGCTGCCGCCCCGAGCTCCCCACCCCGAGGTCGGAGATGTTCGTCCCCCTCCGCGTTCGAGCCGCCTGCGTTCCCGTACCCCTGACGGCCAGTCTGCTCCCCCGCAGGGATAGCCCCGCTCTTTCTCCTCCCGCCCCCTTCTCACTTACTCCGTTGTCCTGCCCGCCCCATCCCCTTCCCAGGCTGGCGCCACCCCCTTCCTCACCCCTCCTCCTCCCGCCAGGGTTTATTCCCTTCTCAGGGAATAGAATACACATCATAGGACCATCCATGGAAGAACTGGAAGCACCGACGGTCCAACCCTCTTCTTTTTCAGACTAGGACACTGAGGCTCAGAGACGGAAAGTGATTTGCCCAAGGTCTCACGGAGATTACAGTTAAGGAGCGGGAAGAACAGAAACAGTGGATAGATATCCCGTAGGTAGCCCCAACACGTGTAATAAATGCTTACACAAACTGGTAAGTAAGACATGAGCAAGGAGTAAAGACTCTTTACTCTGAGTAAAGGAGGAAGGCACCAGGGAGAAGCTGGGGCAACTTACTGAGGTCAGTTTCTCACCTCTTTGCTACCCACCCTTCCTTCTCCATCAATAGGCCTTCTTTCCCCCCAACCTCAGCGAGCTCCGACACACCCCAGAGGAAGGTCCCGGAGGAATCATTGTTTTGCTCCACTGCATTGTTCAGCCTTATCTCCAGATCAAAGTAGGAATTTCTAGAATCGGCAGCTCTTGCGAAACCAGAAAAGGGGGGGGGGAGGTGGGAGAGAATAGTTTTCTCCCATGGGCGAGTATCTCCCAAGAGCTTCTGTGTGAGAACTCCGCGTGCCTTCTGAGGAGGTGGAAGAGCACTGAAGAGGAAATGGAGTAGTTGGGCCAGATTAAGAATCCCGCTGAGAAACCTTTGGCTCACCACTGTCTCCTCCCTGTATCCCTTCCCCCCCCATTCCCTTAACCTCAGAAATATGTTCATTGTTCAGCAGCAAACAGCGGATAACTGTCATAGGCAGTTTCCTGGTTTCAACTCAGAGTTCCGTAAATCTAATTCTCTCTTACAAAGCCTATGATCAACAAGAACTGTCCCAAATCAGATGTAGGGAGAGAGTTTGGCTCCAGTCCCCTCCTATTTGTCACTTAGGGTAAAGAACCAGCACGTCAGAAATTGGCTCGTGTTCAAGAATTTGAAGTGTAACTCTCATAGCATATCTTATCTGGCAGACTATGACATTGTGGAGATAAATGCGTTAATGATATAGAACGGTAACTTCTCAGATGAAAAATGCAACAATGACGCCATGTATTGCTGTCATTTTGGACCCAAAATGACCATATCAAACGGACATTTCCTCTGTTTCCTGCCTCTCTGGCTTCAATTGTAAGATTTAAAGACTGCAAATACAATTTGGGGGTCATTAAATGTTGCATGGGTCTTCATTCTAACTTAAAAGAGCATTCTTTGCTCCCATAAACCCTGTCAAAATCTAATTCCAGTTTCATGTTTGTAAAATGAAGGGGTAGAACTAGTATCAATGGATGATCTCTATGTTCTTTCCAGTTCAAAAGTTCTTCTTGGAAATGAGCAGTAAAATAATTTAGTTTTGCACAGAGCCTTACTTTTGTATTGCAGTAACAGCAGCAACAAAAAACAATTATAATTTGCCACTTCTCTCAATGGCCACTCTCCCACGCAAACATAGACCCAGGAGCAAGGATGCCCTGCTGTTTTGCACAAAACAAATTAAATGTCCCAAAGCAAATTAAATGTCCTTATGGCTTCTTATCCTTAAGAATTCATGAATTCTTAAGACAAGCAATACTGACAAAGTCAAAGAAATAAACAAGACCGTCAAGGTACAAACACAAATATATAATTTTTATAGTCCATGGAATTTATGCAAGTCTAATAAATTCAACTACATGAATTTGCCCTAACTTACCTTTTCTACCTTGTGTTTCCTTTCCTGAGCAGGTGATCAAATTTCAGTCCAAAAATGAGTATGTCCAGGCTTGATGATGCCCCTTATAATCTTCAGAGTTTTGGAGGAACTGAGTCAAATGAATGAAGGTCACTGGCAGCTGGGGAAGTTCCTTCATCCAAGGGATCAGCCATTAACAAGATTGGTCCAAGTCTTTGTACCAAGAGTTAGTTGGAAAATGCAGAGCTGAGGTGAAATACAAAATGACTAATCAGAAATCCCACAAATTGCTTTATGATCTGATGAATGTAGAAGAAAAATTCAGTACTCTTTACTTTTGGATATGTCTATCAGAGACAGTTTGTTAATTCTGCAAGTACTGTTGCTGAGAGAAAGAATGGGAATGGGGGTGGGTGATGGGAGGTGGAGAAATTCAAAGGAGACAGAATTTCACCTTGCTTTTGAAAAATCTCTTTAACCCAAGCCATGTGAATTTATATTTGTGTAATGATTAAGAAACAATGACAAAATTCTTGGGAGATTTTTTAAAAAGGCACAATATTCAATTTCAGGTTTGGTTGGGTTTTTTTTTTAATGTGCTTAAATAAAACAATAATAATGAAATTTTGGCACATTCTGGATAATCATCTTCCTGAAACCATTCAGTGTAGCCAAGGGTGGTTTAAATTTCATATAGTCTAAATGGCAGCCTCTCCTCAGATTTTAACAGTAGTTATAATTTGTTATTCCTGTTTTACTTTTGTTTTATCAAATGCACACTTGTATTTTGTGTTTAACATTATTTTTGTGTGTATGGAAATAAATACCTGTTCATACCTGATTCATATTGTATATGGAGTATTTTTTTAAATGTCTTCTTTTTCAGAAACCATAGGCCTCTGGCTAAAACTAAGTTTTAAATAATTTGTCCCCAGAGTGAGGTTTTAATGAACCAAAAAAACATGAGAAAAGGGAGTATAACTCCTCTCATTAGTTATATTAATTTGTTAATAATAACTGTTAACATTTATATAGCACCTACTAAATGCTAGGCACTGTGCCAAGTACTTTCCATATATTATCTTTTTTGAGGTCAGACTCCCCCCAGGAGTGAACTTAGTCTAGAAAAGTTCCCTAAACCTAATAGTTGGTGAAGAGGACTGAAAAAAAAAAGCCAGCTAGTCTGTCAGTCAGCCCAAGAGTTGGCTCTGGATTTTTTCCCCTTGCACTTCTTAGAGGCAACAGCAAGCTGGGGGGGGGGAGAGAGGGGAAGGGTTTTCTGTCTCCTCCCCACTCCTGAAATGGCAATGCCATCTTGTAGCAGAAGCACATGTCCAGTGGAGAAAATCCAGCTTTAAAACTGAATTGAGTTAGTGAGAGGAGTCAAAGAGTCCAGATATCTTTCTAGGGAGATAGTGATTGCCAGAGCTGAGACTACTGATTTTTTTGTTTTGGGTTTGTGTGACTGATTGTTACTGGGTCTCTCCCTCCCCTCTCCCCATGACCTCCCCCCACCCCCAGAAACTGCATAGCAATACCCTAGGCCAGGATTTCAGCGGAGCCTTCTGGAGAAGGCAGAGACTACAGCCAAGCATCAGCTGTGTGCCTTGCCCCTGAGTAAGCCTGAGGGCCTGGTGGGGCAACTCCTTCAGCAAAGATTTTGCACTGGGCAAGGAACACTGCAATGAAATCGTGAGAAGATGTGAAAGGGGGTAATGGCCCCTGACATGTCAGTTGCCTTGGTTGTTTGGGCTACCTACATGGATGCCATTCCACTTATGAACCTTGTGGGTTTCCATGATTTCCACTGATGCTGTGTGTACTCGTAGGAGATTTGTGCTCCAGGTTTATGAGGGAGATGTTTTGTTGCTAGTTTTCTTATGATTCCATTTCAGGAAATGCCTTTGCTATAAACTAATTATGTCTTCTAGTTTTTTAAGAGAACAGGGTTGGGGGGATTGGGGGGGGAAGGCAGCTCACAAACATCAGCAACATTTAAGAATACAGACCTACAGAGTACCTTGAATGGGTGTAATCCTTCCTCCAATCACCCAACATGGAAATTTGAGTTCATATAGTTCAAAGATTAAATAAATAAGATAATAATAGCTAACATTTATACAGTGCTTACTATGTGTCAGACACTGTACTAAGTGCCTTGCAATTATGATCTCATTTGATCCTCACAACAATCCTGAAGGAGGGAGAGACTATTCTCATCCCCATTTTACAGATGAGCAAAGTGAGGCAAACAGACTTGTCCAGGCTCACACAGCTAGTCAGTATCTGAGTTGGGATTTAAACTCAGATCTTCCTGACTCCAGGCCCAGAACTCTATGTACTGCACTACTTAGTTGCCTAAAGCAAAGTACAGAAAATAGTTCCTGAATTTGAGTTTTCGGGGAAAGGGAAAAAAGAAGTGTCCAAGGAGGATAGATGAAAGATTATGCAAATGAGGGTAAGGATTTGAGGCTAAATCTAAGCCTAGGTATTATAAAGGTAAGAGAGGGATGAGTTAAAACACCTAGGTCTGGCCACCCCTGGCCCTAAGGCCCTCAAGTTCCCCACCCCTGACCTAGACTAATCTCTTTAGGGTAAAATCTACTCTTTACACAATAGATAATAAATATTTATTGATGATAGTGGTCAGAGGATTATAGGCTCATAGATTCTGAGATAGAAAGAGACCTAAGAAACCTCCCAATACAAATCCCTCAATTTAGAGATAAAGAATCTGATATCCCCGGAGAAGGAGTCACTTACCTAGGTGACACAGGTAGAACTAGGATTTTACAACACTCTGATATCTTTAATTTGTATGGTGCTTTGCAAATTTCAAGGTACTTTCATATTAGAATATTTCATGTGAACCTTTGGTTCCTTTGCTTTTATCACATGCTATTTCCCTAAACTATTATAAGTGCTTCATAAATGTGTGTTAAATGACAGATTGATTAATTTTATATCAGCTAGGTGTCACGGTGGAAAGAAAGCCCAGTTGGGAATCAGGACAACCTGAGTTTAGATCTAGCCTCAGACACTTACTAGTTGTGGCACCCTTGGCAAACCATTTAACTTGTTTTGCCTCAGTTTCCTCATCTGTAAAATGGGGATAATAACAGCACCTACTTCCCAGAGTTCTTGTGAGGATTAAATGAGATAATAATTGTAAAGTGCTTACAACAGTGTCTGGCTCATAGTAAGTGCTATATAAATGCTGGCTATTATTATTATATTTATATATGTGCCAGATCCCTCCCTTTCTCTCCTCCTAGTAGTTTACATTTTAGTTTATTTTTTCACTTAAAAATCTATTTTATCTTCCTCTCACTTCTCCCTCCTCTCCCTTGCCTAGTAGATAGCAAGCTTCTTGAAGGCAAGAAAATTTTTTCTCATCCTTGTATCCGCAGTACCTAGCAAAGTTTTTTGCACACAGTTGGCAGTTAATAAATCTTTTTTTTTCAATTTAATTGATCCCCTCAACAACTCTGTGAGGTAAGCAAGTAGGTTTTATCCTCATTTTACAGATCAGGAAATTGAGGCTGAGAACAGTTAAGTAATTGTCCTATTGAGGATGGGGTCTAGACCCCAGAAAGGAAAAATCTTGGACTTTCCCAAGTGGCCAAATCTCTGGCATTGGCCTGAGGCTATGATTCCATACTTCCCTATGGCCCCAGGCCACTTCCTACCCTTAATTCTATCTAGGCTCCATTCTCCCTTGGCCACATGGTCCAGGTCCCTGGAGCTCCATTATCTCATAGACTACTTGGCTACTCCTAGATCCCTCCCATAGTCTTTCTGTATATAAGGTCCATCTTGTCTCCATTAAGATGCTAGGATTCTTATAACCTAGCCAATAGCTCACAGGTACTCAGATTCCTTAAGAGTCTGGCCAATATGGCAGATCTTTAATAAACCCTATCTTTGGCTAAAAAAACACTTGGGTGGAATTCCTTCGGACAGGATGCACATGTCGTGATTTTGGGGTTCCAGCACCCCTAAACCTCTAGACCTCATCATCCCCAGTTAACACAGCTAATAAGTTAGCTAGCTGCACTAGAACCCAGGAATGTACCACTAATGAAAGATTATCAAGGGCATTGTGTTTGTCCTTCTTTCTCCAAAAGGACTATGACATCAGGGAGATGATGACATGATTTGAAAACGACTTTGATTTCAGTGAGATAGGGCTGTGCAAGGTCACCAGCCTCACCTTCTCCTCCAGAGCCCTCTGGGTCCAGTGGCCACATATTCATCCTGATGACTGGAGATGGCCCAGGAGGCAATGGGAGACCCTGGCCCTTTTACGCCAAGGTCTTTTCAGGTACTCACTTTGAGTGAGATAACGCCGTTCAGTGAGTCGGGGGATGGCCCCTTTAAAAAAAACCAAGTGCCTCACCAAAAAGCCAAAAACAACAACAACAATAACAAAAGTGGAATGGCTAGATCAATCTACAACTCTGCCAACAGTGAATTAATGGGCCTGTGTTCCAGAAGCCCTTTCAACACTTGCCATTTTCCTTGTTCTTTTCTGATCAACTTTGCCAATTTGATGGAGGTGAGGTAGAACCTCTGGGTAGCTTTAGTTTGAATTGCTCTAATTATTTGTGATTTGGAGCATCTTTTAATATGGTTATTGATGGGTCATTTTTTTTTTTGCAGAAAACTGCCTCTTCATGATTTTGACCATTTATCAATTCAGAAATGGTTCTTATCCTTATAAATATGAATCAATTAATTCTTTATATGTTCTGGAAAAGGGACCTTTATCAGATAATTTTGCTGATAAGATGTTTGTCAAGTTACCTGCTTTCTGTCTAATTTTAGCTGCATTTGTTTTGTTCCTGCAAAAAAAAATTAATCTTATGCAATCAAAATTGTCCACTTATCTTCTGGGATCTTCTCTGTCTTTTATTTGATTAAGAACTGTTTCCCTATCCATAGATCTGAAAGGCAATTTCTCCCTTGCTCCTCAAATTTATGATGTTACCCTTCATGTCTAAGTCATTTATCCATTTAGAGCTTATCTTGGACCTTATGGTATGAGATGTTCACCTATACCTGGTTTCTGCCAGATTGCTTTCCAATTTTCCCAGAAGTTTTTGTCAGATAGTGAGTTCTTATAAACATGGCTTGGGTCTTTGAGCTTTACAGACATTAGACTACTGTGTTAATTTTCTTCTGTATGTTATATATCTTATTTGTTCTATTGATCAATCTCTGTTTTTTAATCAGTAACAAATCATTTTACTGATTACTGAATAAAGCATTACTTTCATGTAAGAGATTATTATTATTTTGGATTGGATAAAGTAGATTCAGGAACTGCTCTATAAAAAAATAGTTCACTTTCCCCAGAGTTTTTATGTTCTTTTGTAGGTTTTCCTGTATTGTATTTTTTTTCTCTTTGTATGAGAGTTTAGGGTTGAAGTACCTGAAACAAAAGCATAACTCTACTCATAATTCAAGTACCATGAAGTCTTCACTGATTCTTTTAGCTCACATTAATCTCTCCTTTCTCCCTACTGAATTCCCAACATCTTATTGCTGTAGAATGCTGAGTTTGATGCTCTATTCTAGGTGGTGAGACCAGCAGGTGAAGCTAAAATGTGTTGTGAGTTTCCCAGGACATCTAGACCTTTGTGACACTAGTATTACCAACCTCCTCTGAGGCTGCCATTGGCCATTCACCAGTGTCTGCACCTTGAGCCCAGAGTTAACAGTGGCTCTGCTCAGAAATATTTTGTGCCTTGGGTTACTGAATTCTTATCCACTGTTCAAGTATACATTCAAATGTGTCTCTTCCATACAGCCTTTCTTCCTTCTCTACATCCAGTAATGATCTCTTGCCCTTCTGAACTTTGTGCATTGACTCTAGAAGCCAAACTCTTGTTTCTCTAACAAAAGCAAACTAAGAATTGAGGAACTGAGCTTACTGGTTAAAATAAAAAGAGAAGTGGATTTGGAGTCACAGAACTTTTGTTTAAATCTTGGCTCTGCCATTTATATAAGTTGTGTGATCTTTGGCATGTTGCTTCCTCTTTTTCCAGCTGTCTTCTCTATAAAATGAAGAGGGTGGATTAGAAAATCTCTTCCCTGGGGGCAGCTAGGCAGCGCAGTGGATAGAGCACCAGCCCTGAAGTCAGGAGGACCTGAGTTCAAATCCGGCCTTAGACCAAACACTTGACACTTACTAATTGTGTGACCCTGGGCAAGTCACTTAACCCCAACTGCCTAAAAAAAAAGAAAGAAAATCTCTTCCCTTCCAGCTCTAATTAATACAACCTATTATATGCCTTACCCATCCCATTTTTCATGCTAAATGACATTTCTACTATAAAGAGCACAGTGATCTGGGTATAGTTGCAGGAATTCATGGCAAAGACAATCAGCTATGATGGTACTCAATGCCTTCTAGAAGTATGTCAAAAATCCAGGATAATAAACATGGTTCTGGTACTAGCTGTCACCGGCAAGATAAGAGATGAAAGGATTTACTCATTCCAATCTACATATCAAGTCAGCCTGGGAGAATACCCACTTTAAAGCAAGATGAATAGAAAAGAAAGCCCTTGACCTAAAGGATGTCTTTTTGTGCTGGCTGTATGAAGCTATAGGTCTGATTAACACAAGAGCTGAAATAGCCCTAAGCATGGACAGTCTCATATTCCTTTTAAGGACAAAGACACCAAAGCATCTGTAGACCTAAGGATAAGAACCAGTATCTGAAGCAAAAAAGGAATGGTAGTTACAGGGGCAGAGTGGAGAAGCAGTAGTAAGATACAGTTGGTTGCTGGAAAGATAGAACCGTGAGAGGTGTTCTAGTCAGGATACACTGTAAGTTGTCCAGGGAATGTTTCCTTTCCCATTGGTGGCAGGAAATCTGTGGGAGATTATTTTTTTGTTTGGGGGAATTTTTCCTTGTTATTCATTTTGCTACTCTGTTCTAATTAAAAGCTTTGCTATTTGATTGATGGTTCTTTGTCTATCAGTAGAAAACTTGAGCCACATCTGCACAACTATAATTATGCCACTATGAAATTTGGTGCGGGGAATGAGGGTGGGAAAGGTGGTAGCAGACCCATGCTAAATTCTATTAATGTACATAATAAATGTGAAAATAGCGTTCCTCTTTCTTTTTAATACTGCTTTCCTTAGCATCAAAGTAGACCGGCCAATATTCACCACTGGAGGAGGAGGGGGTATAAAAGTGACATAAATTATGAAAGATTAATATTATTTCAAAGGGAAAACTTCCCTTGTAAACCTAGGGAAACTTTTTCATTGAGAGTGACTAAATCATAGAAAAAAAAATCACAGGCCCTATTTCTGAACAAGAGACCTTGTTTAGCTACTATTTATTTTGAAAGCGAATCTTTCTGATTTTTGTAGCTGAATATTTATTTATTTATTTATAAGTAACATATTTCCCTCCTCTCATGGTTTACTGCCAGTAACATTTCAGAAATCATCTAAGCTAAGTTCCCACCCACTTCAGACAACACGAGGCTTCTCCTTTGACTCTGAAAAAAAGTTTTTTCAACACAGGGCCAGCCAAAGGACACAATCCTATGCTCCCAGCAGGTGGAAGGCCTTCTGACTTTTTGTTTTGTTGTATGTACTTTTCCTTTGTGGACCTGAAATATGAGCATGAGATAAAAGCAAATTCTAACCCAGGTTAAAGAACGTTGTAAAGAGCAATTTATTAAACTTCCATGTGTCTGTGTGCCCTTAAAAAAACAGCTCACATTTAAACGGCACTTCATGGTTTGAAAAGTCATTTATACATGTTATCACATTTGATCCTCTCAACAAACCTGCTAGATAGAGCTGCAGTGTAAATAGCGATTGTTTCTGTTCTGGCCAGAAACTCTGAGGGTCTTCCCCTCCCAGACTGATTATAAAGGCAAACTAGTCCGTTTTTTGCCTCAATTCTTACCTAGCCTTTAATTACTGAATGGACGTTGCCTGGGACCGAGACCTGGGAAAAACCATAGCTTAAAAAGGCCAAGTTCTCCCACTGCATCCAGGGCCATCACCAGTCATCTTGACCCGTGTCTTACTGCTAGACTCCGATGACTCTGGAGGAGAGAATGAGGTTGATGACTGCACGGCTCTGCCTCACTGAAATCCGATTCACTTACAAGTTGAGACTTCACCCTTCTGGTGTCACTGCTCCTCTTCAAGAATGAAGGATGAACAACAACAAGGTAGGAGCTATTATTCTTCCCATTTTACAGATGAGGAAACTGAGGCACAGAGAGTTGAGGTGACTTTCCCATAATTACACTGTTAGTAAACGTCTAAAGCTGGAGTTAAATCCAGGTCTCTTGGTCATTCCTTCCACCACATCACACGTTCTCTCAAATATGCGGGGATAATGATATTGACTTTTTTCATGACATAAATATTCACTAATTGTTAGATGGAACTCATTTGAAATCTGAGGCTCTGCATATATACTTACATTACTTATTATCAACTTAAAAAGCAAGATGTCAGAAATTTACTAATCTAAATGCCTTCTACGGCCTTGGAAATTCAAACATTTGAAAAATTAGAATCTGTGGCTATTTGGGATTGTCATACATACAAAGTAGAGACACATAAATTACAGTTGTAAATTAGTTCTTAACCAGTCATATAACCTTTCCTCATCAGTAAAATGGGAACAATGCCCTTTGAATCACCTACCTCACAGTCCTATTGTGAAGAAATTGTATTGTAAGTTTTAAAGTACTATAATAGTAACATGAGTTATCAATCAATAAACATTTATTAAGAGCCTCTTATGTGCCAGGCATTGTGTTAAGCCCCGGGGATAGGAAAAGAGACAAAAATCAGTGACTGCCTTCAAAAAGCTTACAATCTAGTGGAGGAGACAACATGCAAACAAATACATACAAAGAAAGCTATATACAGGATAAACAGGAAATAATTAGCAGAAGTGAAGGCACTAGAATGAAGAGGAATTAGAGAAGGTTTCTTGCAGAAAGTGGCATTTTAGTTGGGACTTCAAGGAAGCCAGGGATGTCAGTACTCTGACTAGAGGAGGGAGAGTGTTCCAGGCATGGGGGACAACCAGAGAAAATGCCCTGAGCTGAGAGAGAGAGTCTTGTTCATGAAACAGCCAGGAAGGTAATGTCACTGGATCAGAGTATGTTTTGAGGAGTCAGGTATAAGTTTTTTCTCAGATAGCAACATTCTTTATAATTGGCCGGTTCTAAATTGTTTCTCAGACTTGTACATGTGGCTACTTTTATGTCACCATCTGATTCAAGAATCCATATTAATTTCCTTTTGCCTGTTTCATCAAGTCCTAGAATCACATTTTTAGACCTGGTAAAGGGCTTCCTACATCACTCTATCTATCTTTCAAGTACTTCTATATATGTCACTACCCTGTCTTTCTAGTCTCACCTACCATTACTTTCCAAAAGGAATTCTTTGCCCTGGAGTCTTCATGGTCACCATGCTCATTCCTGCCTCCAGTTCCTTTTCTCATACTCCTCTTCCCAAATCTAGACTGTTCTCCACCCCTCTTCTTTAACAAATCGACCCCTCATAATTCTTCAGGGACCAGCCGAAGTCTCACTTCCTTGTAGAAGCCTTCTCCCAATAAGCTGACCCTCAGTGACCTCACTCATTTCCAGAGGTGGGCTAGCTAATGTTTAATAACCAGCTCTCCAAGGGAAAAAAAAGTATCTTTGACACAATTTTTAAGTTTATCTGATTATTAAGAGTTTTCATCACTTTCATTCATTTATTCATTCACTAAACAGTTAAGTGCCTACTATGTGCCAGGTACTGCACTAAGCACTGGAGGATACAAAAAGTATCTAAAATAGTCCTTGCCTCAAAGAACATGCAAACAAATATATGCAAAGCAAGCTAGGTACAGGATAAACAGGAAACAGCAGAATGAAGGCACTAGAATAGGGAGGGGTTGGAGAAGGTTTCTTGTAGGTGGCATTCTAGCATGGACTTAAAGGAAACCAGGGAAGTCAGTAGTCTGACTGGAGGAGGGAGGCATGAGGACAGCCAGAGAAAATGCCCTGAGCTGAGAGACAGAGTATCTTGTTCATGGAACAGCCAGGAGGGCAATGTCACTATATCAAAGAGTACTTGAGGGGGAGGGAGGGAGCTCAGCACCTTGCAAGGTACTAGAAGGTAGCTAGGTGGCATGGTGGAAAGAGCATAGGGTTTGGAATCAGGAAGGCTCGTTTTCATGAGTTCAAATCCAGCCTCAGACACGTATTAGCTGTGTGACCCTGGGCAAATCACTTAACACTGTTTCCTCAGTTTCCTCATCTGTAAAATGAGCTGGAGAAGGAAATGGCAAACTACTCCAGTATATTTGCCAAGAAAACACCAAATGGGGCCACGAAAGAGTCAGACAAGACTGAAACAACTGAACAGCCGCAGTAAGGTGTTAGAAGACTGGAAAGTTAGGATTTAGCTAGGTTATGAAGGGCTTTGAATGACAAACAGAGCATATTGTATTTGCTCCAGGAGGCAACAGGAAGCTATTAATTGGGGGTAGGGGGGAAGTGGTTGGACATAATCAGCCCTGTGTTTTAGAAAAATAACTTCAGTGGCTGAATGCAGAATGGATTGGAGTGAGGAGAGACTTTAGGCAGGGAGTCCACCAGCAGGCTATTGCAGTAGTCCAAGTGTGAGATGATGAGGGCATCCACTAGAATGGACTTAGTGTCAGAACAGAGAAGGGGGTGTATTCAAGAGATGTTGCAAAGGTGAAATCAATAGGCTTTGGCAATTGCTTGGATATGGGGGTGGGGGTGAGAGATAGTGAAAAATCCGGGATGCCTCCTAGGTTGTGAGCCAGAGAAACTGGGAGGATGGTGCTGTCCTCTACAGTAATAGAGGTGTGGGCATGGCAAGAAGGGTTTAGGGGAAAAAACAATGAATTCTCTTTTATACATGCTGAGTTAAGATGCCTATGGATATCCAGTTGGAGATGTAGGAAAGAAAACTGAAGATACAAGATTGGAGGTCAGCAGAGAGATTGGGGCAGGAAAGGTAGCCCTGAGAACCTTCAGCATAAAGATGGTAATTAAATGCATGAGATCAGTAAGTGAAGTAGTATATAGAGAGAAGAGGATCCAGGACAGAGTCCTGAGAGACACTTACGCTTAGAGGGTCTGATCTGGAGGATCCAGCAAAAGAGATACAGAAGGAGCAGTCTGATAGGTAGGAGGAGATCCAGCAGAAAGTGGTGTCCTAAAAACCTAAATAGAAGAGAACATGATCAACAGTGTCAAAGGCAGCTGAGAGGTTAAGGAGTATGAAGGTTGAGAAAAGACCATTAGATCTGGCAACTAAAAGATCATCGGTGATTTTGGAGAGAGCAATTTTGGTGGGATGATAAGGTGGGAAGGCAGATAGTATGGGGTTAAGAAGAGAGTGAGAGGAGAGAAAGTAGAGGCATCTATTGTAGATGGCCTTTTCAAGGATTTTAGCTACAAAGGGCAGAAGAAAGAGCAGGGATGGAAGGATCAAGTGAGTTTTTTCAGGATGAGGGAGACAGACATGGACATGTCTCAGTAGGAAAGGAGCCAATAGAGAGAGAGAGAGAGAGAGAGAGAGAGAGAGAGAGAGAGAGAGAGAGAGTGAGAGAGAGAGTGAAAATAAATGATAGAATGGGGATGACAGAGGGCAGCAATCTGTTGGAGGACACGAAATAGAATGGGATCATTTGAAAAGTCTAGACAGTCAACAAAATAATAAATCAAGCCCTGCTTGGCAGGCTTTGACAATTTTGAAAGTAGGAATGTTCACACTGAAAATCTAACAATCGTGGAGCAGGCTCCAGCAGACCTTGTCCATATCTGAATTTCTACTGTATTTATAATCCATACCAAAACCTGTAATACATGATTACATGCCACCTTTTATTGTCCTCTAACTTTTTCAAGTGTGTCCTAGTTAGTTGACTGGCAGATGAGGAGAATGCCGGAGACAATACATACCTAAATTTTAACAAGGCATTTAGCAAAGTCTCTCATGGTATATTGGGGTCAAGATAAACAACTGTGACCTGGATATCACTGTTATATGGATTCCTAGCTGGTTGGAGAAGCATATTCAAAGACTACTGGTAAAATATACGAACATTCCAGTCCTTGGCTTGAATGAAGACATACACACAAAAGAATGCATGTTAAATTTGCAGTCAACATAACAGTGAGAGTAAAACCTACTGTGCTGAATGTTGAAATCAAGATTCAAAAAGATCTAAAGATGCTGAAAAGATAACAAGCCAAGTCAACAAGCATTTATTAAGTACTACCGCTGTGCTAGTCCAATAAGTGTGAAGATCAAATGAGATTACATTTGTAAAGTGCTCAGCACAATGCCTGGCACATAGTATGTGCTTAATAAATATTTGCTCCTTTCCCTCTTTATACCTCAATTTTTAAAAAATCAGATGTACAAATACAGGATGCAGAGAGATCTTACTTCATAGTTTCATTGTTTTAGTAGTGTCCAAGTCTTTGTGACCTCATTTGGGGTTTTCTTAGCAAAGATACTGGATTGGTTTGCCATTTCCTTCTCCAGTTCATTTTACAGATGAGGAACTAAAGCAAACAGGGCTAACTGACTTGCCCAGGGTCACACAGCTAGTGTGTGAGGCCAGATTTGACCTCAGGAAGATGAGTCTTTCTCACTCCAGGCCCAGCCCTCTATCTACTGTGCCACCTAGTAATCCCTTGCTTCCTAGAAGTTCCTCTGAAAAAGAACTGGTGTTTTTAGCTGACCACAAGCTCAAAATTGAGCCAAGACTATGAAACATGGCTGTCAAAAAAACCTAATGCAATCCCAGGCACAGTAGTAAAAATATGGTGTCATCGATGAAGGATATGAGTCTTATTGACTCTGCTTGGCCTGGCCGCATCTGAAATATTTTATTCAGCTCTACTTAGCCACATTTTAACAGGGACATGAACAAATTTCAGCTCAACCAGAAGATAAGTAGGGTGAGTGTCTGGAAGCTATAATTATATGAGAAAGAGTTGAAGAAACATTAACTATGCATAACTATGTAATACAAATATTTTAGTGGTATCATGTAGAAAAGAGATTATATGTATTCTGAAAAGGTCCAGACAGCAAAACTAGGATGAACTGACAGTAAGCTGCAGATAGGCAAATAATGGTTCAATAGCCCAAAATCTTTCTAACAATTAGAACTATCCCAAAATGGAACTGAACTACTTTGTGAGGCAGTGAGCTCCTAAACCCTAGAAGTTGGATGACCAATGATCAAAAAGGAGATATTATAGAGTAAGATGTCCACATTGGGTAGGAGATTAGACTAAATGGCATCTAAGATTTCTTATAGAACTTTTAGGTTCTATGGTTCTCTATTCCTTGAAAAGAGGGACTTAATATCACTCTAGAGACAGTCGACATAGTGGGGACTAATCTTTCTTTAAGAGGCATTTTGGTATCCTTGCCTTCTCACAGTACACTGCATTTACACAGTCAGAGGTATACTTATAGTAGGGATGGGGAAATCAAAAGAAGGAAGTTAAGGATGTTGCCAGAGGCCACATAGTCTGGTTGTTGTTAGAATGGGGTTGTTGTTAGGATCTAACTCCCTGGGCTCAGAACTAGGCCCCACCCCTCCTTCCAAATACCTAAGATGACTCTAATTGTTACTTACCCAGTCATAATGGAGATGCTACGATGTTATGAGTTTTAAGCAGCTGGTCTGATTATATATGATCTGTTGATTAGGACTTTTAGGAAAGCATCTGATACTATTTTAAATATTCCGTTTATTTCTCCTATCCCTTCAATCCCTTAAGAAACACACACACACACACACACACACACACACACACACACACACACACACAACAAACCATTTTATTTTAAATCCAGCAGGGAGAGGCATGTTACTACTGGTTTTACAAAGAAATAAGATTATAGTTATTTAGTTTAACTTAAAGATACTTTCTCTTAAAAAAGAAAGAACATAGCTTCTAAATTTCGAAGATTTCTTGTTTCTACTTTCTGTTTCTTTCAATACAGTTCTCTCTCTTCTGCATGCTAACAAAGATGAAATATTCCTAATATAAAGCTGAAGTCTCTATAATTGTTTTTCAAGATATTACATTATTGTTTCTTAATAAGTTGGTGTGACAATTGAACAAATATTCCTTGAGTACCTATAAGGTACAGGACCTGATTCAAGGCACAGGAAGGAAATTGTGATTGATCTATAAGATCTTTCAGCTTAAGATAAAAATAATGATAATACATTAGATAATAGTATTAAAAAATACAGCAGGTGAGATTTACATATTACATATTCTTTGTATATAAATAATAATAATATTTACATGGAACTTAACTATGTGCCAGATGCTGTGCTAAGTGCTTTACAATTTTTATCTCATTTGATCCTCACAACAACCCTGGGAGGTAGGTGCTGTTATTATCCCCATTTTACAGATGAGGAAACTGAGGCAAACAGAGGTTAAGTGACTTGCCCAGGGTCGCAAAGTGAGTGGCTATCTGAAGTGGGATTTGAACTTGGGTCTGATCAATAAAAATCAATCACCAAGCTTTTATTAAGAGCCACTATGGCTGTGGGGGAATCTAAAGACAAAAAAATGAAACACGTTATCTGCCCAAATAATCATACTTACTAACATGGATTTGTTTTTTCACTGATATGAGTACTTGACTGTCTACAGTTCTCTATAGGTAGTTCATCCAACATGCAGGACCGCCTTTCCTCTAGTTCTCTTGACATTGTGTAGACTCACATACCTAGCACTACAACACAATATACAAAGAGCAAAATGCCACCGTTGGATTTGCGTGTTTCTTTGTTGAATCATGGACTCTTGGAGTTGAAGGGGTCTTTAGAGCTCATTGTAGGACAGTATCCATCACTTTCTTCTAAAGGACTTGTCCAAAGCTAAACAGAGAGCTTGGTGGAACCAGAATGGGGAATTTCTCCTTTTTTGATAGCTATTATTTTACGGGTGTGTCATTTTCAAGATATCAGAAGTATAACTTCCTTAAGGGTAGGACTCATATCTTTTATTTGATGAACTATGTCATACATGTGACTAGCACAGTATGATGCACAGTGGGCATTCTACAAATATCTGCGGTGATGATTGTTCCTAATGGCTAGTTCCATGACTAGGTGATTATTACTACTGGTCCTTCAGTTTCTTAAATAAACTTTCCTTTAAAATCTTCTTTACTACTGAATTCCTAATTCCATTACTTTTAAGTTCAGTCTCTATATCTTTCAATAATATGGCTCTGATTTAGATGCTGTAATTAAAAACATGTGGATTTCTTTCTCTACCCCTTTTTTGGGGTCCTTTGGCAGTCTGGTGATACCCATGGCCTCTTTTTCAGAATAATATTTTTAAAGACATAAAATAAAACACATAGGATTACCAAAGAAACAAATTATATGAAATAAAGTGATCAGAATATGAAAAAAATGTTCATGGACCCCCAGGTCAAGAACCCTGCCTGAGAGTCAAATATATTTGGAATGACAGGGAGAAATAGTTACAAGTATGCCACTACTTTAAGCAAATTATTTATGAAATCCATATTTTCTAAGTAGGATGTGATTGTTTTACTTTTTCTCCACTCAAGTTTACCTTTAATGCCTGATTGTGGAGTAGAAGAAACTCTGAGTTTTCAAAGGCTATGTATGTAGGACAGTGTAAACGCTATTAAGTCTTACCAAACTGAAAAGTCTTTCAATATTCACCGAATGGACTATTGCCCAAGGATCATCACCAGTGGGTTGCACCCCAGGGGATAAATAGTTTAGGCTTTAATAACTCATGAAGACTGTTCATAAGATGCTAATAAGGATGCTCACTAGTGATAAGGGTGTTGGGTTGCAATCTGCCTAGGAGGATGGAGAATCCACAACAATGAAATAATGGATCCTTGAGGTATTCTCTTTATAAAAAGAATTTTCAAACAGAGCAGAATGGCATAGAAAATGGGTGCTGGATAGAGAGTCAAGAGACCTCAGTACCAGTTCTGCTGCATTTTAGCTCTATATAAGTGGGAAAGTTAACTTTCTGCAATTCAGTTTCTTCATTTGTAAAATGTAGATAATAATATTTGCAAAAGATTCCTTCTAGAGATATTGTAAAGAAAGAGCTTTACAAAGCACTGTGCAAATATTGTTATTTGTAAAAGTAGTCATCATAGAATTTACTTAAATGATATGCAACTCTACCAAATTTAAAATAGATTTTGATGTAATTTGATTTACATGTGAAAAAAGCACACAAATTATGTAAAGTGAGGTGAGCCTTTGTATTTGATTCCTCATTTAACTCCCCAATTACTCCCACTGGCTTCCATCAATTTTCTTCCAACCTTACTTAGTACTTTAAAGAACTGAGCCACAGGACCCTATAGGCATGTGTATAAGTAAAACTTCGCAGCAGAAATCTTCCTAGGATTTATAAAGGGTTGAAAGAGAATGGGCTCATAAACACTATATAATATGGCTCTATCTTTTTATTATAGTAATAATAACAGCTAGGTTAGGGCAGCTAGGTGATGCAGTGGATAGAGAACAGGGCTTGAAATCAGGAAGAATAACCTTCATGAGTTCAAATTCAGCCTTAGACACTGGACAAATCACTTAAACCTGTTTGCCTCAATTTTCTTATTTGTAAAATGAGCTGGAAAAGGAAATGGCAAACCACTCTAGTGTCTCTGCCAAGAAAACACCAAATAGGGTCATGAAGACTCAGATATGACGGAACAACAACAGTAATAGTAGCTAACACGTATATGACACTCAAAGGTTTACAAAGTGTCAATTTCATTTAATTCCCACTACAACTCTTTGAGGTAGGTATTATTATTGCTCCCATTTTACAGATGTAGAAACTGAGGTTAAGAGATGTTACATGACTCTTCCAGGGTCACATAGCTAGTAAGTGCCTGGGACAGCATTTAGACTTTGATCTTTCTGACTTTAAGTAACACGCTATCTACTGTAGCACCTGGTTGCCTCCATGTATAGAATCTGACAAAATGTACTTCACAAAGTATTTCTTTAATAATAATAGCTATTTACAGTGGAGAGAAAGTGGGGGAATGAGTGAATCTTATTCTCATCAGATTTGGCTTAAGGAGGGAATAACACACATACTTAATTGGGTATGGAAATCTACCTTACCCTACAGGAAAGGGGACAAGAGATAAGAGCTGGGGGGGAGATGATAGAAGGGAGGGCAGATTGGGGGAGGGGGTAATCAAAAGCAAACACTTTTGAGGAGGCACAGGGTCAAAAGCGAGAATAGAATAAATGGGGGGTGGGATAAGATGAAAGGAAATATAGTTAGTTTTTCACAACATGACTACTATGAAAGTGTTTTGCACTACTACACAGGTATAATCTGTATCAAGTTGCTTGCCTTCTCAATGAGGGTGGGTGGGGAGAGAGAAAGGGAGAAAATCTGGAACCCAAAATTTTAAAAACAAATGTTAAAAATTGTTTTTACATGTAACTGGGAAATAAGATATATAGGCAATGGGGTATAGACATCTATCCTGCCCTACAGGAAAACAGAAGGGGAAGGAGATAAGAGAAGGGGGGTGATAGAAGGGATATTCAGAATGCACGCTGTCTTGGGTGGCAGGAGGGGTGAGATGGGGAGAAAATCTGGAACTCAAAATCTTCGGAAATGAATGTTGAAAACTAAAAAACAAATTAATAAAAAAAAATAGCTAGCATTTATGTAATGCCTACTATGTGTCAGGCACTATGCTAAGCATTTTATGAATAGCATATCATTTAATCCTCATAATAGCCCTGGGAGGTAGGTATTATTACTACACACTTGAGGAAACTGTGGCCAGCTGAGATTAAGTGACTTGCCTAGGGTTACACAACACGTAAATGTCTGAGGCCAAGTTTGAACTCTGGTCTTCCGGACTCCAGGTCCAGTGCTCTGTCCACTGATCTGTCTAGCTACCTCTTACTTCTTTCCCCTCTAAAGTAAATTCTCATCATTAAATAAAGTCAAGAAGCCCTGGGACTCTGGGCTTTTGAATGGTCAGTATTTACCTTATCTTGCCTAGATGTAGACCTACCCCTCTATTTTGTGGCTGTCTCCATGCCATGTTTCCTATGTCCCAGCCTCCACCTCCAACCTCCAACTGAAACTCATACCCTGGGCTTCTGATTGGCGAGCAATATCTTACTCAGATCAAGACCTACCACACCATTTCCTGGCCATTTCTATGCTACGCTGCCATTATCCATGTACGTTCTCTCCTCTTTTTTTTAATTCTTAGCTCTGAGAACTGTCATTAAATCAACACTATGATTCCTAGAAAGTCAATGTCAATCAATGTCAATCAATTCCCCTGTGACTCCTACCATTATTTCTCTGGCTTCCCTGTCCAAAACATTCCTCTCTGCCTACCACTCCCCACTCATATTTCATTCCCCTCCAACAATGTAAGCTACTCGGAGTCTGGCACTGTCTTGCTTTCTTTCCTTCATATTCCTAGAACATAGCATGGTAGCAGGCACATAGTAAGTGCTTAATAAATGTTTTTTCATTTGTTGATTCATTCATTATTGATTTCAATGCTCTATGGAGGCCATCTCAGTCATCTTGGTCTATATCTTGCCCCTGGACCCACAGGATTCCAGAGGAGAAACTGAGGCTGGTTATTATGCACATATTTGAATGTGAATATATGCATTGAATCACAAATTGACACACCTATGCTCTTGAGGTGATTAGGCAGTTTTTGTTCTTGTTTCTGCCCATTTTCCTGACATTCCTTAAATCAATATTTGAGTGCTTGCTAGGATATTGGAGACTTTGCTTTGTGCATGCCCTGATCACCTAAAATGGAAGTAGCCACATGGGAAATACCATGGACCTGCTTCAAGGAGGAGACATTCTATATTCTCCTACCACATGGGTGGGAGTAGCCCTTTTTGACTGTCTGCATAGCCAAAAAAATGGAGGACTAGACATTTTTTTCTGATCTTCAAAACTTAAGTTTGTCCATAAAAGAAATTATGCACCAGAGATATAAAGCAATTTCAATTTCCTCTTTAAAGAAAGTAGAAACTCCGTGAAGTAACACCTAACCTCTGAGGTCTCAGGGGCTCCTTGTCAATTATCCTAAAATCTCTTTTATATCTTCCTTTCACCAAGGGTTCACTGGTAGGTCCTAGATCAATCTACCTGAGGGCAGGGTTAATTGAAACTGCCCCTGGTCTGTCCTATTGTTTCTTGGCTCAAAATAGGCCTATTGGTGTTGTTGGAGTTTGTGTGTGTTAGGGGTTGGAGGTGGTTAATTTAAGCCTCCCTAGTTCCATTAGTGTCCTGGCCCACAATAGGAAAAATGAAAAATAAATAAGATATTGTTCTTGCTCTCAAGAGGTTTGCAATCTAGCAATAAGCTCATTGGGAAGTTCATGTTTTAAAAGTATATAAGCTACTTGTAGCCTTTGACCTTTGTTCACTAAGTTGCATGTACTTGAGTTAAGTAAGAAGGGAAAATATCTGCTAATAAAGAAGACTGACAAATAACCTCTGTGTTTCAGGTTCAGATCTACATATTCAGATTCAGATATTCTAGAAGACACAGGTGTCAAATAACTTGGGATAAAGAGATTGGGTTAGCACAGCAGAGAAGAAATGCAGCAGGGCCACACAAAATGAAAGCCGACATCATGTAGGAAACCCGATGGCGTAGAGAGATCATTCTCTGGGCCTCAGTTTTCTCATCTGTAAAATGAGGGAATTGGATTCAATGGCCCCTAATGTATGACACTATGATTCTATAATTTGGAATCAGAAAGACCTGGGTTTGAAACCTATCTCAGATACTTTTGGTGTGACCTGGGGCAAAACCTCTCTGAGCCTCTGCTTCCTCATCTGTAGAAATAGGAATAATAGCATTTATCCTATAGGGCTGTATTGAGGTTTTATTAGTAGTAGTAGTATGAGTCAGGTGAGTGCCCCAGTATTTCTACCCTTTGACTGTATCATATTAGTCAGGGTATTTGGAAGAAGGATGAAATTCAAAATTGCTGGTTTATATTGAAATGGGCCAACCCAGTTCTGTGATTACTTAAAAACTGTGTACAAAGAATTGAGGAAAGGAGCTAGGTAGAACTCTCAGACATAGCCAAGGAGTTTGGTTTGGACTGTTTGGTTTTCTGGGCTTGTTCCCTTTTTTTTTTACATGCTCTTCCATCTTCCGGCAAGTGCCCTTTTAGGTGTTTTACCAGTTTGTGGCTATGCTCTTTGCCGCTGCAGCAGAACTGAGCAAATTACACCTACAAAGTAATTAATCTGTGATGATTCATGCTTTAGGGTCAGTAAAGTACTCTATATTCAATTGTGCAGTCTGAGATAAGTCCCTTGTGGTATTACTCTTGCATGAATTTAAGACATTCAAACCACAATGATAGGAGACTGGCTGAAAAAGGAATCCTCCTCTGTAGAAAGAAACCAAAACTACAAACCACAAAAGGGTGGAGAATCCCCAGGTTTTGAGAATGTATCTCTTGTTAGATGGACTCTTTCAGATATTACTAGAAGGATTAACTGCTAACACCCACGCTGGGATTTACCTGTAAATCTCACTATGGTTGTAAAGACTTATTGGAACTGTATCCCAGAAGTACAACGTGGATTTCTCTGAGCCTGATAAGGCTGCTGTGGGAGCTGTCTTGGTGGAATAGCCTTTTGCTATACTTTGAGTTTTGAACTGGGCTGTGGTAGCAGCACTGGGGATGCTACTGAGAGAATCTGCCACTAGACAATGAAGCCAGCTGGCCCCCTGGGCTGCTGTCAGGCCTCTATTGGTACTTTGAGGAGAGATGCTACTGACTGTCCTCACTCTGGGACAGCTGAGAAAGATTTACTAATCCTTCCCCTTGGCTTGCAGACACAATCGTTCACTCTGAAATTGTTTTTCCTTTGCTCTTTTTAATTGTTGACAATTTCTGATTTGCTTTATAGCTTTGTTTCCTTTTATAAGTTAACTTTTTGATGTAAATATATGATTAGACATAACTTATTGGAGTTTTATGTCTTTAAACGGTGAACATGGGAGCTGCTATGGAGGAACTAGTGAAGGACTTGTAGTACAGAGATAAGGGAACAGAGAGGACTAACCTTCTCTGAAGTACAGAGGGAAGGAGTCCAGGAGGATAAATTCTTTCCCCTCCTCCCTTTCTGACTGAGCTGATTTGAAGTGAAAAGCTTATGATTTGGTTTGTATTCACCTCTAAGAAATTCTTTAAGACAATAAATTGCACAAGATGGAAAATGCTACCTAAATCCAGAGAAAGAACTATGGACTGAATGCATATAGAAGTATACTATTTGCTCTCCGTTTCTTTTGTTGTTCTGTTTTATTGCTTCATTCTCGTGTTTCCTCCCATTAGTTCTAATTCTTTCTTACATCATGACTAATGGGAAATACGCTTAATATGAATGTATAAGTAGAGTCCATATCAGATTGCACCACGTCTTGGGGAGGAGAAAATTCAAAACTCAAAATCTTATGGAAGTGAATGTTGAAAATTAAAAATAAATAAATAAATAATTTTTAAAAAAAGACAATAAATTGCAGTGAAGGTGGCAAACTGACTGGTAGAGGGAGTTTTCACTCATGGGAGTTCCATAGACAGACCCAGTCTTTATAAGCTTTCTAAACTGCCCAAATAAACCAATCATGGGAATCAGGAATCTTAAGACCCCTAGGTTACAGCATCATGCTGCCATCTGCTGGTTACAACACCAAAAGGTACTGCCTACTCTGACAACTCGGACAGCTAGATGGCACAGTGGATAATTAGTGTTGGCTCTGGAGTTAAGAAGATTCATCTTCCTGAGTTCAAATGTGGCCTCAGACACTTACTAGCTGTGTGACCCTGGGCAAGTCATTTGACACTATTTTCCTGTCTCTTCATCTATAAAACAAAATGGCAAACCACTCCAATATCTTTGCCAAGAAAAGTCCAAATGGGGTCACAAAGAGTGGGCATGACTGAAAAACAACTCTGACATCTTAAACCATGCCTGTTACCAGGTGGGAACTCAAGTTAGCACCTACATTTCCTTGGCAAGTTCTGTTAGAGTCAGAGGCAAGATTGAGAGACCATGGAATGTGACAACCAGAAAAGACCTCTGGGAATATTTTGCATAGTTCCTTCATTCACAGTGCCTTCATTCACAGCCTGATACCAAGGATTACTTTTTTTTTCCTGGCAATTGGGGTTAAGTGACTGAGGCCGCATTTGAACTCAGGTCCTCCTAACTTCAGGGCTGGTACTCCATCCACTGTGCCACCTAAGTGCCCCCCAAGGATTAATTTTACTCTGCAGAGAGACAGCTGGGGACCCCAAGTCTTGGCCCTGATTTTCATCAGTACAAGTGTCATAAAAGAATTTTAATATTGCCTCCATTTGCTTGAGACAACAAGTTATATCGCTAGCTAGAGCTTGCAGAATTTAGCTGAGACCCCAAACTTTAGCTCAGATGATAAATGGTTAATGATAAGAGACTTGCTGGCTCAGCTTTATTACTTCTATTTACTTAAGATGAGGAGGTCAGATAACAGGCCAGAGCCTATAAAATTAAGCTGAGACCAACTATAGCACCAGTGCTACCTTGCTAGTTCCTGCTCTGTCTGTTTGCAATATTCCCCCTTAGAACATCAGCTAGATCTCCAGTGTCTACTTATTAATTTCCCATTTTACCTGATATAGATCTTTTCCTTCTTAGGGATAGTGCCCAGACTAGCCCTTTTGTCCATTCCTCTCTGTGCTCCACTCCTGACTCTCTGGACTTTGCCCACCATGCCCCAACATGGGTATATTCTCCCCTCACCCCTTTTCAATTCCCCATTAGAATGTAAGCTCCTTCAGGGCAGAGACTATTAGTACTTAGCACACTGCCTGGCACTGTTCTTTGATATGTAAACTTGACCTTCCCCTTTTGCCTTCTAAAAAAAATCCAATTGTATCTATCCTATATCCATCCTGTAACCAAGGCCTATATGAAGTTTTTGAAAATGCCACTCCTGGCCCCATTTGTTTTTGTGTTACCATGTGACTGTGCTCAGCATACAACAAACTGGTAATTAAAATGTTTCTAGGTATTGATAAATATGATTGGTGGCAGTATCTATCAAAAAATCCTTGGCCAATTTTTATGTCAAAAAGATTTATTCATGGAACAGTAAGAGAAGGCAAGAAATTGGTTGGCACCTCCACTTTATTGAATTCTAGTACTAGGGACCACAAGATGATTGTCTTATATGATGACATATATGTTGAAGTTGAGAAATGGTTTAGTTCTTCTTTGGCACCTAAAGCAGATAAAGAATGTGTGTAAATAAGTAGTTTACTTACCTGTCACTAATAAAACCTAAGATTTTTTTTCACAGAAACTCAAGAGCTGGAAGGCACCCCATAGGACAACCTGTATCTCAAAAGGAATCACATCTTCAATATCCTCAATCAACATGTAAACAGCTATCAATATCCTCAGCAAATGGTCATCCAGACTCATAGTGAAAAGTGTCCAGTGATGGGGAATTTGCTACCTCCCAAAGTAGCTCATTCCATTTTTGGATAGTTCTGTTAGTAAGTTTTGCCTTAAATGGGAAAAAAATGTCTCTAAATCTTCTATGCATTGCTTCTAGCTCTATTATCTTGGGCAAAGCAGAACAAGTGGGGCAATGGGGATAGTGCACCATGTTGGACTTAGAGTCAGGAAGTCTTGAGTTCAAATCCTGCATCCGAGGGTTCCTAACTATGTAGCAATGGGTTCATATTTTTGTAAAATGGAGATAATAATACCTGTACTATGTACTTGTCAAGGTTATCATGAGGTTAAAGTTGAGACACAATGCAATGCAGGACTGAAAGAGCTTTGGATTTGGTGTCAGTGGACCTGGGTTCAAGTGCTGATTCTGCCACCTTAGGTAAGTCATGTTTCCTTGGGCTTCACTTTTCTCCTTTGTAAAATAATGGGATTGGACTATGATCTTATGATGAAATTACCCCTAAGAACCTTTTCAACTCTAAATCTATAATCCTAACTCTAATCTTACTTTCAAATACTTGAAGATAGCTATCATGTTCTCCCAGTCAACAAACACTTATTAAACACTTAGTGTGTGTCAGGCATGGTGCTAAGTGCTAATAGTCTCTGCCCTCAAGGATCTTACATTCTAATGGGGAAGATAATACATAAAAGTTAGTTGAAAAGGGGTGAGGGGAGAATATACCCATGTTGGGGCATTGTCAGCAAAGTCCAGAGAGTCAGGAGTGGAGTACAGAGAAGAATAGAAAAAATGGCTAGTATGGGCACTTTCCCTAAAGGAAAGAAAACGACCTTCCCTTTTTGGGAGAAAATGACTAATCAGAGGAAGAGGCCACAAAAGCTGAATATATTTTCAATATGAGAAGGCTGTGGGTAGAATGAAATTCGGAGGGTGAGGAGGCCAAGTGGGCAGAGTAAACTTCCATCCCTAAGTCTTCCGTTCTCTTGTCTAAAAAAGCCTAGTTTCCTTAAGTGATTCTCATATGGGATAGTGTTCAATGCCTTAACTTTGTCCTAACTGATCCTCTGGGCCATCTGTTTGGTCCACCTCGAAGGTTGTAAGGAAAGTATTTTGTAAAAAAAAAAGGAAAAAGAAAAAGAAAAAAAGGCAGTTCAGTTTACACTGCTAAAATATCCTAAATAATATTTTTCATTATATCATCAATGTCAGCTTATCTTTAGGTATACATTCAGTATTTTTTTTTTAAAATTTGCTTCCTGTAACTATTCTATTGGTAATAAACTTAAATCAGAAACACAAAAAAAGAAAGTATTTTGTAAACCTTAAAGCATTATATAAACATACACTATAATTATTACTTTTATTATTAAAGAGCCACACAGGTCAACAGTCAGATATTTACTACTGTTCAATGATGAAAGCAAAAGGTTTATCCATTAAGAATAACAGAATTTGGTACAAAGAGAGCAAACAATATGAAAGAGATTTAAAGAGGTAATAATATGAGAATGCCCAGGCTATGGGTTTGTAGCTTTTCCACTTGGCCAGATACTAGAATTGACACTGGCATCTTCATGTATAGACTTTCTTTCATTATAAATTCATTAGTATATTCAATTCTTTAAAAATATTATTTTTATCAATTTATTTTTACATAACCTTCATTTTTGACTATTTCTTCTACCCTGACACACTGGGCAGTGTCTCATAAAAAAGATTTTAAAAGAAAGGGGGAAAAAAGCATTTCTGCAGAATTGACTAACACATCAACTGCGTCTTCTTGTCTTTTTGAAAATAGTTTCTTTTCTCCAATTATATGTAAAAACAATTTTTAACATTAGTTTTTTTTAAATTTTGAGTTCCAAATTCTCTCCTTCCTTCCCTTCCTTCCTCCAGCCTGAGATGGCAAGCAATTTGATATAGGTTATACATGTGCAGTCATGCAAAACATAGGTTCATATTAGTTATGTTGTGAAAGAAAACACAGACCAAAAATAAAAACATGAAAAAATAAAGAAAGTAAAAAATAGTACATTTTGATCTACATTCAGACTCCATCTGTTCTTTCTCTGGAGGTGGATGGCATTTTTCATTATAAGTCCTTTGGAATTGTCTTGAATCTTTGTATTGTTGAGAACAGCTAAGTCATTCACAGTTGATCATCGTACAATATTACTGTCACTGTGTACGATGCTCTCCTGGTTTTGCTCACTTTAGTATGCATCAGTTTATGTAAGTCTTTCAAGGTTTTTATGAAATCATCTTTTTCATCATTTCTCATAGCACAATAGTATTCTATCATAATCATATGCCACAACTTGTTAAGCCATTCCTCAATAAATGGATATCCCCTGAATTTCCAATTCTTTGCCATCACAAAAAGAGATACTATAAATATTTTTGTACATATGGGTCCTTTTTTAAAAAAAAAATCTCTTTGGAATACAAATCTAGTAGTCATATTGCTGGGTTAAAGGGTATGCACAATTTTACAGCCCTTTGGGTGAAACATCAACTATGTCTTGACATAGTTCTATGTAATGTTCTATGCCCACAGTTTCCCATCTCTGCAAAGATGGGGCACTCAACCCTTCTCCAGGGTCAACGTGGGTCATTATTATAGAAAATTCTGATTATGAGGTAGGGTTTAGAATATACAAGTCAATCAATCAACCAATAAGTTATTTATTAAGTATCCATGTTCCAAGAACTCTGCTAGGTACAGTTCACAATGCACTGAGATAGAAATACAAATGTAAAGAAGACATTAAGGACAATCCCTATAAACCTAAAACAAGGTGGGAAGAAGTTCTTTAATCAACTTTAAAACTTGGCCACTGAATGAAGGCAACTAATACCAAATGGGAAAGATTTGGTGATCAATTGAATCAATCCTATCTAAAAAGGCCTATTTAAAAAGCAAAAACAAAAACAAGCAAACCAATAGTTCAAGTGATTCTGAACTGAGAGTCAGAAGTGGAGGAGAAGCCTGGCTTCTTGAGATGGAATTACTCTTCGGGGAGAGGAGAGGAGAGTATTTCTCTCTCCTTCCCTGTCCTACTTCCCTTCACCCAAGTCACTTTAAAAACTAGTTGCATTCAGCAGGGCACAGAGACTTGTTCCAGAAGGACATGAATACAGAAAGGCATCACTTGAGGGAGGCAGCTCTCAGGAGTGCTTCCTGGGATTTCTAGCCACAGAGAAGAAAGCTGGCCATGGATTTAAGAGAGATTTAGACCTGGTTATTGAGTGCTGATCTGCAGAGAAGACAGCACAAGAAATAGAATTTTCAGGCCCTGTAGTATTGGAGGTATGAGTTGCCTTGGCAACTTAGAAACAGGTCTCATTATCATTAGAGTACCATATAACTCTAAGTTTCCGTCGATTCTTCCCATGAATTTTATGTGCTTTTCTGGGAGAGTACCCTGATTTAATTGATGAAGAGGGACCTTTTGAGAGGCTGTGAGACATAACTGCCTCATAAAATTAGGCAAACCAACCTTTCTCTCCTTTGCTGTGCTTGAATGAGGATAATGGAATGCTACAAACTTCCAAGTGGGGCTTTTATGCCTCCACCCCCAGCCATAGCCTGTGAATGCATGACCCTGCTCTTGCTTCCATCTCTTCTGATTTTAGAATAAGGATTGGAAAAGCTGCAACCTTGTGAACTTCAAAAGATTAAGAGAGAAAGCCACTAGAGGTCCAGGAACTAGAGTATAAACCAGAACTTGTCAGCAATTGAGTATGGTGAGGAGAGAAGCCCAGCATTGGATTAAAACTGCCATTGCCTGTGAGGATCTAAGACATTCCCAAAGGTCTCATGATGGAAAATGCTATCCACATCCAAAGAAAGAACTATGGAGATTGAATCACACTATTTGTGTTTTTTTTTCTTCTCTTTTGTTTTGTTTTCTTTTTCTTGTGGTTCTTCCTATTGGTTCTAATTCTTCCTTACAACATCACTAATGTGAAAATATGTTTAATAGGAATGTATACATATAGCCTGTATCAGATTGTGTGCCACCTTGGGGAGGAAGGAGGAGAAAAATTTAAAACTCAAAAGCTTATGGAAGAGATTGTTGATAAATCAAAATAAACTAATAAAAAAAAGTTTTTGCACCAAAAAAACCAAATGGGTAAAAAGAAAAAGACTATCACTGGCTGCAACACTACAATTTATAAATGAAGTTGATGGGCCAGTACTTTGTAGCAACTGCCCATTTTCCCACTCTACCTGAAGTGATACAGGAGATTGTGTGCCCTGGTTTGGAGTGACGTTTGTATTTCTACTCTTGTTATATTTTCTCAGTATTATGTGCAGCTAGGTGGTAGAGTAGGTACAGCACTGGGCCTGGAGTCAGGAAGACAGGTTTTCCTGAGTTCAAATCTGGCTTTACCAAATCTCACTAGCTATGGCTCTGGGGGCAAGCCACATAACCCTATCTGCCTCAGTTTCTTCATCTATAAAATGAGGTGGAGAAGAAAATGGCAAGACACTCCAGTATCTCTGCCAAGAAAACCCCAAAAATGGGACATGACTGAAAAATGACTCAAACAACAACAAATGTGCCTGGAATTGTACTAAAAGTTAATTATCAAGTTGACATTGGAGTCCTAATCACTGGGCCTGTCAATGATATGGGGGAGACATTAACTGGCACCAGGTAATTGATATTGGGGAGAACACACCAGAACGGGGGTTTAAGCTTACAGATCAGGAAAGACACCATAACAATTCCTCTTCCTCAGAACTGCCCATTAATGTTGAGTGGAAGAAATAACTGCACCAAGTTGCCAGCGTGAGTATGTTGGGATAAAGACTCTGAGAGTTTATTAGGACTTGGTTGTGCTATGAACACACAAACACACACACACTTCCAAGTTCTGCTAACTTCTTTCTGAACATACTTGCATTTTCTCTGGAGTCTACAAGGTTCAGAATTTGCTGCCTTAGATATTATATGTATGTGGAGCTTACTGTTCAAACTCTTAAAATGCTAAGATTTCTCCCCTGAGATCAGCACCATGAACCATCAATCTTCTGACTTGTATAGTCCTAGAGGGAGGGATTATCCATCTTGGCACAGTTTAGAATTTACTTCATGCGGGGCAGCTAGGTGGCGCAGTGGATAGAGCACCGGCCCTGAAGTCAGGAGGACCTGAGTTCAAATCTGACCTCAGACCAAACACTTGACACTTACTAGCTGTGTGACCCTGGGCAAGTCACTTAACCCCAATTGCCTAAAAGCAAAAAAAATAAAAATAAAAAAACCCCAATAGCTTAGAATTTACTTCATGTGTGCCTAATACAAAATTGGCACCAAGGAATCACAGATCTTATTATGTTCAAACATAAAAGTAAGTGGAGGGGGCACATCTAGAGGCTACTCCTTTATATATGTAGTGTGTGTGTATATATATATGTATGTATAAAATGTATATATACACACATATATAAAAGCATATATTACACATATATTTATACATATCTTTATATGTCTACATCCTACACATATCTATCTATCTATCTATCTATCTATCTATCTATCTATCTATCTAGGATCCCAGAGCAAAGGTGCTTTCCCCGTTGATTAACAGCTGATATGAACTAGCAGCCAGACTTAATTAACCTTCACAAATGGGTTCTTCCTTCAAAAACCTTTGAAGCCAGGAACATACTCTCCTCTATCACTCTGGTTCCTAATGTTAAAGGAGTTGCTATCAACATTCCTCCCACTAAGCTCTTTCGGGGTGTGGCATGGCCAGCGGGTGAGTTACTCCTTTGCTTTCAGTAAAGAGTGTCTTGGCCACCAGGTTGATTACCTACTGGGCTTCTCAGGAGCCATGTATTCATAGCCATATGGTAGCCCAAGTTGGGTGATGAAGCAGGCAGTAATGCTCTGTTTCTCCCCATCAGGAAGGAGGCTTACAGCAATTCCTCTTTCTCCTCACTTGAAAGCCACTAAAGAGACAGACAGAAAGCTTCTGTCTGTGCCTTTTGTATGCATGCTCGGGTCCAGCTCAGCAGCCAATTAAAACGCTTTCCATCACCCTTCAGTAAGTCAGTAGGAACCAGGCACCAACAAGAATAACGGCTCATTCTATGAATGAGTGTAGTATTTACTAAATGTTTACTATGTGCAGAACATTGAGCTAAATGCTGAGGATACAAACAGAAAAGTAAGGTGAGCCTTGCTTTCAAAGATCTCACATTCTAATGGGGTAGATAACACATTATAGAAAGTCAGATGGAAAGTTCCCATGGTCCTTAGTATGGAGTGGCAAAAGGGGTTAATGCCTCTTCTTTAATGTCATCTCCACTGATAAAACCATAGTCAGTTTCTGGTGTTGAATTATCTGACAGTGCCACGAACTTTCTTTTTCAGGTCTTCAGTAGCTGCTGGAACAGGTGCCAGGCTGCATCGGCAGAGGTGACTGTGGGCACTGGGCTGGAGGCACTGCTATTTCCACGGCTCTCGGGTTCAGGGTCCGGGGTTGTTTCTCTCAGGATCTGGTCAAAGTGGTGGTGGAATATGCTGCGTCCTTTCTCCCAACTCAGGGTGCCTTGCTGCTTCTGCTAGGCTGGCTTGCCTGCCCTCTGTGTGGCACTTAACTGCAAGTGGTGGGGATGGCTGGCCTCCTCTCCTGGGAATTCCCTTCCCAGATGATAGCTTAGAGCAGGGCTTCTTCAACTTTTTCTACTCTCGATCCCTTCAGCACTTCTTAAACTCAACCCACAGTTTAAGAAGCACTGGCTTACAGCATTTGGCTGGAAGGAAGACTAGTGGTCTAGATATGCTACCAGTTCTAGGACTCTTGTATTTATCTGCCTGTTAGGGGAAGGTAGCCAGCAACATTGCTGGTGGTGATAAGGTAGGTGGATCCCTTCTCTACAATCATTTCCTCCTTCGATTATCATTATAGGGACTGGGCTGAAAGTAGGTCTGGTGGTTCGGGGAGCACTGCTATTCCCCAGGTTCTCGGGCTCAAGGACCTGGGCTGTCTTCATCAGGGTCTGAGGGAAATGGTGGTCAAGGTGATGGTGGTTTAACTGAATCAGAGGGCAAGGCACCTTCATTACACATCCTCATGAATTTTTCAGAAGGCTCAAAGGTTTCACTTGGATAGAATAGCAGATAGAGAATAATGCGCATGTTCCAAGGACTGAGACCCCACTGGCCAGTTCTCCCCCATCCCTCCTGAATGACATACATACCTTCAGCCGCTTTGCAGGCGCGATCTACCACTCTCTGAGCCATTTACAAATCCAGATCCTCCTTAATATGCCTGTTCACACCTTTGAAGAGCCTTCACGTACACACTCTGGGTTTTGTCTCAATAGCTGATCTACCACAATTACTCAGGAGGCTGGCCCGCTGCGCCTGTTCTGCCACCTTTAGATAGCTGCTCCACACACGCCCACACTGATTGGGCACCAGTGATGCGTCTTGACTCTTCCTTTGTGGGCTAAAGACTATCAACACTAGCAAACAGCTATTGGTGAGAATGGCTTAAACACAGACTGCTTTCCTGCAGCCTTCACAGGCAGGCCCTGTCAGCTTGTGCTCTGCTGGCAGAGCCTTTGAGGAGCCGGGGTCACTTTTATACTCTGGTGACACGTTAGAGAACTTTAGTGGAGGAGGAATAATGCCTGGCACATTTAGATGGCATTAACTCAGCTTACAGATGTAGTCGCTGATCCCTCACTCTCTTACCCCCCATAGTTAATCTGTTGGTAAGGCTGGATGATTTCGTCTTGTAACATCTCTTGAATATCCCCCTTTCTCTCCTTTGACATTACCACCATCCTGGTACAGACCTCTTCTCACCTCTGGAATTCTGTCATAGCCTGCTGATGGATCTGCTGGCCTCAAATCTCTCTCTAGTCTGGTCATCTTCCACTCAGCTGTCAGTGATTTTCCTAAAGAGTGGGTCTGTCAGCCCCCTACTCAATAAACTACAGTGGCTCTCCATCACCTCTGGGATCAAAGACAAAATCCTCTGCCTGCATTCAAAACCCTTCCTAGCCTCAGCCCCGCCTTCCATCTTCTTACACCCTCCTTGCCCCCCCATACCCTGTGATCCAGCAACATTGGCTTCCTTCTTGTTCCTTGAGCAGCACTACATCTGGAACAAGACCCGCCATCTCCTGACTGTCCCCCAAGTCTGGAATGTTTTTCCTTTTCATCTCTGCTTCCTGGCTTATCTGGCTTTCTTCAAGTCACAGCTAAAATCTTACTTTTTACAGAAAGCTTTTCCCTATCCCTCTTAATTCTAGTGCCTTTCCATTGACAATTATTTCCTACTTATGCTGTATAGAGCTTGTTTGTGCATTGTTGTTTGTATGTTGTTTCCTTCGCTGGATTGTAAGCTCCTCAAGGGCAGGGACTATCTTTTGTCTTTCTTTGTTTCCTCCCTGTTTAGCACAGTGCCAGGCACGTAGCCCATAGAGAGCACTTAATAAATTGTTTTTGAAATATTCATAGCAGCTCTTTTTGTGGTGGCAAAAAATTGGAAGTTGAGAGGATGCCCATCAACTGGGGAATGGTTGAACAAGTTGTGGTATATGAATGTAATGGAATACTACTGTGCCATAAGAAATGATGAGCAGGCCGACTTCAGAAAAACCTGGAAAGACTTGTATGGACTGATGCTGAGTGAAGTGAGCAGAACCAAGAGAACACTGTACATAGTAACAGCCACACTATGCGATGACTAACATTGACAGACTTAGCCCTTCTCAGCAATGTAAGAATCTAAGACATCTCCAAAGGTCTCATGATGGCAAACGCTATCCAAATCCAAAGAAAGAACTATGGAGTTTGAATGCAGATCGAAGCCTACTATTTGTTATTTATTTTCTTCTGTTTTGTTTTGTTTTCACTCTCTTGTGGTTCCTCCTATTGGTTCTAATTCTTCCTTCCTTAAAACATCACTAATGTGAAAATATGTGTAATAGGAATGTATGTGTACAGCCTATATCAGATTGCACGCTGTCTTGGGGAGGGAGGTGGAGAAAAATTTAAAACTCAAAAGTTTATGGAAGTGACTGTTGATAAATCAAAATAAATTAATAAAAAAAATTGTTTTTGACCACCAGCAACACACTGCTATTCCAGAACCCACCTGAAATGGGTGTTTTGGAGCAGGGAGTCCTATGTGCATCCTGGGATTATTCACAAGAGTTCTGAGAGGCAGATACTAAATGGGGGAGGAAGACACAGGGTTCAAGTGTTTGGCATCCATCCTCTATTTTGGGGACATATGAGAAGACATTTAGAAAGACCATGCTAACTAGCTGGTTCTTGCTGCAACATGGCTGCTGCTACGTATAAGGATAGTAAGGCACCTGTGACGCTGAACAGACCTTAAAGGTAAGACTGGCCCCTTGGAGACCTCCTCCTCCACCACTCACTGACAGTGGAAGTCACTTTGTTAACAGGTCCCTTTGTCGTATCCTAGTAGGAAAGTCATTTCCTGCCCTGGTAGTCAGGAGTGCTTAAGGCTGGCTGCTGTGTTTCCTAATGGACTGTTTCCCCTTTCCTCTGTACTTTCTGTCACGCTTTCATGCTGTTGTTTAGATCACGGCTAGCTTTTAAAAAATGCTTAGTGTGCTAACCTTTATTTTGCATAGTGCTATTTGGGTGATAGAAGTGGGAAAAACAGCTTGGAACAAAAGCAGCAGAAGGGGTCTGTTTCTCTTTGCTCTTCACAGTGGGAAGTGTGTTAGGGGTGGCAGTGCCACTGGCTCTGTCTAGCAACTCAGGAGCCAGTAGTGCTGCTGCCTTTGACAGCTTTCTGAGGCAATCCAAGGTGATAAGCAGGAGAAATAAAAGTAAAGAGAGACATAATCCGAAGCTATCATCCCAAGGGCCTGGACCATCATACAGCAGTTAGAGAGCCAGAAAGGGGAAGAGGAAATGAGGTCAAAGCATGTTCTCTCTCCTGGGTTTCTCTTTCCTCTCCCCCCTATTCTTACTGCCTGTGGGGTTACCCAGTAACCCTGTTTCACATTACCTTACTATAGTAACATTGTTGCTGGTACCAGCAGCTCCAAGCTTCATCAATTGTGAAAAAAAAATTACTTTTCTGTTAACAATTCTGTTATGTAAATATGCAGTGCAAATATAATTGTCCCTGATTTACAGGTGAGGAAACAGGACAAGGGAAATGAAGTGACACCTAGAGTCACATGGCTAGTAGTGGTATAGACAGCATTTGAACCTTAATCACCTTAACTCCCAATTCAATTTTCTTTAAAAGGGCATTAAAACACATTTCTCAAATACTGGCAGGGTATCCCTGACCATTTTGCAAAACAACTTCTGGATGCTACAATTGAGGGCAACAGGTTTAACTTTCACTTCCACCTAAGGACAATATTAAAAGTGTTCTGGAATAGTCTTCATATCAAAGTTATAATGGAAAGAACTGGATTTGAATTCCACTTCAACCATTACTAGCTGGGTGACCATAAGTAAGTCACAAAGAGAATGCTGAATTTGAAATAAGAAGATACGGGCTCCAACCCTAATGGTGATATGTGCCACCTGTGGAGCTTTGGGTGAGTCACTTAACTCTCTGAGCCTCAGTGCCTCCACCTGTAAAATGCAGGAGTCAGACTAGAGGGATGCTAAGGTCCCTTCAAGCTCTACATCTATTATCTATGACAAATCCCAACAAGCTTCAATTTCCTCATTTGTAAAATAAGAATATAATAGTATCTGTAGTATCGCCTTCACAGGACTGCTGGGAGGATCAAATGAGACCATGTATGAAAAATCCTTTGTAAACTTCAAAGTGCTATGTAAATGCCAGGCATTCTTCATTACGACTATTATTGCTATTGTGATTATTATTATTTTACATGCAAATCATTATTGCTAATAATTCTGTAGTGCATTTATACCCACCATACAGCTTTCCATTTCCCTTCAGGACACTTGCCATTTTGATTCTTCGGAGTTTGATTTACAGCCATCTAGAATCCTTGGGAGAATATTAGCATGGAAAACATTGGGTTTCAATATGTGAATTTGTTTTGCCTGGTGAAGCTTATTTATTACAAAGGAGAACTTTTATTTCTGGGGGACAGTTATGGAAAGGCTTAAAAAATAGATTAGGACTAATTTGTAAAGGGTTTTAAAAGCCAAACAAGAGAGTTTCTTTATCCTAGAGCACATGTTCTTGATTGAGGGCCCATGAACTTAAAAAAAAAAATTAGGTAGGTATTGATAGCGATGTTTTAAAAAAAAAAAAAAGGAAGAAAAGAGCACGAATGAAATACTTTAAAAATACACAGGAGAGAGCAGAAGGAAGTTGAGAAGAATATGTAGATAAACAGAACAATTTGGAAACTTTATTGTAAACTTATAAACTATAAAAAACAGAAGTTCAAAAGTTCACAAGCAAGCCTATCTTTCTACTTTTTACATTATTGATGTGGTCACATTTATTGATGTTTGTTAAGCTTATTTTAAAAAAGAAAAGATAGGCTTTGGGGAACAGCTAACTGCCTCTAAGCCAAGGGTTCTTGACTTTGTTGTTGTTTTAGACCCATTTGGCAGTCAAGTGAAGCACCTGGACCCCTTCTCTAAAAATAGAATAATATTTTTAAATGCATAAAATAAAACACAGAGGATTAGAGGAAACCAAATGTATACGAATATAAGTATCAAAATATTAAAAAAAAAAAGTCCATGGGCCCTCAGTCTAGGATAAAATAAAATCTCTTGTTTGGCTTTTAAAACCCTTTACAAACTTGTCCTAACCTATTTTTTAAGCTTCATTACACATTACTCCCCTTCTTACACTCTATAGTCCAGCCAAAAGGGCCTTCTCTCTGCTCCTCATTCACAGTGCCCTATCCCTGGAACAAACTACCTCCTCACCTCCACCTCAGAGAATTCCTCACTTCCTTTAAGTCCCTAAAAGCGGTGAGGGGTGGCGGTGGGGTGGGAAGTGAGTTCCTAGGGATTAGGGACAGCCTATGGAGAGTCACAGGAGCTGGAAACGGAATGCCAATTTTGTTGCTGTTGTCATTGTTCAGTGTTTCCGTTGCATCTGACTCTTCAGGACCCCATTTAGAGTTTTCTTGGCAAAGATACTGGAGTGGTTGGCCATTTCCTTCTCCAGCTCATTTTACAGATGAGGAAACTGAGGTAAACGGGATTAAGTGACTTGCTCAAGTTCACACAGCCAGTAAGTGTCTGATGCCAGATGTGAACTCAGGAAGATGAGTCTTCCTAACTTTAGGCCTGGCACTCTATCTACTGTGCCACCCAGCTGCCCCATGCCAAGTTTAGGGATTAACAAAAAAGTCAGTTTGTCTGGAACACAGAGTATTTGAAAGGGGGGTAACGTGAAATAAGTCTGGAAAGGTAGGACAGAGTCATATTGTGATGCCAAGATAAAAATTTTGTATTTTATCCAGGAGTCAATAGGAAATCACCAACAATTCTTGAGCAGAGAAATCATTAATGACTGGGAAAAATAAAAAAATTTAGAATTTTAGAATCTTATAGTTGGAAGGAAATGTGAAGGTCATATACATGGTTCAATTTCAACCCTACCTCTTACTAGCCATGTGACCTCAAGTATGACCTCTCTGGGCCCCACCTTCCTAATTCATAAAATGATAGGGTTGGACTAGGGGTGTTGCAGGATGGTGGACGTGGGGCCACTGTTGGGTGGCTCCACAGGTTCTGATAATGCCAATCCTGGATCTCACTGGAAGATGACTCATACCAAAGGCATCTGCCTGGAAGACAGCGAGTGTTTCCAAGTAATGAATACCAGGAAATATTGCAGGAAAACTGGAGCTAGGGTCAGTCACAGAGAGATCGACTATGCAGAAATCAGGCAAAAACCTATCATTCGATATGGTAAATTTGCATGATGACCTCTGTAGTTTGCTGTTGCTGTTCTTACAGTATTTGCCCCCTGCCTACCTCTGTCTCTGCTAATCCCTTGTTAACTGGGCACCTTTACTCTTCCCTCACTGCTTCCACTTCCTTTCCTTGTACTTTCTTCTTAACCCTCCGTGATCTGGCTTCGCATCTCATCACTGAAATTTTCCTTCAAAAGTTACCAACAATCTCTTATTTAAAAATTGAAGAGCTTCCTCACCACAGCCCTCACCTTTCTTGACCTTTTTGTAGCATTTGACACTGAGGACCACCTTCTTTTCCTGAAGGCTCTGTTCTCTCTGAGTTTTCATGACACTGTTCTCTCTTGGTTCTCCTCCTACCTGTCTGACTACTTTTCCTCAGTGTCCTTTGTTGGATCACAATTTATGCTATAGATACTAACTGTGGGTGTCCCCCAAGGCTATGCCCCTGGCCCTCTTTTATTTTCTCTCTCACTTAGTGACTTCATTAGTTTCCATCAGTTCAATAATCATATCTGTGATTCATATGGGATGACTCCCATAATTATATATCCAGCCCTAGTCCTCTCTCCTGGACTCCAGTCCTATATCATAAACTCTCTATTAGATATTGCAAACTAGGTATCCTATAGGCATCTCAGACTCAAAGTGTCTAAATAGAACTTAACATCTTTCCCTGAAAACTCACATCTTTTCCAAATTTTGCTATTATTGTCAAGGACACAATTAACCATCCTTCTGGTTGCACAGATTTAAAATTCCACTGTCATCCTTAACTTCTCACTCTCACAACTTTTTCATATGTGCTCTTCTGTTTATTCACACAGCTGCTAATCTGTCATCAGTTCTTACCTGGACTATTACAATGGGCACAATGTTCTGCTGGTTCTGCTCACTTCACTCAGCATCAGTCCATACAAGTCTTTCCAGGTTTTTCTGAAGTCTGCTTGCTCAACATATCTTAAAGCAAAATAGTATTCCATTACATTCATATACCACAACTTGTTCAGCCATTCTCCAATTGATGGGCATCCCCTCCATTTCCAATTCTTTGCCACCACAAAAAGAGCTGCTATAAATATTTTTGTACATGTGGGTCCTTTTCCCATTTTTATGATTTCTTTAGGATACAGCCCTAGAAGTGCTATTGCTGGGTCAAAGGGTATGCACATTTTTATGGCCCTTTGGGCCATAGTTCTAAATTGCTCTCTAAAATGGTTGGATCATTTCACAACTCCATCAACAATGCTTTAGTGTTCCAATTTTCCCGCATCTTCTCCAACATTTATCATTTTCCTGTTTTGTCATGTTAGCCAATCTGATAGATGTGATGTGGTACCTCAGAGTTGTTTTGATTTGCATTTCTCTAATCAATAGTGATTTAGAGCATTTTTTCATATGACTATAGATAGGCTTAATTTCTTCATCTGAAAACTGCCTGTTCATATCCTTTGACCATTTATCAAATTGGGAATGACTTGTATTCTTATAAATTTGACTCAGTTCTCTATATATTTTAGAAATGAGGCCCTTATCAGAGACACTGGTTATAAAAATTCTTTCCCAGTTTTCTGCTTCCCTCCTAATCTTGGTTGCATTGGCTTTGTTTGTACAAAAAACTTTGTAATATAATTAAAATTATCTGTTTTGCATTTCATAATGTTCTCTGTCTCTTGTTTGATCATAAATTCTTTTGTTCTCCATAAATCTGACAGGCAAATTATTCCTTGCTCTCCCAGTCTGCTTATAGTATCAGCCTTTATATCTAAATCATGTACCCATTTTGATTTTATTTTGGTATATGGTGTAAGATTTTGGTCTATGCCTAGTTTCTGCCATACTATTAACACAGGAACTTTAATAGGATCTGTTTCCAATTTGGGCTGGTTCATCCTTCCTTAGACAGCCTGGTACCCCTCTTCCCCTCCATGCTTCCCCAGAGACTCATCATATTAGGGTAGAATTTAGTATAGACATCTGATTGGCTTAGTCTCCTTCAACTTAGAAGTTCAGAGCTCAAGAAATCCACCAGCCTCAGCCTCCCTGGTAGCAGGGGAGAGTGGTTCTTCTCTCATTCTAAAGGAGTTTAGGACTTCTTACTAGAGAATCAAATCTCAAACATTCAACCTAACACTCTAGTCCCTCTATCACCAGTCATATCCAACTCTCTAAACACAAATTTGATTGAATCCCTAGGGAAGATCTCTGCAACATGGAAGCAAATCTCTTTCCTGCTCCCCAGACATCTTCCTCTTCATCTCTCAGTCTTTATGGAGGACCATACACAACTAAAATGCCCTTCCATTAATTCCATGCACATACATATACATATACATACACATATACATACACACACACATATATACATATACATATACACATACATATACATCCAAATCCCAATAGATAAAAGGGCAAAGGATATGAACAGTTTTAAAAAGAATAAATGCAATCATTAAACACATGGAAAGATTCTCAAAATCACTAAAAGTAAGAGAAATGGAAATTAAAATAATTTTGAAGTTTCATCTTATATGCACCAAATTGGAAAAGATGTAAATAGTCAATACTAGGGGGAATCAATAGAAATTAGGCATACAAATACACAGTAGCTAGAATTGTGAATTGGCCCAGCTGTTTAGGAAAAAAAAAGTAAGTAGGCAAGAAAAGTTACAAAATTGTTCATACCTTTGGCCTGAGTCATCCAACTACTAAGTATGTACCTCCAGGAAGTCAAAAGAAGGAAACTCCTAATCTAGGTCCTCCAATTTCTCAATACCCAGATCTACACGCCTCCAATAAATCTGTTCTGAATAGTTCCACAGCCTACATGGCTTCAGTCCTTGGGTAATGGGTGCTAAGATCCCTTCTAGCTCTCCAACTATTATTGCATGATTCCATGCAGATAAATTTTAAACTGTTCCTTATTTTGGTTTTAACTGGTTTACAGTTATTTCTGATGTCCTATCAGTGAGCTCTCTAATGGTAAATTCAATCTTCTACTGTCTTGGAAGTCAGCATTGGCAATGTTACTCAGCATCCAATCTCACAAATGTTTAGAAAATGCATTTTCTTTTTTAAAAATCATTATTATTATTATTATTATCATTATTATTATTGTTTTATATGAGGCAATTGGGATTAAGTGACTTGCCCAGGGTCACACAGCTAGTAAGTGCAAAGTGTCTGGTCTGAGGTCGGATTTGAACTCAGGTCCTCCCGACTTCAGAGCTGGTGCTCTATCCACTGCACCACCTAGCTGCCACTAGAAAATGTATTTTCAAATGAGACATTAATGCACTGTTGGTGGAGTTGTGAACTGATTCAGTCATTCTATAGAACAATTTGGAACTATGCCCAAAAGGCTATAAAGTCCTACATACCCTTTGACCTACCAATACCACTACTAGTCTGTATCCCAAAAGAAATATAAAACAAAAAGGAAAGGGACCTATATATACAAAAATATTTATAGCAGCTCCTTTCTGGGGGTAAAGAACTAGAAATTGAGGGGATGCCCATCTATTGGGGAAGGGTTGAACAAATTATGGTATGTGATTATGATGGAATATTATTGTACTACAAGAAATGATGAGCAGGACACTCTCAGAAAAACCTAGAAAGACTTGCATGGGCTGACGCAAAGTGAAATACACCTTATACAAAGTAACAGCAATATTGTAAGACAGTCAGCTGTGAATGACTTAGCTATCCTCAGCAACACAGCAATCCAAGACAACGCTGAAGGACTTATGATGAAAAATGCTTTCTATCCCCAGAGAAAGAACTGATGGTGTCTGAATACAAATTGAAGCATACCTTTTTAACTTTATTTTTCTTGAGTTTTATTTTTTTGGTCTACATTTTCTTTCACAAAATAACTATTATGAATATATTTTGCATGACTACACATGTATAACCTATGTAGAATTTCCTGTCTTCTCAAGGAGGTGGAGTGGGGAGGGAGGGAGGGAATTTGGAACTCAAAGTTTTAAAAACAAATGTTAAAAATTGTTTTTACATGTAACTGAGGAAAATAAAATGCTAAATAAAAACAGAATATTAAACATAAAATAAATGTCATTGCAATTCCAAAGAACTCATGATAGAAAATGCTATTCACCTCCAGAGAAAGAACTGAGGCAGTATGGATGAAGATCAAAGCATATGATTTTCACTTTCTTTTTTTTTTGTGGTTTTATCTTTTGTTCTGTGTTCTCTTTCACAAAATGACTAACATGGAAATATGTTCTGCATTACTGCACATGTATAACCTATATCAAATTGTTTACTATCTTCAGGAGGGGGGAGGTGAGGAGGGAGAGAGAAAATTTGGAACTCAAATTTTTTTAAAAATGTTAAAAATTATCTTTATATGTAATTGGGAAAAATAAAATATTATTTAAAAAATATTTTAATGAGAAAAAAAAAAGAAAATGTATTTTCAGTGACTCACTTACCTGAATAGTCATGGCTTAGGATGTCTTTCCCCTCTGCTGCTTGTGTATCCAGGACCCTTGGTTCATCCCCTTGCTCCAGCTGGGAGATCACATCCTATTTAGATACTGGAAATACCAAGGAGATCCTAAAAGTAATACAGGAATAGAAATGTGATTCTTGAGGATGAAGGAATACTTGGAAAACAAATAAATATTTCCATATGGATCTTTGTGTGAATATTCAGTAACTGCATGGCTTTTAATCAAAAGAACTCTGAAGCACCTTATTTTTGAAATTTTAAATTAAAAGTTTAATTATTTATTATTTTTACTCATTTTCAGACAAGTCCGATTCTTTGTGAATCCAGTTGGGGTTTTCTTGGCAAAGATATTGGAGTGATCTGCCATTTCTTTCTCCAACTCGTTTTACAGATGAGGAACTGAGGTCAACAGGGTTAAATGACTTGTTCAGGGTTACACAGCTATTAAGTGTCTGAGGCCAGATTTGAACTCGGAAGATAAGTCTTCCTGACTCTAGGCCCTATGTGCTATCCACAGTACTACCCAGCTGCCCTAAACGTTTAATAGCCATCAACAAATAAAAACAAACATGAAGAACAAAAAGTTTAAGTTTACATAAAAATATAACTAAATGATCTGTAAAGACAGAATAATGTAGTAGACAGAGGTTGGGTTTTGGTGTCAGAAAGACTTGGGTTCAAGTACTACTTCTTAGTAATTAATCATTATTAATTAATCCGTATTGGTAGAGGATGTTTCCATAATTGGAGTTTCCTAACTGATGAAATTACAAGGCCAAAAAAATTGGCCAAATGACATAACAACCAATAACAAACATACACGCAAAATACATTTCCTTTCTAAGTTTAAGAGGGTTGTTCCATACTTCCACCTTAATAATTATGGGAGGGCAGCCCAGAATCACTCAATCAGAGGCAAGAACTAGGTGTGAACAAGGCCTAGACATCTTTGTTTTGTTTTGTTTTTTGTTTTTAGGCAATTGGGGTTAAGTGACTTGCCCAGGGTCACATAGCTAGTAAGTGCAAAGTGTTTGGTCTGAGGCCGGTTTTGAACTCAGGTCCTCCTGACTTCAGGGCCGGTGCTCTATCCACTGTGCCACCTAGCTGCCCCTTTTTAAATTTTTAAAAAAATTTTCTTATTTTTAGGTAATTGGGGTTAAGTGACTTGCCCAGGGTCACACAACTAGTAAGTGCCAAGTGTTTGGTCTGAGGCCGGTTTTGAACTCAGGTTCTCCTGACTGCAGGGCCAGTGCTCTATAGACTATGCCACCTAGCTGCCCTAAGGCCTAAACAGCTTTACTGAATCAAAGGCATTAACTAGGGAGAAGTTGAAAGGAAATGTGAAACCTTTTTAACTGTTAGATGAAAGCAAATGACACCAATATAGGGAGCTTCTAGACTCTACAAGAAACCCAGCAGAAAGTTACACCTCAGGAAAACTTTATGAGGACTCCAGGAAGGGAAAAAAGACTTCCATCCAACCAAAAACTGTTAAATACACTATATATATTCTTTAAGCTTGTGGAAGAATATGTCCTAGGCTTTTGGGGTAATATTGGTATAGTATAAAAGCTAACTGATGTTAATTATTTAAGTGATTTTGGGTAGCTACCAACTGATTAAATGATATTCAGAAGCACACCAGTAGGGGCTCATGAGCAATACTATTAGATTCTCCAACCCCTCAGGGTTAACCCTACAGTTCTGAGGGGAAGAGTAGCCGCAACCCTCTGAGGACTCAACTTGCTATTTTACTTCAGTTAGTGAGACTTAGGAAAGTGGCCCAGAGCCAAGTGTGTCTGAAGTTCTGCTCTGAAGTATTTTATAACTACCACGAGTTATATGCCCTTCCAGTGGAATACAGTCATTATGGGGGAAAAAATGGCATTTTTTAGTAGTCATTTAATATTAAAGAGAACAAATCTTATGATGGAGAAAGGTATTTTGGTTATGTTTTACCATCTAGCCAGGAGGGCCACATATATGTCTATGCTCAATCCCAGGGGCTGGGCTAAAATCTGGGGCTGTCCCATTGTTTCAACTGATGAGGATTACTCCCTTTCAGGAGATATCTATATGAGGCAGCTAGGTGGCACAGTGGATAGGATATATGGCCTGGAATCTGGAAAACTCCGTCTTTCTGAGTTTAAATATGGCCTTGGATACTTACTAGCTGTGTGACCCTGGACAAGTCACTTAACCCTCTTTGCCTCAGTTTCCTCATCTGTAAAAGGAGCTGGGAAAGGAAATGGCACGCCACTCCAATATCTTTGCCAAGAAAACCTCAACTGGGGTCACAAAGAGTCTGACTCAACTGAACAACAACAAGGAGATATCTATATTCCCTGGTAAACTGGACTTTCAGTTAATCACGTCATTTTATCTTTAGCCAACCTGGGAGAGCTGGGGAAGCTACTTTTGAATGAAATGGAATCTTCAGAAGGAAAGTTGTCTACTGCAAAATTTTCAGTTCTTGCTTCAGCTACAGTTATTCAAAGTAGTCACTTTTCTGGGTTTGGTTCACTAAAAAGGGTACATTGAACATTGAGCTTGGCTAAAAACTACACTTCTGCTCACATTGGTAGTATAGTTATTGTTGTTCAGTTGTGTTCAACTCTTTGTGACCTCATGTGGGGTTTTTTTGGGCAAAGATACTGGAGCAGTTTGCCTTTTCCTTCTCCAGCTCATTTTATAGATGAAGAAACTGAGGCAAACAAGGTTGAGTCATTTGCCCCGGATCACACATTTCTAAGGGTCTGAGGTTGGATTGGAACTCAGGTCTTCTTCACTCCACACCCACAGCTCTATCCACTAAGTCACCTAGCTGCTTCTTAAATAAGATTTCAGAACATACTGCTAAGCAGCTTACAAATTTGCCTCAGGCTTTTTTTCCCCATCTAAAACACGTCAAAAGCCTGAGAAAATTCATTTATGAGATGTTGATTTTGGAGATTCAATGGTGGTAACACACTTCGGAGACTTTGATCTCAAGAGCATGCACTTTAGTTAACACAATTCAGTGGAGTTATAGGTATAATGGTCAGGTCTGACAGAGTAAAGAATTTCTCTTTTTATTTCTGTGGTTTTTCCACTTTCTGGTCCAGATTTGTGATTTCCATTGTAGAAGCTCCTTTCACTGATTCAGATCAACTCTTCTGTAACATAAAATTTTAAAGAGATGCCTGGGGCACTGAAGGGGTGAGTTAATCAGCACTTAAGTTCTGCTCACAAGAAGGCATTTGAGAAACAAAGACTAAAATAAATAGTCCTTGCCCTAAAAGAGCTTATATTCTATTGGGGGAACAATATTAAGCATAAATGTATACATATATATGTAAGTAAATACAAAGTGATTTTTTGGGGAGACATTAGCAGGGGGGGAGGGTCAGGAAAGTTTTCTTGTAGAAAGTGGGATCTGAACATCTTTGAAGGAAACCAGGGATTCTAAGAGGCAAAGATGAGGAAGGAGTACATTCCCCATATGGGGAACAGCCTGTGAAAATATTGTGTTAAGAATAGTCAGAAAGCCAGTTTGTCTGGATCACAGTGAATGAAAGGGAGTAATGTATAATAAGCTCAGAAAGACAGGTTGGAGTCAGTCTATGAAAGGCTTTAAAATGCCAAACAGAAGAGTTTATATTTGATCCTGGAGGTAATAGGGTGAAATCTGAGTTTTAGGAATACACTTAGCCCTGGTGATAGAGTAGGTGCGGGAAGCAAATTTTGAAACCAGCTGTACCTGATTCCAAGGCCAGTCAACTTTATATCCACTCTGCCATGTTTATTTTCTCTGATCTTTAGGAGTATTGACTGTCATTACAGGATTCCTTGGGCTGGCAACATTTAGCACCTGATGTTCTTTAGAAAATGTCAGTTGCTTTCACGATTCTTTTGTGACAACATGCCATTCTGACTGGGTTGAGTTTACAAAGCAGAATGGTTCAGATTGTAGAGGCTTATTTTTTCTCCTTCGGTTCCCTTTTTTACGTTAGAATTTCAATTTCCTGTTCTTTGATAGCGTACTTAAAATGAAAAGTTTCTTTTTTTTAATACTTTAAAGACCACTTACAATCTGTCATTTTCTTGCTTAATAATCCATTAAGGCTCTTTCTTATCCATGGTGAGTCCAAATTCCTGTCTGGTTTTCAAAGCTTTCTATAATCTCATCACTCTGCTGTCAGAAAACTAGCATGCTGCAGGCCTGGGAAGAGAAGAAACCCAGGTGCTGAGGTTTGGATCATTTGGGTAACATGAATACATTACCACAGTTCTACCCTTTAGAACAGCACTGAGGAAGGTGTGCCATTGCTTGTAATTTAAAGGGCATTTGGGGCAAATTACTGGTGTACACTGAGGTATATGCTTGAGACTTATCTTGGTGAGAAGCAAGAGGAGTCTTGACATCAGTGAAAAGAGTAGAATGTTGAAACGTGAGTCAAAAGACCAGTGGCAGGAGGAAGAACGTGGGAATAGATCTTCAGAGTGGGAAAAGAGCAGGAAAGACTGAGCAGCCTAGCAGTGCTGCTTCTGCCCTCTTTGTATTGCGTCTCCTTCTGAAATCTGATCAGAGTATGTTCCAGTGTTCACAGGTGTTTGTCTCAGTTTGGGCTTGTGGTTTGGCTGCTAAACTCTTCCTAGGTATACCTGTACAGGAACAAATGGTGGTAATAGCTGTGAATTCAGATCCAGTCTGGCATTGATTTTCTGAATCAGGCTAGCTGCGCTTCCTAGTTCTCATTCCAGAAGAAAGGCATCTAGGTAAGGGGTAGCAAGACAACTTCACACTCAGTATTTATCTTGCTCTTTCCCTGTTCCTCAATACACACCCTCAGTCCACTCTACTCAGGCTCCTCTTACTATTTCTACAAATGCCATACTCATTTCTGTGTGCCTTTGGCTGTCTTTGCTTCCTAGAATGCTCTTCTTCCTCCTATCTTTCCAGATAGCTTAGATGCTATTTAACAATTATAATACTAGGGGCAGTTAAGTGGCACAGTAGATAGAACACCGGCCCTGAAGTTAGGAGGACCTGAGTTCAAATCTGGCCTCAGACCAAACACTTGACACTTATGAGCTGTGTGACCCTGGGCAAGTCACTTAACCCCAATTACCTAAAAACAAACAAACAATTATAATAATAGCTAGGATTTACATGGCATTTATTTTATGCTAAGTACTTTACAAATATTATCTCATCTGATCCTCATAACAGACCTGGGAGGTAGGTGTTATATTTATCCCTATTTGATAGTTGAGGAAGCTGAAGAGAAGTTAAGTGACTTGCCCAAGGTCACACAGCTAAGACGTTTCTGAGACTGGATTTGAATTCAGGTCTTCCTGACTCCGGCCTAGGGCTCTGTCCACTGTGCTACCTAGCTGTCTATTTCACCCATTAAACATTCCTGACTACTTCAGCTTACATTTCTGTCTCCCTCTAAACATCACTTAGATTTAAATTAGCACCACAGTTTTTCTCTCCATGTTATTTTTGTCTTCAAGTCACTTTCCCAGCTAATTGCATGAAGGCAGTGACCACATTATACACTCTATCATTTCTTTCACAAGAGCACAGGACTAAGCTACAGTAAGTGCTCAACTAATTTTTGTTCAGTCTCTGTTGTGTCCGCCTCTTTGGGACCCCATTTGGGGTTTTCTTGGCAGAGACACTGGAATGGTCTGCCTTTTCCTTCTCTAGCTGATTTTATAGAAGAGGAAACTGAGACAAACTGGGTCAAGTGACTTGCCCAGGGTCACACAGCTAAGTCCACGTCCGGGCCAGATGTGCACTCAGGTCTTCCTAACTCCAGGCCGGGTGCTCTATTCACTGTGCCACTTCGCTGCCCCACAATAAGTACTCGCTGATTAATTAATCGACTTCTTTTTAACTAGGCTCATACTTTCCTTCAATTTAAGAATGTGATTTCGTTGTCGAGGGTATTTCCTACTCTAACACAGATCCTAATCCTTCCTCATCTTTGCAGATAGTTTTCATGGGTTGCTATGGTTGTGAAAATTAATTACCTGGTAACCAGCTCTGTAATGATGAACCTCTCTAAACTGAGTTATTCTGATCCTAGGATGAAAAACACATAGCTCATCTCAGGAATGTCAGCTAGTTTCATATTTGTGATCTAAAATATGAAGGAGCCTCTAAGAGTTAAAAACGACTTTAGAAGAATGGCTGAACAAATTGTGGCACGTTAATTTAATGGGACATTACTATACCTAAAGAATGATGAGCATGAGAAAATCAGAGAAATATGGACAGACTTGTTTAAACTGATATGGAATAAAGGAAACAAAACTGGAAAACAACATACATAATGATTACAATAATGTAAATTAAAATAGCACTAAAAGGCATCAGAAATCAGGCTAACTGCAGTGATCAGTCTTGATTCCAGAGGACTGATTCCATATCCTCCTTTAGTACAGAGGCAGGGAATTATGAGGCAAATAGGGAATATTCTGCCAAATGCTCAACTGTTTTTGTTATAAGGGAAAGTTCTGTTTTGGCATTTTAGAAAGTAACTGTGGCATAACAACTAAAAGGCATAAATAAAATATTTAAAAATTCAATTTAACAGAAAGGGAAAACCCCCCCCCAACAACTCAGTTGGAAGCCCAAGGTTCATTCCAGTCCTGCCTCCAGCCTACAGGAGCTGTGTGATCTTGGGCAACCAAGTCCTGGGCAGCGCCGGAAATTGCAGAGGAGGTATCACTACCCTCTGACAGAGGAAATTTGTTCATTTGGCATTCCCTATACTAATAAAATCACAAGACTAATTTCATCCTATCATTGAACACAAGTATTGGACCTGTGATTCTCCAACAGCGAAAGTCCCTCTACCAATGTAGACTACTGGCAGTTTCTTTGCAATTTATAGTTTTAGCTTTCTGCCTAGGGCACTCAGAGGTTAAATGACTTACCCAGGGTCACATAGCAACTTTGAGTCAGAGGCATGATCTGAATCCAGGTCTTCCTGACTGCAATGTCAGCTGTTGATCCACTATGTGACACTGTCTTTAATATAGAACGTCCTTATTTTCAAATTGTCCACCTATACAATGGGGAAAATATGGTAATATTTATAGACACATATGAAACTGGGTCACACAGGTGCATTCAAAAGGCATTAGTCAACTAGAATCTCTTCCCTCTCTTTGGTCTCTCTTCTTTCTGCCTAGCCACATTTTAGCAACTAAAGAGAAACAATGGTAAAAGGGAAGAGGCCTTGGGGCCTCATTTGAGATCAATAGGTGACCAGTGAATGTGGACCTTGATTCTTTGCCCTAGCATTTTCATTTTAGTTGAAGATTGAAAGCTATGACTTTGTAAATTTTGAAAGGGTAAGTGAATGAGTCATTAGAAGGTATGGGAGTAGAGTCTTTGCTGTTGTTTACAGTGAGCTGGCTCGGCTTTGAGGCCCAAGGAATGAGGAGCAACCTTTGGGACCCAGCCCAGTGTTGTTTGAGACAAAGGATTTTGTGGCAGCAACACTGCATTTGGACTGAATTTGATGGGACCGAAGTTAAGTAGAAGCTGCATTAAATCTGAGCTCACTCTCTTCAGGGACCAAGGGGAGGGTGTGGCGCCCAAGTACTGTGGGAGAGATGTTGGTATTTCTATATCTTTGAAGTAAATATCCTTTTGTAAAAGCTTATTGATGTTAATTGATTAAATAGAACTAGGGTATCCTCTCTCACCAGAATGGGAGCTCAATCTGATAGCTTTAGAGAAAAGATCCCCCAACCCCTCAGGGGTACCCCTTAGAACTCTGAGGGGGATGATATAGCCTTTCTCACTCTTATAGTGAGGTCAGATAGATGACTGCCCTGGTTACAATGCAAACTACTTCAAGAGAAACATGTTTCTGAATTGGTGAGAGTATTAAAAAGTGTTTCTCAACTTCCATATTCTTGAAATAGTTTCTAGAGATGAACTCGAAATCATGAATAGTGAATAAAACAGAATAAACCATATTGAGGAAAACAAGTTCAGCTGTTGGTGTGACAACACTTACCCTAGCTAAATTCTTATCTCGTTAGGTCACAACTGGTCATAACATAACAGCTTGGTTAGAGATTTAATGATATGTTTGGGAGTAAATTCCTGAGGAGAAGTGACATGAAAATGGATCATAATCAATTCCTACAAAATTAAGAAAAAAATTCCTATAGAAAGTATTGCATATAGTGTCACCTGTCTATAAATGTGAATTATTTAAAATAATCTGAATAAGGCACACAAATGAAATCTAAACACTTTGAGTTCTGGCCAGTACAATTCTAGGGTAAGTTTCCTCATTTTGTAATTTTGCTTTTATCAGTTAATCTAACAGTTCTCTTGTTAGTGATTCTTACCCAATAATCTTATGTGCGCTGAGAATTTTATTTTTTAAGTGTTATTTATTTAGATCCTCACTGAGAGATATTTCTTCTTTACCACATTTTAAAAAACTAACTTTGTATTACAATGTATCATAGTCCAACATTATACAGGTTGAAGCAGATTCCTCTGATTTTAGCAATCAGAATCACATTTCTGATAAAACAATTCATTCTCCCCCCAAAAGCCCAATACTGATTCATCTCAATAGCTCAATCTTTTACTCACTGAGGCAACATTTATTTAACCTTAATATAATAAACATTTATCTGCCTATTTTATGTAGAACATTGTGTTAGGCACTGGGAATTGAATATAAAGTTGAATCAGGTACAGTTCCTTTCCTTATAAGGTTTATTATCTGTCAAGGGGATAGAGTTCTGTAGTCTGTTTCCTCCCACCCCCAATCAAACACGGCCTCTCTGAAAGCTATCCCTGCTTCAAGGTATGCTTTGGACCTACATCTATTCAAAACTGCTTATGATTTCTTTCTGATATTCCCCATTTATAAGACCAACAGAAGGAAAAATTAGGTCACAGCAAAAGACATTTAGTTAAATAACACAGCAAGGTAAGGAGCAAGGAAAATCCTCCCCATATGGCCCATATGCACAACGGTATTTTTGCCTACAAATTTCCATACCACTGGTGATAAAGTGAATACGGGGAATAAATAGCAAGCAACTAGTCAGTTAAAAAACATTTATTAAGCACCTACTATGTGCCAGGTACATAATGTGTCTAAGAAACATGTGTGGGAGAGGACTCACATGTAGGGAACATTTATAACCAGGGCAATTCACCTTCCTATGGTTGCATCCCAGATGAAAGTCTTCTCTGCCTTTTATGATTCTGTCATTCATTCCTTTCTCTGCATTACCGCCAGTTGCTGGTGTCCTCTAATGGATTATTTCCTTTGCTGTATTGTCACCTATTGGTCCTCCAAGGCATTGATTGGTGTTTGCTACTTCTCTACTGAGCTACTCTCACTAGCTCTCCATCAAGCTGTTCTCAGCATTTATCTTTTGTTTCTCCACTAAATTGAGGTTGTTATGTCAGTTGTTTTCCATAGAAGAGGGACTATTTCAACTCTTGTGTAAGTTAGACCCACAGCTGTACCCAGCCCTACAGCAGTCCATTATCTAATGTGGTATAAGCACATTCCTTTTAACTTCCATTATGCCTCTTGTTGCTAGCCTTGGTCTATCAAAATCACCCTGGGAACTTGACTTAACAATATTGTAAGGGTGCCTCTCTTCATGAACCAAAATTGATCCTCTGTCTACATTTCAATAGTTCAAGAATTTGTGTTTTTTTTTTTGGTACGAATACCAAATCATACTTCAACCCCTCTATGATAATGGTAGATTTTAAGAGTTACTAATGACAGAAAAATTAATCATCAGGCCAACTTGGTGATGCTCCTATATGAATTTAAAAGTTTTGTTCTCAGATAACAGACATACAGACTTACATTTAAACCTTTTCAGCTTAATAGGACCTACCAGAACTTATTCTCTGCTGGCTTAGTGTGAAGAACTCTGGGTCACCTCATTACCACAATCAGGCAATGATGTAGAACTTCAATGCATAATGGAGATAAAACACACGTACAAATAGCTACAATGGAATACAAGTGCATGAGAGGAAGACAAACAAAATATTATAAGAGAATGTTTCCAGAGGCAACAAACAAAATACTTTTTAAAAAAAATTAATTAATTTATTTTTAGTTTTCAACATTCACTTCCATAAGATTTTGAGTTCTAAATGTTCTCCTCCTCTCTTCTCTCCCCCCTCCCCTAGATGGTGTGCAATTTGATATAGGCTCTACATATACATTCATATTAGACATTTTTACATTATTCATGTTGTAAAGAAGAATTGGGACCAGTGGGAAGAACCAAGTGAAAGAAGAAACAAAATTACAATAAAAAAAGAGCAAATAGTATGCTTTGATCTGCATTCAGACTCCATAGTTCTTTTTCTGGATGTGGATAGGATTTTCCATCCTGAGTCTCTTGGAGTTGTCTTAGATCCTTCAAGCAAAATGCTTTACTTGACTTCAAAGCAAGGATGAGTGTAAGGGAGTATGGTGATAAATATATTGGAAAATATGGCTCAAGGGTAAAAACAAGAGAGGGCAAGAGAGGACTATACAGAATCTATATGCCTATAGTACAATATCGTGAATACTTAGAGCAAAGAGTCCAGAAGTTCTGGAAGTGAGAAACACCAAATAACGTTAACAAAAAATTGACTATGTTTAAACAGTAAACAATTCATTACTGAGGTGGGAGTCATTCCTAAATCAGCTTCGGTATACAGTCAGACTAATGACTTAATAGAACAAAGATCACAATTTATACAAAACTAGAAAAAATACAAAAGTGGAAAAAGATATAGCATGCAATTAACACAAGTACAATCCAGAAAACTGGGAATATCAATTGATATAAAAATTTGCTTAGTCCTTGGAAGTATTCTTAGATTTCATTCCTT